>NC_142064.1:103817500-104442500 GCF_059756535.1 Pantherophis guttatus
TCTGTAATTAAGCCCTTTCATCAAAGATAGATTTCTTCCCACTTCCTTCTATTTTGGTGCTGTTTTAAACATAGAAAATATTACAGCAGTTAGAGGGAGAATTAGTACAAACAACAAAACATATGGTATCGAAGAAATATAAAAGAAGCATAGACAAGTACTGTATTCTTTTTTATTTAAAACAAAAGTTTGAGATTAGCTATAATTTCCTCTGAAAAGAATAAAAAAGAAGCTCCTAATGATGTTGATATAATAAAATAAATCTTTAACGGCCGATTGATGCTCTGAGGCAATCAGTTGAAAAGAAAGCACAATTCAGTCCTTTGGAATGTACTAATGTTTCACATGAATGATGGTCGTTAACAAAATTGAGAGAGGTCTGCCTCTATTGTCATAAGGAACCACTGAATTCAAGAGAACAGCATCAAGCTCTTTATTGCTCACATATTCATTACTTTAATTGTATTTTGTTCCCTAGAATTCTGTAAAATTCATGTGACTCAGAACAAACCTTTTGAAAGGTAGGCTTGACATCAATCACCTCAGTGAGATGGCCAGTGTACAAATTTGATAAGTAAATCCAGAGGCATATTTAAGTGCAAATATGAGCAGTAAATTGGCTGGACTCTTTAATGTCTCCTGTTAATCACTGACTTGAATCCAATAGATCCATAAATAGAGAGGCAATGGGTAATTGGCTCAACTCCAATGATGGATTCACAGTAGGTGAAGGTAACCATCTACCCCTTGATCTTTTCAGTCTTTTCAACATTTCTGCTCACCGGTCCCTTTAACCATGTCTTCTGAGAGCCAGGACTTAGGATCCTTTCCCTCACAACTACAGTAACTCTTAGTTAATGGCTGCGCTTCTATTTTCCTCTATCTTTCATTTCCCTTGTTCTTCTCTTATGCCAATTACTTTGTCATTCCAGAAGATTTGTTCTCAGTATAGACACTGTGACATGGATTAAAATGATCATAATAATTGAAGATAAATTAAACAAACAGAAGTCTTCTACTTAATGGAAAATTATCTGAGAGAAGAGTTGAAAAGACTAAGCAAATTCAATGTACTATATTATCTAATCATGGGTCCAAATACTCCATTTTGCTGGTAAAATGTTCCAAGAAATATTAGATCTTTCCATTTTTCTTCAGGAATGGTTCTATCTGGTCATAGAATCATAGGGCTAAAAGGTACTTTGTCATTCTAGAACTAGTTCCCTAATCTTCCAGAACTTCCAGAATAAAAAGTAATTTATGATGCATATAGTATAAAGGGATCTTCATAGGATTCAAAACTTGTGAAAAAATGCAATAATTTATTCATAAACTCATGAGAACTTATAAATCAAGGTCATTAGCAATATATCAAAGGTACATATAAATTTAATTTACAATCAGAGTAGCTTTCATATTATCCAAAGCTCTCATAGTCCATATAAGGGAGAATAGTCAAACAGTTTCTCGGCAGCAAGTAAACAAGAGTTTGGAAGTGAAATTAAAAAGGACAAGACTAGGAAGATGAGAGTAATCAGATAAACTGTGTGTTCCAAGGAACTTTGTGCTTAGCTTTATAGAATGAAAAGCTTATCTTCTGTGCAGCTGCTGATTGCAAGGGATGTTCTTGAGAGATGCCGCTTGTTCATATAGATAAATGACTGCTTCCTGATGTGTAAGCAGAGGTAGCTGTGGAGGCTGTGGAAAGAATATAAGGCTTCCAGTTTTTTTTAATGAATCAGTGAACAGCCAAATGTTGGATGCAGGACAGCCAAAAGGGGAGAAATCTGGGGGAATGGGTGGGTGGGGTGAAAGAGAGGCATTCCCTTGCCTTGAAAGAACTGAGACTCAGGGCTGGGAGGGACCAAGTCCAGAAATTGTTGGATTGGGTTGGGGTGAGTTGGGATTGGGTTGAGTTATGGCAACAGGGAGTGCCAGATTGCTGTTGGTAAGTGATATATTAATGAAACATCACTTTTATGACCACATTGCTTAAAGATGAACGATCTGGTGCCAGTTGTTATTGTAACTGAAGGACTACTAGTAATTATCCTGACATCTGTTCAGAAATAGATGTTGCAAAGATGATCCTTCATGGAAATTACTAACTTGTCTTGGTATTAACTTTCTTCTTCAGAGGATGAAAAAAGGTTGAAGAAGAGCAGCTATCCTTCACTTGATACTTCAATGAAAGTCTTCAATGGCAAAATGGAAAAAGCAGAAACATTGAAGGACAATGATCATATAATGAAGAAACTCTTGGTTTTAACTAAAGCTTAACATATTTAAATGCCTATATTGGACTTCAGGAAAGCAGTTTCTTATGAACTCTAGGGTAAAGGTAGATAGGATTCCATGGCAGGAAAAACTTAAGGAAAAGAAGCTCAGGAGAGGCGGGAGGTTATTATTATTTAGGTAAATACTAAAAACTCAATTACAAACAACTCCAGTGAGGGAGAAAAAGAAGCAGTGCTAAGCTACCTTTTAATAAGGAATGCTTGAATCTATATATCTTTCTCTCATGTTTATACCTCAAAGAGAAATATCATGCAGGACTTGACTGATGACTTTACTGTTAGAAACCTTTATTTCAGAGGGAACCAAGCATCCTCATATCCTAGTGAAATATTATATTTATCATAGTCAACAGTTCAACACAAAGTGGAACCTCTTCACAGTGTTTGAATCAATTTATATGGTTCTAAAAATGTGTTCCTATATGCTTAAAAGATTTCACCTGGTCAATGATATTCCTATCATATCCCTTCAGTATGTTTACTTGCCTTCCCTAAATAGCCAGAACAGCAGTATTAGCTACTGTTAATTCAAAGACAGAATGAAATGTGTGTGCATTTACAATTGTATATATAACAGTGTATATGGTTAGGTTTGTGTGATTGTGTGTGTGGAGACTCACACACATACACAAGGCAGGCTAAGAACTAATCTTACTTTACCCCTGCTGACATTCAGATATTATTGATCAAATGCCCATCTGAAAATATGTGTCTTTTACAATTTGTGGTCTATGAAGAGTCTTATTAAGTATAAGCTGTCTCTCATCAGTGCTCAGGGTAAGATGTTTATTTCACCCAAAAATCGCTATGAATATTATAAAGGGCTGCTCTCAAATCAATAAAAGCAGCATAGAGCTGAGATTTAGAATGTTCAGTCTATTACAGGTAAAATGATTGAGAATGAAGATTTGTCCTAGTGACTGAAGATCTATGTTATCTGAAATCTGCTTGCTCAGAGATACAGGGCCTATCCAGTCAATTATTTTTAATAAGAATTTTGAGTAAATCTTTACAACGGATGCAAAGGAAACTATTGGAATAGTACTTGTCAGGATGAGATTTTCCTCTTTTCTTATAGATGAGGATAATAAAATGACATCCCAACTATACTACTGTGTTTCCCCAAAAATAAGACCCTGTCTTATTTTTTTTTGAACCCTGAAATAAGCGTTTGGCCTTTTTGCCATGCACTCAAAAGCCCGATTCGGCTTATTATCAGGGGATGTCTTATTTTGGGGGAAACAGGGTGGTGAAATAGACAGTATTGGCAATCTCACGTATGTCCAACTTGATTGCCACCAAGTGAGATCCCTTGGCCAAATTCCAGAATATTAGCTGAAGAGAAAACATGTATATAGAGATGTCCTTCCCATTTCCATTTCAATATTTTGATTGGAATCCCAGGGAATCTTGGCCTCCGATTTTAGATTCCAAAGAGGAATACTTTTATTTTCTCAAAAGTGTTAGTTGGTATCATTTCCTTGGATCTTATTCATCCTTTATACTATTTTTGTTTAAGGCTCCATATCGACCTTGAACTATAGCTCATAAAGACTATAGTCTATATGATCCTGATTATAGCCAGTTGCTCAGTTTTATATACATGTAGCCCATCAAAGATCTTAATTTCATTGTACTTGGGAAACCAGACGATTTACACACCTTTCTACATATATTCTTTCTATCTCTTTTTCTTCTTCTAAAAGGACTACAGGTAGTCCTAGACTAATGACCACAATTGAGCCCAAAATTTCTGTTGCTCAGCGAAACAGTTGTTAAATCCATTTTATGACCTTTCTTGCTGCAATTGTTAAATGAATCACTGCAGTTGTTACTGACAGTTGTTATTAACTATTGTTAAATGAATCTGGCTTCCCATTTTCTTTGCTCATCAGAAAGTTCAAAAGGGCATCATGACCCTGGGATCCTGTAATCATCATAAATATGAGACAGATGGCAAGCATCCAAATTTGGATCACATGACCATGGGGACAGTAAGTGTGAAAAGGTCACATTTTTCAGTGCTGTTCTAACTTAGACCAGTCACTGTGAATAGTTGCAAGTCAAGGAAGCTTGGATGAAAGACATAAATGGAAATTATTATTTTCTTCCCTGGCATTTTACCAAGCTTCCATGGAAATTACACAACTATCATTTAAACTTTGGTATCTAGCAGGCAATATATGTAAGTATATTTGTTTAGAGTATCCTGAAATGTATTGTCAGGACATGTATTTTGTATATAATATAGTGATCAACTTTCTTAACCAATTAAAAAACTACATAATGGTAGTTTTCCAGTTTCATTCTATCTTGAATTTCAAGAATAATTTGATATCTGGCCGGATCCCAGAATGAGCCTCTTGTATCAGCCTAGACAAAATAACTCATTCCATACCCACAGTAGTGGGATTCAAATCCCAGGGCTACCAGTTCACTATTGGGAATGTGCGGGCACGCACACTTGCAAAGCGACTGTGCAGCGCTTCTGCGCATTTGCAAAAGGTTCTATGCATGCACAGAGCATTTTTAATGACATCTGGGCGGGTGGGTGGAGCCTCCCACCGCTGCCGCTACCAATTTGCCCGAACCGAGGCAAACTGGTAGCAACCCACCTCTGCATACCCATCTCTAAAAGCATCACCTGGTAAGTTCGACTGTATTTTAACTGCAGGGGAAAATAAAAGCTCTCCCTCCAAAATTACCTCCAACTAACTCTTTAATCAATATTTCCTGTATGTAAAGTATATTACTATCAAGATTATTTTAAATTTAAGATTTCATGACAAAAAGAACTTCACAATATTCTGGGAGTTTGAATCAGTGGAAACCAAGTTGGTCAGATCCCCTGATTTCTCACCTCCACCACATCCACAGTGTCTGTGTAAATTAATGCTGAATACTTAATATTCTATCAAATTGTACTAATCTAAAAAGTATTACTTGGGTGAGGCAATATGGTGGTCTTGCAAATCACCATTGAGCACACAGTTCAATATGATCTTCACCAAGAAACCCTAGCAGGTTGCATTCCAAGATATACAGCATAAAGCACAGTCAAGGATATGTAGAGACATCTGAGCAAGTACTCCTCCAGAGTTTCTCAGCCAAGTAAAGTGAAACTCCACTTGTAAACTTCTTCACTGGAGAATAGATGTGACTGAACCACAACTGAGGTTGCTAGACATGTAAAAGACTCCAGTTTGCTTCTCCAAATTCAGATTCACTTAATGAAAACTTTTTTAAAACGAATCCTTCCCAGTTGATGGATTGCTTTATCTGAGCCCTTTTGAGGGGTATAGGCTCAGTTAAACTAGAAAATACAGTTATTTTGTTAATCACACATGACATTCTGAGTGTGTTAAAGTGATTAATTAATCTAGGCGATAACCTCTTCTCAAATCCTTGAGGTAGAAATCTTTACCCCATCTAATAATCCCTCTAAAGCAGTATTCTCTTGTTGCAATGCACTGGGGACTTGGGTAAGATCTTTCAGATCACCCTCATTTCCAAATGCACTGTAGGTGTTAGCTAGCTATTGGAGAGCGATGCATGGATGGGTGCGTGCATTCAAATAGGATTTCATAACATAATGATACAAGAGTGTTAGAATTTCCAATTTGCAAATAGTCTCTTTGGAGACCACCTTTGCAACAATCTTTTAAAAACATAAATGATAGTGGCAGAGTTCACTGTCATGGAAACTAAAGACAAAGCAATAGTGGCTAGAATGAGGATTGGGTGAATTTCTCCACAGAATTGCTAAATGGGTTTAGCTTTTCTCAAGACTGCATAAGTGCTATTAGTTGTATGCTTGCAGAATGAAAAGACCAATTGTCTCATTTTTCTGTCAATTGAATTTATATAATACTACTAGCAGAAACCTGTGTCATTGCTGTATACAATTATCTTTCCCATTGTTTTACAATGAACACTAAATCCCAGCATGTGATGACATGCTTTGTTACTGGGAAATCATTCATAGGCAGAAAGATAAGGATATCAGTGCATTATGGAAAAAGAGAGTGATTCATTCACCGTTCTTTTCATGAATACCTCAGCATCAGGGCCCATAATGCCGTTTGCAGTTTTGTGTGATGAATCTAAGCTTTCATCCATAAAATATAGCTGTAAGAATTGAACAGATTCATGTCTTATTTTTCACATAAATCCAGGGGCAAAGGTTTCGGTGTCACAGTTACAGCTACCTTCAATCAGAAAGACAAATGTTGGTCTATTTTGCTTTTTAAAAATGAATATTATGTTATTAAAAAATACAGATAACATAAAGAATAGACAATAACATACAGCACTGATCGGGTTTCTTTTTAGAATAAACCATCTCCAAAGCCTTTAAAAGTAATGCTCAAATTAGACGTCCAGGGAAGCAGTATCTTTTGAAGTTTCTCTGTAGATGCAAAGATTCCCATCTACAGATCAGATTTAGTCTAACTAATCTCCAGGATAGCTTACTGAAGTTCTTTCACCAAAATTCCTCCTATTGCCCAAATTCACACTTCACATTTCCTACCAGGAAAAACAGATTTTAGAAAAACCATATCACTGAGCAGTAGGCTGGACCAGGGTAGATGGGAGTTGCCCTATCGGAAATACAGTATGCCCAGCTGGGTTTAGTTTGGCACCAGTCGAGAGCCCAGGAGAGATAGCGGTTTTAATCCAGTAATCTCTGGTGGCTGTCAGGGGTCCTGTGCCACAAGTTGCCAGTTGTGAAACCCTGTTCCTGAAGTTAAGCTCACAGGAGCAGTTGGGATTGTTGCTACTGCACCAGCTCCCTTGCTGCATAGCAACTTCCCTGCCTGAGTTCCCCAGGTTTATAAAATTAGATTAGATTAACAGAGTTGGAAGGGACCTTATAGGTCATCTACTCCAACTTCCTGCCCAAGCAGGAGACCCTACACCATTTCTGACAAATGGCAATCCAATCTCTTCTTGAAAGCCTCCAGTGATGAAGCTCCCACAACATCCAAAGGTATGCTGTTCCATTGGTTGATTGTTCTCACTGACAGAAAATTCCTCCTTATTTTTAGGTTGAATCTGTCCTTGATCAGTTTCCATCCATTATTCCTTGTCTGGCGTTCAGATGCTTTGGAAAACAGCTTGACCCGCTCCTCTCTGTGGCAGCCCGTCAAATGTTGGAACACTGCTATCATGTCTCCACGGTCCTTCTCTTCACTAGACTAGCCATGCCCAGTTCCTGTATGTTTTAGTCTCCAGTCCCCTAATCCCCTAATCCTGGTTGCTCTTCTCTGCACTTTTTCTCAACATCTTTTTTATAGTGTGGTGACCAAAACTGGATGCAGCATTCTAGGTGTGGTCTTACTTCTTATAGCCCTAGGGAATTTAAACTTGCTGTCCCTGGGGTAGATGTCCAAAGTGGCATGGGATATCATGGGCTCCATGATAGCCATGGGCTTCTCCCAGGTCATTCACTCACTCACTCATTCATTCATTCATTCATTCATTCATTCATTCATTCATTATTTTCACAAATAAGTCAAGCTGGCAAACATATCCAACACACCTTCCTCCTCCTTTTTTCCTCACAACAACAACCCTGTGAGGTGAGTTCAGCTCAGAGAGAGTGACTGGCCCCAAGTCACCATGGATGCCATGGTCAAGCCAGGATTAGAACACACAGTCTCTTGCTTTGTAGCCTAGGCCTGATTTGGGACAGTGGCCTCAGACTTGGTTTTCTTGTTGGAGTAATGCAATGTAAATTGAGAGAGAAGCTTTCCTTAGCTCCTCTGTCATAGTAAGATCACACCCTGGTGACTTTGAGCTTCTCTAGTGCAACTCCCTGCTCCAAAGGAGACTGGACCCGTTCGATTGGTGGATCCAACTGGGTTTCAAAGGGAGCAAGGGAAAATACTTGCCAATATGTTACAGAGTCCCGTAGAGGCTTTGGCAGCAGCCTGGATTAAGAAATCTGTCAGAACCTTAGACAGGATCGTGCCTATGTGGCCTCTCCTGGCTCTTCATTCCCATTACTCCCTGTGATTCACAGAGGAATTGAAAAGAGTCAAGAGATGCCTAGAGCACTGCTGGAGGAAAACGAAGAACAAACATGATGAAACATGAGTTAAAGCTGCTATTAACTTTTACCTCATGGTGGTAAGAACAATGAAACATCAATACTTCTCTCTTATTGCATCCACAGAATGTTACCCAGCAACCCTCTTTAGGGTCACCTAAACCAGTTAAGACTGCCTAGGAGGTGTAATGTGGATGGGTCCAAGTGATGATGAATTCATCCTTGTTGGAGGGGCAGTGATGGGATTCAAAAATTTTTACTACCAATTCTGTGGGCATAATTTAGTGGGTGTGGCGTGGTTTGGTGGGTGTGGCTTGGTGGGTGTGGCTGGGGAAGGATACTGTAAAATCCCCATTCCCTCCCCATTCCAGGGGAAGGTTACTGCAAAATCCCCATTTCCTCTCGATCAGCTGGGACTCGGGAGGCAGAGAATAGATGGGGGTGGGGCCAGTCAGAGGTGGTATTTACCGGTTCTCCAAACTACACAAAATTTCCAGTACCGGTTCTCCAGAACTGGTCAGAACCTGCTGAATACCACCTCTGTGGAGGGGTGTTCCTGGCTCCTTTTAAGGAGGAGCTGATATGCCCCGTATTCAAGAAGCCATTTCTGTATCTCACCATTCTGGATAATTTTTGTCCGGTTTCCCATCTCCTCTTTCTGGGAAAGATTGTTAAGAAGGTGGTGGCATTGCAACTTCAGAGGATCCTGGAGGAAATGGATTATCTGGACCTTTTTCAGTCACATTTCAAGGCTGGATATGGAACAGAAACTGCATTGGTTGCAATTATGGATTATCTCTGGCAGGAACAGGGTGGAGGTGGTGCATCCATCCTTGCTGTGCTTGACTTCTCAGCTGCTTTCAATACAGTCAACCACAGTACCTTTTGGGTTGACTTAGCGACAAAGGAGTGGGTGGCACTGTTTTGTGCTGGTTCCTCTGAGGCCAGTTCAGGGGTGGGTTCTACTTACCTTTACTACCAGTTCGCAGCGGGGCCACACGCACACGCATGCTTTGCTCGCATATGCACGTGCTCTTTTGCACAAGCGCAGAAGCATTTTGATGACATCGGGGTTGGTGGGTGGAGCCTCCCGCCGGTTTTACTACCAGTTCTATAGAACCAGTGTAAACCGGGGGCAACCCACCTCTGGGCAGTACCAATTGGTTTTAATGGGGAGTGAAAGATCCAACTCATGGCCCCTGCTTTGTGGGGTACCACAGGACTTGGTGCTCTCTCTGCTCCTTTTTATCATCTACATGAAACTGCTGGGTAAGATCATCCATCAATACAAGATGAGGTACTGTATAATCAGTATGTTGATGATACCCATTTATATATCTCTGTCCCAGATGAAGTGAGTGATCTAGTGGACTCTCTTTATGGTGCCTGGAGGTTGTGGGGGCCTGGATGGGGGACAACAGGCTTCAGCTGATATGCGGTAAGATGAAGTGGTTGTGGGCAGGCCCCTCTGTAGTTTATCATCTTTGGTCTTGGGATTGCACTACCCCAGATAGACTTGGTGCAGAAAGGGGTTGATCTTCTTGGACTCACAACTCCTGCTCAGGGAGCAGGTGGCAGTTGTGGCTAGGAGGATCTTTGGTCAGCTTCATGCTAGGTGCCAGTTACTCCTTTTCCTAGATAGGGAGGCTCGCCATATGCCCTGGTCATCTCTTGTTTGGACTACTACAATGTATTCTACGTGGAGCTATCCTTGAAAGTATCTGGAAGCTGCAGCTGATGCAAACTATATTAGGCCATGCAAGCTCTATGGCACATGTAACACCTCTCTTCCATGAACTGGGTGCCAGTTTGCTTCTGGGTCCAATTCAAGGTATTGGTTATGATCTACAAAGCCCTACACGGCATGAGGTGAGGATATCTATGAATCTGACTTTGTCCCATCACATCAGCCCATCCTACCCAGTCAGACAGGAAAGCTATGCTGCAGATTCCATCAGTTAAATAACTCTGACTGGCAGAGTCCAGGAAAAGAGCCTTCTCTGCCATTCTCCCTGCCCTATAGAATGGTCTTCCCTCAGAGGTGAGGCAGAGCCCCCATTCCCCAGGCTTTCCAAAAAGGGATTAAAACATGGCTCTGCAGCCATGGAAGGAGAGAGGGAGGGAGGGAGGGAGCCCAAAGGAGCACACAGTCCTGAGTTGGATGATGCTATGAGAGCCCTCCCTTTACATTTGTCAACTAATTTTTAACAGTATTTCATTATTCTTGCCTCACTATTTTTTTTAAAAAAATAATTTAAAATTTATATTTAAAATTTTAACCAAAACATTTTAATTTTTATATACCGCTTTATATTTTGATCTTTTATTGTACACCACCCAGAGTCCCTCTTTGAGGGAAATGAGCAATTCAGAAATGTGAAAAATCAATCAATGTGTTTTGTTTCCAACCTGGAGCCTTTCCTTCCCTTCTTCCCTTGCTTCTCCAACCACTAAAATCCTTCGTTTTTTCTCTGCTCTGTCAACCACTTCTGACTGAAGCAAAACACATCCATTTCAGTATGCATGACTAAAAAGATACTAAACATACATTTCAGTACAGTTTATATCTGTGATATAAACATTTCAGCTTACATCATTCAAAAGCAGCCCTTTGTCTACTGAATGTAGGGAATATTTTGCTTACTCCTATAGGCAGCTACTACTGAAAGGTGATGGAAACTTCTTGAAAAGATTATTTTTCAGAAACTCTTAGTCTCTCACTTAAAGAACAAATAAAACTGACATATTTCAATTTTGGTGGAGTTGACGCTTCAAAGTGATGTGCCAGGAAGTAACTATCTCATGAAGATGATCATCAATTTTTAGGATGAGTTTGCAATTAAGAGATGTTTAAAACTATTCTTTTTACAATGTTTCCAACAACATGGCCATGTGTGAGAATGGTGAGTACAGGGATAAAGGTGAGGCCGAAGAGTCTGGGCAGAAATTGGAGGTGGACCAGTTCCCAATTTTCTCCTTGTACCAATGTGCCTTTTTGGTAAAGACAGTTTTTGTAGCATAGACTTGGTATATAAAGAAGATAGTATATAATATATCAGAATTAAAATTGATGTTATCGTATTATTTGTGGAATCTTGCCATTCTGATCGAATCTTACTTTTTTTCAGTAGTATGGATTTCTTTCTTATCCATTCACTAGGTATGCAGATACAAAAATAAATTTAAATATCATATAAATTATATTTTTTCTTGAATGATTGTAACAGATGCAGTGTCAGAAACAGATGTCAAGAGATTACAACTTTGCTTCAGAATATAGAAAACATTATGTTAGTAGTTTGGGTAGGAAGAAAGGAAAAAAAGAAGGAAAATCATTTCTGCCCAGTGTTTGCCTGAATTAGATTAACATGGTTGGTTTCTTCATTCTGACCTGCCTCCATGTTTTTCCAACAAGTACTAACAAAATTTCAAAAGCAGAACACAATAAAAGGAAAAGCCAGTTAACATGCTAGAGCCAAGAAATTTAACTTGGTGCCCAAAAAACAATTAAAGTCAGTGCTGTCAGTCAGATATTTGTAGTGGGAACGACAGAAACTGGACACTCTTGGTGGTCTCTGAGCCTGGTTGTTTTCTTGCAGATTCTCCCAGTATATTTTAAGATTCAGGCAGGCTTGGCTAGCGAGAGACACTCAGCATGCTTGTTAGCAATCCAGCAGCTGATTTCTGTATTCCTTGACTATATACTGTAGGTAGTCCTTGATTTACAACCACAGTTGGGCCCAAAATTTCTGTTCCTCAGTGAAAGAGTTGTTAAAGTGAGTTTTGCCCCAGTTTATAATCTTTCTTGCCACAGTTGTTAAGTGAATTACTGTAATCAGGGGTGGAATTCAGCCGGTTCAGACCACTTCGGGCAAACCTGATATTAATTTTAATCTGGTTCGCTGAACCAGTTGTCCCAAGAATTGTCTGACCCCGCCCACTCCACCCCCTCCCAGGAGTCTCCATTGCCCCATTTTGGATGCCAGGTAAGTGCAGGGTGCGCGCAGAGGCTCTGGGAGGGCAAAAAATGGGTCTACTGGAAGTACCAGAAGTCCGAAAATGGGCCCATTTCTGGTGTCCAGGAAAGCCTCCGGAGCCTGGGGAGGGTGAAAACGCTGCCACCCCACCCCCATCATGGTGAAAGAGGCCGAGTAGGCCATGCCCCCATGGCCACGCCCACCCAGCAACCGGGCAGCAAACCAGTTGCTGAAATTTTTCAATCCCACCCCTGCCTATAATTGTTAAGTTAGTAACAGTTAAGTGAATCTGCCTTCCCCATTGACTGTCAGAAAGTTGCATAAGGTGATCATGTGACCCTGGGACACTGCAACCATCATAAATACAAATCAGTTGCCATGCATCCAAACCAGCATTCAGTGGGTATGCTGCAGCAATCGGGGGGGTGGTCATAAGTCACCTATTTCAGTGCGGTTGTAACTTTGAACAGGTACTAAACAAATGATTGTAAGTCGAGGACTACCTGTGCAAGTTATTTTGCTATGCTAATTCTTGATCTAACTAACTATTGAGGGGGAAGTGGATTCTATTATATCTAAATGTCCATTGGATCTAGTTTTATATCACAGCTGTAAATTCATACAATTGATAAAAGAAAACCCATTAGTTAATTTTCTGAATGATGCATATGGGTGCAAACAATGTATCAAAATGGATTGATTATATCAATTTTCCAGCCTACTTCAGAAACAGTGGAGTTTATTATTTGGGGATGAATTCTGAAATAAAATTATTCCTTAAATCTGCTGAATAGAGATCTGGAGAATTCAATTTTACTACGTTCCAATTGCAAGCATGAATTTGCATCCTGAATAGCAGTTCAAGATGATGAATCAATAGAAAGTGGTGAAAGGCACTTCTGGACTTTTAAGGTGTAAGAGGAGGTTCCAGATATGAAACTTTCAAGGCCACCCGCCTTGAAAGAGGCGGTGGTGAGGCCCCTCCTCAAGAAGCCTGCTCTGGATCCAGCTGTTTTGGCTAACTACCGTCCGGTCTCCAACCTTCCCTTTGTGGCGAAGGTTGTTGAGAGTGTGGTGGCGCAACAGCTTCCTGGGTACCTGGATGAAGCTGTCTATCTGGATCCGCTCCAGTCTGGCTTCAGGCCTGGGCACAGCCCGGAAACGGCATTGGTCGCATTGGTGGATGATCTCTGGAGAGCTCGGGATAGGGGTTGTTCCTCTATCCTGGTCCTCTCAGCGGCTTTTGATACCATTGACCATGGTATCATGCTGCGCCAGTTGGAGGGGTTGGAAGTGGGGGGCACTGTTCTGTGGTGGTTCTCCTCCTATCTCTCCGACCGGACACAGTTGGTGTTGGCAGGGGGCAGAGGTCGACCCCGAGGCGCCTTGTTTGTGGGGTGCTACAGGGGCCGGTCCTCTCACCCCTTCTGTTCAACATTTATGTGAAGCCGTTGGGGGAGATCATCCGTGGCTTTGGGGTGGAGTTCCATCCGTACGCTGATGATACTCAGCTATACATCTCCACCCCAGGCCATCCCAACAATGCCCTTGAAGTAATGTCCTGGTGCCTGGAGGCCGTGCGGATCTGGATGGGGAATAACAGGCTTCGACTCAACCCTTCTAAGACCGAGTGGCTGTGGCTTCTGGCGTCCTGATATAGCCAGCTGGTGCTATTGCTGGCTATTGGGGGCGAGTTACTGGCCCCCACGGAGAGGGCTCGCAACTTGGGTGTCCTCCTGGATGCACGGCTGTCTTTAGAAGAGCATGTGACGGCCGTGGCCAGGGGGGCTTTTCATCAGGTTCGCCTGATTCGCCAGTTGCGTCCCTTTCTGGATTGGGACTCCTTATGCACAGTCACTCAGGCACTCGTCACTTCCCGCCTGGACTACTGCAATGCTCCCTACATGGGGCTCCCCTTGAGGAGCACCCGGAGGCTCCAACTGGTGCAGAATGCGGCTGTGTGGGGGATTATGGGAGCGAGGGGGCACTCCCATGTGACGCCTCTCCTGCGTGAGCTGCATTGGCTTCCACTGGTCTTCCGGGTGCACTTCAAGGTGTTGGTTACCACCTTTAAAGCGCTCCATGGCATAGGGCCTGGGTATTTGTGGGACCGCCTTCTGCCGCCAATAGCCTCCCACCGGCCAGTACGCTCCCACAGAGAGGGACTCCTCAGGGTGCCATCAGCCAGGCAGTGTTGGCTGGCGACCCCCAGGGGGAGGGCCTTCTCTGTGGCAGCTCCTGCCCTCTGGAATGATTTGCCCCCGGAGATACGCATGATACCAGATCTCCGGGCTTTTCGCCGTGCCCTAAAAACCTTTCTTTTCCACCAAGCAGGGCTGGCATAACCCCGCCCCCCCTTTTTTTAAAGATGTTAGATTTTTAATTGTCTATGGGTTTTAGTCAGGATGTTTTAAATTTTGGGCCAAAGTTGTGTAATTCTTTTAACCAATTTTAAATTTTGTATTGGGATGTTTTTTATTTTGGCTGTGCACCACCCTGAGTCCAGCAGGAGAAGGGCGGTATACAAATTTAATAAAAACCAAAATCACTGCCTGGAGATTCAGCTTCAGTTTGTATGCCTTCATTCTGCCCTTTATTAAGATTCCTTTTCCTAGAAGCTGGTATTTATGGAACTCCTGAAACCTTCTTGCTGAGTTCTTTTATATTTTCCAGCATCCCCGTTGTTCTCTTGTCTACACATTTCCAATCTCTTATGCCATAGTGCAACGTCATTTATTTGAAAATAATATTTTTGCAAATACTTTCTCTGTGTTTATTTTACTATTACTGCAAATCAATCAGAGAGATGATTAGGTGTACCAAAATATCAATGTAATTCAGTTCAGTATTTTCTTCCAAAAACATATAACTTCATTTAAGATCACTGAATAGCATTTAAAGAAGCATATCTCCAACAGGAACCAAAATTGCTAATATAGATTTTTAAGTCAACTGCAGGTCCATTTCTAACAAGAGTATATCTTACAAGAGTTTTTCATAATGTTTACAAAGGGAAACAATGCACGATTCTCTGTACAGTATGAGAATCACACCTTCTGGGGAATAGATGCTTGTAATATTTTTTTTTCTCCATAGAGGCATTAAAATTACTGTTTGCTCATTGATCCATGCTCCTTAAAAGCTGATTTAAAAAAAAACACACACACTAGATTTTCAAAGACTGTTGTGACAAGGAATAAGGAAAGAATCCTCATCTATATAACAAGAAGGAGGGCAGAGGTGTGAGGTAGAAATAGTGGTGGACAGTCAAAAGAGAAGATACATATGTCTTTTATTTGTTGTTTCTTGGCAACTGAGTTGTAATCATTATTTACAGCTAGTGAGGCTTTAATCCATGTGGCCATCCATAATCTGTATTCCTTCTTTTTGAGCATTGGGGGAAAAAGAAACATATTTCATTATTTATGAGGGAAAATACTATTTTCTCAGTGACTAATTAGATGCTTTTTTTAAAAAAAAATCTCTGCTATGGATCTGTGACTGAATTTTATATAAACACAAAATTGTTCATATACATGCATTTTACGATATTTTAACCTATCCGCTTGCATGCTCTTTTAAATTCCATTTCTTGATTATAGCATAATTAAGTGTAGATTTATTTATGCTCTGCCACTGATTACCAAGCTGTGTTGCTGGATAGTCATGCACTTTCTCTGATTCTTCTCACTCTCACTAAATCTACTTCGTCTTTTCTCTTCTTTCTTTCCACAGTTCTTTACTATAACCATTTTTCTATCTCTTCTACTAGAACATTTATTCCTTATTCTTCACACTCCACTAAACTTTTTATTTCTAAATTTATACCCCATTGTTTAATAGTAAATTGCTTTTCCAGGCAGAAAAGCTATTTATGCTATTGTATTTTTATTATTCAACTAATAATAAAAAATACAATAGCATAAATAACATGATCTATAATACATATCTAACAGCAGAGGTAAATTTCTAGGATAGTAAACAGAAATTGCTGACAATTATAGATAATTGATTGTAGATTAAATGGACCTATAGTATGTAAAAACTGGCATTAAACTTTAGTATTAACATAGGATGTTGCTTCTTTTCTATCCAGATCAAGCACTCACTTGAGGCCACATAATTGTAATCCAGTCCAGTCATGATGAGGAGGCCTTACAGAAGACTAATTTCTCAGAAGGAAATCATTGTTACATTCCTGTATCTCAGAGTTTCCTCCTCTCCCTCCTCCTCCTCGACAAAAAAGTTGACCAGCAGATCTAAGTTCAACTTTAAAAACTGGACTAGGCCCAGGAAATTGTATTGGTCCAGTATCTCAGCCATTTGATGGAAGATCTTTTGGCTCATTCTTCAATAGGTTTCAACAATGTGTCCATCTAAACAAAAACTGCATAGCTGAGAAGTCTTGTTTGTTTGCTTTTATATCTATTTTTCCTGAAAATTAAAATAAAAACAAGAAATATAAATGCAAAGTCCACCAACATCATCAGAGCTGAGTTCTCAAAATGTGAAGTATATGCAACAGCCTCTACTATGACAGAAATGCCATCTTCTGGCTCCTCACACTTACAATTTAATTGCAGGATGCCTGTAAACCCATGCTTACCAAGATTCCTGAAAAGATTCACACTTTCCCTGACTTATAGTTGAAGACATTTTCTGTTCTGTCTCCTGGTTTCTCTTCCCAACCGCAGAGTAACTGGACTGTTACACATACAGTACAATAGCCTTGTGTATTCCTGAGCACTGAGAAGTTTCAGTAATTTTAGCACTCATACAGAATTCAGTTTCCATGGGAGATATTTGCTGGAGGCTTGTAGCTTTACTGTGAAATATATAACCTACGATGATATATTGGTATTACAATAAATTCTTGCTTTCCATCTGATTTCTGGGGGAATTTATAGTCCCTACTGGTTCTCCATAGCAAGCGCTTGGCTCTCTGCTCTTTCCTGACCCAGTTCTAACACCAAATGACTTCTTACTGTGTACATAGGTCTTACTCCTCAGAAATGAGTTGTCTCAATGCATCACCCATGTCTTCTTGAGCAACCTATGTCTCACTGAAATGCATCATCAGAATATTTTCAGCTTCGATGGGCAGCTGAACAAAGAAGTTAACATTCTTCAGCTCTGGCTGTCTCTAAATCACCCAACCCTGCGAACTTTGCTCACAGCTTCCACCAACTTTTCCCAAGTCTGTTGGACAAAGCAGAGAAATTCGGCCAATATTACCATTACATAACTTGTATATAATAAGGGATATATTTTGCATAAAAATCGGGGAGAGTAAAGTATAATAATCTATATGTAATTAAGCCATGTTCCCAAGGAGAACAAATAGCTAAATAATTAGTAATTGAAACTTATAGCATAACCATAAAATAAAAAATACAAAAAACAAAGATTTCAACTTTTTTCAGTAGCTTTTCTTTTCTAGGGGAGGCTTCAACTTTAGCTTCTTTCATAGTTTTTGTTCCTAGTTATTTTCCTCTTCTATTTTAATTTGTTTAGTCTCCTTTTTTAAAATATTATTTTATAGGTTCTAATTTGCATACCACCAGAAAAGCAGAGTCTTTTTGCATTGACAGGCTATAATTTAAAAAGCTACAGGGAGTAGAATGCCCTAACCCCAGTACCATTACACACACACACACACACACACACACACACACACACACACACACACAGCCCATACACTGCTTTGAAATAGACACAGTTGGGAGCTTTGGCCCACAGTGACTAATGCTGCTGTACCAGAAGAATCTGGTTACATGGACACCATGGTGAGGATGTCAACTGAACAGTGGTAGACTCTACAGAAATTTTCATATATTTCCAGAGGTTCGTTTCACATTTTAATGTCCTGGAAGCAATTAATTAGCAAGAATCATGCCTGAACTCAAAATTAGTCATCAGTGATATTACTTTAAATATACGAACTGACAATTCTGCATGTAAAAATGAAGGATTATTTCATCACTAGTTTTATCTAGTTAATGCATCTCAGTGAGAGTCATTTCTACATTTATTCCTAAGAATGATGGGTTAGAGTTGAGGATGTAACGGGATCCAATGCACCTTTCAACCATACAGAATAGCAGGAATCACTCCTGCAGCTAGAAAAATCTTGTATTAAACTCTAACAGCAGGGAACTCAACATTCCAAAACTTGTATCAAAGCATCATTAGGCTTTAACACAAATATTATACATTATTCATAATTAGGAAAAAAACCATTGATTTAAGATGAGAGTGAATGTACACACAAAAAAACTATATCTATCTATCTATCTATCTATCTATCTATCTATCTATCTATCTATCTAGATTTAGATTTATCTATATACCTAGATCTATACCTATAAAACCTTGAAGAATTATTTTTTATTACAATTATATTCCACCTTTTGTTCAAGAGTTCAAGGCAAGGTGAACTCTACCTTTCTACCTATCAGAAAGTCTAGTAAAATGGAGAGAGAGAATGGCTAAAAAGAATCCTTATGTTGATTGAGAATTTGCTGCTTGACTTAAATAGTTTTTGCATTTCTTAAACAATAAAGGTGTTTCACACTTTCACCTATCATTCACTCATATTTATCAAGCACATACACTTTTAAAGTGCTTTATGATTTTAAATAATTTATAAATTGCTTTGGATGAAACTGGTGTGAAATGTCACCCATTTTTAAATGTCAGAATGAATAATTATTGGAACAATATATAAATTCCCCATGTCTTTGGTTGACTAGTAACCCACTAAACTTTTTAATTTAGAAACTGGCATCAATGTCAGACAATATATAAAAACTCATTTTTTTCAGCTGCAGAATTTTACTATATTTTTCTAGAAGGTCATATTTAAGAGTTTAAATCACAAACCAAAAATAACTAGGAAGATTCTTTAAGTAGAATAAAAATGCATTCAACATTTGCAATCATGATTGTATACATATCTTAGATACATTTCACTTTGGTTCTTCTTCTATTCTGTTGATTTGAAAATTTTTAATGGTCAGAATTTCCCCCCTTTCCAAAAGTCTTTAGAAAACATTTTATTCCATCAGAGTCTGCTGCTTTTTTTTTTTTTGCCTCCAAACTCTGCCTGAAGTTACAGTGAATTGATTGCTTAAACAGGACACCGAGTCAAGCCTAGTTGAAACAACTGAAGAGGAAAGAGGGGAGAAAGATACTTGAGGGAGTTTTTCCAGTTACAATTTGGAGTGCATCTCCAGGGAGATTTTGAACTCAGGAAATGAGAACATGCTTTCTTCTTTTCCCTCTTAGACTGCGATGGTAGAAAATCAGCCCTGTCAGTAGAGAACTAGGGCTACACTTCTTGTACTTCAAGTAGGTTGAAGCAGAGAGATTGCTGAGCTGGCAATGATTAGCAGAATCCAGCAATGATGTCAGCAGCAAGCCTTATATACTTGCCAGTTTGCCTGAAGTGTGGTTGAAGATCTAACTCAGGGGTGTCAAACTGAATTTCTTTTGAGGGCCGGATCAGCATTATGGGCCGGCCATGGGGAGATGGGACAGACACCTCCTGAAGCACTCTGATGGCCAAAATGGGGTGCAGAGGTCACGGGGGCCACATGTGGCTCACCCACACCCCGTTTTGGCCTGGCAGAGTGCTGCAGGAGGCCGTCCAGGCCAAAAATGGGGCGCCCCCCATTTTGGCTGGCAGAGGCACCGCGAACCAGTCTTTTGCTAGTTCCAGGCTGGCCCCGTGGCCAGATCTAAGCACCCTGTGGGCCAGATCCGGTCCACAGGCCTTGAGTTTGACACCCCTGATCTAACTGCAGACCATTTTACCATGAATCAAAACAGCTGAAATGGTCCTTGGAACCAGAAACAAGAGGAAGTGAGGGGAAGAATGGTGGACAAAGGAAAGTAGAGAGAGGAAGCAGTGGTGGGATTCTACAGTTTGGATCGGTTCCCACTTCCTGCCAAGAGTGAACTGGTTCTCTGTTGCTGTGAATGTGGGCCCACCTGCCTGCCCCCAGGTTATACTGACCTTTATTTTTATTTTTATTTTTTTTTAATTTGATTTATATGCCGCCCTTCTCCGAAGACTCAGGGTGGCTTACAATGCGTTAAGCAATAGCCTTCATACTTTTGTATATTTTATACAAAGTCAGCTTACTGCCCCCACAAACTGGGTCCTCAATTTACCTACCTTAGAAAGGATGGAAGGCTGAGTCAACCTTGAGCCTGGTGAGAGTCGAACTTACAGTAATTGCAGACAGCTGGTGTTCCTTGTTCCTTTCCTTGTTTGCAACACAAAAGTTCAATTTTATGGAAGCTGCGCACATGAGCGAAGCAAGAGAGCGTGTGCAAAGCGTCCACTCAGCGAACCAGTTGTTCAACCGGTAGGATCCCACCCCTGAGAGGAAAGATGGAGTGAAGAGGCAAGAAGAAAAAAGAAGAATGCTGAAGAGGCAAAAGATGGGGGAAGGAAGGAGAAATTGGGCAGACATCAGAAGCAAGACTGTTCAAATGAGCGAAAGAAAAAGAAAGTGAAATCGGGAAGTAGAGGAGAGTTCAATCAAGAGAATGAATTCAACCAGCTTGGATGGAAAATAAAGAAATACCTCATCTTCTCTTTATCAGGGAAATAATATGTGTCCTGAAGAGGCCAATTTTATTTCTTCTAAATTTCTCTTTACCACGAGCTCTCTAGGCCCTACAAGTACAGTGAAGAGAAAACATTTGCTACACATATATGCACACATACTTTAGCATGCACTTTCATTTGAGTATGTGTAAAGTAGGTAGAAAAATATACACATTACAAATACAAACAATATATTTTGAGCATACTGTTTTCTAACTTCCATATTTTTAGCTGTTGACAGCATGATAAAAATCTGAAAAAAATACGGATTTTACTATGAACGTGTTGCAGATCTTTTTCATTTAGAAGGTCTGACCAGTAAAAATTCTGATAGATTGCTTTTCATTCCCATCAAACAGTTTAAACTTTTTCAACTCCTACCCTCAAAACAACACTATAGAGCACTGCACACCAGAACAATTAGACACAAGAACAGTTTTTTCCCGAATGCCATCACTCTGCTAAACAAATAATTCCCTCAACACTGTCAAATTATTTACTAAATCTGCTCTACTATTAATCTTCTCATCGTTCCCATTACCCATCTCCTTCCACTTATGACTGTGTGACTGTAATTTTGTTGCTTGTATCCTTACGATTTATATTGATATTGTTTCCTGATTGCTCATTTGTACCCTATGACTATCATTAGGTATTATACCTTATGATTCTTGATGAACGTATCTTTTCTTTTATGTACACTGAGAGCATATGCATCAAGACAAATTCCTTGTGTGTCCAATCACACTTGGCCAATAAAAATTTCTATTTTATTCTATTCTGTCAAGCTGTGATTTCCCTTGGACAGTGATGATCAGTGAGATCTGTTGGGGTTTTTTTTTTTTAACCAATGAAACCCATTGGCCAGGAAAACAGATAATTATGAAACAGAAGTTTCCCCTTGGAGATGAAAAAGCATGAGAAGAAGGAATCTGGGGAAAAAATGAACCCTAAACTATATTACCTTGAGAATCCTTTAATGTACTACTAAGTCTGCTAAGGGAGGAATTGATCTGAGCCATAAAACTCTAAAAAGCATAGAAGCAAATGTTTACTTTGGATTTCTATTTGAAATTAATGAGGAATGTTTTTATGTCAACAGCCCCATTAAATATTAGGAGACTTATTTCCAAGTAAACATCCACAGAATAATTTATTTTCTTTTTGCCTTATGTCTGTATGCCACTCTTAGAACAACCTAGAATATATTTGGAACCAATGCAGATTTGCTGTGATACTTGAAGAAAGGCCAGGTGTGAACAGCTAAGCTCTGTTAATTAGACAGTATAAGCATTAATCAGATCAATGAGAGGAGCTATTCTGTTACAACAGAGGAAGCAACTCTCCATAAGCAAGACAATCAAAGGAGCAAGCCACCGTAGATGAGAATGACAACTAGAAGCAAAGGCATAAAAGATACTCTGTGCTGCTGGAACTCAGAAATAGTTTTCAGCCCCTTACAAAAGAAACAGGGCCTGAGTTTTCAAGTAGATAAAAAAGAATTTTTTGAGCAGGAAGTTTGTTCCCTGAAAGACAGAAGGAATGCAGCAGTGCCATATAGAATTGTGGTTAGCTAATGACTAATTACTATAAGGAACCTGAACTAATATGTGCAGTCAGGGTGAAGGTGCAGCAGAAACTCAGATTCGTAGTAGTTGATAATGTACTACTATGAGGAACTGAACTAAAACTGTGCCAATAAGATAGGTCAGGTAGGCTGCCTCCTAAGAGGGATGATACAGAAAACCTAGAAGATTTACCACTGATAATTCTTTTTTCCTACTAATCCATGGGGAACAAACTGCACCGCACAGAGCAACTTCAAACAGCCAGGCCATTGAAGATCTAGGAAGGAAGCCCAAGCACCTGGGAGCTCAGATAATTATCTGGATGATGAAAGGCTGGCACAGCAAGGATTGCACCTCCAAGGATTATTATGTTCATCTTTGGCCAAAGCGTGATGAGCTTGATCAGGAGGACTTTAAAATGAATCTTCTCAGGGTCTGAAGATAAAAACCTTGAAGTGTGGATTTCAGATTATTATTTGTACAATGTAAATGGAGATAGGGACAGTGGGGCCTATTAAAGTACTGAAAGTAAAATCAGAAAAATAATTAAGTCATAAATTTCACGGCCTTTGTTGTCTATATACTAATGCTCAGATTGTGGAAACATTCAAGAGGAACTTTTAGTAAAAGCAAGTGGACTGTTACTGAACTCAGTTCCTGATAAATATGTGGAGGAGACCATGCAGTTTGCTCTCTGAGTTGGTTGTTTTTTTGAAGATGTTTCATTACCCAAACTAGGTAACATCATCAGTGCTATTAAGGAGTGGGGTTTGCTCTCAGTTTATATTCTAGTGGCTTTCCCTGCCAGTGTTGGGGATGATCTTAAAGGTTCTTTGGTTGGGCTGTTTACTGTTGGCTCGTTTGGTCTGATGTTAACCTTGGAATTTATAAAATAGAATACAATAGAATTCTTTATTGGCCAACTGTGATTGGACACACAAGGAATTTGTCTTGGTGCATACGCTCTCGGTGTACATGAAAGAAAAGATATATTCATCAAGAATCATAAGGTACAACACTTAATGATAGTCATAGGGAACAAATAAGCAATCAAATCATATTAGGAAACAGTCAATATAAATCTTAAGGATACCAGCAACAAGGTTACAGTCGTACAGTCATAAGTGGGAGGAGATGGGTGATAGGAATGATGAGAAGAGTACTAGTAATGCAGACTTAGTAACTAGTTTGACAGTGTTGAGGGAAATATTTGTTTAGCAAAGTGATGGCGTTCAGGAAAAAACTGTTCTTGTGTCTAGTTGTTCTGGTGTGCAGTGCTCTATAGCATCGTTTTTGAGGGTAGGAGTTGAAAGAGTTTATATCCAAGATGCGAGGGGTCTGTAAATATTTTCACAGCCCTCTTTCTGACTCATGCAGTATACAGGTCCTCAATGGAAGGCAGGTTGGTAGTAATTGTTTTTTCTATGCTTATCTGGATGCTGATTGCTGGTAGGGAGGTGTTTTAGTTTTTTTGTTCTCTTTTTGGCTTGTTGATTGTCTCTTTTGTATGGTATATAGAAATTTTTTATACCTATGTTTCCATTGATGGCTAATTTGTCAGAGTGTCAAGCATCTAGAAATTCCCTAGCATTTTTATACTTGGCTTGGTCTAGGATAGTCACAGTTTTCCAATTGAAACTATGGTTAAGTCTGACCATACGTTGTGAAATGAAAGAGTTTTCATTGTGTCTTTTGATTTCTACTTGGTATTCATATCCATACTTGTCCTACATTGTGACTTTTGACTGTGTATTGTACACAGTCAAAGATCCATGCTTTTTTTTTTTTACTGAAAAGTTTTACAAAAAAGAAATTTTTTTTTCAAATATTTCCCCTTCCCTCCCTCCCTTCCTTCCCCCCCTCCCCCCCCCGGACTTCCCAGAACAAAATACAGGTAAAACAATTAACAATCATATGCTAAAATAAGCTAACTAACTACAGATTCCTATCCCCCCCTCGACACTTTAACTCGCCTTTTACTTAACTAAATATACATACTCTTAACTTTTCTATTCATTCATAAGTTATTTGATACTTTTTAGTTCGATATTTGTTTTGACTATAATCAATCCATCTTCTCCATTCCGATATATATCTTTCTTGTGAATGATCTTTCAAATATGCTGAAATTTTCGCCATTTCTGCCAAATTTGCCACTTTTAATGTCCATTCTTCAATAGTAGGCAATTCTTCTTTCTTCCAGTATTGTGCCATCAAAAGTCTAGCTGCAGTTATTAAATTTAAAATCAATTTAGTCTCTATAACCATACAATCTGTGATTATACCCAACAAAAACAATTTATCTTCTTTTTAAGAATATTTTGGATAATCCACCATATTTTAATCCAAAATGCTTTAACTTTTTTACAAGTCCACCATATGTGATAATAAGTAGCATCATCACAATCACATCTCCAACACTTAGACTGCAAATTCGGATACATACAAGCCAACTTTTTAGGAGCCAAATGCCATCTGTAAAACATTTTATAAAAATTTTCTCTTAAATTTTGTGCTTGTGTAAATTTTACATTTCTAACCCATATTTTTTCCCAGATTTCCATCATTATTGGTTCCTGAATGTTTTGTGCCCATTTTATCATGCAATCCTTAACTAATTCCATTTCTGAGTCTATTTCTATCAGTATATTATATAATCTTTTTATATGCATTTGACCTTGATCTCTAATTTGTTTTACCAAATATTCCTCCTTCTGCATGATACCAATTCTCTGGTCTTCTTTCCATCTAGCTTGCAACTGTCCATACTGAAACCAAGTTTGAATTATTTTTTCTTCTTTTAATGCCTTTATAGATTTTAACTGCACTATACCCCCTTCCATTTTAAGAAGCTCTTTATAGGTAATCACCTCTTGCTTTTGTTCTACACTTATATTCTCTATCGCATGTCTGGGTATTGCTCATATAGGTATCTTATAATTTAACTTATATTGATACTTCTTCCAAACTCGTAACAAGACATTCCTTAGTATATGGCTTTTAAAGGTCTTATCCACCTTTTTGTCATATAATAAGTAAGCATGCCAGCCATATAACAAATCATATCCTTCAATATTCAATATTCTTTCTTCTGTTGAATTAATCCAGTCACTAATTATTGTTAGGACAGCTGCTTCATAGTATAATTTTAGATTAGGCATTTTAAGACCTTCTCTTTCACGTATATCTTGCATTATTTTTAACTTTATTCTGGGTCTTTTCCCTGCCCAAACAAAGTTATTAATACCCTTCTGCCATTCCCTCAAATTATCATCTTTCTTAAGTATTGGTATCATTTGAAACAAAAATAAAAAACTAGGTAAAACATTCATTTTTATTGCTGCTATTCTCCCCAACAAAGATAATTGCAATTTTCCCCAATTCTCCATCTCTTTCTGTATTTTTTGCCAAAGTAATTCATAATTATTTTTATATAATTTTACATTTGAGGCTGTAATATATACCCCTAAATATTTAACCTTTTTTACTATTTCAAATCCTGTTAGTCTTTCTAGTTCTTCTTTTTGCTTTACGGTCATATTTTTAGCTATTATCTTTTTTGTTTATTTATTTTAAATCCAGACATTTGATCGTATTGGGTAATTATATCCAGTAAGCCTGTAACTGATTGTACTGGTTGGGTTAAAGTAACAACCAAGTCATCCGCAAATGCTCTTAATCTATAATCATGATGTCTAATTTTAATTCCCTTTATTTTATTTGACCTTCGTATTTTATTCAATAATGGTTCCAAAGTTAAAATAAACAATAATGGTGATAAAGGGCATCCCTGTCTTGTTCCTTTTTCAATTTTAAAGGTTTCTGTTAAACCACCATTAATTATTATTTGTGCTGTTTGTCTCTGATATATTGCCCTAATAGATTGTGTAAAATATTCTCCAAATTGCATCTTTTCTGTTTTAGGATGCAGAGAAGGCATTTGATCGATTGAATTGGCAATTTTAATTTCTTCTGTGGCTGCTGGGTATTTTAGTTTACTTAGGGTGTTTTGAAGACCTTTAGTTGGATTGTTTGCTATGCTGATTCCATTTAGTTGTAGTAGTCAGATGTTTTTGATGTATGGCAGTGTTATTCTTTATAGGGCTTGTGTTGGTTGTGCTGTATTGGATTGAGTGATCAGGCACTTTTTGATAAAGTTGCATGGATAGCCATTCTTTTGGACTATAGATGCTCTTTTCTTTTTTTCTGCTGTTCAAGATTGCTGCAATGAGCTTGTGCTCATCTAAATAAAATTTTTACACAGCTGTTCTTATGGAAGGTTGTGCTGTTGCTTTGTAGTGGAGCACTTGGTTGGTGTGGGTGGTTTTTCCTGTACACTTGTGTTTCTGGTTTGCCATTGTGGTCTCTGCTGATCAGGATGTTTAGGAAGACTAGTGAAATGTCATTTTCTTCTTCTCTGGTAAACTGGATTCCCTTGAAGATGTTGTTGGTGGGTCTACAGGTGTTTTCTAATTAGTCCTTTTTATTATGGTGAAGGTATCATTTATATATCTGATACAAGTCAACAAGCCAACAGTAAACAGCCCAACCAAAGAACCTCTAAGATCACCCCAGGGCAAGCCACTAGAATATAAACTGTGAGCAAACCACAATCTCTTACTAGCACTGATAATGTTACCTAGTTTGGGTAATGAAACATCTGCAAGAAAACAGCCAAGCTCAGAGAACATAGCTAAATGTCTATGGAGATTCTCAGTCATACTGGTCATGGTTGTCCCAAAGGTGCTTTTTCAAAAGAAAAACCAGAAAGTCAAGTTGCCTCTTGAAAAAGCACTTTTGGGACAAGCTCAGGGAGCACCAAGGACCCGCCCAGTTCACCACTGTGCTACAAATATTCTTCTTTAGCAGAGGTAATTTTTTCCCTTTATTCTAATCAGACTCAAGAATTGGGTATCATTGTGAAAGAATAATTCAGACAATATGGAAGGTTCAGAGAAAGGAAACAAGGGGGGGGGACTGAGAACAAAGTAATTTTTTTAAAAAATTGATTTATATGCCGCCCTTCTCCGGAGACTCAGGGCGGCTTACAATGCATTAAGCAATAGCCTTCATACTTTTGTATATTTTATACAAAGTCAGCTTATTGCCCCCACAAACTGGGTCCTCAATTTACCTACCTTAGAAAGGATGGAAAGCTGAGTCGACCTTGAGCCTGGTGAGATTCGAACTTACAGTAATTGCAGACAGCTGGTGTTAATCATAATGCTATCAGTCTGCTAAGCCACCAGGCCCAATTTAAAGAGAAATTGATGGAATTTGGGACATTTAGGCTTGAAAAGATGAATGAAGAGGATTCTTGAAATACTGGAAAAGTGGTCAGTCAGAGAAATGGCCTAGTTCAGTTTTCTCTCATACTTGTGGATGGGGCCCTACATAATGGATTTGATTTACAAAAAGATAGGAAAACTATTGAAATTACAAGGGCAATTTCACAAAGAAATTATAGCATAATGGCCTAGGGAGGTGGTGAGCTCCCCTTCTGGTCAGAATGGCTTGATTAATTTGGATTCCTAGTAAACTGAGTAACAACCTCCAAGCTAGGTGGGGACTTGCATTCCTCAATGTCACATTCTGTTAGAAATAGATATCATTTTGGATTTCTTTCCATTTCCTATATTCCAAACACATTAAACGTTTTCTTCATTTCTCATTGTTGCAAAGAAGCAATTGCGATACCTGAAGGGTTATTTGTACATTTGCAAATATTTTCAAGTGCACAACATTTTGTTTTTAATTTTTGTCTAATGTATATTTTAAAAAACATTTTTTCCTATTTGATTATATTTATCAAAACTGTGGGCCAACTGGCAAAATTCTCAGAAAAAGGAGAGTTTGGAAGTATAAAAAAGTGTTGCTTTATATATTGATCTAAACATGTATCACTATAGAATTTTGCATCCAGTGTAAATTAAATGAATTTCAGTCCTTAATCTCCACAGAGAAACATTCATATATTATGCATTCATAATTGTGTATAGTATATTGTTTTTAGCAGAATGAATTTTACTAAAGAAGGTTCAAGGATGTAAATAAACATGAAGAAAAATGAATATGGCAAGAAAAAATATTCTGTTCTTTTCAAAAATTAAAAAAAAATCTACCTGGTATTAATGAAAGCAAACAACTTGTCCTTTCATTGTGTGGGAACTTGGTGCTGTTTACAATATTGCTTCTATCTTCTAATGAGTTTTTTTCAGAATCAAATAGTGATTACATCTTTGGGGCCCAAGGACAAATCAAAGTCTAACAGTAATTCATCCTCAGGACAACGACAGTCTTAACAATCTCATTTAATTCAGAATTTTAAAAAAATCACTATTGCCAGTCATACAAATTATTCTTTTCAAACATTTCTGAGTTATATATGCCTTTTATTTATGGTGATCAACCTGTAATATATGCGTTTTATTTATACTTATCCACCATCTTAAGCACTAGACTCTATCCAACAAGATAGCAATAGTATTTAGACTTATATACTGCTTCACAGTGATTTACAGCCCTCTCTAAGCGGTTTACAGAATCAGCATATTGCCCCCAATAAACAATCTGGGTCCTCATTTTATTGACCTCAGAAGGATGGAAGGCTGAGTCAACCTTGAGCCTGATGAGATTCGATATGCCAAACTGCTGGCAGCCGGTGATCAGCAGAAGTAGCCTGCAGTACTGCACTCTAACCACTGTGCCACCGCAGCTCATCAGATGCAGCTCACTGGAGAGAAAAGTAAGTTTCTGCACTTAGGAAAAACCAAATGCACAGGTACAGAATAGGCAGTGCTTATGAGAGGGATGTAGGTGTCCTGGTGGATCACCATTTAAGTAGGAGCCAGCAAAGTGCCACAGATGCCCCCAAAAAGCCAATGCAGTCCTAGGTTGCATCAACAGAAGGATAGCATCAAGATCACAAGAAGAGATAGGACTGCACAATACTGCATTTGTGGGGCCACATTTGGAATATTGTGTCCAGTTCTGGTCATTTCAATACCAAAAAGATGCTAAGGCCCTAGAAAGAGTGCAGAGAAGAGCAACAATGTTAAAGAGTTCTAGAGCTAAACCATATGCTGAACAGCTAAGAGAACTAGCCATGTTTAACCTAACAAAGAGAAGGCTTAGGGTTGACATGTTTGCCAGTAGTGGGCTCCATTTACCTTCGCTACCGGTATGAGCATGCGCATGTGCGCACTTACTTCACTCACACACGGTGCTTCTGTGCATGTGCAGAGCTTTCTGTGCATACACACAGCATCCGTGATGATGTCTGGGTGGGTGTGCAGAGCCTCCCACCACTCCTGCCGCTGCACGAACTGGGACCAACCAGTAGAAACCCACTATTGATGTTAGCCCTCTTCCAATATTTAAAGGGCTGTTATAGAGAAGAGGGGGTTGATTTGTTTTCCAAAGCACCTGAAGGCAGGACAAGAAGCAATGGGTTGAAACTGGTTAGAGGAAGATCCAGTCTTGAAATAAGAAGGCATTTCCTGATAGAATGAATAACCAGCGGAAAAGCTTGCATCCTGGAAGTGTGTGTACTCCATTTTTTGAGGTTTTCAAGAAAAGATTACACAACCATTTGTCTGGGATGGAATAAGTACTCCTGCCTTGAGCAGGGGGGTAGATTAGAAGACCTCCAAAGTCCCTTCCATCCTTATGATTCTATGACCTGTACTTGTGATATCAAAGAACATTTTTATAAAGAACTAGATCTTCTATTATGCAACTGCACGTTAGCATTTTATATACAATCTGTTTTTAAAGAATTTTAACAGTAAAGTCTCTAATAATATTAAACAGGAACTAGTATCAGCAGCATATAAAAATGGCTGTAAAACAAGTTCTGAATATTACCAGTATTTATTTTTGTGTAATAAAAGAAATGTTTTTGCAAGAATTTCTCATAACAAATATGTCTTTTCATATCAACAGAAATCTAATTAGGTTTTTCACAAAATAAAGATTCATCAGGAAATTGGATTCATGTTTATTAATTATTTATAGCACAATTTTTATTCCTCTCAAATGCATATTTTCTAAAACAACTACAAATAATATTTTTAAATCATGTAATAATTCATGACTTTAAAAACAGCAAAATATTTAAATAAAAGTTCCAAGCACAAAGGGAGAGAGAGAAGTATAAAATAGTTTGCAATGAACTATATGTAAATATACCATGGACTCAATCCTCCAGGCCAAGAGCATGTCAAAATTTAAATCATGGCAACAGGACCAAAGTTTATTAAACTGAGATGTTTTGTTACTCATTCAAGCAACTTCTTCAGTCAAAATGACAATTTTTGGGTTAGGCATATGCTTAACCAAAAATTGTCATTTTGACTGAAGAAGTTACTTGGATGAGTAACGAAATGTCTCAGTTTAATAAACTTAGATTCATTTGCCATGATTTAACTTTTTATTTGCAACGAATTGTTGTTACTTGGTTTATTCATACACGAATCCTAAATTATCTCTTTTTTTAAAAAAAAAACTTCATTAAGTTGGAATGTTAAAAGTGTGGGAAAGAAAAGAGAAAAACAAGAAAAAAACTTACAAATTTTCCTCAGTACAGATTATAGATTTATAATAAAGTAATCTCTTATTCTAAATTAAACATAACATAACCAATATCTAAATCTAAGAACGTATACAATATTTCTACAATCTTAAACAATCTAATTATCCAGTGATTAATTCAAAAATACTCATTATCAAATAATAAAAAAAATAATCTCTATATTAAAAATAAACCTAAAGACTTCCTGTTGACATCATGGCGGTATCGGATGTGAGGAGCGGATCTTTATGCTCCCACACTGACTTCTCCTTGTTGGAGGGCTCCGAAAGGCACCAAAGCCACCCTGTAGGGGTGGTGAAGAAAAGAGGGGTGCCCTGTAGTTCGGGGAGAGCAGCAACTCTCCTGCTGGATTCAGGGCTTCTTCCTTCTCCCTTGACAAAGAGAAGAGGCAGCCATCATGGCTGCCATGAAGCTGGGACAGCCGAGGTAACAAAGAAATGTGCAGGAGCAGTGCAGATGAACAGTGATTGGAGCTGGGTGAGAAGATTCCTTTTTATTTAGACCCTAATCTTAAAGAAAAAGAGAAAGAGGAAAATCCAGAAAAAGAGACTCTTAGAACTATTTTTAAAGCGGTGAATTACCATAGAGAGAAAAATCCTAGACCCGAAAGAAAGGGACTAAGGGGAGAAAAGCAAAAAACCTTTTAAAACAGAAAATCTGGACTTTTAAATTGGGCAGGTGTTGTTTTGGAAAGGCATAAAACTGCTGGACTATCTACTTGAAATTACTTGAATAGTGGACTTTGTTCCCATAAACTGAATTAATTTTGGATTAATTATATCTATAAGACTTGAATCAACTCTGAAACTTAAGCTGAAGGTGCCATCTACTGGTGAATGGAATATACCAGACCCCCTACAAGTTTAGAAAAACTTTTTGATGAGAGAAATAACATCCATCTGGAGGATTGTGGTGACACTTACTGTTTTATAACTAGTTACTTTATGATTACTGGAGATCCTATTATGAGAATAAGGAAGACTTTTAAATAAAGCAAAGTGATTTTTGATTTGCAGAAGCTTCCTGGACTACTTAAATGGAATTGATTAACAACTCTGAGATGTAAAGGACTATGGTTACTGAACTTTCTGAGGACTAATATTGGACTGGAATATATTGCTTTTGGACTTGAATAAGAGCAGGACCTATTAAATTAAGACAAGATGCTTCATCAAGGGGAAAGGAGTGAGATTGTTACTAATTGTTATGTTTCTTTCATCTCTGTACATTATGTCGCCACACTAATGTAATCCTAAGAAAAAACAAAGTCCCGTATTTCCCCCTTTCTGTTCATTTACCATAGGAAAAGATCCATACTCTCAATTATACATTGTCTTTACATTTTATAAAAATCTCGTTGAAAATACAGTTCATCATAATCTTCACTCTTTAAGCCCACATATTTACCAATCATCAAAATTTATTGATGTAGACCACATTCCCAGGAGGGAGGGAGTATATTCTACCACATATACATATATACACCCTTAACAAACATTTCTTTCCTTTTATAATTGTCTTTTCATTACTAAACCAAAAATTTATTTCAACAGAGGGCATTTATTCAGTGTAGTAAATCCAATTTTTTTAAAAAAATCTTTTTTGGGGAGGAGAAGCCATTTTATTATAAATCTGTACCCAACTTTCAATATAGCACTTCCAAAAATAAACATTAAAATCTCTATAGAAAGCACATCTTAAGTAAGCATGTTACTTCAGTCTTATATCTTATGTTTCCAACATTTTTCCTTTATAACTTTATAACTTCAAATCCTTCATCCATAATCTCCAGGCTGTTGCTGGTCATGTATCCCCTTCGGTTCCATTTCTGTAAAGAAGTCTAGTACAGAATACAGAAAACATACACAGACACACATTTGATTGGTGCATTTCCTCTTATTGCTGCTTCTACCATCGTGAGATTCACCTTGTCCACACAGATATACCAAGCAAGGAGGGGAGGCCCTCAACAGGCCCTATGTTCAGATAGATTCCTTGAAACAATTGGCACCCTACTGGTAATTGGAAGGCTATTATTTATATAACTATGCATTTTTAGTTTATAAATATACTGTATAACTGAGTATATTTAGTTTAGTCTATGTATTTTTAGTTTATACTTGTACTAGTTTATACTTTTCCTTGTTCTGTCTGCATTTTGCCATTTTGCTTTTTAAATTTGGCCTCTGACTCTAACTGGAATAAAATAAATATTCTTCCAAGGTAGATTGTAATATTTACAAGGATTATTGCAAGATGTTTTGTTCCAAATGGAGGTGTTAGTTTTTCATAAGCACGTACATCGCTATTTCTGTTCTTATCTTTGATCTCCGTAATTGCCCTCAAGATTCTATATATTACAACTTCATGCTAGAGATCACTTAATCAAACAAGGCTTTCTGCAAGACATATGTTTCATTTAATTGCCTTTCATTGCTGTTACTTATGTTTATATGTAAATAAAATTGTTAGAATACCAAATTCATTTTTTCCTCTAACTAAGACCTAATCATGTGGATCATGTTTGAGCAGATAGGCATAAATGTGAAATACCCCAACTCTACTACCGGTGGAATTCCAGCGGTGATCCTCCCTCAGAAAATAAGGGTGGCACAGTATTGTCTTTGTTCAGCCAAATTCAATTTGTTCCAATTAAGTGTAATGCTACAATGATACAAAATGGATATGACAATAGCAATAGCACTTAGACTTATATACTGTTTTATAGTGCTTTACAGCCCTCTCTAAGTGGTTTACAGAGTCAACATATTGCCCCCAACAATCTGGGTCCTTGAGCTGGTCAGGAGACCAGCTGCTGATCAGCAGACTGATAGCATTGTGATTAACACCAGCTGTCTGCAATTACTGTAAATTCGAATCTCACCAGGCTCAAGGTTGACTCAGCCTTCCATCCTTTCTAAGGTAGGTAAATTGAGGACCCAGTTTGTGGGGGCAATAAGCTGACTTTGTATAAATATATAAAAGTATGAAGGCTATTGCTTAACGCATTGTAAGCCGCCCTGAGTCTCCGGAGAAGGGCGGCATATAAATCAAATTAAAAAAAAAAAACAACTGCTTTTAGAACTTGTTACTTGTACTCTGGTGAGTTGGAATAAATGGAAACATTTACACTGTAAAGTATGCCTTTGGTGAGCATGAGTAAATCCCTTTTGGGTTGTGTGGGTTTCTTGAGAGCTGTGGTGGTGCAGTAGTTCGAGTGCAGTATTGCAGGCTCATTCTACTGACTGCCAGCAGTTCAATTCTTACCCGCTCAAGGTTGACTCAGCCTTCCATCCTTCTGAGGTAGGTAAACTGAAGACCCAGATTGTTGGGGGCACTAGGCTGACTCTGTAAACCACTTGGACAGGGCTGTAAAGCAGTGGTGGGTTGCCCCCGGTTCGCACTGGTTCTATAGAACCAGTAGTAAAACCGGTGGGAGGTTCTGCCCACCGACCCTGATGTCATCAAAATGCTTCTGCGCATGCGGCCCCACTGCAAACCAGTAGTAAAGGTAAGTAGAACCCACCCCTGCTGTAAAGCACTGTGAAGTGGTATATAAGTCAGGCAGCATATAAATAGAACAGGCAGTCCTGTTCTATAAGCAGCTTTCTCATCTCACAAATTCACAGCCCTATGACTCTATGATCTGTTCAGTCAGAATTCAATAGACTTGGGCTACAATACTGGGACAAGCATTAGTCACACTTATGCATGACCTTTGGAGGGCTTGGAATGGGGATAGTGTGTCCATCCTGGTTCTTCTGGTTCTCTCAGTAGCTTTTGATACCACTGAACATGGTATATTGTAGGACCAGCTTCAGGAGTTGGGAGTGGGGGGCATTATCTTGTGGTGGTTTCTCACCCTTCTTCTACAGCCAGTACCAGTCAGTGCTAGTGAGAGAGAAGAGATCCAATCCTAGGCCCCTGTGTGGATTGCCTCAGGACTCAGGACTCTCTTCTATTAAGCATCTACATGAACATGGATTTCGGTATCATCAGTATGCTGATGATTCCCAAATATACATCTGTAGCCCATGCATGGCAATTCATACTCTTTAGATGCTGGTCTCAGTGCCTATGAAAGCCAAGATGCCTGTGACTTAATCCTAGCAACACAGAGTGGTTGAGGGGTTTGGTGCTCCCGGGGTCTAAGAAGGTTGACAATTTTGGTTCTGGAAAGGATAATGCTCCTGCACACAGATCTTGTGCAAATTTGGGGTCCTCTTGAACTCACAGCTTCTGCTGGAAGAGCAAGTGACAGTAGTGGCCAGAAGATCTCTGCATTAATCCATCTTGTACATCAATTATGCCCATTTCTGGCCCAGGTGGTCTTGCTCAAAATTACCCATGCCTTAGTCACCTCCAACTTTGATTATTTCAATGCTCTGTACCTGGGACTACCCTTGAAGACCATCCATAACTTGCAACTGGTCCAGAATGCAGCAGTACATGCATTTTGGGTGCCCCAGGGCTTACCTAAGTAAGACCATTGTTGCGTGAGCAGCACTGGCTTCCAGTTGCTTTCTGGGTGCAATTCAAGGTGCTGATTATCACTGATAAAGACCTATATGACTTGCCCATGTTATTTGAAGGACTGCCTCTCCCTGAGGGTATCTGCCCATCCTACTAGGTTAGAAATGAAGGGTATACTTCAGGTTCCCTCTATTAAACATTGTCATCATTGTCATCAAAAGTGCATCTTCTTGATGATCAGCCCAGCTCTTAGAAACAGCCTCCCCTCTGAGATCTGAGGAATTTTACTCATCTATCTTCCCAGAGAGTTGTAAAGACCTGGCTTTTCCTCCAAGCATTACGCTAGAGCAGTGGTTCTCAACCTTCCTAATGCCGCGACCCTTTAATACAGTTCCTCATGTTGTGGTGACCCCCAACCAGGGGTGGGTTCTAAATTTTTTTACTACCGGTTCTGTGGGCGTGGCTTATTTTGTGGGTGTGGCTTGGAGGTCATGTGACCGGGTGGCCATGGCTATATGTATAGGGACTACTCAGAGGGCTGAAAAAAGTCATTTCTGACAGGTCCTCGCACTTTTGACTGGTCCTCACACTTATGACCATCCTCACATTTATGCCTGTGCAGCATTCTTAACAACCATGTCACTCATTTCACAACTGCTTCTCTTCAACATGGTATAAGATAGGGCAAAAAACGTAAAATGTGAGGACAGTCGTAAATTCGAGGACTGGTCAAAAGTGCGAGGACCAGTCAAAAATAACTTTTTCAGCCCTTTGAGTAGTCCATATGCATAAAAGGATACAGCAATAGAGAGGGATGAAGGAAGGGAAGGGAAATTAGAGTAGGAGTGAGGGTAAGAGAGGGAGGAAGAGAGGAGGAGAAGGAGAAAGGAAGAGGAAGTAGGGAGGAGAAGAAGAAGGGGAGGAAGAGAAAGTAAGAAGAAAAGAAAAGAGAGAGGTGGTAGGTTTGAGGAGAAAGATTGCTGTACAATAAAAAAGATGAAAGGGAAGAAAGCCAACCCCAAACAAATATTAAGATATTAAGATAAAGAATGAATTGTTAAACTTTAAAGAATAAAAGAGAACAAATAGCAATAAATAGCAATAATTAGAAACACACATACAAACATACAACGTATTTTCTTTGAACAGAGTATTTGGCCGGTTCACAAATTTAAACAGTTGTAGGAGGTTAGCATCCACCCCTTTCCTAGAAGAATGAAATATTTTGGGAAATATTAAAAAGGCAGAATATTATATTTCCCTACCTGGATGAGAAATGGAGAAGCATATTTTACAGACAAAGCAACTCCCACCTTCCTGCCCCCCACCCTTTGTTAATGGACCAGAGGCAGAAAGTCAATCCTTTGTCAAAGGACATTTGCAACACAATAGCAACAGAAACTAACACAATGGGCCCCACCAAGCCATGTGATCCTGTCCACTATTAAACCATCTTTCCAAGCAGTCTCCATGTTTCCAGTGTCTTTTTCCCCACTTGGAGCAGAACCCAGAAGGATATTTCTTCCAACACAGTATTTAGTCATTTCAATTAAATTTACAATTTTTATATTTCCTTTTTACCATATTTATTCCTCATCTATTTTTTAAAAAACCAATATTACCCTTCATCCTCATCCTCATCTCTAATCTTAATCAAATTCAATTTTTCCCTTCTATTCTATATTATACCCCTTCCCATTGTCATCTATTTTTATATCCATCCTCACATTGGTTAATTATGTAATACAGTTGTTTAATACAAATTCAACATTTTAATATAAATCAATTAGTTATATAGCTACCTTTTTTGTATATTAATCAATATGAACATGAATATTCCAATTATTTCCATGCAATCCAATTTCTTACAAAAAAATTAATTATATTTACCAATAATAATAAACCAAATAATTTCCCCCATATATTCCTCCAAACCACAACTTAACCATTTCTGCTTTCAACACAATATACAATTAATAGTATCTCAATTATTACAATTCCCTAGTTAAATAGAGCTTTTTTTCTTCTGTGTTTTAAAATCTTGAACCTCCTCTTGCCCTAAATTTCCCATTGTTTGCAGTTTGCACCTACCTTTTTTGGTGAGGAAAAAGAAATCTCTCTGCCTCATTTTGTCACGTTGCAGCCAAGACCCTGCTTACTTTCAATTTCCCTTTCTCAGCATAGCTAGGGGGGAAAAAATCTGCTCCAGGAATTTACCTCTTTGCAGCTAGCCCTCCGCAAAACAGCTGAGAGAAGGCGGCTCTTTGAAGCCCCGTGGCAAGAATTTAAAGTTTTTTTCCCCTCTAGCCATTAGCTGGGACTCCGGAGGCAGCAATAGATTGGGAGTGGGCAGGGTAAACGAACGGCGACCGGGCGATCCAGCAAAGGGTGAGGGAAGGCGTGGGGGGGGGCGAGAGAGGGCTTTGGCGACCCCTTGGAAATGGCCGTTCGACCCCCAAAGGGGTCGCGACCCCCAGGTTGAGAACCGCTGCGCTAGAGGGAGATGAACTGCAAGGGTGATTAGTCTGGAGCCAGGATTGGGCGGGGGGGGGGGATGTTTTGTTTTAACTATTTATTTATTTCTTCAATTTCTAGTCTAAGCTATATTTTTATGGATTGTTGTGAGTTGCCCAGAGTCATCATATGAGATAGGCCACCATATAAGTCCTGTAAATAGAGGTCGCCAGCAGCTATTTACTATAATGCTGTGCTTAATATAACATAGTTTTTACATTATCTGCCAAGGATCTAATCCAAACAGTATTCATCCTCATTCTAACTGATGGTGATTTTCAACTAAATGCAACTGAAGAAATTCCAGAAACTGATATGTCCAATATACACCTAATCATATCCTTGACCTGCTTGGAAGATCCTAGGCTGAGATGTTATGATACATTTCCAGAAATGAAGACATGATAACTTTGTTACTCTCCAAAAATATGCTTATTAGAAATAGAAATATCAGATCTGATTATCTCAACAATGAAAACTGAAATGTTAAGATTAATGGGACCTACTACAGCAATGTTACATCAGCTGGCAACTTCATTATTTTGCTTGATAATTTATTTAACTGAAATTGAGAATGATGTTAAAGCAGAGAATATTGATAAAGATGGAAAAAATAAAGTGATCTTCCTAAGGATATAACTGCCTAATTAGCATACATTTTTTTTATTTAAAGGAATAGTCAGCTTGCAGAAGAAAAGTCTGGGGGGAGTATCACTAGTGCTTTCTATTTAAACTTACAATAAGCCACAAAGTATCTTAATAGTGTTTAAAGTCTTCAAGTAATTAAGATTAGTACCACTCACTGATTTATACAAAGCTACTGATTTGTATTTATTTATTTATTGGTTCGATTTATATGCCACCCTTTTCCGGAGATTCAGGGCGGCTTACAATGCGTTAAGCAATAGCCTTCATACTTTTTTGTATATACCTGCTTAGTAGGGCTTTCGCGCCCCCCCCCCACAAGCGGTGTTCTTTTTTATACAAAGTGAGCTTTTTTTATTATTATTATTTGATTTATATGCCGCCCTTCTCCGGAGACTCAGGGCAGCTTACAATGCGTTAAGCAATAGCCTTCATACTTTTGTATATTTATACAAAGTCAGCTTATTGCCCCCACAAACTGGGTCCTCATTTCACCTACCTTAGAAAGGATGGAAGGCTGAGTCAACCTTGAGCCTTGGAGAGATTCGAACCAGCAGTAAATTGCAGGCAGCTGTGTTAATAACAGGGTGCGTAGATCACTGTACCATCAAGGCTCTACCTACCTCGAAAGGATGGAAGGCTGAGTCAACCTTGAGCCTGGTGAGATTTGAACTTGCAGTAATTGCAGGCAGCTGGTGTTATTTAACAGTGCTTTAGTCTGCTGCGCCACCAAGGCTCATTACCAAGGTATTGTAATGGCTGTTGAGGAATTTGCTTAAGATGCTCAAGCAAGCTTCTTCTTTGACTTTCACTCTCAAAAGGCACAGGTAATCCTCAATTTATGACCACAATTGAACCCAAAATTTCTGTTGCTAAGCTTGATAGTTGCTAGGTGAGTTTTGCCCCAGTTTACAACTTTTCTTGCCTCAGTTGTTAAGTGAATCACTGCAGCTGTTAAATTATTAACACAGTTGTTAAGTGATTGGGATTTGATGGATTATATTCCAGAGTTCTGAAGGAGTTGACAGATGTGATCTCAGAATCATTGAACCATATCTTTCAAAGATCCTGGAGCACTGAGGAAGTACCTGAGGATTGGAAAAGAGCTGATGTGGTACCCATCTTCAAAAAAGGGGGAAAACAGATCCAGGATACTACAGATCAATCAGCCTGACATCATTACCTGGGAAGATCCTGGAAAAGATAATGAAGCAATAGATCTGCGAACACCTAGAAGCAAACAAAGTTATAACCAGTAACTTGACAAATGGGTTTGTCAAAAATAGATCATGCCAAACAAATCTTATTTCATTCTTTGATAAAATCAAGTCAGGCTGGCCTAATCTCTCCAATTGTGTATTTTATTTTATTTTTTTACAAAACTTTATTGGGTTTTAAAAAGAAAACATAAATATATTGACATTTTCAATTAACATCAGATGTGCAGTGTTTTAACTATATACAAAAAAATATTTCTGGTGATATTTCAAATTACTTTTTACCATTATTTAACGCACCTTTTGGTCTTTCTTTCATTTTATCATGCATCCATTTATTCCAATTGTGTATTTTAATTTGGATTTTTAATGGGGGATTTTAACTGTTGGGCCAAAATGTTTAATTTATTTTTAAATTGTTTTTAAATTTTGTATTTGATGTTTTTTACTTCTGGCTGTTCACCGCCCTGAGTCCTTCGGGAGAAGGGTGATATATAAATTTAAATATTAAATTAAATTAAATTAAATTAAAATGACTAAATTAGTGGACCAGAAAAATGCAGTGGACATTGTATACTTGGATTTCAGTAAGGCATTTGACAACCTACTTCTTCATAAGCTAAAAAAAATGTAGGATAGACATCACCACCAGGTGGATTTGTAAATGGGTGACAAATCATACTCAACATGTGGTCCTTATTGGAAGGGAGGGAGGGAAGTAAGCACCCCAAGATTCCCTTTTAGGACCAGGACTCTTCAACATCTTTATTCCCTCATCTAAATTAATTAGATGAGGGAATAAAAGGGGAACTCATCAAATATGCAGATGACACTAAACTGGCAGGAATAGCCAACACCCAAGAAGATAGGCTCAAGATCCAGATGAATCTTGACAGACTTGAATACTGGGCCCTATCTAACAAAATGAAAGTCAATGTAGAGAAAAGTAAAGTCCTACACTTAGGCAAGAAAACCACAATTTACAGATGTAGATTAGGTGAAACCTGGCTCAATAGGAGTACCTGTGTGAGGGATCTTGGAGTCCTAATGGACAATCCCTTAAATATGAGTCAGTGGATTCAACCGGAAGCGTCGCAGCAAGACAGTTGGGGAATTAGCGGGGTCTGATGAGCTCCGAGAAAACCCGGACTGACGAACTGCTGCTGAAGGGTCTTCGGACCAGAACTGTCCTGTAGGGATGGGGAAGAAGAAGAGGCACCTCAGAAGACCAAGAGGAACAGGCAAGTTCCTCGAAGGTCAGAGGAATCTCGCTCCGATTCAGCGGCGGAGGTGGCAGCCATTGCGGCTGTCAAGAAGCTGGGGCAACCAGACTAAGTATTGAGCAGGAGCAGTGAATGCAACAGAGTTTTTGAAGCCAGGTGAGTGACAGCCAACCCACAGGCGAAATAACAACAACAACAACAAATATTTTAAAACCTGAAACCCCCAGCGTAAAACTAGCAGCTAATGGGCATGAGGGAAGAAAAGAGGATGTAAGCAGAATTTAAAGGGACAAAAACCCGAAAAGAAAATTGATTTTTGAATAAAATTAACTGGGAAATTTTAAGAATTAGAATAAACAACCCCAAACTTGGAACAGAAGTGCTTTATACCTAAAAAAGAAAAAAAGAGTGGGAAAGTATTGTTTAATTTGGACTGGACTATAAAACTGATTTGGTATTTTTAAAGTTAAAAAGAAGAAAAAAGAAGCTAGATTGTCAACAAAGATTGATACAAAATGGACACTCTGTTAAACAATTAAGAGAATTGTGGATTCTAGAGAGACATCTTCAGGAGAAAAAAGAGCATTGCAATTTGGAATCTTTGTTTTGGAAAACTTTGAACTATATCAGTGCTAATAGCCGTGAGAACTTTCGGGGAGGATTGCTTTGTCTGCAAGTGTCTTGACTTGGGGGTGGGGTGGGGGGAGGAAAACAACGGAACTTTTAAATCTGGAACAATACTAATATAGAAAGAATAAAATGGCACAGGAAATTAGTAAAATGATGGAAATGATGTATTCGTCCTGGAAAGCAGAAATAAGAGGAATAATTACGATACTACATGGAGAATTGAAACTTGAGGATCCAAAAACTGAGAGAGAGCAGGTTCAAGCTGACAAGGAAACAAAGATGGAGAAGCAAGACACAGACCCTGAAAACGAAGAAGATAAAGACAATGAGATTAATTTTGGAAAACTAATTGAATATATGGATAGTAATAATAAAAAGGAGGTTTTTGAGATTACATTGGGATTAACAATGGAAAAAACAGAAAAGGCAGAAAGAGACAAAGACGGAGAGAAGGAAGAAATAGAAAGAACACAAAAAACTTAAAATGATTACATTGGGATTAACAGTGAAAAGAAAAAAGAGAGGAAAAGGATGGGAAACAATAGGAAATGCAGGGCAAAATAGAAGAGTTCAGAATTGTGAAACACAGAATGATTACACTAGGATAAACAGTGGGATAAATAATGGGGAAGTCAGAAAAGGAGAAAAGAGATGGGAAACAATAGGAAATTTAGGGCAAAAGAGGAGAGCTCAAGATTTCAAAGTACAAAAGAAAAAAAGGGGGAAAAAAGATAAAAATAAAAATGGGAATGGAGAAAAAAAATGAAAGAGAAAGATGCTATATGTATTTAGAATTGAAATCTGAATTGTAGTAAAAAAATGGGAAACCATATGATTGCAAAAATGAAATGAATAATAATTGGAATATTTGCATTGTATCTTTGAAACTTAGATAATGATAAACTTTATTTTTTTAATTTCATTTTTCTTTAAGAAATATGAATAAATTTAAATTGTAACAATTGAAATACTTTTAATGGTATATGGTGGTGAAAGTAGAAAGGATTAAGTTGTGGCTTGGATAACAGCTAGAATATTTTAAAATTAACTAGGGAAACTATAATGGTTGGAATATTTTTATTTCTTTAATTTTATAATGTGAAGAAAGTAGAAATGATTAATTGTAATAATTGAAATACTTCCAATTTATATTATGAATTGGCTATAATTAATTGATTTGTAAGGAATTGGATTGCATGGAAATAACTGGAATATTCATGTTTATATTGATTAATATAAAAAAAGATAGTTATATAACTAACTGATCTATACTAAAATGTTGATTTGTATTATCAAAGGAAATGTATCTTATAAAATAAGCGGATTTATTATTATCATAAGAATTAAACTACTGTAATATTACATAACTAACCAAGATGAGGAAAGATATATAAATAGATGATAATGGGAAGGGGTATAATATAGAATAGAAGGGAAAAACTGAATTTAATTAAGATTAGAGATGAGAATGAAGGGTAATATGGGTTCTTAAAAAATAGATGAGAAATGAATATGGCAAAAAGGAAATATAGAAATTGTAAATTTAAATTGAAACAACTAAATACTGTCTAAATTTGTGAACTGGCAAAATACTCTGTTCAAAGAAAATACATTGTATGTTTGTATGTGTGTTTGTCTAAAAAAAAAAAAAAAACCTTGATAAAAAAAATGAGCCAGTGGTTTGCAGCAACAGCCAAAAAAGCCAATGCAATCCTAGGTTGCATTAACAAAGGGATAAAATCAAGATCATGTGAAGTATTAGTATCACTTTATAAAGTCTTAGTAAGATCATCCATACAATACCACATCCAATTTTGGTCACCATAATATAAAAAAGATGTAGAGATTCTAGAAAGCATGCAGAAAAAAGCATCAAAGATTATTAGGGGGCTGAAGACTAAAACATGTGAAGAAAGATTGCAGGAATTGGGTTTGTTTAGTCTAATGAAAAGAAGGGGTAATGTGATAGCAGTGTTCCAATATTTGAGGGGCTACCACAAAGAAGACGGGGTCAACCTCTTCTCCAAAGCACCAGAAGGCAGGACAAGAAACAATGAATGGAAACTAATCAAGGAGAGAAGCACTCTAGAACTAAGGAGAAACATTGAGAACAATTAATTAGTGGAACTGGTTAATTCAGAAGCTGAGGGTGCTTCATCACTAGACGCTTTTAAGAAGAGTCTGGGCAGCCACTTGTCTGGAATGATAGAGTCTCCTGCTTGAGCAGGGGGTTGGACTAGAAGACCTCCAAGGTCCCTTTCAACTCTATTATTATTTATTATTTATTTATTATTTTATTTATTAAATTTTTATACCGCCCTTTTCCCGAAGGACTCAGGGCGGTGCACAGCCATATTAAAACAAACATATACCCACAAAATTTAAATTTAAAAACAATTTAAGATATATAAAAATTTGGCCCTTATATTAAAAACTACAAACACCCAATTAAAATTCATATTCTAAGCCACAATTCTGTTCTGTTGGAACAGAAGAATTTTAAGGGCTCGGCGAAAGGTACGTAAATCGGGGATCATACGGATCTCCGGGGGCAGTTCATTCCAGACAGCAGGTGCCCCCATAGAGAAAGCTCTCCCCCTGGGTGACACCAGTCAACATTGTTTGGCCGACGGCACCCTGTTCTAAATCTGACTTTCTATTGACTTAGCTTGTCAGAAGGTTGCAAAAGGTGATCACAATGACTCCGTCATAAATATGAGTCAAGCATCTGAATTTTGATCACATGACCATGGAGATAGTGCAAGTCTTAAGTGCGAAAAACAAACTGTTGTAAGTCAAGGACTACCTATAGTTAGGTAGGCATCAAGCTAGCAACTGAGAGACTGTGAATTCTAGTCCTGCCTTAGTCATGAAGCCAGCAAGATGACCATGGGTCAGTCGCTTTATCTCAATCCAAGGAAGGAGGTAATGATAAACCACTTCTGAAAAACCTTGCCAAGAAAACTGCAGGAACTTGTCCAGTCAGTCTCCATAATGAGGCATGATTGAAAAATAAGAGATTTTAAGCTTTGCCGAACATGCTCATGGAGTCATATTCATCTCCCTGTCTGAAGTATCTTATCTATAATATGAACAAATATTACTGTAGCTGTCAAGATAACATTATATTTATTTAACAAATAGTTAAATTATTTATTTATTTAGAAATAATAATCAATATTTATTTATTCATTATTTGTTTGTTTGTTTAATTTATTTGCTGCCCATCTCACCTCTGGGTGGCTTACAGTATTAAAAGCTATAAAACCTTAAAACATAAATATTTCTAAAGACAATAAAATAGAATTACAATCCAGGAGTAAAATTACAGTTAAAAGATGAAGAGGGAGGGAACAGATGTGCAATGGGAGGTAGGATTTTGTCCAGTGGTGGGATTCAAGTAATTTAACAACCGGTTCTCTGCCCTAATGATTTCTTCCAACAACCAGTTTGCCAAACTGCTCAGAAAGTTAACAACCGGTTCTCCCGAAGAGGTTCGAACTGGCTGAATCCCACCACTGATTTTGTCTTAATCCATCAACCATCTTCAGTGTGATGCTCCCCTTTGGATCCCCAAGCCATCTGGCAGAGCCAGATCTTCAGGCCCTTATGGAAGGTCAGCAGGATGGGAGCCAATCTCACTTGGGTGTGTTTGTGTTTAAGATGTTCCAAAGGGCTGGAGCCATGGCAGAAAAGGCTTGTGTCCTGGACCACACCAGCTGGAATTCCTTGGACAATGGGGCCCTCAGCATGCCACTTTTGCCAGCATAAGAGAAATGGGTCAGTCCCACTGGGGTGAGACAGTTCCTCAAGTAACCTGGGCCCATGCCATGCAGAGCTTTAACTCAGAAACAAACCAGAAGTCAGTGCAGCTCACAAAACAATGGTGTAACATGGGGCACAAAAACTTGGTTGTTCTCCTAGGTCTTGGGATAAGAAGAATGGAGTCCCTTGATGAAACTGCTTTTGGTACCAAGAGACCAGATCCCATAATATTTTGGAATGCATTTTTGTTGTTTGTTATATTATGAGCCCCCCAGAGTTTGTCAGGAGTCAGGCAATCCCTTAATTGAATGAAATAATTACTATAACATATCTCAATATACAGTCATTGACTCCAGGAGATATGATTATCTAAGAACAGTGTTTCTGAACCTTAGCAATTTTCAGATGTGTGGATTTCAACTCCCAGAATTCCCCAACTGGGGAAGTCCACACTTCAGAAAGTTGCCAAGATTGAGAAACACTGGTATAAAGCATCTGATTGCTTAATAAATTCATTTTGCTCCCATCTTTTGTAATTCATGGATCTAGGAAGCTGATAAATCTGATCTCAAAGAGATTAATCAGCTAAGGAAACTCCCTCCAAAGGAAATCTATTCTTGTTTGGGTTGACAGTGAGGGGGCGGTTGTTGTTGCTATCTGTTAAAATGTACTATTTTTGGTACATTTTTATTAAATGCATTTTGGGAAATTACATTATGTAAGGAGAATAAAAATATCATTTATCATTAACCTAACCATTCTCATCTCTATGGGTGGTATGTGACTTCCTCAATTTCAGGTCCTCTACCAGAAGCCTGGGAATTTGAGGGCTCTGAACAGAACTTTAGCTTTTTCCTAGCACTGCATTCTTCTGAATAGAGACCTCTAATGTCATTCCTGGGAACTGTTGGAGCTCCTGCTCCAACTTAGGAGTCACAGCCCCAAGTGCTCCTACCACCACTAGGGTTACTTTCCACATCAACTCTAGTTCCTCCAGCTTCTTGTAGTCCTTCTTCCTGATGCCGTCCCTTGGCATCACTATATCTATTACAACCATTGTGTTCTGGTCAGGGATGAAATGTAAAATTTGTTACTACCGGTTCTGTGGGCATGGCTTCGTGGGGGGGGGCTAATGTGACTGGGTGGGCGTGGCCAACTTTTTTTTTTTTAACTTTTCAAAGCATTTTTTCTAATGCTTTGAAAAGCCTCTGACGATCAGGCAACTCAGCTGGGATGGTCAGAGACTTTTCAAAGCATTTTTTTTACCACCTCTTCAGCCAAGAGGTTGCAGAAAAAAATGCTTTTAAAAGCCTCTGACAATCCCAGCTGAGCCGCGCGATCATCAGAGGCTTTTTTTTTTTTTACTTTTAAAAGCATTTTTTCGTCGGAAGAGGTTGTAGAAAATGCTTTTAAAAGTAAAAAAAAAAAGCCTCTGATGATCGTGCGGCTCAGTTGGGCATGGTGGGGGGGGAGGGATTTTTGCTACTAGTTCTCTGAACCACCCGCCGCCATCGCTACCGGATCAGGTGATCCGGTCCGAACCGGGAGCATTTCACCCCTGGTTCTGGTCCTTGTCTACTACCACACTGTCTGGTCAACTGGCTAGTACCTGCCTGGCTGTCTGGATATGGATGTCCCACAGGATCTTAGCTTTCTTATTCTCCATGACCTTCTCTGGGATCTCCTCATCTGGACACAGAAGGGTATTGTAATTATGGTGTAAGAGAAAAGTTGTAATCATTCTTATACAGTATTCGCTGCAGAGGATATCAGAAGCTTCTGCTTCCCATTTCTTTTTATTCTGCATCCTTTCTCTTTGACAAGAATTGCTTTGCCTCCATGGCACAAAATGTCTGGTGAAGGCACATCAAGGCCACACTGGGTCACACCATTAACATTAAGTCACAATTTTGTTGCCACAAAGCCCTCATCTCGCAGAAGACTTTGACTGATTCCAAAAAGCCCACAAAATATTTATCAAAAGCATTTTGGAAGATAGGTATATTGTTGTTGGATCAATGTACACTATAGCCCTAAGGAGGGACAAATGTCTAAATACACCTGAAAGTCTAGTTCTATTAGCAGGCAATTCAAATTGAGCAAATTCTCAGTGCGCATTGAGAAGGAATTAAGTGTGGTTAAATGCACATAGCAAATTGAACATGATTAACTTGCTTAAAGCTTAAAATTCATCAATTTAAATATATTTATATATTTGGTTGACTAATTGATTCTCAGTATTTCCCTTGTTGCGGTGGCAGTGAGAACTGCAGATAGTCCTCAATTTACAACTGTTTATTTAACAACAGTTCAATGTTATGACTACCTCACAAAAAGTGACTTATAATCTGTTCTTGAAACTATTACTTCAAGAGTAATAACCACGGTGGCGCAGTGGTTAGAGGGCAGTACTGCAGGCTACTTCTGCTGACTGCCAGCAATTTAGCAGTTTGTGTCTCACCAGGCTCAAGGTTGACTCAGCCTTCCATCCTTCTGAAGTGGGTAAAATGAGGACCCAGATTGTTGGGGGCACTAGGCTGACTCTGTAAACTGCTTAGAGAGGGCTGTAAAGTGGTATATAAGATTAAGTGCTATTGCTATTGCTATTGCTATTACCATCACACATGATCACAATTTGGGTATTTGGCAACTAGCTGACCCTTTAAATAGTTACAGTGTCTTGCAGCCACAGAATCATGATTTGTGACTTTCCTGGCTGGCTTCCAACAGGGAAAGTCAATTGAGGAAGCCAGATTCCAATAATGACTGTGTGATTCAATTAATGACTGTGATTCAGTCATAAAATGAGCTCTGGTCACATGATGACTCACTTAAGAATCACATCACTTGGGGACTTCCGGTTGGCTCCGCGAGCCTCGTTGACGCTCCTCCGTGGGCGCCCGATCCCCGGCACCATAAAAGCCGCCAGAACAGCCGAAAAACAGCTGTCTGGCGGCTTGGAAACCCTCTCCCCAGGCAAAGGGGAGAGAGAAGAGCCGAGAGGCGGAGGTAGAGCCCCCCAAGCACCCTAGGAGAAATCTTGGGGCGCGAAGGGTGAGAGCTCCCTAGAAGCCTGTCAATCTGCTCCGGACCTGGGACGACTCCACTATTTAGCGGAGGTAGAAGCCACAACCAATTCTGCTGATAACAAGTGTGGGATTTTTAATATCTTCAATTACTGCAGGCAGAACAAGCCAGGAGAAATCAGACTGCAAGTATTTATACTTAACTCCAATAGCCTCCTTCGGAAGTAACAATTTAGTAATTTGCAACAAAATGGCGATTGTTGCTTGAAAGGGCGTGGAAAGTGAAAGTTACAAGAAAGTTTCGCTGGTAGCCTTTTGCCTGGAAAGAACTTTTGTGTTGAGAGAAGGAGGATTTTAAACGTTAATTTATGATTGGGGAAATCTTTTGACTTTGAGGAACTTTTCTTTTTGGCTTCTGATTAAAATATAACAATCAATTTAAACTGAAAATGGCCTCAAAACCTGTAAAGACTGTTCCTATTAAAGGAACTGGGAGTGCTGGAAGCTCCCCAGCTCATACTCCTAGATTGCAAGCCTCTGCCCCCCCCCCCACAGACCCACAGACTTTAACATTTGAGATGATACAAGAAGCCCTACAAGCCACACAAAATAAAATTGCTACTGTGATTAATGAAAAAATTAATGAAACTAATGAAAAAATACAGGCTGTCTCAGAGGAGATTTTAACTTGGAATCGGCAAATTAGAGAAGACATATTATTGGCATTTAAATGTTTGGCAGGTGATATTGAAATGATGGATGATAAAGTGGAAGAAATTAAGCAATCCACGGAAATTTTGGATAATAAAATAGGAGAGACTCAGAACAGACTTGAAAGGGCTGAAGTTGATGTAATGATGTTACAATATAGAGATATGGAATTTGCTTTAAGATTCAGAGGGGTGAAGGAGAATAAACAAGAGAATTTGAAAGAAATGATGTCAGAGGCATTGGCACAGTTGCTGGGGGAGACGAAAACTGAGCTGGGCTGGCAGATTGACAAGGCATATTGTGTCAACTCTTGGGTGGCCAGACAGAAACACTTACCAAGAGACATTGTAATATATTTTACTACAAGGAAAGTACGCAATGAAATTTTACAGGCTACTTTTAAAAACAAGCTTCAGATTGAAGGCCAGGAGGTGATGACAATGAAAGAAATTCCCCCCCCCCACCAAGATGTTGAGAGCCAGAAGGTAGTATGCTTTTCTGGTGGATGAGCTGAAAAAACATCAACTACAGTATAGATGGGAGGTGCCAGCTGGCCTAGTGGTGACTTATTCGGGAGAGAGATATCGGCTTAACACAATATGGAAAGCAAGAGATTTTTACATCAACGTATTAAAGGCTGGGACACCCAAATCACCAGAAGGAAAAAGAAAGAAGGAAATAATGAAAGGAGAGAGAGAAGAGCTACTGGCAGTAGTTCAGGGGGGAGCCTTGACTGGCCAAGAAGAACCGTTACAAATTCAGATGGCTGTTCAAGATTTGGATTTAATTGACATATTAGAAGAACCAAAGGATCAAAGACAGACTAGAGCAGCAACAGCTAAGCGCAAGGAAGAATTAAGACAGCAACAACTCCAGATGGCAACCCGAGAAACTACCAAAACAGAAGCTGTGGGAGGAGCAAGACCTAAAGGTCAAATGAGGCAAGATCATCAGAAATTGCTCCAGACGCTTCAGAGGCCCAGAGATGGGAACTAGATTTTTGACTTGGAATGTCAATGGTTTGAATTCCCCACAGAAGAGAAGGAAAATATTTCAGTATCTTAAACAATTCAAGAATGAAGTAATTTGTTTACAAGAGACTCATATTAGGATACAAGATCAAAAATATTTGATAAATACAAGATTAGGTACACATTATGTAGCAGCAGCACCAGAGAAGAAAAACGGTATAGTTATATATTTGAAAAGAGACTTAATTGCAAAATTAGTTGAAGCGGAATGATCAAGGAAGATTTTTAGCAATTGAACTTTTAATAAAAGGAGAAAAAACACTTGTAATTGGAGCATATGCCCTGAACCAACAACAAGAAAAATTTTATAACTTACTACATTCAAAGTTGTTACAATGGGGGTATAAAACTTGTATCCTATTGGGAGATTGGAATGGTGTTTTGGACGTTAAAAAAGACAAGAAGGGACCTAAACAAAATGTTTTAACAAGAGCAAAATTGCCCAAACCATTTTGGGAGATGATGGACGACTGGGAGTTGAGGGATATTTGGCGTGAAAGAAACCCAGAAGAAAAAGACTTTACTTTTTTTTCAGATAGACATCAATCTTTTTCAAGGATTGATTTTATATTAATTACCAATGATCTTTTATCTAGGGTGAAGAACACAAAGATTTGTTCAAGAACATTGACAGACCATAGTCCAGTCTGGCTGGAATTGGAGTATGGAAAAGGGCCTAAGAGGTCCTGTAGGTTAAATGATAATTTGTTTAGATATGAAGAAAATGTAAAAGAGTGTAAAAAATTTATAAAAGAATTTTTTTGCTCTGAATATGCAAAAGGGTACATCTATGGTAATGGTATGGGATGCAAGTAAAGCGTACATGCGAGGAAATTTGATATATTTGAATAATAAATATAGAGCCTTGGTGGTACAGTGGTTTAATGCACCCTGTTATTAACACAGCTGCCTGCAATTTCTGCAGGTTCGAATCTTACCAGGCTCAAGGTTGACTCAGCCTTCCATCCTTTCTAAGGTAGGTGAAATGAGGACCCAGTTTGTGGGGGCAATAAGCTGACTTTGTATAAATATACAAAAGTATGAAGGCTATTGCTTAATGCATTGTAAGCCGCCCTGAGTCTCTGGAGAAGGGTGGCATATAAATCAAATTAAAAAAAAAAAAAGAAAGAAACAGGGGGAAAACAGAAAAGAATTAGAAGATGAGATTAATAAACAGGAATGGGCTTTAATAGCCAACCCAACAGATAAGAAAATTAAAGAGGCAATCAACTTATTGAAGGGTCAGTTTAATATGTTAATAGCAGATCAAGTGGCAACCAATTTACAATATGCAAAACATAATACTTTTTGTAATGCTAATAAACCAGGCAGGTGGTTGGCATATTTGTTAAGTAAAAAGCAGAACATAAGGACAATAGAGAAAATAAAATACAAGGGTAAGGAGGTTTATGAGCAAGAATTGATTAAAAAATCTTTTCTAGAGTTCTACTCAAGGCTGTATACTGGTGATAAAATTCAAGATATAGATATAGATAGATATCTGCAGAAAGAGAATATTTATATAACTTCAAAAGAGCAGAGGGATAGCTTAAATCAATTGATAACTTCCGAGGAAATTTTGTTTGCAATTAAGCAGTTGAAAGTGGGCAAAGCTCCTGGAACGGATGGTTTGACAGCTATTTATTATAAAAGTTTACAGGAGGAAATGGTGGAACCATTGAAGGAATTATTCAATAATATACAACAGGGAGGAGAGGTACCTCCAACTTGGAAGACAGCATTTATTTCGCTGATCCCAAAAGATGGGCAAGACTATACAGACCCTAAAAACTATAGGCCGATTTCACTTTTAAATACAGACTATAAGATTTTTGCTAAAATTTTAGCAAATAGATTAATGACAGTTATGCAGCAAATGATTCATCATGATCAAACTGGTTTTATAAATGGTAGACAAATGAAAAGTAACGTAAGGCAAATTGTTAACTTATTAGAGTATTTGGGAAGGAACAACCAGGTCCCCGCAGTGCTAGTTTTTTTGGATGCTGAAAAAGCTTTTGATAGATTGAATTGGCAATTTTTATTAAAATTAATAGAAAGGATGCAACTTGGAGAACATTTTATACAATCTATTAAGGCAATATATCAAAAACAAACAGTGCAAATAATAATCAATGGTGGTTTAACAGATAATTTCAATATAGAAAAAGGAACAAGACAAGGTTGTCCCTTGTCTCCGTTATTGTTTATTTTGACGCTGGAAATTTTATTAAGTAAAATACATGGGACTGATATAATAAAAGGAATTAGAATTAGACAGCATGAGTATAAGCTACGAGCATTTGCAGATGACCTGGTGGTTACCTTAGCCCAACCGGTACAATCAATTACAGCCTTGATGGATATAATCTGCTCATATGGACAGTATCTGGTTTTAAAATAAATACAGCTAAAACAAAGATAATAGCTAAAAATATGGTCAGAAGCCAGAAAGAAGAAATAGAAAGGTTAACAGGATTTGAAATAGTTAAGAAGGTTAAATATTTAGGGGTTTATATTATAACTGCAAATATGAAATTATATCAGCATAATTACGAACCGTTATGGCAAAAAATACAGAAAGAGATGGAAAATTGGAAAAAATTACAACTGTCTTTGCTGGGTATAGCCGCTGTAAAAATGAATATTTTACCAAAAATTTTATTTCTTTTTCAAATGATACCTATACTTAAAAAAGATGAAAATTTGAAGGAATGGCAGAAGGGCATAAACAAGTTTGTGTGGGCAGGGAAGAAACCGTGAGTTAATCAAAAGATAATGCAAGACACCCGAGAAAGAGGTGGCCTTAAAATGCCTAACTTAAGATTGTATTATGAAGCCGCTACCCTCTCAGCAATTACAGATTGGATAAATTTAATGGAGGAAAAGATATTGAATATTGAAGGATATGGTCTGGTCTACGGCTGGCATGCTTATCTATTGTATAACAAGAAAGTAGATAAGACTTTTAAAAGTCACATATTAAGAAATGCTCTATTGCGTGTCTGGAAAAAGTATAAATATAAATTAAAGGATAAGTTACCAATATGGACAGTACCCAGACATGCGATAGAGAATATAAATTTGGAGCAAAAGCAAGATAAGTTTACATATAAGGAACTCCTTTATAAGGAAGGAGTCGGATTACAATTAAAATCTATGGAGCAATTAAGAGAAGAAGGAATTATAAGGACTTGGTTTCAGTATGGTCAGCTGCAGGCCAGATGGAGAGAAGATCAAAAAACTGGTATTTTGCAGCAGGATGAGAATTTGATAAAGCAAATAAGAGATAAAGGTCAAATGCATATAAAAAGGTTGTATAATGTATTAGTGGAAATAGATTCGGAAACAGAGCTAGTCAAGGATTGTATGATAAAATGGGCACAAAACATAGGTGAACCAATAATGATGGAAATATGGGAAAAGATATGGGTTAGAAATATAAGAGTCACACAAGCTCAAAATTTAAGAGAGAACTTTTATAAAATGTTTTATAGATGGCATTTAGACCCAAAAAAACTAGCCTGTATGTATCCAAATTTACAACCTAAGTGTTGGCGATGTGAGTGTGAAGACGCTACATATTTTCATATATGGTGGACATGTAAAAAAATTAAGGCTTTTTGGATAAAAATATGGTGGATTATTCAAAATATTTTAAGGAAAAAAATTAAATTTACACCACAATTTTTTCTGTTGGGAATAGTTACGGATTGTACCGTAATAGAGACTAAGCTGGTTTTGAATTTAATAACAGCTGCCACAGTACTGGAAGAAGGAAGATCCACCCACCATTGAGGAATGGACACTAAAAGTTGTGCATTTGGCAGAGATGGCAAAAATTTCATCATACCTTAAAGACTATTCAAATGAAAGATACATATCAGAATGGAGAAGATGGATTGATTATATACAAAAAAAGTATCCGAATAAGAAGATTCATATAGCTTATGAATGAAATATTTTTAAGTAGTTTATGTTTATATTTTTTTGAGTTACAAAGAGTTAAAGACTTAGGGAGAATATGAATGTAATAATTTGTTAGCATATTTTAGCTTTATGTTTGTGAATGTTATACCCTGTGCCTGTTCTGGGAAGTCTAGGGAGGTGGGTGGGTGGGAAGGAGGGGAAGGGGAGGTGGGAGGGAGAGGGGTGGGAGGGGTTGAGGGGGAAAGGGTGGGGGGGGAAATGTTTGTATTTCTTATAAAACTTTTTAATAAAAAAAAAGAATCACATCACTTAATGACTGAAATTCTTGTCCCAATTGTGGTCGTAAATCAAGAACTATCTGTACCAAAGCATTAACAAATACAACCAAACAAGGGCTAAATAAAGATTTGTATCTCTTCTGGGAGATGAATTTGGAAACTTCCAGTTTTCTCTTCAAGGGCTCAGCCATTCCACTACAAATACAGTGTACCAGATATACCAAAACTTTACTAGTTTTCCTATTATTACTTTTTTTTTATTTCAAGCATCTGATCAGGTAGAAGCTCTATTTCTTTAAAAAATGTTATTGAAAATGGAACACAAGTTCATTTCTATAATTAATCAGCTATGCTCACCAACACAAACAGCAATTAGTATCAATGAATTAGATACAGACTTTTTTAAATAAACAGGGGCACCAAACAAATATACCTATTCTCATCTATTTTACTCAATGTAATTAAAGCAACATTAGCACTGAGTATTATGAATAATATTAGTATTAAGGGCCTCAATATAAAAATTGGACATAATACAATTAATCTCTTTGATATGGTCTTTTTTCTTAAAGAGTCATGTATTATTGCAGTTCTAAGTTAAAATAAATTTCATGCAATTGTTGGTTTATAAGTTGACTGTAATAAATCTTTGCTTTGTTAATTAAATTCAGTAAAGAATAATAAAACAGCTTCAAGAAGTTCCTGGACTTCATATTGAAATGGACCAAAGTGTAGAAGAGCAATTATCACAAAGGTTCCACATCAATTATAAATATGTAATTAAGACCTCTTTTCCTGAAGATTAAAACACAACTGAAGCCCTGCCAACATTTTTCATTATCACTGTTTGATAGACAAGCAGCTGTTAAAATGACTATGCTTCTCCTTTTTTATACAGGTAAAATCTCTATTCCATTGCCCTTTGGTTTCCTAAACGACAATATGTTCTTTTTCTTCATTTACACATTAATTATTAAAAAAATCAAGAAACTATACAGAGATTTGGGAACATAACATTTGAAACATTATTTTAACATATTTAAGATAAGTCAATTAATTTATGTCATTATAAAATCAAATTTGTTTGTTTTCCAAATTTATATGGCTGCACAACTCACATGAAATGACTTTGTGCAGCATATAATAAATACAAAGCCATTCAAAATATTTAAAACAGTAAACATAAAGATAAAACCACAGCAGGAAAAATATTACACATAATACAGCCAACACATGGGCTCTGTATTATCTAAGAATCTCCAGAGAGCTGGGAAACCAAGTTTTAAGGATTTCTACAAGACTGTAAGGATGGAGCTAACTTCACTTTGAGAGAGATGACGTTCCAGAAGATGGATGCCATAGCAGAAAACACTCGCCTCCTGGGTTCCATCCAATGAAATTCTTTTGCAGACAGGACCTGCAGCATGCCTCTTCTGCCAGACCTCATAGGACAGGAAAATGTAATCAGGAAGAAGTGATAGCTCAGATAACCTGGTGCCATGCCATGTAGGGCTTTAAAGGTCAAAACCACACCTTGAATTTTTACTTGGGAGCAAACTAACAACAAACACAGCTCACAGAGCAGAGATGTAATGTATATCCTCTTAAAGCAGGGCTGTCAAACTCGCGACCCGCGGGCCGGATGCGTCACACACTGGCCATACCCACACCTGGTTTAGTGAAAGGGAAAAACATCCCGATACATCACACGATGCCACCGTGACAATGCGAGTTTGACACCCCTGTCTTAAGGGCACACATAACTGCCCTTAAGTTAATAGTAATAAAAACAAATTTCATCTACATAACATCATCATAGATTGCCTTCATCTCCATACACACCTCCCTCTAGATCAACCCCCATAAGAAACCTTTCAGAGGCCATTGTAGGTAGTCCTCAACTTACAGTTTGTGTAGTGACCATTCGAAATTACAGCAGCACTGAAAAAAGCATTCCCAAGGTCATGTGATTAAAATTCAGACATCGGCATCCTATTTATGATGGTTGCAGTATTTCAGGTCATGTGATCATCTTTTGTGACCTTCTAACAAGCAAAATCAATGAGAAGTCACATTCACTTAACAACCATGTTACTCAAATAACAACTGCAGTTATTCATCTGTAGCAAGAAAGGTCATAAAATGGGACAAAACTCCATAAATGTCTCACTTAGTAACATAAATTTTGGGCTCACTTGTGGTCATAAGTTGAGGACTATCTGAATAGTGAGAAATAGCAAAAATGTACTTTTTCCAATTGTTCAAAATAGTATTGTAAAATTGATAGAAAGAAGGTAACCATCTAATCTCTCTCTCTCTCCCTCCCTCCCTCCCTCCCTCCCTCCCTCTCTCTCTCTCTCATTCAGTATAGTCATATTTCTTTTCTCCAGCAGCTTCTTATTAATTAATAATATACTGACACATAGTTCTTAAACATTGTTTAGGAAGGAAGTTAAATATGGGCTGGATTATATATCTCCTTGGTGAAGACATCAAAAGCTCCTCACCAAAGTGGCATGAGGCATTGAGTAAGGTGACTCATAATTTACAGTTTCAGTCTACTCAGTATAATTCAACATTTCTATTAATGACTTGAGAAAGAAAAAGCAGAAACAAAATGAAACAAAAAAAATGTTCAAATATAAATGGAGACAAAAGACATTTCTTTGTGTGGGGAAAAAACCAAAAGCACAAATACGGAATGAAAAGTATTGTAATTTTTAAAATATGTGAAATATGTGAAAATACATTATAGTGGATTAGAAGCAGCATATGAATCAAGAATGCAATGTTGCTGCAAAAGGCCAAACTTCATTTGAGTTTGCTTCAATAGAGATGAGATAGCTTCCAAGTCAGGGAAAAGAATAATTGTGCAGGTAGTTCTCACTTAGCAATCAATCACTCATTCAGTGACTGTTCAAAGTTACAATGGCTCTGAATGAGGAGACATATGACCAGGGATCATTGCAGTGTCTCCACAGTCACATGATCATTGTCCAGGCAGTTGGCAACTAGCTTGCAGTTACAATGATTCAGGATCCTGACCACCATTTGTGACTCACTGTCCACTTCCAAACAAGAGAAGATAGTAGGAAGTTGCAAATCATGGTCATGTGACATTGCACTTAATGACTACAGGATTCACTCAACGCCTACAACTGGAACTGCCATTGTAAATTAGCACAGTTAAGGGATTTTTTCCTTTACAACCATGTTGCTTAGCAACAGAGTTCCTGTTCCCAATTACAGCTATTTACTGAAGCCTATATGTAGTTTATTTTGCAATCGTATCCAGTTCTGAGGACTACCTTTTAAGAATAATCTGGAAGAGTTGCAAAACTCTTGTGCGCTGCCCAGAGTCCCCTTTGGGGGAAATACATGGCTATATAAATTTAATACATAAACAAAAATAAAAAGAACAGAAGCTCCAAAACTAAGTCTTACAAGCAAAGATTAAGTTCCTGCTTGTGTTTAGCCTAGAGAAAAGATAACTTTGGGGGAGGGCGGGTGACTGGCATAATATCACAACAACAACAACAAAGCCATAATTGCTGTTTCAGACTGCAGAATTTATAATAATCGTTTTGATTTATAGAAAGATTGCACAGAATGTTAGAAACAATTTTCTAATTGCAAGAGCAAGTCAACAGCAAATCAAATTAGCTAGAATTGATACTCTGTAAAAGCAAAATTTGGTTAGCCATTTGGCTGAGTTTCTTGCCTTTTGATTACTGCACTGAGCAAGCAGCTGGAATCAACGGCCTAGAATGGCTTATTCCAGTTTGATGAGTCTATGATCCAGGCACCAGAGGCAGAAATGAGCAAGGGAGAAGCTATCATAGACATGGGAAGCAGGCAGTAAAACAGATGAGGAAGTGAAGTTACTATATACAGTATGGTCTGCAAAAACCCAGAAAAGTAGAGGGCCATAAACAGAATGATATTTTTATCCTATATTACTGTCATCCAGTGCATATCCAGATTTTTATATTCTAGATCCAATAGTCCTATTTTCTTAACAGTTTTACAGCCCCCCCCCCCCTCGGAGAGCTACTCTTTTCCCACATTCATTTTCCACATATATGTTACTTAAGTTACAGGTGCCTAAAGGCATTCCACATCTCAGTTTCCACACAATTTTCCTTCTTTGTCTGATAATATGCAAAGAACCATTTTTGCTGCACCTTGCACCTTGCTATTTGAAACCTCAGCAAATGTGCCACAATAAGTTGAGAAAAAGCATGAGGTGCAAAGTGATTGCATCAGAGACAAATCAGAAAAGGTGAAATATAACTACAGGAGGAAACAAGGCAGCCTGATTTCCAAGTTAGACACTAATGAAGATTTGAAAAGCGATAAGTTTAACCCCAAATAATTATTTGATAAGGTCAGAGCTTTGTGAATTGACAGCTCTAAAACTAGAAGTTAATATGCTAGCTGGGTTTGAAATAAAAGTGGTTTGCTTCGGCAGCTGAAGATAAGAAATCAGTATGGATGGGGGTCTTTCTCTAGGAAAGTTTGTGTTGCTTGACAATATAGCATTCTGTATGAAATGTATGGCATGTAGAAGCCATGTATATTGTAGATGTGGGTCTCAATAAGACCTTGAGACAATAAATATTATTATTATTATTATTATTATTATTATTATTATTATTATTATTATTATTATTATTATTATGCTGGTCACACAGTCAGTCAGATGTTACACTAGATTTGGCATTTTATTTACCTATGGATAGGCAGATGTTGTTTGATAGGGTTAAAGTTATCATTGCAAGATGTAAGCTGTTCCAAGTAAAGCTGCATTTTTCAATTGACTAATGGTAATTTTGTCAATGCTGATGATGTTCAAATGGTGGTCTAGATATTTTGGATTTCATCCAAGGCACCTTTTAATATTGGTACTATCTTTGCTATCTTTTGCCACAATCCTTCTACTTCTATTTACAGGTCTTTTTATTTTGTAATTTTCTCCAGTTCTTTCTCTTTTATTCTGTTGTCTCCAGGTACTGAAACATCCACTATACAGACAGCAGCTGTACATAAAGGAGATCAGAATTTCCCAGATATTTTATCAGGTAAGGAGTTATAAAATAAGTCCACGTGTCCTTATAGAAGGTACAATATACAGGACATGAGCTGTGGTTTCAATGGCACCTTGTCCACATGGGCACAATCTGACCTTCTATGGGACTTTTTTGTATCAGCCCTCAAGAACTGTTGTGGAGAGAGCATCACAACATGCTAGTTAGTGCTCTTCGAAATTTTCAACAGTTATATAAATTCTCCTCTCTCTCTCTCTCTCTCACTCACTCACTCACTCTCTCTCCCTCCCTCCATCCCTCCCTCCCTCTCTCTCCTTCCAACCACACACACTTTTAATATCATCATTGCTCTGATGTTAAAGTAGTTGAATATTTCTCCAATTCTTTTTTATGTCTATGGGAAGTTTGAAGCAAGGATGCACATACAGTTCAGCTCCAGAAATAAGTGGCAATGTTCTTGTTGTGTTTTACGTGGACAAACATAGAGGCCAGGCTGCGAAGAACACCAACTTTATTGTTAACACAGAATGGAACAGGAGCAGTCAAACCCGCGCGCAGTCAGCAAGAAGAACCAAGAACTCGCCACCTGACAGCTGCTTAAATAGCGAGCTGTCAGACAGCGTGAACCAATCCGTGAGCCGGCATTTCCCGCTACTTTAGTTGCTCGCGTCTGCACCAATCCACGCCCGCTGGCAACACAGCTGGCACAAGGGAAGTCATAACTGTGAGGACTCAACACCCCTTCCCACCTGGACCGAGCATGCGTAGTCAGCCAAATATGCCAGATGACGCTGGCACCGCCCAGACCATCTTAGTTCAGGCGTGGACGCTGCTGGGGGCGGAGCCAGAACTTCGCTCCCTGGAGTTATGGAGGACCCTATGCCACCCGGAGATGGAAGACCAACACCAGCAGCAAGCTCAGGGACCTCCAGTAAGCCATCCAACGAGAACGATTTGGTCGGGAACGGGTGGGTTGAGTTAGGCCAGCCTGGTTGCACTCCCGGGGCTGCGGGTGTTGGTGAACTTGGTGGGTCCTGAACAGGTTGCGGGTCGGACACATCAGCTACTCGTCGTCTCAGTTGCTTTATGTGTCGCCGCCACACTCGTCCATTGGTGAGCTGGACCCTATAAGAATAGGGCCCGGTTAATTGTATTATTTGCCCCGGGAGCCACCTTATGTCATGGTCAAAGTTCAGAGCGAAGACCAGGTCACCCACAACGAATGTCCTTGCTTGCAACCGCCACCCCCCTGGAGGCACCTTGTGGGTATAGTTAGGATGCAGGTGATCCAGGGTGATCTGGAGTTGCTTTCCCATGAGGAGCTCAGTGGGGCTGTGCTTGGTGGTAGCGGTAGGAGTCACGTGTTGAGCCAATGGGTATTGGTAGATTTTATGGTGCCAATTTGAGGGCCCCAAATGGCGTAAGGCCTCCTTGGCGGACCTCACGGCCCTTTCTGCCAAACCATTAGCGGCCAAATGGAAAGGTGCCGTTCAGGTGTGGCGGATGCCCAACTTAGCGAGAAACAACTGGAAGGGTGCAGACGTGAACTGCGGGCCATTATCAGTAACTATGGTGTCTGGCAGCCCATAGGTCGCAAACAAACCCTCTAAGGCCCTCGTCACAGCCTCCATGGTGGTGGATGACATGAGTGCGACATGAGTCCACCCACTACGAGTAGGCATCCACCGTGATTAGGAATGTGCGGCTGAGGAAGGGGCCCGTGAGATCCAGGTGCACTCTAGCCCTGGGGGGCCTGGGCGTCTCCCACTCCTGAACGCTGGAACAGGAAACTGGCCTAGATTGTTGGCATTGGCGACACCGAGCCACCCACCCCTCTACATCCTGGTCGATGTCTGGCCACCAGGGTACCGTAAATACCGGGTGTGGGGCAGCCAGAGCCCTGGCTGTTCCAAAGATTTCTCACCCTCAGAAGCTCAAGAAGTACCCTCTTTTCCTAGCGCTGGACAGATCGGTCAGATCGTTGGCTTGTAAAAAAACATTCGAACTGCTCCAGGTAATCGTCCCAGGTCTCAGAGGCCGGCTCAAATGGCGTGAAAGTCAGAAGGGCGACCGCCATCTTGACTGATGCCGGGAATGAGTCCATGACTAACAGGCACCAATTGGCTTCGAGTGCCTCAGTTCAGTCGATGTTCTCAGTCAGCCGCCACCTCACGTGCATCCCACCTTCGTCGCCAGATGTTGTGCCGTGAGGTCTGCCAAGGAGGCCTTATGCTGTTTGGGGCCCTCAAATTGGCACCATAAAATCTACCAATACTTGTTGGCTCAACACACAACTCCTACCGCTACCACCAAGGACAGCCCCGCCGAGCTCCTCATGGGAAGGCGACTAGATGTTGTGTTTTATGTGGACAAACACAGAGGCCAGGCTGCTGAGAACACCAACTTTATTGTTAACACAGAATGGAACAGGAGCAGTCAAACCCGTGCGCAGTCAGCAAGAAGAACCAAGAACTCGCCGCCTGACAGCTGCTTAAATAGCGAGCTGTCAGACAGCGTGAACCAATCCGCGAGCCGGCATTTCCCACTACTTTAATTGCTCACGTCTGCACCAATCCGTGCCCACTGGCAACACAGCCGGCACGAGGGAAGTCATAATTGTGAAGACTCAACAGTTCCCACACTGCAACTTAAAGCTGTTTTTTAAGGAACAAGAAAAGAAACTTGGGAGTACTATGGATAAGGAGTGAGATCATGTTTCACTCATCCTAGGCAGATTCAAAAAGAGTGTCTTTTGAGAGATGAAAAGGTTGAATGGAGGCTGGCTGACCACAGACAGATGAAGACAGTTCATTGAGTTAATGGGGTGTTGTTGAATCAATAGCAATATTATGAAGAAAAGCAGCTTCTGACTAACAGAAATGATGGCAACCTGGCGGCTGAGGACAAAATGGCTGCACAGGGCAAATGCAGCCATTAGGAGAGAGTGGGTGTGCCAGGCAATGGAGACAATCAGTGCTGGGACTGCCACCAGGTCAAAGTGGACCCCCCCGCTCCCCCCCCGAATGACTTAAGATGGTTCAGGCCAGAAATGTTGAACCAAATTGGGAAATTTGAGCAAAGGCTGCTTTATACCAGCATGGGAAGGAGAGGAAGATGACATCATTAGTTGCTACACTCAGGAAGCACGGGTGGCCCATATAGATGATGATGAACCAAGCAGAAAGTGCAGCCCTGCCCCTATTTGAAGGAGAAAGAGATTTCCACTGGACCTTGGGAGAATTGTCTGTCCCTGCCCTGCAATGCTAGACAGAGTTTCCAAGTCCATGAGAGCCTTCACTCTATCACTTGAGACTTCAGCATCAAAGAAGACAAAGAGTACAAGAACGGTGGGGAAAATTCCTTAGATAGGGTACTCTAGGATCTTGATTACCTCTTGTTCCCAAGTAGGTCAGCAATTTCAGTTCAGTCTGAGCAGTACCAACACAGGTTTAGATGGAGACTGGGAGATTTTGAGAAAAAAGCATTTGCCTGGGCTGATTCCAACACTGAAGGATGTCTGGCCTAGCCTGCTAAAATCAAAACAAGCTCTGGTTTCCTGTAGACTACAATCTTTTCCAGAAATCTGATAACCCTGCTTGCCTAATCCTTGAATCCTAAACACAGAGTATTCGGTGTGATCATACACTTTTTAGCAACTTCGCTGTAACAATTTCTTGCAAAGTGATTTGACTCAGGATTGCCTGAAGCGCAACCTGAGACATTGAGCAGGAGAACATCCCCGTTGTCTGGGCTGTGCAGACCATTCAAAGGGGTGTTTTCCAAGGCATGTTGTACAACTGAAGTGCTCCTGAAGTGCTGAGCAACACTTGTTTCCCCAGCTGTCTGTGCATTTGTGTCAATGCACACATCACACTTCCACTAGTATGCCAGCCAAGCGGAGCAGAAAAGGAATACTGGATGGCTGTCTGAAAGGCGTTTAAAGTAAATTTGGTGATACAGAAAGTTCCCAAGGGATTTGTAATACTGTAATCCCAAATCAATCTCCCCCCCTTTTTTTTACAACTTTCAAGATAATTTGTCATGCTTAATGTAAGAAAATTATATGACATTGATGATATTTCTTTGCTGTTAAATGAAATAGATATACACCTTCGTTTAAATGTTTAATAGCCTTAACTGAAAAATCTTGGCATTTTAGAAAGGAGTGATTGAACTTTACTCATCTGGGACCAAACTGACACTTGTAATCCGCTTGCAAAATGTATTCATTTTAACTCTATAAAACTTTCTGCCTTTTTGTCTCTGGGCAAATTTATCAACAAATTTCAAAATGAAAGTAAGGAAAAGGAGATAAAAGATATAGGATTTAAATACAGGTCTGAGATACATTCAAAGAAACATTTTATTTATTTATTTATTTATTTATTTATTTATTTATTTATTTATTTATTTATTTATTTATTTATTTATATCCCGCCCTATTCCCCGAAGGGACTCAGGGCGGTGAACAGCCGAGAATTAAAATAACATACAATATAAAAGTTAAAATAATTAAAAATAAATTAAATTAAACGGCCGCCCCAATTTAAAACCTCTAGCAATACAATTAAAAAACTAACCCATAAAACCTATTCAGGCCAGGCCGGCTTGCTGAAATAAAAACATCTTCAGGGCCTTACGGAAAGTGCGGAGATCCGGAATCAGCCGTATTCCGGGAGGTAGCTCGTTCCAGAAGGCGGGTGCTCCCACAGAGAAGGCTCCCCCCCTGGGGGCTGCCAGCCGACATTGCTTGACCGACAGCACCCTGAGGAGGCCCTCTCTGTGAGAGCGTATTGGCCGGTGGGAGGTTATTGGTAGCAGAAGGCGGTCTCGTAAATACCCTGGCCCTAAGCCATGGAGCGCTTTAAAGGTGAGAACCAACACCTTGAAGCGCACCCGGAAGACCACCAGGAGCCAGTGCAGCTCGCGCAGGAGAGGTGTTATATGGGAGCGCCATGTCGCTCCCCTGATCACCCGCGCGGCCGCATTCTGGACCAGTTGGAGCCTCCGGGTGCTCCTCAAGGGGAACCCCATGTAGAGAGCGTTAGCGTAGTCCAGGCGAGAAGTGACGAGAGCATGAGTGACTGTGCCTAAGGAATCCCGACTCAGAAAGGGGCGCAACTGGCGTATCAGGCGAACCTGATAAAAAGCCCCCCTGGCCACGGCCGTCATATGCTCTTCTAAAGACAGCCGTGTGTCCAGGAGGATGCCCTAGTTGCGAGCCCCCTCTGTGGGGGTCAATGACTCACCCCCAATAGCCAGCGATGGCGCCAGCTGGCTATATCGGGATGCTGGCATCCACAGCCACTCGATCTTGGAAGGGTTGAGTCAAAGCCTGTTCCTCCCCATCCAGACCCGCACGGCCTCTAGACACTGGGACATCACTTCAAGGGCATTGTTGGGGTGGTTTGGTCATTAATGTGGTCATTATATGATTTCCTTATGGTAGGAATTGTCCTAGTTGAAAAACTTCCAAATAAAGATTCAGTATTGACACTGCTAAGCCTCCCTCGTGTTTGTTAATATTTGATGTAATGCTTAATATTTTTTATGTTTATAAAAAATTACTTGAACCCATGTAAAGAGCAGTAGAATTGGGAGTTGGAAAAAACCCAACATTTGTTTAAGTATAATGAATTTAATTTTATCATCAAGCTGTAATAATAGAAAATATTGCTGCCACTTAAGCTTCATTTTACTCTTGCACAAAAAAGAGTCATGATTATATTTTAAATTTTAAATTTAAATTTAATTAAGTTAAATCATTTGTAATAATTATTTCTAAATATCTTATATCTTCCTCTTGGATTAATGTGAAGTCCAGTCACTCTTGAAACACTTTCTGTGATTCTTTGTCAGTGTTAATTATGAACACAGCAGAAAATGTGACAAGTTCACTTCTCAACCTACTGTGAGTTCATTTAATTCAGATTACAATTGAGCCATATCTCTGCTTGTACTTTTAAGAAAATGAGCATATCATCTTGAAACAAATGCATTATGCTTAAATTCTATTTTTATACTTTGGCCTTAAATATTTTTATTTTATCATTTTATTCTTCTATAATGTTACCACATAGTTATTTAAATTGTGGATACTTCTAGGGAAAAATGTACTAGTCCTCATTAGTACATAATACACAAGGATTCAGAGCCAGATGTTTTGAGATGTAACTCTCTGATCCGCACTGGACAGTTTTACTTTCTCTGTCAAATGTGTAACTTCTCCATGTGAGATTGAAACACAATCTGGAGATCCTCTTGGACTCATAAATCAAAGAACAGGTGGCAGCTGTCGTCTTAAAGGGTCTTTGCACAGGTTCATGTTCTGCATCAATCATACTTGTTCCTGGACTGGGAGGACCTCTATGGTCATCTTTCAATTGGATTACTGCAATGTGCTCTAAATGGGGCTGTCCTTGAAGACTACTCAGGAGCTGCATCTGATCTAGAATGAGTGATGTGGACAGTGATAGGTATGTCTCAGTATGTACACATCTCTACCGCTTTGCGAGCCGCAGTGGTTCCCAGTTGGCTTTTGGGTGGCTGTCTCTCTGCTATTTTATGATAGTAGCTGTTCTACCTGCAATTACCTTGCTGTCAGATCCCTAGAGGAGAAACATGTTGGGCAACCCTCGAGAGAAGGAGCTGCGAACAGATGCAGCAATGATCCCTCTGTTGGCATCTTCATGTCTTTTTTCTTTTTTGAATTCCACTCTTTGCCTCATAATATTGGTCTTTACTGGTCTGTGGCCTTTTGAATTAGTTATTTGGATCCTGTGAAAACCTCTTCTCTCTTGATTTAAAATAGCAAATTTCAGTTTCAGAATATTTCAACTGCATTTTAAGGAGAGAAATCCTAACTACAAAAGCATTTTAGAATCGATTATGCAAGGAGATTATACAGCTCACTGGATAGAAGAGGGGGAAGGACATGGTCTTCCCCTCAGACAAACAAAATGCATTGTGTGCTGAAGGAAGCGACCAATTTACTTCTGCATAGAATGGTGATGGTGGAAGGAATGGCCTATTCAGAGAGTTGCTTGATGCCTTGTCAGTACGCTTTTGCAGAAACTGAAAGGTGACACAACTCTGCAGGCATACTGATTAGAATTTCAAGGTTGAGCACCAAAGTCCTGAGTATGTTCTGTCAGACAGAATGGCATACCTGAATTGCCAGATGCTTTAACAGCAATACAACCTCTTTGCTTCACCTCTCTCATTCTGGAGGCTTTCTTATAAACTCAACATCAATAAATTGCTTTCAGGTTATGTTTGTGTTTGGCTCATTTCCTAAATACTGAATTTGTCTTTGTCCCCTCTGCTAAAACTGGCATGAGACAGAACCAAAATCCTCTCTCTGCAACTTTTTACCCTAGTTAACACCCATGATTAAATTAATGCTGTTAATAATATATGACAACGGAGGTTCTGGCAGGCACTCCAGCCAATGCTTTCTGTTCAGCATAAAACTGCTTTTCATTCAAAACAATTGTTGCTTTCCTTCTGTTTATACAGGCTGAAACTTGTTGATGATAAATGCCAGTATTTCTTGAAAAAAAATGCCAGTATTCAAGATATTGTACAATTTGATGAATGGGATCTTTGTGCTTCTTGGGAGATGGACGGGAGGCTACAATTTATTAACTAGGATTTCGTGGGGTGCAATAAATATATAGCTTGCTCCTCATCCCCACATTTGTCTTTTTAAGTTTGATTCTTGGTGTCTTCATGGATATGTTTATATCATTTCCTTGGCAACAATAAGGAAGTGGTTTGCCACAGCTGCTGCCTGGGAGACTAATCCTTGTTTTGCTTTGTTGTCTGCCCAGCACAACCTGCAGTCCTGTTATTCTTTGGAAATCTTATTTCCAAATACTAACAAGGCCAAACTCTGCTTAGTCCCTGCTCCAATAGGATCATCATACAGATGCTGCCACCTGCAGAAAGACATATCTTTTATATTTATGTATCATTTTGTAGAGCAGTGTGGTGGCCTAGTGGTTTGCCTCCCACCTGGAAGGTTGAGAGTTCAATTCTAGGTAGTGGCAAATGTTTCTCTCATAGGATGCAAAGAAAAAATATCTGCTGCGAACTCCACATGGCATCAAGAAGGCCATTTGGCCAGTAAGCACTCAGTTCCATCCAGTTGCCCCAACTCTACCCCGAAGTAAGGGATTATAAAGTTATAAAAAATGTCATCACATTTTGTAGTGTGATAACAACCCCCAACTGAGATCCCTTCAGCAAATCCTGGCAGGTCTAAATGTAATCCCAAATGGACCCAATCTGATATCTTGGGTTCAGTAGTATATTGAGAAATTATCCCCTCCAAGAAGATTGTGAGTAGCAATAGCACTTTTCTACTCATTTTCATGTGTGTACTGAATGTGCACATTCAGTACAATAATTATCTGGGAAACAAGTTAAAAGATTTTTTTAAAAATTAATTTTATTAAATATTTTAAAATGTAATTAAGAAGGAACAGAGAAATGTAGGAAAAGAAAAAGTAAATGGGGATTTAAAAGCATTATAAATTAAATGTACCTTTCAAAATATATAACACTTGTTTAGTTCAAGATATTAAAATTTATCAATTTAAAACTTTATATCATTTTTGAAAGCAAGATAATATATAATATATTATATAAGCAATAACAAACAGTAGATAGTAGATTTAGCTTTTAACTACAAAGTTATTTTTGTAGTTAAAAGATAAATCTACTATAGAAATTGATTACTATTGAATTAATGAATTATTTTTTTATATTAGACTATACTCTTACAATTTAATTTGCCATTCTTTTATAGAAGGGGTTATGGAGTCCTTAATGCCCTCTGAGCTTGATTGTTTGCTTGCAGACATTTCAAAAAGAGGGCTGTGAAAATATCTACAGACCCCTCACATCCTGGACATAAATTGTTTCAACTTCTATCCTCAAAATGACACTATAGAGCACTGCACATCAGAACAATTAGACACAAGGACAGTTTTTTCCCCAAATGCCATCACTCAGCTTAACAACTAATTCCCACAACACTGTCTAATAATTTATTAAGACTATATTAATATTATTCTTCTCTTCCTTACTAGTATCTATATCTTCCTACTTATTACTATAACCATGTTGCTTGTGTCTTCCAATTTATATTGTTTTTATTTATTTCCTAGTACGATTTGATAGCTTATTAGTAACCTTGACTATTATTAAGTGTTGTATATTTTTATTCTTGATGAATGTATTTTATTCTCCTTATGTACACTGAGAGGATATACACCAAAGACAAATTCCTTGTGTGTCCAATCACACTTGGCCAATAAATAAAGAATTATATTTCATTACCTGACTAGGGAACATCATCAGTGCTACCTAGTAATGGAATGTCTATAAGCAAACAACCAAGCTCAGAGAGCACAAAGGATTCCACAATCCAACCTTGAGCTACATACAATATATTCCATAGCCTAAGCAAAAAGAGCTATTATTTAAGTCCATAATAAGATAACATTTGGAAACAGCTGGGACAGATATCTGCCCAGTTCACTGAATTGTAAGAAGAAGGAGGAAACACAACACATACTTACTGGTACAAATTTCTGTTATTATATCCAAGCTCAATAAAAGTAGTTTTAGCATTCCCGGAGAGTTGATTTCCTGGTCTCTTCTACATATTGGGACTGACAGTATTCTTGCAGCTATAACCATATTCAAAGCGAGTTCAGTATACTTTGTGAAAATATGAAGTGTGATAATAGTCACTTGAAAAGCAGCAGGTTTGGAAAGCGAGTTCAATTTTTAGGATTTGTTTGATTCTGTTTTATATCATATTCTAGAAGCTGGGCTTTTATTGTAGCCACCAAGAATGAAAAAAAATAATCAATCTGATTATTACATTTCCACCAATTTTTAGAGAACGAAATACCTATTTTATTATTACTTCAGTACTCCAGTAATATACCATCAATAAAACATCTTGAAATGGTTTTCTCCAACTGTAATACTCACTGTAAATTTAATATTATTCTATTGGTATTCCCATTGTTGCATGTCACTTGTTTTGTTCACTTCTGCATTCATTTAATCATATTGTCATTGACTTGTTCAGTTTCTGAATCCTGTCTGAAGCGACTCCAGCAAATGTTTGAAGTTTTCTGTTTCAAGTTTTTCTAATTTTGACAAGTCTTTAAATATTCTACTTCAATTTTGTAATTTACACTTTAGAATTGTAAATTATGTGGAGATACTGAAACCACTTAGGTGATTGTGAATATTTTAAAGAAAAAATCAGAATAGATTTCACATTTTTCTTATTAACTGTTAGAATTTGCAGCCTTTGCAAGTTAGTATCTCTCCATTGGTCACATTTCTTGGTACATTCACCTTCATAGAAACAGATATTTAATACTGAAGCAAGAAGCCTGATCTAATTATATACTTTTAATATTTTGCTTATTATCGAATTTCTCTTAAAGGTTATATTTTTTCATTTGTATCCAACCAAAGATATTTATGCAAACCATCTGGAAGTCCTGTTCCCTCAATTGAAGCTCTTTAGCCATAACATGATATAATCTAACCAGTAATCCAAGTTAAATAGCTCGCTGGGTAACACTGGTTTTATTTTGATAATGCCTGATTCTTTTGAATGTTGAGAAATCTTAAGCTAGATACCTAGTCTATTAGATCATATAAAATTAGACATTTGTCTCTATTGGTCTTCCATAATTATTAGAATGATTTCAAATAGAAAATTTGACAAAATGTTAATTTTTACTGCTGCCATTCTTCCTAACAAAGACAACTTTAATTTTCTCCATTTTGGGAAACCTACCATTATATTTTTCCAAGTTTGCAAATAATTATTCTTAAATAAATTAAATAAATTATTCATATTTGCTGTTATTAAAAACTATTATCAGTACTTAATCTTTTTATGATCCCATCTTTTCAATCAAATTGCTATCTATTGGTATCTATCTATTTTGCCCTTCACTTTGCAAAGATTACATCATCATCATCATCTATTTTGGTCATTGAACAACAACATTTATATTCATTATTAAAATTAAAGCCATCCCATTGTTACAAGAGTCTAACCTACATCTACTATAAGAATAATTAAAACTGAAGATGTTAGCACAAGTATGAAAACATAATACTAAGCCAGTCCTAAAATCTGCTTCTCAATCACTGAGGTAACATATTATCATTTCCATTAATCTGCCAATTTCTAGTATTCATGACTAGCCTATAATGCCTGGACTAATTAATTTATAATTTTCCCCTTTTTATATATAAAGACTACAATTGCCTGCCTCTAAATTTAATCTATTTACCAACTGCATTAAATATAGACTGCCACTTTTGTCCTTAGATTGTCTTATATCAACATTAGTTAAATCTCAGTCAGGTGCCATGGAATGAACGAGTCATCATCTGCATCCATTTTGGCCCTGATGTCTCCAGCTAATATCTAAATTTTATTAATTTAAATAGATGCTCCTTAAGCTAGTTCCATATCTCCTTTATCTGCAATATACTTACCTTTGAAAGGAGATCAACATTAATTGCAGAAGGAAATGTGCTGTAACCATGATGCAATTAGGTAGTATAATATTAATCCAAGGACTTCATAAATGAGGCCATAAGCTTCAAGGATACAAAAATAGCTCATTTAAACTTTGGAAGGCCCAAATACTATCAGTCAGGGGAAACTGTTTTTCCTCTGCCATCCCACATCTAATTGACTTAGCTTTCTTTCGGCATGAAAACTCTCCTCAAATTTAACTTGGTAGTTCATCCAAATCAGATGGTGAAATTCCTGTCCTTTGGAATTCTTGTTGCTCTTCATTCATAACTATGCCAGGCAAGTGGGTTTTTTTAAAAAAATCTTTCTTCTCCAGTCTGTATGCATGTCACAACACTTTTACTATTAGGAATATTAGTTCACTGGCTAAAAATAAGGAGAGGCCTTTTTATAAAATAAGAGGTAGAAAGTGGTTACAAGCTCTACATATTTTGACTTCTAGAAAGAGTAGAGATCAGTTCTTTCTTGTTCAATGGAAATGGAAATATGAGAATTATGGCTCATCCTGAGATGAGATCAGCTCCCCCACTTTGCAAACAACCTTGTCAGTAGATCCTTGTGATCTGTCGCTGAAAATGGTTCTCCTTTTCCAGAATCAGCAGAATCTGAATCTGTAGAATGGACCTTAGTAATTAATCACTGCTTCACTTTGTTTTGATGACCTTCTTTTAGTGTTCCAGTACGCTCCCAGATTGAAGATTGCTCAGGTGAAAGTCACAGGAGATTTGAATACCTTAAGGGGATTCTAGCTTTGCACTGTCTGCCCTTTAATGCCATAAAATGCTGAAAAGATCAGAAACGTCAGGAAGATGCTGACATATTGCCTACCCTAACCAAATTTTAAAAATCACAAAATGTTTCACAGTGCAAATACAACATGAAACTGTACTTTTCTCTTTTCCTAAATTGTGCTTCAGCAGGGCAAATATTTGTTTGGTTGACTATGACATTGAAATATCCCGTCAGAAATCAATGGAGGTGAACTTGAAACTTGTAGAACCACAGTGAAACTGCAAGCTACTTTGTAAATTTCTAGAAATGCAGGCAGCTCTCTATATAAATGGAGCCATTTGGTATATCAGCCTACACTTTATTTATACTGAATTATCGCTCCAATTCCTTCAGCAAGAAGGAAAAAGCAAATTAAACTTAACAAATAGTAAAGCATTAAGGTCCTCTGAAACTGGGGAAGCAGGGGAACTAGTGACTCTTGTTATCCTAGATGAGCAATAATTTATCTGAACTGACCCACATGAGACATTTTTAGTACTCTGTTAAATCTATCCTCCAATTTCTCAAGTGTTTTATTCCTGTGCAAAACATATTAGTTTTTCTTCCTCAGTGTCAGGGCTCATTTTGTTTTGGTGGTTCAGGCAGCCCTTGTTATTCACAGTGATTGTTCTAGCCAGGAAAACTACAGATAAAGTGACCATAGATAATACAATTATGAGAAAACATACTTTATACATGTACAAAAGTCTGTCCACCATTTTTCAGATATCTAAATTCTACAACACTCAAATTGCAGCTATGTGAAATCCTTCACTGTGGTTAACAAGGTCTGGTCTGCATTTTCTAGTCATGGATACAGCAGATAACAAGACCATGGATAATGAGGGCCTCCTGGTTTCATTTTCTCTCTTTTTTTTCTTTTTCTTATTTTTACTATTGTGTAATGCCAGAGGAAACTTATTCTCATTTGTTTTATAGCTGCTGCAATATGATACCCATTTTTGCCTTTGTAGATGCTTAATCATTTCTTTTTTTCTCTCCCATTCTTCCTTTGAGTAAACCCAGCCAGAGATTGTGAACTGTAAGTACTGTCAAACACTGCACAATCAATCAGATTTGGATAAATGATTGTATCACTGATGGTAAATGAAGTCCCTTGAGAGTGAGGTTAAGTCATAGAATCCAATCATAAATGAACTGGTGGTCCCAAAAAGTTGCAAAGAGAACAAGGGAGTTTCAGTGCTACTGCTGATTTTCATAAAACAATCATTCCCCTTCCAATTTTATCTTTACAACATCCTTGTCACCACATGGAATATTAGTTGATCTGATAACCTTGGAAGTTCTTCTTCATATCTGTGCTCCCTTCATAGAAACTTCAGAAGCCAATGGGCCTCTAGAGCACCCATTTGCTCAAATTCTTCACATCACCTCTTCTCTTTGTCATCTTGCATGACACAGTGGTGTCCCCTCTCTACTTAACAGACATCTACTATTCTCTTGTTCTTCACTGCCTCTTTTTGTTTCCCAAAGGGTTAGAGTCTGTTTCGTCTGCAAGCTTTTTCTTCTTTCCAGCAGTACAAAATATATTTTATGGTTCTTGTTTCTAAGTTGTTACTGTCTGGCATGGGGCTTAGTCTTTTTTAAAAAATATCTTCCTTAAGGAGAATTGCTTCCTCTGTCAGATCCTCTCCTCTTTTTTTTTTTCCATCTGATCAGTCTTTGTCCTCTCATTGCTTGGAATGTCCCACTTGTAGTTTTGGTCCTCTGACTTTTTGTTTCCAAAGAATGGCTACAAGCTAGTACTTGCTGTAAATGTCTGAAGCATTGCATACCATGACTATAGTGTCTTGGCCATTCATCTTTGAATGAATTTTTGAGATACCACTGGTAGAAGGCTTTTCCTCTGTGGGTCTCAGATTATCCAAGTCTGTATTGTTAATTCAGAGGTTTTTTTTAAAAAAAAATAATCCCTGTTTAAACTTGCCAATCTTCCCTGGGAAACTCTTGTTCTTAAACTTAAAGAGAACTTTTACAAAATGATGTAACATCAGTATATGACATCAGAGAAATTGTCTAGAATAGGGGTCCCCAACTTCCAGGCCATGGCTCACTGAACCGGAGTACGGAACTGGTGGGAGAACACGTGCATAGTTGCACTTGCACGCACAGTGGGCAGGCAAGCATGTGGGCACAACTCCATTTGTGTGAGCAGCAGATGTGTGTGCTCACCGCTTGTGCAAATGGAGTTGCATGCACGTTCGTGCCCTTGCCCACCGCTCATCACAACCATCCCTTATGTTCCCCAGGCTGGTCCGCAAAGCTGGAAAGGTTGGAGACCACTGGTCTAGAATATATAAAGGCACTTCAAATTTATGTTGGAAATGTGAATAAGAAGGGTCTGGTGTGTGTGTAAAAAAAAACACAAAAAATATTGGATTTAAATACATACATAGATTCAGAGGATTTTAAAATATACAATTGAGGGCAGAATTTTTCCTCTTGGAACTGGTGGAAAAAAAGTCATGGAACTTTGTTTTTATATATGATAATTGCAACAAGGTTATTGTATACACAAGATGAAAAGATCTGGCAATATCTACAATGGAGGGATGGCTGGTGAAGATGATACACCTTGCTGAGATGTCCAAATTAAGTTGCTTGGTTGGAGAAAATATCTACAATTTGCTAACTGGAAATCCCTAATGGACTTTTGTTTTACATAAAACAAAAAAATGAACTTATGAATTATAGTTTTGATGATGAGTTAGGATAAATTATAGAAAGGAGATGATGTAGCTTTAAAGAAAGAGGCAAATTTATAATTGTACTTATAATTGGTGAAAAAAAATGGAAGTTGCTTTTTGTATTTTTTCTTGTATTTTTTTCTTTCTTGCAGTCTTACCTCTGTCTTTGATTTTTTTCTTCTTCTTCTTTATATATTGGAAGTCAGGTCAGTCACATAATAGGTAAACTCAATTATGGTCATAACTTGAGGATTACACATAGTAGTCATCAAGTAACGACCATAATAGAGCTTACCTCTAAGTGACTGAACTGACTTTACAATCTTTTTTGCAGTGGCCGTTAAATGAACACTATAGTTGTTAAGTGAACCAATGGTTTCCTCTGAGTTGGTTTTGCCAAAAACTGATTGTCATGAGACAGAGCAAATGGCTGTAAATATGGACCAGTTGCTGAACAGTCAAATTGCAGTCATGTAACCACAGAGGGTGGGCCTCTTCATAAGAACTTCGAATCTGGGTTATAAGTATCCCCCAGAGATATTCATTATAATTTTGACAAGTCCTAAATCCAGGACTACCTGTGTAGTCATTTAATCGATAGAACCCTTGTACTTGGTTCCCTGTAATATTTCTCTTCTTACTAATCAGGAAGCTGTGATTAGCAGCTTGCAAGACAAACCCATGATTTTTTTCCAGCACTCACAACTGACCCCATCCCTCAGAATACAGAACTTTTCTGTCCTACCTCATCTCTTCCTTATCTTTTGCTCTTGTTGAGCTCTCCTATTGGCAAATTCCAATCTGTGTGCTGAGTGATCATTAGAAGCAATTTACAAGATTTCTACATTTTGCCTAAAAGTTGAGCTGGGAGTTGAGCAAGAGGAGCAATGATAATATACAGCAATTTCCGTACTGCCTGTAGATAGCAAACATTGTTAACCAATGGATGATGGAGGTCAATGGGCCATAGAGTCATTAGATTATTTAACAATGTATTGTGTGTTATAAGAAGACTGGATACACTAATGACATTCACTGTTTCTGCTGCAGGAAATAGCTCCTGTGAGCAAAGATAAGCATTCATAGCCTAGAATGTATGTAACAGCCAATCATCCAAATGAGAAAAATTCACTTGAGTGGTGTTTAATCCACTTACTTATCCAGTCCTTTCATGAAAATAGAACTCTTAGTAATTTGCCAGCTAGGAAACTTGCTGTTCAAAGAACAGGGTATTAATGCTAGGCAAACCTCATCTCAATTTAAAATAGGCTAAACTGAAGTACTCACAATCAGGTCTTTACTATAGGCATTAGTCTGAGATGAGCCAGGATCCAAAACCTGGGTGCCATAGAAAAAGTGATCAAATTCAGCAATAAATTAGAAGCAAACCACCAACAATGAGGTACATAAGATATACAAATGTAGTTTCATAATGCCAATGAAGAAAAAAAGCCAAAGTATGAAATAGTGTAAGGTTGTTATGAAAGCAAGGGGGGTTTAAAGTGTGGAAAAACAGAGTATCAAGGGCATTATATACTTAGATTGGTCCAGTTTCTTCAGTTTCTTTTTTAAAAGGCTCATTTTGCTAAAGAAGGAACAAACCCAGATCTGCTGCACCATCAGCAGTCAGCTACCTAGGTATTTCTGGGTGATCATCATCATCATTGTATTGGAAGAGACAAAACTTACAACCTGGAGCGCCACATAAGCCTTTTGTGGCTGTTGCTAACATAGACATACTACTTCTTCCTTCTCCTTCACTTCCACTTCCTCCTCTCCAACAGTGGCAACTGGAGACCCAAAGTGTCCAAACTTATTGTTCCTGCCATACATTCTTCCTAGGCAGTCAGTCACCCAGACATCACTTTCCAATTAAAGATTAGCTCGCGAGAATGATATATTATGAGGCGTTAGTATCAGGTAGATAGGTGTCTTTATATGGGGAAGAGACTAAATTCAGCACAGAAAAGTTGTCTGGTCCTGGCTGTGCCTTAAAAGTGAAGCCTTGAGAACAAGTTTCACATATCAATTCTGAAATTAGACCACCTTCTTCTACAATTCTGGTATTTTAGGGGCTTTACAGTTTTGTAGTAAGAACTTGAGTGCATGTGCGGGCATAGGCATGTGTGTGTGTGTGCAATGAGATGTTAGTGCTAGTGCTCTTAAATCGGTAATCAACAGTAGATGGAATCAATGAGTTGCAGTAAACACTGCTAAGAGGTCAGTGAATGGAGTTACAAACTGCAAACTGCCTCCGCTTCTTCTTGTACTTCAGAGCAGGCAACCTTACAGTAAATCACTAAATATAACAAAACACTGTATGCCAAAACATGGGTACCTGGAGAGGGAAAAAGTCTATAAAACATAGATTATGAGAAGATAAAATGAAATTGCATGGGGAAAAAAACCAACTATAATAGGAGAGAAATTTGGAGTTCCTAGAATGAATAGAAAATACTGAGGATCGTTTCCTGGAAAACAGGGAGAAAAATAGGAAAAGCCACAGAAAGACATAAAGATAGCAAGGAGTTGTTAGTTCTTGGATGTCACCTCGACATGTGCCTAAAATTACTCTCGGCACCCAAAATGCCAAATGAAATTTAGCTATTAGACTTTGGGATTTAAAGATTAAACTAGATTTGACTAGACAAATACTGTAGTTCTGTAAGATTATTTGCATTTGATAATTTACTATGTGTTAATAAAATTAAAATGAGAATATTTGACAAATATTGGATTTTTTGTATGTTGATTACTAATATTTTAAAATATTTTATAGATTGGGGTTACTTGTTTAAAGTTAGAGAGAGGTGGTTGTATTGTTATTTCTGTAGTAAAAGAAAGCCAGAAGTCAAATTTGTTATAAATTTACTTGATGTATTTTTTATCGTTTTTAAATTGTTTTGTAATTCCCTTTCCCCTTGCCCTTTATGATGTTTGTATTTTAATATTTGATGTTGAACTTTAATAAAAATATTATACTTAAAAAAGTAAAACTATCTAACTGCCAATGCTCTCTGGGCTCATTACAACACAAATGTAAAAAAAACAGAAAAGTAAAGAAAGCATGAACTATATTGAACACTGGAAAATGTAAAACAAAAAGTAAGTACTTCCAGAAATAATGCTCTCATGTATCTACTCATACAATTGCTATTGTATGCACAATACAAAATATCCACAATTGTGCTTTAAGAAACAAAATCAAAATTGGAAAATAAAGACTTTTTTTAAAACAATTAAAAATGGGAGAAAATTTTAGGAAGATTATTGAGAAATGGAAGCTCTTGGGACAATACTTTATATTGCCTAGTATTGCTCCAAGGATGTTTTTTTTAATATATATATATATATATACTTCTAAATATCTTTAAAATCTTTTCTCAAGATATTTATTTGTTAATTTGGCTTCCTTTTTCTTTTAAAGGAAGCCAAATTAAATAAATATATTAAAAGTGACAATGATAGGATGGGACTGAATGTTATTTTAATCATATACTTATAGATGTAGATTTAAGATTAAAATGATATATAATTAGCCTTTATTAAAACTTCATCTCTGTCCAGGATGTCCTTCCTTTGTTTTCTTTTCTTTTCTTTTCTTTTCTTTTCTTTTCTTTTTTTTCTTTTTTCTTTTCTTTTTGTTTAAACAAATATAAGACAAAACATATGGAGATGAAAACCATTAATGAAAACCATTCACTATCAGTGACTGTTGACCTTATTCAAAACAACTGATTCTTGAAGCAAAATGAAGTAGCAATAGCACTTAGACTTATATACCGCTTCACAGTGCTTTACAGCCCTCTCTAAGTGGTTTACAAAGTCAGCATATTGCCCCCAACAATCTAGGTCCTCATTTTACCCAATTTGGAAAGATGGAAGGCTGAGTCAACCTTGAGCCTGGTGAGATTCGAACTGCCAAATTACTGGCAGCCAGTGATCAGCAGAAGTAGCCTGCAGTATTTTAACCACTATGCCACCACGGCTCTCATTGTAAAACTCATTGATGTTGTAATGTCCTCCAAATATATATTATTGCAATCCCATATAGGTCCTCCCAGAAATGGAAGAAAATAGACAGATACTTTATTTGTGAAATTTATAATCATATAAATATATACTCATGTGTAATACAATACATAATGAACTGTGAGGACTCAACTGCACACTATAAACTGGATCCTGTGGAAGGTTATCACCATGCTGGACAATAAGGATAAATGTGGTTGCTGAAAGACAGTCCAATTGTGGAAAGGGCATCACATCAGTTTTGTAACTGATACAGTATTGTACTCAATGTCTCAAAAGGACAACTGAGAAAAGACAATCTGAATAGAAACAAGAGGCAACATCATGCAATATCATGACAATATAGAAAATTATCTTCCCCTGTTTTGTAATCCTAGAATTTGAAATTAACTCTTGAAACTATTTGCAGTAATCTTTTGTATAATTTTTGTAAAGATAAAAGAAAAGGGATTATTCAGAATTAATGTATGAATTCAGTGTCACAGAATATGATGATCAATATTAGTTGTGATTCTTTTAAAGTAGGATTAGCAATCCTTTTCCTTGCTCAATTTCACAGTGCCTGCAAGTTAATACGGTTACCTGTATATTTGCAACCTCTGAGTTTGCAGATGATATGGCTTTGAATACCAATAGCAAGGGAACAGAATTTTTTTCCCTTTAATTGACTTCCAAAACTCCCTTGTGACAACTCCAGTGTTCCTCATTCTTCCTGAACCATTTCTCCAAACAAAGAATACTGCCAAATACAGATGCAGCCAAATCTACATGAATTCACATCCTGGGCTGATTTCCCCTAGGACTCAGCCTTGTGTCAAATGGGTTCTACAGATACAATCTGAAAGACAGTTGATGAGGTATTGATTGATCTGCTTGAATTTCTTTCCTTAGAAGCTCCTCCATACCCATTACACTTCTAAAATCTCTGTTTGGTGAAAATCATTTAGTCTTCAAGTAGTTGGCAAACAATGATGCCAAATTATGCTCGGTAAGTATCCCAAAAGATTACAGTTTCTGATAGGTTTAGGTTGTTAAAACTAGGACTTTTTTATTTAAAAAGAGCATCTGACCATTTCAGACTCCTGCTTGCTCGATTTGAGCAATATGCCAAACTGGAATCTTGATTTAGTGTTTCTGAGTTGAAGCGTTACTGGTGTAAACTCTTCAGTTTCCCTTTGATGATGGTGATACCCATTCAGTCAAATCCGACTCTTGGCCATTCCATAGGCCAGGTCTCTCTTTTTTTAAAAAAAAAATTTTTTTTTAATTTTTTTTATTATAGTTCAAAAAAACAAAAACAAAAACAAAAACAAATGTATAATAGTTTTTCTATCATGGTGTAACATCACCAAAATATCCATGTATATATACACCAATAATCAGAAAGTAAAATTAGAAACTATTTACAGATTCTTATATACAAATTTACATTTCCAGTACTTATTGATTACCATAATTATACCATCATCTATAACATGGGTGAAATCTAAAAATTTTTGCTACCGGTTCTGTGGGCGGGGCTTAATTAGTGGGTGGGGCTTGGTGGTAAGGTGACTGGGTGGGCGTGGCCAAGTCAATGTCACTTCTTTGCCCTTTTTTAACCTACAAAACACAACACAACACAACTGACTCACCCACAATGTAAAAGCAGCTGTGCTAAACCCAAAATGGCCCCTGCAACAAGCAGGAACCTCACACAGCCACAAAAAGCCAAAAAAACCAACTTTCACACTTTACACACACAAAATTCCACATACAGCTTTGTGAGATTTTGTGTGTTTGTGTAGTTAGAGTAAAACACTACAGAAACACACTAAATCTCAAAAAGCTGCACAAATATTATTTTATTTTATTTTTATTTTTATATAAAAGCAGCTAAATTTAAAACTTCCTAAACTTTAAATGGCTAGGTCTAAAAAAAGAACAACTAAAAAAAACCCAATTAACTATTTTTTTTAAAGCTCCCAAAGGGGAAAAAACTTACCCAATAGAACAGGAGTTTCCAACCTTGGCAACTTTTAAGACTTGTGGATTTCAACTCCCAGAATTCCTCAGCCAGCTTTGCTTGGAGTTGAAGTCCATAAGTCTAGGCAGGAAGGCAGGCAGGCAGAAAGAGCTGCTCACTGATGAGCTTGATTGCAGGCAGGGCGATTCAGTTGCTTGCTGATGTATAGATTGTGATCATCATGCGATCAGCAGCTAAGGTAAGCAAGCTGGAGGCGGGGGGGGGGGGTAGAAAAAAGAAACTTTTTTTCTTTTACATGGCTCTGGCGATCCAAGCTGAGTTGCCTGATTAGCATGGGGGGTGGGGGCAGCTATTTTTGCTACTGGTTCTCCGAACTGCCCGCCGCCATCGCTACCTACTCGCCCAAGCCAGTCCGAACCGGGAGCATTTCACCCCTGATCTATAATTATAATCCAACATTATCCTTTATCTCTCTCCCATTGTTTCTGGATCCAATCATACTACATGTTCCAACTACTATAAAAATCTGAGTCTCTTTTACCCTTGATCAGTTTTGTAAGTCTGTTGGACTCCGCACATTCCATGATTTTATAAATTATTTTTGAGTTCATTGGTAAATTCTCATACTTCCATTCTTGTGTGAATGCCAGTCTCCCTGCAGTGATTATGTGCAGCATCAGATACCATTTAGTCAATCCAATATTTGCGGATCTAGCAAATTGGAAAAAGGTTTCAGGTTTCAGTTCCACTCTACAGTGTGTAATTTCAAGCAACCATCATTGTATTTTCATCCAATATTTAGCTGCCAGCGGACATGTCCACCATTGGTGGAAATAGGTTCCATTGTTATGCCCACACTTCCAGCACTGTGGAGATGTCCCGGGGAACATTTTAGCTAATCTTGCTGGAGGTAGGTGCCATCTATAAACCATCTTATAAATATTCTTTTTATAAGAGGATACCATAGTTAATTTTAAATTTTTAAGCCAAATCTCCTCCCATTTTTGAAAATCCAGTGAATAATCCATATTTCACCCCCAGGCAATCATGGAGTCTTTAACGATTTCCTCCCCCGCTTTCAATGATAATAGGTAAGAATAGCATCTTGATAAAACTTTCCTGTCATTGCCTAATAATATTTTATCCAATTCTTGTTTCCCATGATATATCCCTTCATTCTCCTGATCTTTCTTCCACCTTGAGTGTATTTGGGTGTAGGCCCACCAGTCTATATTACACCCCTCCAACCTCAGTTGTTCCCGTGTCTTCAGTCTGCCCTGAGTATCCAAAATGTCTTCATAGGTCAAGACCTTCTCTCCTTTATATAATGTCGGGTATACCAGGGCCTCCTGGGTCAAAATCCAACATGGTATCTTCAGATACAACTTTCTCCTAAGTCTTTCCCAGGTATCCTCTAGGGCAGTGTTTCTGAACCTTCCTGATGCTGCGACCCATTAATACAGTTCCTCATGTTGTGGTGACCCCCAACCAGGGGTGGGTTCTAAAATTTTTTACTATCGGTTCTGTGGGCGTGGCTTATTTTGTGGGCGTGGCTTGGAGGTCACGTGACTGGGTGGGCATGGCTAGCTGGTCATGTGACCGGGTGGCCATGGCTATGTGTATAGGGACTACTCAGAGGGCTGAAAAAAGTCATTTCTGACAGATCCTCACACTTTTGACTGGTCCTCACACTTATGACCATCCTCACATTTTTGCCCGTGCAGCATTCCATGTGCACAAAAGGACTACCCAGAGGGCTGAAAAAAGTGATTTCTGACAGGTCCTCGCACTTTTGACCGGTCTTCGCACTTATGACTGGTCATCATGCCCATTGTAGCATTCTTAACAACTGTGTCACTCATTTCACAACTGCTTCTCTTCACCATGGTGACAAGATAGGGCAAAAATGTAAAATGTGAGGACAGTCGTAAGTTCGAGGACTGGTCAAAAGTGCGAGGACCAGTCAAAAATAACTTTTTCAGCCCTCTGAGTAGTCCATATGCATAAAAGGATACAGCAATAGAGAGGGATGAAGGAAGGGAAGGGAAATTAGAGTAGGAGTGAGGGTAAGAGAGGGAAGAAGAGAGGAGGAGGAGAAAGGAAGAGGAAGGAGGAAGGAGAAGAAGAGGGAGGGAAGAGAAAGTAAGAAGGAAAGAAAAGAGAGAGGTGGTAGGTTTGAGGAGAAAGATTGCTGTACAATAAAAAAGATGAAAGGGAAGAAAACCAACCCCAAACAAATATAAAGATATTAAGATAAAGAATAAATTGTTAAACTTTAAAGAATAAAAGAGAACAAATATGAATAAATAGCAATAATTAGAAACACACATACAAACATACAATGTATTTTCTTTGAACAGAGTATTTGGCCGGTTCACAAATTTAAACAGTGTTTAGTCATTTCAATTAAATTTACAATTTCTATATTTCCTTTTTGCCATATTTATTCCTCATCTATTTTTTAAAAAAACCAATATTACCCTTCATCCTCATCTCTAATCTTAATCAAATTCAATTTTTCCCTTCTATTCTATATTATACCCCTTCCCATTGTCATCTATTTTTATATCCATCCTTACATTGGTTAATTATGTAATTATGTAATACAGTTGTTTAATACAAATTCAACATTTTAATATAAATCAATTAGTTATATAACTATCTTTTTTATATATCAATCAATATGAACATGAATATTCCAATTATTTCCATGCAATCCAATTTCTTACAAATCAATTAATTATATTTACCAATAATAATAAACCAAATAATTTCCCCTATATTCCTCCAAACCACAACTTAACCATTTCTGCTTTCAACACAATATGCAATTAATAGTATCTCAATTATTACAATTCCCTAGTTAAATAGAGCTTTTTTTCTTTTGTGTTTTAAAATCTTGAACCTCCTCTTTTGCCCTAAATTTCCTATTGTTTGCAGTTTTGCACCTACCTTTTTTGGTGAGGAAAAAGAAAAAGAAAAAGAAAAAGAAATCTCTCTTTCCCTCATTTTGTCATGTTGCAGCAAAGACCCTGCTTTACTTTCAGTTTCACTTTTTCAGCATAGCTAGGGGGAAAAAAATCTCCTCTCCTTGTAGCTAGCAACAGAGCCCTCCGCAAAACAGCTGAGAGCAAATCAGCTGAGAGTCCGGAGGCTGATCAAATCAATTTATGGTAATTAACCTATGCTGAAGCTGAAAGGGGCTGTTTTTTTCTATTTTTGCAGGCACTGGTCTTCTCATTTGTTTTCTTTTAACACTGATCAGCTGTAGGGCGGCCCTTTGAAGCCCCGCGGCAAGAATTTAAACGGTTTGTTTCCCTCTAGCCATCAGCTGGGACTCAGGAGGCAGCAATAGATTGGGAGTGGGCGGGGTAAACAAACGACGACTGGTGATCCAACAGAGGCAGAGGATGAAGGTGAGTGAAGGCGTGGGGGGGGGCGAGAGAGGGCTTTGGCGACCCCTGTGAAATGGCCGTTCGACCCCCAAAGGGGTCATGACCCCCAGGTTGAGAACCGCTGCTCTAGGGTCTTACGTAAATAATGATTCTGAAAATACCTCGGTCGGGTTGACTGTCCTATCATGGGCCAAGTCTCTTTTGATCTTGCACTACTTCTTTGAGCTTTTCTATGCTCTGGTTGTTGTCAGCTTTGATAGTTTCCCTGTATCTGCTATGTTTCTTTTCCCACTTCCATTATCTCAAATTATTTGAGCTTCTGGAAGAAACAAATTAATTTTAAATGAGCAATGAATGAATATGACATTTAAAACTTATATATTACTGTGTAGTTCATTTATTCCCTACAAATGAAACAAATAAGACAGATTCATTTTCATTAATTGGCATATTAATGAATGCCTCTAATGCAGCTACAGCTGTGAAAATCACATAACTGTATTTCATAGGAAAGAACAGCTTTGACCCTTAAATATGACCCTTCATCATGTCTTGAAGTTTAAGCAACTGTTTTATTCATTCATTCATTCATTCATTCATTCAATCAATCAATCAATCAATCAATCAATCAAATGTATTATAACTACCCAACTAAAACACACTCTTACTCAAAACAAGAAAAGAGGCCAGTCTTTTCAAGCATATTTTGCATTAAAAAGTTGGTCTATCTATTTTTATTCTTTGATTCATCAATCGATGTGCTCTTTGCAAATTAAGCCTCCCATGTTTTCCATGGGATGGAATTATTTAAAAACTCTTCTTTCTGCTATAAACCTATTAGTAAGGGGTTATTTTATTTTTAGGGTGAATTGTCAAACTACTAATGCTGCCATCCACCCGCACCCCCAAGTGTATGTAATAGGGCAATGTCTCTCAACCTTGGCCATTTGAAGAAGTGTGGACTTCAATTCCCAGAATTCCCCAGCAAGCATTCTGGGGGAGTTGAAGTCCACATATCTTCAAAGTGCCAAGGTTGAGAAACACTGTAATAGGGGTGTACTCTTCTTCATCCCCATTGTTCTTATTTTGACAATGGGCAGAAATCTTAACTATTTTCCGTGAAAAGGGGATTTCTACTCTCTTCTTTCTCTTTTTAAATAAGTTTTATGGCTCCTTATTAGTGTTGAAGCTTCTGCAGGAGAAGTCAGGGATGCTACAAAGTGACACATTGGGAGAGATGCTATATCATTATGCAGTGTTGTTCCTCGAAGAATTCTAGGAAACTCTCTTTGAAGAAGTGGCGAAGTCTCAATGGGAATTTCACGCCTGATGAAAAGTAACACTGTTTCCAGAGACAATGTCTGGAAAAACCCAAGGATGGCAATTATCTGTGCTAGAATGTAGGTACATTATGACGTCCATGTGTCTGGTTTTTTGTCTATCCATAGTATTCTCAAGAGTCTTCTCCAACACCAAAAGCATCAATACTTTACAACAGAGCTCAATTAAAGCTAAAGTCTTCTTACATAAATGCAATATTTTGTCACCTTTTTTTAGATTTCTGAGGATTTATCATCTAGTTTTAAAAATATGTTCTTTTTCATAGTACAGGTGGATCAAGTTACAAGGAGGGTTAATATTTGTTTAGAGCAATGTGTATGGTACAGTACAATGGTCAGCTCAGCAGAGCAAGTGATGTTGGTTCAACAACACTCTCAGTGCAATGACAACTTTGATTCTGGAAAGGAAGATTGCTGTCTTGAATTTGTTTTGTGACTGAAAAAACTGGTAAAAAGACTGCTCATTGCAGCCCCTCTCACTGAAATACTAATAAAACATTGACTGAATAAAGAGTGAGCCAGTTAGAAACATTGCATAGATCTTAATGGTAAGGCCTATGAATCACTCAAAATATGAAGAAATCAAAACCCTCCCCCTTAGCATTTCATGTCACTTTTAATTTTGATGAGCATTCCCATTACCATGACCTCTGGGACATTAATAATATATGGAGTAGTACAGGCCCAAGAATTGAACGTTATGGCATTGCATTTTATCTCACGTTGGATGACCTGCTCTAGAACCTTCTCAGAAATCAGTGTCAGACTGACTGGTTTATAATTCTCTGAATCCTTATTTTCCCCTTATTTTAAACATAAAGGTGATTCATTATAGTCTTCAGGCAATTCAACATTTCTCAAAAATAATAAATGTTATTCAGCTTATCAGCAGTATTGATCACTTTCTCCCACTATAATGCTAGCATGTATAATCTTTGTTAGAACCTCAACTGCTGCAGCAGCAGCATATAATAATATGGAAAGTGAATTGTCAGCTAGAAATGGAGGATGGAATTCAGCTCCTCTGAGATGTTATACAATTTCAACTAGCTCTTCTATGTCACTGAAACCACTACTGATGAGTGGGCATAACAGCTTCCAACACCCAATTTCAAAGCTGATTACAAAGTCGGAGTGGTGGAAAGAATCCAACATTATGTACCCAAGGCCAGAATTTACAAAAAGCCATTTATTTATCAAAAGATTTGTGAGTTTCTTTCTTTTCTTAATACAGTTGGTGAGTTTCTTTCTTTTCTTAATACTTTAATATTAAAGTTGATTTTATAATATGTGGTAGAATGCCCCTTGTTTGTGTCCACACCTCCAACAATTTGGAGCATTTCACCAAATGGTATAATGGGGATTCTAAACCACCCTCTTCTCCTTCTTTTTCAGCACAGAACTTCAGGGTGGTCATCCAGCCTGAATGTTATATCCTGTGCAAGCTATTGATTAAAAGAAAAACACTAACCACAGGAAGCTACTGGAATGTATGGGAGTAGATGAGAAGCCAAACTTCCAGCAGCAAAGTTTATTGCAGACATTTTATTGCATGTCAGTAAAACATGCAATTTCCAGCTGATAGCCCCTTTTAAAGGAAAACTATCAGCCTTTAGCCAATAATATTAAAATATGTCCCACACCTGCATGGCAGAAGAAAAGTCTCTGCTCATGCCTGCGCGGACATAACACCCAGTGGTGGGATTCAGCCAGTTCGCACCACTTTGGGAGAACCGGTTGTTAACTTTCTGAGCAGTTTGGTGAACTGGTTGTTGGAAGAAATCATTATGGCAGAGAACCAGTTGTTAAATTACTTGAATCTCACCACTAATAACACCCCTTGCCCCTTCCTCGGGGAAACTTCGTATACTATAAACATAATCATCCAGATACATTGGTCTACAGCGGCTTCATGTCGACTGGCGGCTCTCCTGTATTTCTGTCGGGCCCTCACAGGTTGATTGCATTCTCGACAATTCTTCAACTACATCAGATGGCTTACAAATACTCTCGGGGGGGGGGGGGGCTGAACATATCCCTCAGTTGGAGATGGGAAAAGCAAGACGAGCTCCGTGGCAATGGACCCTCAATAACAGGTGTTTCATTCTGCATTGGCCTCAGCCCTTCAGATACCCTTTGTTCTGCCCCAGCTACGGACCCCAAAAAATACAGCACACACAAAGTTTGTACAAAATTTAATTTACTAAAATAACTCAGTCTTTCAAAACAAAGGCTGTTAATAAACTTTCTTAACAGCCTACAAGAAACCAAAGATAAAGTAATCACAATCTTACTAAGATTGGCAGAAAGCCCAGAAGCAATTTTGCAGAGAATCCAGATGCGAAGTAGAGTGAACTAAAGTTGTTCCCTACAACTTGCTTCAGTCAGTGTTCCTCCTTAAATAGGCTAAGGGAGTAGCCAATTAGCCCCAAGCCTTACTCTCAAGGAGACCTCCTCCTGAGGAGCCACTCCTGCCTTTTGGCAGCTCTGCGCACCCATGCATCAAAAAGAGGGTCCTCCTCTTCGTCCTCTTCACTTAAAGAAGCTTCTGGAGGTTCTAAAGGCCCTGGCTGAATCCCTGCCTCTGGCATCACATCTTCTCCAGCCTCCTCATTGTCTGACTCGAGTGCCAGCTGCACAGGCTGCTGGCGTAGCACAACACCAGCCTCCTCGCTGTCAGAATCAGCTACAATCCGTACAGGCCGCTGATGGGCCACAACACCCTTTCACTGCGTTGTTGTCCCTCTCGCTCTTCTGGATTCCCATCCCGGTTTATTTCTTCCAGCTCCCTAATGGCTGTCCCCCTCACTTGGCTCCGAAGCTGATCGATATGTCAGCGCCACAGGCGCCCATCCTCGAGCTCCACCCGGTACAAACGGGGACCCGTAACATCTGTAATCTGTGCTGGCACCCATATGGGTTGACCAGTATAATTCTGGGCATATACTAGATCACCTTGCTCAAAGGTTCGTACTTTCCCAGTCTGTGAGGGTTTCTGTTGAATAATCGGGGTGTATTCTATCTAAATATGTTCTTAGACAAAGACCCATAAGTAATTCGGCTGGGCTCTTTCCAGTGGCTACACAGGGAGTGACGTGTTCATTGAATACTTATCAAGTTTCTCCTGATAGTCCCCTGGACCCATTCGAATCAAGACCTATTTCATCGTTTGCACCATTCACTCCGCCTGCCCATTACTCGCGGGGTGAAATGGTGCTACCAGTGCATGACGTATTCCTCGGTTTACTAGGAATAGCTCAAATGCCGTTGCTGTAAATTGAGGCCCATTGTCTGATACCAACACGTCCAGCGACCCATGTGTCACAAACATTTTGTTTAATACTCTCACAACAGCATCCGTCATGGTTGACCTCATTATGGCCACCTCCAGCCATTTGAAATAGGCATTCACAATAATTAGGAAGGACAATCCCTTTATCAGCTGTATTCTAGACCAGGGGCCTTTCGGGGTTTCCCAATCCTGTGGTGGTGCTGCAGGAGGTTCCGGTCTCGATTCCTGGTATGCTTGACACAATGCCACCCACTCTGCAATATCTCTATCTATATTTGGCCACCACAGATAACTACAGACCAACGCCTTCATCCTTACAATTCCGGTGTGGCCTTTGTGTAGAGTCTCTAATAATGATTTCCTTAGCCTTGAGGGTATCACTACCCAATTCCTCCACAGTAGGCAACCCTTCTGTACTGAAAGTTCATATTGCCTTGCCCAGAATGGCTTAAACTCTACACTCCCTGTTTCTTTAGGCCATCCCCTCCACACCCAGTTTAACACTTGTATGATCGTTCGGTCTTTTCTCGACTGAGTTGCCACTTCCACGGCCGTAACAAGAATGGATGGCATGGTCTCAATCAGCAGTACTGATGTTGCTGGAGCTGGATCCTCCACTAGATTAGGTAGCAGACATCGGCTTAGGCTGTCAGCATGGCCCAGTTCTATGCCGGGTTGATGTATAAGTCGATAACTATATGCTGCTAAGAACTCTGTCCAAAGTGTCATTCTTGGGGAGAGGACCTGTGGTGTTTGCCGGTCCCCTGCGATTAGTCCAAAAAGTGGCTTATGATCTGTCATTAAATCAAATCTCCTTCCATAAACATATTCGTGAAATCTCTTAATTCCAGCCACCACAGCCAACACCTCTTTATCAAGTTGGCTGTAGTTTCTCTCAGCAGATGATAATGTCCTGGAAAAGAACACTATAGGAGCTTCCTCGATTGTCTGGAAGGCGATGACTCAAAACTCCCTCGACTCCAAACGGGGATGCATCACACGTCAGGACTAATGTCAGATGTTCATTAAACTGAACTAAGACGCTATCCGAGGAAATTAATTTTTTTACCCCCACAAATGCAGCTGCTTCTCTGCGCCCCCATACCCATGGCACCTTTTTTCGCAATAGTCGATGTAGTGGTTCAGCGCCAATGCCTTTTGTTGCAAAAACACACTATAGCACTATACTCCCACACATCCCACCTTCGTCGCCAACAGAATGTGTGGGTGTAGGAACACAGATGAGAAGCCAAACTTCCAGCAGCAATGTTCATTGCAGATAATGACTCAGTAAAACCAACATGCAATTTCCGGTTGATAGCCCCTTTTAAAGGAAACCTATCAGCCTTTAACCAATAATATTAAAATATGTCCCGCACATGCGTGGCAGAAGAAAAGTCTCAGCTCACGCTGCACAGACATAACAGCTACAGTTATACACACTTTCTACAGCTTTGCTGAAGAAACATCTTAATAACCGGGTTCAGGTCCAAAATCATATTGGTAAAGTCATTTCAACAATACAAATGAAATGGTGTTGGTCGCACTTTTGGATGATCTCTGGTGGGAGCGGGATAGGAGTAGTGCATCCATTCTTGCTCTACTTGACCTCTAGGTGGCTTTCGATATCATTGATCATGATATTCTCCTGGGACGGCTTCGGGGGATGGGAATGGGAGGCCTTGTCCTATCCTGGTTCGCTTTCTTCCTCTGTGGCTGCTCTCAGTCAGTGTTGATAGGAGGGGAGAGATCCAGCCCTTGCCCACTGCTTTACAGGATTCTGCAGGGCTCAGTACTCTCTCTGCTTCTGTTCAACATTAAATGAAGCGCTGGGTGAGATCATCCATCACCATGGACTGAGGTATCACCAATATGCTGATGATACTCAGCTGTATGTCTTGGCCCGTGGTGAGTTAAGTGATGCTGTGTCCTCCCTCTCGCTGTTCTGCCCCAGCTCTGGATCCCAAGGAGTGTGACACACACAAAGCTCCAAAAACTCGGTTTAATACAAACAGACTCCTTTCAAAATGCAGACTTTCAGTGCAAATGTCCTTATCAGCCTGTTATGAATTACAGAGAATAAACAAAGTCCGACAAGGATTGGCAACCAACCCAGAAACCAAGATGTAACAAGAAACTCACTCTCAAAAATGCTCTGCGTAGTAATTAAATGTTGTTTCCAGCAGTGTTTGCTAATTAGCCCCAAGCCTTACTCTCGAGGAGACCTCCTCCTGAGTAGCCACTCCTGTCTTTTGGCAGCCCTGTGTGCTCGAGCATTGAGAAGAGGATCCTCCACTTCACTCTCTTCACTTGAAGGACCCTCTTGAGGTTCTGAAGGCCCTGACTGAGTCTCTGCCTCTGGCACCACATCCTCTTCAGCCTTCTTGCTGTCCGACTCGAGCGCGGCTGCACAGGCTGCTGGTGCAACACCAGACCATCCTCATCATCATCCGGATCAGCCACAATCCATGCAGGCTGCTGGCAGGCCACAACACTCACAGTGCCTAGAGGCTGTTAGGGGCTGGATGGGGTGCAACTGGTTGAAACTAAACCCTTGCAAGACCAAGTGGCTCTGGGTTTGGGGTTCATTGGCTCAGGGAGAATTGCTACCTTTGGTTTTGGATGGGGTGGCACTACCCCAAACAGATCCTGTGAATAATCTAGGGGTTTTCCTAGACTCACGTTTCCTGCTTGAAGAGCAGGTAGCAGTCGTGGCCAGGAGGGCCTTTGTGTAATTGCGGGTTGTATACCAGTTATGCCCTTTCCTGTACCAACAATCCCTACTCACAGTCACTCATGGCCTAGTCACTTCTCATCTTGACTATTGCAATGTACTTTACATGGGGCTGCCCTTGAAGAGCATCTGGAAGCTCCAGTAGGTGCAAAATGCAGCAGCCCACATGGTTTTGTGCAGACCCTGGTGTGCACATGTATCACCTCTCCTGCGGGAGCTGCATTGGTTGCTGATTTGCTTCCGGGTGCAATTCAAGGTGCTAGTTGTCACCTTTAAAGCCCTTCATGACTTGAAACCAGGTTATCTGAGGGACTGTCTCTTGCCGGTCACATCTACCCAACCCATGAGAGCAGAGAGGTAGGGAATGTTGTGGGTCCCATCCCCGAGGGAGATACACCTGGTGGGACCCAGAAGGAGGGCCTTCTCCATGGTGGCTCCCTCTTTCTGGGACATCATTCCCCCAGAGATTAGAATGGCCCCCACTCTAATTCTCTTCTGGAAGGTGCTGAAGACCTGGTTCTGCCAGTGGGCCTGGGGAACCTAGAGCGGGATGGGGCCCATTAAATGGCTCATGTGATCTGCTATCGCCGGGGCGGAGAGTGGGGGTGATTTTGTTATATTGTACTATATTAATTTATTTGATTCTTTTTGTTAGTTTTTATTGTTTTAAATGTGGTTTTCATTCTGTAAGCCACCTTGAGTCGCCATGGGCAAATAGGCGGCAATATTAAATAAATAAATAAATAAATAAATAAATAAATAAATAAATAAATAAATCCCATGAACTATCTAAGAACAGCAAAGAATGCTGTTCTGATTGTGGACTTGAGACTTCTTGTTTATGCAGATGCCTGGTTCATATTTTTTGCACTTGGCAGCCTGCTTGCAAAAACAACACAAATAATGTTACAAATTATTATGTATTTAGTGACCTGAAAACTCAATAAATACCAATATTATCTGTTACCCACATGTACAATGTGTATAAATTTGGCATTTCTGTACCTGGTAATCTGTTTAAGAGGAAGAACACATCACATCACAGAATAGAATAATGTAAAACATTAAACTTAACTATGAGACAGGCATGCGTGAACTTTTAACTACCTTTCTAAGGTCACAGCTGTCCTTGGAATCAGTATTCCAAAATATCTTAGCAATAATCTAAACTAACCCAAGGCGGGATCTTCTCATATTTAGAATAGAATAGAGCTGGAAGGGTCTTCTTGGAGGTCTTCTAGTCCAGCCCCCTGTTCAAGCAGGAGACCCTATACCATTTGAGATGGGTGGCTGTCCAGTCTCTTCTTAAAACCTCCAATGATGAAGCATCCACAACTTCTGAAGGCAAGCTGTTGCACTGGTTAATTATTCTCACTGTTTCTCCTTACTTCCGATAAAGGAGGCCTCCTATTCCACTAACAAAGAGCTCTTATCATCAGAAAATACATCCTAATGTCTAGCCCAGTGATGGCAAACATTTTCAGCACCGATTGGCCAAACCGGAACGTCCGCGCATAGAGTGCCAGAAACCCAAAGACAAGCTGATCAGTGCGTATGCACGCGCTGGCCACGTGGTCTTTGGATTTCCGGCACACACATGTGTGCTGGCCATCTGGTCTTCGCATATGCCAGAGCGGCGGAAACCCGAAGACAGGTGGCCAGTGCACGCATGCGCACTGATCAGTTTGTCTTCAGGTTTCCGGTGCTCCAGCGCGCACGAAGACCAGGTGGCGAGCGCGCATGAACACACTGGAAACCAGAAGAACAACTGGCAATGGGGCACGTGCCCACAGAGAGGGCTCTGCGTGCCACCTCTAGCACACATGCCATAGGTTGGCCATCATGGGTCTAGCCTGAATCTACTTCCCTGGAGTTTCATTGCTTTGGTTTTGGTTGATGTCTCCAGGGTTACAAAGTCTGCTCTCTTCTCTCAATGATAACTCTTTAGAAACTGAAGACTTGTATTGTATTTCCCCTCAGTCTTCTCTTCCAAACATACCCAGTTCCTTTAACCAGTGCTTACAGAACTAGTTTTACAGTGCCTTCACTTCCTTCTGAACTCACTCTGGTTTGTCAATGTCTTTTAGACTATGTGTTCTGTATTAATGCAGTATTCCACTTGGGACCTTGCCAAAACAGAGTGAGTGATTGATTGTGTGCCATAAAGTCATTGTCAACTCTTAGCAACTACATAGATAAGATTTTTCTCCAGATAACCTGATCCTTCAGCTCTTCCCCCATCATCACTATAATTGAGTCCATCTACTTTCTAGTCATTCTCTTCTACTTTTTCCTTCTACCTTTCCCAGCATTAGACCTTTTTCTAGAGAACTAGGTCTCTGCATAATGTATCCAAAGTACAGTAATGTGACCCTGATCATTTGTGCTTCAAGTGAGAATTGAGTTATTTGTTCAATAAGCCATTTGTTTTCTTTCTTTCTTTTTTCCTTAGCTGAACTCAGAGAAGACTGGGACAATTATTTCCTGTTATCTACTCTTTTCATCCTATAAATACCTCCAAAAATAGCACTTGCCTGTTTAGCAGCTGCATCACATTCTTGGATCATATTCAGCTTGTGATCTGCTCGAACACCCAGACCCCTTTCACATGATTTACTGTACTATTAAGGCAGGTCCTTATATGTCTTCTCTTTTTCTCCCAAATCAGTCATTCATATTTCATCCTATTCATTTTGGCCTGTTCAAGCCTGGCAGGATACTTTTTTTTTTTTAAAAAAAAAGTCTCTTTTTCATCGGAAGTATTATCCACTCCATCATGTTTTCTGTTATCTACAGGTCTGATACAACCCCTCAACCCCTTCATTCTGGTCATTAAGAAAATAGGTGAGCCGCAGAGGGCACAGCACAGAGCAACAGGGCTCTTCATGCAGTGCTACTTTCCAAGCTGGTATAAAGCCATTTAAGAGTATTTTCTGGGGACAATAATTTGGCCAGTTATGAATCCATCTACTAGTTGTATCATCTAGCCCATATTTCACCATTTTATTAATAAGAATATCACAAGCAACTTTGTTGAATGGCCAGCTAGAATTTTGTTTATATTCTCATCAAAGACAGACAGATAAAAAAAATATAAGTTAAGACATTCTGCCTTCTTACCATTACTTGCTATTAATTTACCCCTTTCTCCATGCAACAGCCGGCAGGCCCCTTACATGTCCTTTTGTTTCTTAGTTACCCCAAATACTTTTTCCATTTTTCCCCAAAAAGAGATTTTTCACCCTTTTTTTCATAAGCTTCAGCTCATTTCAGTTCAGTTCATCTCAATTCCAAAAGTGTCTGATGACTACTTTGCATCTTTTGTAGGTGCTATGCCCTCCTCCCATTTCCTATAGATGTCTCCTTTGTTCCTTCTTCTATGCTCTGTCAAATAAAGTTGCCAGTAAAAGAGCACAGGAATTTATTTGTTGGACCTCAGACATTGGCAGATTTAGATTTCCAATAGATGTCAGTGTAGTTGAAATCACCCGTTGTCACTATTGTCTGTTTCAGGCAGGCAGCTGGTCATCTGCTGTCCAGGCTGTCTATAATAAACTCCCATGACAGCATCACTTTTGTTTCTCTCTCTTTTTATTCTTATCCAAACACTCTCAACAAGATTTCCATGCTGTGGTTCATTAATTTCGATGGAGGTACATGGTATGCTTTCTTTATGTGCAACACCCTCACAGACTCTTTCTTTTGAATCAAAAGATACTTTATTTTATCATGTTTTGGCCGATGATTTCATACTGTATTTGTCCTCTTGAGGTAGAATTTCATGTTCCTCCCACCTAAAACATCATGAAATACATCAATTACATCAACACCTAATTAACAACTAAAAGCCACACACAATCAGGAACCATATAGCAACAGTATTTAGACTTATATACCACTTCACAGTGCTTTACAGACCTCTTAAAGCAGTTTACAGAGTCAGCATATTGCCCCCAACAATCTGGGTCCTTATTTTACCGACCTTGGAAGGATGGAAGGCTGAGTCAACCTTGAGCCTGGTGAGATTCAACTTGCCAAATTGCAGGCAGTCAGCAGAAGTAGCCTGCAGTACTGCATTCTAACCACTGCACCACAGTGGCTCACATAACTGCAATGCGTAGAACAGCCCTGTGCACACATTCTGGAGAGAGAGACGTTTCCTGAGGATGGGCTCCAGCATAAGCCCAAAAGCTTGGAAGAATAAACCTTTGGTCCCAGTAATTGACTCAGATTGGATCCTGCATCATGAAACTTGAGGCCACAGTGTGTCCCAAGATTGCGGTACATTGCTATGGTTGAGAATATATGTAGATGGAATATGAAGTTGTAAGGGTTCTTTGAGACTGTTTTCATTTGCACACATTTTATTATCTGCTTTGGTAATGTAAATGAAAAACCATTCTCAACCCATGTGACATTGCTGCTTTGTGAGTTGTGGTAGCTTCAGTGGACTTCTGGTTACAATTTAGGATGCTGATTGTCCATTTTAAAGCCTGCATGACTGATAGCATTTTGTACACCTTTTTGATGTCTCAACAGTCAGCAGCAATGAACTGACTTTAAGCCTGGAAGCTAAACAAGATCTGGCCCAGCTAATACATGGACAGAAGACCCCAAGGGAATAGCAGGACTTAAGCTAGACTGGCAAAAGATCCCAAAAAAAGACAATGACAACCACTTCTAATTATGGTCCAGAAAACTGCATACACATGACCATAAATCAGGCAAAACTCAACGGAAACCTCTCTAGTTCCATTACACTCCAAGTGGAACCTGTATTTTTTTGCACTTGCCTTTTACACTTGTTACATGTTCTGTAGTACCTAAAAGAAATCTAACCATTTCACCTGTCCAGCTTCATTAGTCTAGTTTTTTCTGCACCTGGAACATGCATAATTTCAGACAAAGCTTTCTTGAGCTTTTTGGATTTCAGCTTCCCAGTAAGGAACTTTAGTGCCACAATCCAAAATCTCCCAATGACCTCTCTCCATTTCACTTATACAAACATACAAACTTACCCCATAGCCCCCTGAGCAGGGATTTGCACATAAATCAATTTCATATCCTCTTTATTGCTCACATTAGTGGGCTACAATTCCAATATTTTGTTAATTTCTATGCATTTTATGGGGCAACATTAATTTCCCCCCCCCAAAAAAATTTTTTTTTCCTTTTTTAAAAATGTGCATTTCCCTAAAGCAGGTTTTTCAAAGCAAATTTCCACAATTTAAGCTCTCTTTTAAAATCTTGACTAGTGTAGGAGGAATTATTTATTTATTTATTTCAATTTGTATACCGCCCTTCTCCTAGTGGACTCAGGGTGGTGAACAGCCAGAACTAAAACACATGCCAATACAAAATTTAAAATTGTTAAAAGAATTACATAACTGGCCCAATTTAAAACAATTCAATTAAAACCCAATGACAATTTAAAACTAAAAAACTAAAAAAGACTAAAAAAGGGGGAGGGGGTTCACGCCAGCCCTGCTTGATGGAAAAGAAAAGTTTTCAGGGCACGGCGAAAGACCCGGAGATCCGATATCCTTCGTATCTAATAAGGTGACATTCACAGATATATTCATCTTTAATACCCTAATACCTACAGAGATATGGCACATACAACTTCACTATACTAATTTATTCCTATGAGGATTATATTAAATTTTATGAATCAATAGAGATAAATATCAGGTTGGGCTACCAGATCAGATCTACAAACTTTCCAGTAGCATTAATCAATTTCACCTTTAGAGCAAGGAACAATATTCAGAAAATTGACCTATTCATGGCAATTTATTCCCTTTTTAAATTTTCTTGGTTTGGTTAAACTCTCTGCACATTTGTTTGAGATTTATTGTGAAAACACATCCCATGAAAATTGCAATATTTTTTATTTTTCACCGTGTGCCTTCATTCACTTACAAATCAACTGGGTGAAATAGGCTTAGGATTCTGTTCAGGGCACAAGAATAATAATTTATGGCACACTCAATTTAGATCAGTCTCTTTTCTAATTCATGACAGAAGAGAACTGTTTTTTTGAAGTTGAAAATTTTCCATTGAACTGTTAACTGCAGACTATAGCTATTGGTATGAATGGGAGAATACTTCACCTACTTCCTTAAAATAAAAGATTCTAGTAGTAAAAACTATATTTAGATGATCTTCCTAATTAATCCACACCTCTTTCTAGGTTAGGATTTTAATTTCTAGGTTAATTTTGGCCTATAAATGTCCCATTCAAAAGATTTTGCTACCTTACCCTTTGCTTGAGTTACCATGTATTGCCTGCAACCATTAGATGGCCACCTTAACAACTTCAACTCTCCCTGGTTATATCATCTCCCCTAAAACAAGGGCTTCACAAAGATCAGGTACATCACTCAATCACAATCCTAAATTCCACAAAGGGATAGTCATTCAGTAAGGCTATCCTTAGTGAGTGAAACTGAGTGTTTTTATTCCATCTAATTCCTCCTTTGTACTGCTGTACAATTTGGAGGTCACCCCTAGTAAGTAATACATATTTTTCAAATACCATTCTTGGATTTTTGATGGTTTATCCCAGTGCAAAATCCGAGGTCAAGTCCAGAAGAATTTGTGACAGAATTCTTTTACAGCTTGACAGCTGAGTTCAGCCCTGGTTCTATGTCCCAGGCTATTTACAGAAGACATGATATATAGTTTTTCTACCAGGTGGTAAGTTAAATGAGATCTACATACTGATCACAGACCTAGATATCTCTGTCTCTGAGTGTCAAATTACCCACCAGTCCTCCACTTCCAAAAGTGAAATCCTGGGCATCTGAAGAATGTATTCATCCTGCAAGGAAGGCATCACTTCAAAAGAATCACTCCTCTCTTCCTTGGTGTGACATTTTCTTTCCTTGAGACCTTTCCCTATACAAGGAGAGAAGGTAATGCCCTGAGAGGGAGACATCACGATTACTTCCATTTATCCACCAGATTCTCCCCCCCCCCCAATTTCTCCACAGCAACAACTTATTCCCCAAGAAGCAAGAGCTATTTCACAGTGTGTGCAATTGGAAATGTGGTTCAGCAGGCAGATAATCATACACCTGAGATAGTCAGGGACAAGCAACCCACTTCAATGAAGTTCCAGAAACAGAATGTTGCATGCTGGGTCATTCATTGGCCAGTGTATCTCACTTATTCCTGGTTCTCCAGGGTATTTTGCAGAAATTAACCCTATTTTTTCAGAACCATCCTATCCCTTTCTAGTCTTTAATTCATTAAAGCAATTGAATTCAAGCCACCGCAATGCAATTAAGCCTTTAAAAAGCTAAAGCAAAAGCAACTTCTTTTCTCTCTTCAGAATGTCTGAAGACAACTCCTTACAAACAGATCTAATCCAGGGGTGAAATGCTCCCGGTTCGGACTGAATCACCCGATCCAGTAGTGATGGAGGCGGGTGGTTCGGAGAACCAGTAGCAAAAATCCCTGCGCACCCCCATGCCCAGCTGAGCTGCACGATCATCAGAGGCTGTTTTTTTACTTTTAAAAGCATTTTTTCTACAACCTCTTCCGACGAAAAAATGGCTTTAAAAGTTAAAAAAAAAAGCCTCTGATGATCATGCGCCTCAGCTGGGATCGTCAGAGGCTTTTCAAAGCATTTTTTTCTGCAACCTCTTAAGGTTGTAGAAAAAATGCTTTTAAAAGAAAAAAAAGGTGGCCACGCCCACCCAGTCACATTACACCCCCCCACCAAGCCACGCCCACAGAACCGGTAGTAACAAATTTTAGATTTCACCCCTGATCTAATCCCTCCTACTTTTACGATACATGGAAAGATAGTTTAGTGTAGTGTTTTAAGTGATTGGACTTCAACCAGGAGAGCCAGGTCAGGGATAACTGTAAGGAAGATTTTTTTAAAAAAGTCACACACATGTTAAAATTAAAAAGAAGCAGAACTTCAATTCCACAGTTATATTTGCCATTTTGACTTTCTCTCCCCCCCTCCCCCACCCTGCAGAACTGGCCGAGCCAGGCTGAAGTCCCTATGGGAATACTGGGTGAGCTTGGGAGACTACTCAATCTCTCGCCTTGCTTTACTTCATAAAGTTGCTGCGGGGAGGAAATTAGGAGAGGCCTAAGCCATCCTGAGCCGATAAATAACAAAGGCAAATATCCGCAACAATTATACCTCAAGTGCTGCAAGGATGGTATGGATTTAGTTGGATTTGGAGGGTTTTGTTTTGTTTTTTGAAATTTGAACACATTGAACTTTTAGGAATATAGTTTGCTTATTTTTTAAATTCAATAGTGTGGATTAAGGACTTTTTAAAATAATAATAGAAAAGGAAAACAAGCAAAAAGAACAAAACACAAAAATACACACACACACACACACACACACACACCAAACATGCACATATATTCTATTATACTTATATGACTCATGGTTTTTTTGTAACCTAAAACTATATTTTTAATATTTATTCCTACAAAACCTACATCTGCCAACAATCTGCTCATAGATAGGAAATGTAATCAGCTCCTCAATCCATTGAATTAGTGGAGTTATATACATTTATCTTTCCAATGTTGAACTATCATACTTTTAGCTATAATAATGGCATGCAGAATCCATTTACATTGTCTCTTGTCATATTCCAGGTCCTAGTTATGTAATTCAAGAGATTAATTTTTTTTGAAAATTTTGGCTTTTGTCACATAATTTACATTTGACTACTTTCTCTCAAACTTAGTAAATATAGGACATTGTAAAAACATAGGTTTTAAAGAAGCATTGTCCTTATTACATCTCCAACAAAGTGCTGTTCTAAACAATTCCTTTCTCTACAGGAATACAAGAGTGCAATAAATTGTAAACATTATTTCTTGTTCTATAATGGACATGGGCACTCTTGTTATAGAAGTTAAGACACTTTCCCCTCATCTAGGCAATATGCAATACAATATAGTTTATTGATTAGTCAATTGACCATATCAAACATGAGCATCAGTCACAATAAAATACAAAATGTGCTAAGATACATTGAAGTGATATATAACAGCTATAGTGAGATAAAACAATTACAAACAGTAGGTAAGATAAAATGAAGTTAAAAGAGTAGATAAAATAATCGAAAGAAGTATAAAGTAGAATAGATTTTAATAAATAAATACATTTAAAATATTTTGAAATATTTCTTTTAAATAGAATAAAAAATAAATTTTAGAATAATCTAGTAGTAGAAGAGAACCTTATTAATTAAGACTGTATCAAATATATAAAACTAATTCAAAAACACAATAGATAAAAAAAACTTCATAATAGATCATCACCCCTAGAGTTAACTTGAATCTGACCAAGGTACTCTGTCCTCTTTGAGATGGTCTTTAAAATGAAGAGTGTAGTCTTACTGAGGAGGTGCAGATTTGTTCCCTGCATGAATAAGACTGTTTCTCCCAAGTGCCCCAATATTTTTTTTTAGTTTTTAAATAAAGATCTAAATATGCAGCTTTTTGTGGAGAGTACAACCTGCAGTCAACAAGAATGCATCCAGTGTCCTCAATGGCTGGTGCTCCACAAATGCACAAACTTTCTTCCTTTGAGACTCCATGAACTTCTCATATCTTACCATGAAGTCCAGTTGTTCAAACTGAGCTTCTGAAAAAGCCCGTCTGAGAAGTTGTTAAATATTTTTTTCTAACTGGGAGGCTGATTTGTGTTGAGCCAGCCACTTTAGAGACTTGACACATTTAAGTGCTGCAATATCATCTTGGGCAGCCACATCAATAATTCTTTGTTTGAAAGCTTCCTTGGCCTTTAGAGCTGATTGGACTGGGAATTGGAGGGAGAATCCATATTGAGAGATGACATTTGAAAGTTGGGTGGCCCAAGGTTGCTAGTTGTGTGAGTGTTCTTCGAAGCACAGCTTGTCTAAGCAATATAGGAACCTCTCTTTATTCCACTCATCTCTTACCACCTGCATATAATATTGATTTATAAATAACAAATAACCATAGAAAGTAATAGGAGGTTTTTTTTTATTTTTAAAAGATTTAACCAGTTGTTTTAGTATCTCAGGTGTTTGTGAAGCTAAAAATATTGCTGGTCCAAACAATATTGTAAACAGATGTTGTAACTAGAAATGTTGCTACCAAGTTACATCTGATAGATGGTATTTTTCTCTTAGCACAGTGCAGTTTAAAAATTCATTGCCATCATCTATCAAGTGATCCAAAGTCAATATTCCTGTTTTCATCCAATTTTTCCAGATCACCATTCTCTCCCCTCCTCCCAATTTTTAATGTTGGATTTCCGCATAAAGTCAATTTAGCATGGGAAAAAGAATCAGATTTTTTTAAATAAATTACATTCCAAAGCTTTCTAACTAATATGATTATTTTCAGAGATACTAGAGTTCTGTTAAATAAATTTATCTGGTTTGTTTAGCAATTAAGGCAAACACAAATTTATCAGAGTGCCCTGGAAATTTAAATAAAAGAGGGGAAATCAATTGGTAATCGTCTACAGAGTGTCCCTATAGAACTGGCAATAGAGAAGAACATGGGCTGTGGTTACTATGGCACCCATGTCACAAGGGCACTATTGGATTTCATATCAAGTTATCATTCTTCCTGCATATAAAGCCTCAGAAAGTGTTGTGATGATGACATCGTACTGTAGCATGGCAACCAGAAGCTTTTCCCAACAACTGCAACCAGAATTCTTAACAGTAATGGAATGCTTCTGTATATGTGTGTTGGGGGTGGGGGGAGTAATGATTCATTTGTGTCCAGATGCTGGGGGTGGGCTAAGGTAAGCATTTGCTGTAGATGTATATATGAACAGAGAAAATCAGGCAAGGCAGTTTTTGAAATGTTAGCTAATGATGAGAAACTGACTAAAAGTCTTTGGAACAGACAAGCCCATCAATAAGGTTGACCCTACTACTAAGTTCATTGTTCGGGCAATGGGAACTGAAGTTGTGCAAAAGTTCCTGGAAGTGCACATACAATCCAGCACCATATTCTGTAGACCTCTTGGGTCCCACCTTTAAAAAATGGCATTATTGGACTTCACACTGAGGAGCTATTGTGCCAGTTTTAAGAATAAAAGTTTGGGGAGGCAGGGGTGATAGCTAATAATTTAAATTACTAAATGATATTGCTTAATTTAATTTAATCTAGTAAATTCAAAAGGTGAATTCAAATGAAAAAATTCTTTTACAGTGATACCTACCTGAACATTACATTTAAAGTTTAAGAGAAATTTAAATGTTCCAACATGTTCATAAGAATAATTCTACTTCCTAAATGGGGTCACCAATCAGAGTTTAGCCACAAGGTTCCAGAATGTATACATTTTAAAACTACTATATTCGGATCAGTCTTCACCAAACTACCTATGATGTTCCTACAGGTGGCCCAAGGCTTCTTAGCTCCCATTTTAATATTCCTAAAGTGTCTCCCTTGTATTTTATGAACAATACAGTGTATTGGAATATCAAGAAAAAGGGATGATACAATTGAAGTTTCATGAAGAGGCTATGCCATCCTATTATATTCCTATTTTAACATTTATTAGATGAATTTCTCCTGCTGCTATAAAATAATATGTGGCATCACATATGGTAAATGCATTGAAGACACACACACACACACACACACACACACACACACACACACATATATATATATCTCAAAAAAATAAAGGGAACACAAGCAGAAGACATCCGAGATCTGAATGAATGAAATAGCCTTATTAAATACTTTGTTCTTTACATACAGTAGTTTATACACTGCTCAAGCAACTAAAGGGAATACAAAACTACTGTATGTAATGAACAAAGTATTTAATAAGGCTATTTCATTCATTCAGATCTTGGATGTCTTCTGCTTGTGTTCCCTTTATTTTTTTGAGCAGTGTGTGTGTGTGTGTGTGTGTGTGTATGTTTTTCCTCTAGCCAGGTTTTTCCTATGTAACCAAGGTTTTTCTGCAGCCCTAGCTCAGTAGAATCACATCCACTCAATTATATATAGAGAGAGAGGGGGGGAGCGAGAGAGAGAGTCGTTCTATGCATAGGTTGACATTTCAGTTTCTGTAATACGTATCATAACAGAACAACTCAATCTTATTTAAATAGAAGTCAATGGCTATTAAGGATAAATGCCACAAGGGTTTAAAATCTCTTGGAATTAATTTTAGGGTTAATTATCATATTTGCTTGTATGTTTCACCAAAGAAAATGAATTAATTTGAAGCTTATGAATTTGCATATTATTAAAAAAAGTCTGAAATGTGACTCATCATACTTTTATTTTGAAATAAAGACAGGAAACACATGGATAACAAACACTTTATTAGCCACTCATCTATAACCTCTGTCCTCAATTAACCTTCTTACTTTTTCTTAAGAAGCTGGTGCCTCCCATCACTTTGACGTCACCTTGACTCAGAGTGTCATGTGCCTTTTTTTAATTAATCACAGATGGACAAGGCACTCCCAAGTCAAAATCAATTCACAAACTAGCTAGCCTGGTAAAACAATGAGGCTACCTGAACCCAGGACCTTGCAATTTGCAAGCCTGGAGAGATTTATTTCTAAAGTAAAAATATTTTCAAAGTCATTACCATAGCGTTTTGACATGAGGCCACCATAGTAAGTAAAGAAGTAAGTAAGTAAGTCAGTCAGTCAGTCAGTCAGTAAATTAGTAACTAAGTAATGGTTCCTTTGAGGGAATATTCCAAGAGATTATTTTGAGGAACTATGATTCATCTACACTAAGTAATCCAGTTCCCATGTAAAGGCTGGTTAAAATATCACAACGTTTGAAATTCTCCAAAACAGCTCACAGTATACACAAAATAGTTGCTTTCAATGCCGCACTTGCCTAATTTTGATAACATTTTTTTCCACACAGACCAGCATGAGTATATTTGCTCAAAGATTTCTGGGTTTAGATGTTTAGGGTAGAATTGTCTATCTGTGGGGGGGGGGTGTATGACATTTTTCTACTACTTAGAAAGAAAGACATTTACTTGGAATGCTCTGTTTCTGCCAGACAATCAGGTAATTATATCCAGTTTGGCTTTCTGCCTTATATGTATGTATCTGCAGTTATCTGGGGTTGCAAATGGTTTTCATGGGCTCAACCATATGATTTTTGTCCCAGTTTGAAAATGCTTTGGAAGGGTTCAGGAATAGTACAAGCAGAGCTCAATTTATTAAAGGACCCCAACTTTTTTTATGTTTCCACATGTATCTTTTAAAAACGTACCACTGCTTTAAGAATTGAATTAGTTTTAATGAGTGGATTCATTGTATGTAGTTTTTCATCTTTTTCTTTTCTTAGCCACCTTTCTTTTCTAGATGCTTGCTATCTTTCTCAGTGGTAGAAGTGATCCCTTGATGAGGATGACTGTCATCTGTCATATTCTAGGGTGGGTCACATTTCTGTCTTTACATTATGTACATTCATCTGTATTATCCTGATCTTGACATTTTGTAAAAACAAATCAAACAAACTAAATAAAATAACAAGTTTGAATGAAGTTCTGAAATTTCTTAATAAGAAATTAAGATTAAGAATAAGAAAATAAGATTAAGAATACTGAATCTTATATGAAAAAAGTACAATACATGTAAAATATTTATTTATCAACAAGCCAGAATAGAAAAATATTTTAAGTACTCTATGTAATGCAGTCACAAGAGAAATTGGCTTGAAATTTGCATGTGGCTCTGAAGAAGAAACTTGCTTACTGCAACTGTTAATTGCTAATCAGTTGCATCTCTTTGGTGTTTTCCTTCTTTCCCCACTAAATTTCTGACTGAACTTTCAAAGGCTTAGCATTTAAAAAGATACACTAATTACTTTTTTTAAAACTCCCAACTACGTTACATAACTTGTGCTGTTTGGTTTATTAGCATTTTCAGATGATGTAGAGAGAAAGTTCTTATATCTAGATTATAAGTCATTACACGGTGGAAGAAGGACTAGAAAAACAAGGGAAAGCTCAGGATTTATTTTGGAATTATTTGTTCCATTCCATTCAATATGTCTCTATTTTGCTCCTAGATTGCCCTTACTTTTTAGATTTTAGGATGTGGGATGTAGAATTGGGAAATAAAGAATTGGGTCTTATATATTGCCTTTATTATTTCATCTTTTTAAAATGTTATAGCATAGTTCCTGGATAATTTATAAATTTAATAAATATTAATAAACGCTCCTAAAAGGCACTTGGGTGTTGGAATAATGTAGGGAGAGGCCCAGAATGAAGGAGGGTATGAAAAGGAGAAAATGGATTCAACTAGTTGGAATGTTGGCAAAAAAAGGGCAGATGCTGCAAAGAAAATGAGAAAGAGAGAAAGTAGGCAGCATCAACAATGGTAGAGATTGCTGCTTTAATTAACTTTTGTGAGTTAACTGACATGTTCTGTTGTAGAAAGAGCTAAGGTTTGAAAGGTTTGTCATTTTTTGTTTCCTGCTTTTGTTGTATCTTCAGTAACTCAGCACATTAATTTTAATGTTAAAACAGTTATAAATCATTGGAGTCTGGATTGACTGTACTCTGTCTCCCCTAGGCTCATGCATCCATTGTAGCAGAAGCCCAATGTTGGGGTAGATCAGGTTGATTTAAAAGAGATTTTGATTTTAAGTTACTCTGGATGATGCAGATGACTCTCAACTTGCTCTGCTCTTATTCTAAATCACCATAAAGCTTTGGTCCCAGTCTGATTTTTGAGAGCAAAATCACTCAACCAGACAGTCATGCCAAAACGATGACAAACTAGGAGAAGTCTTTGTCATGTATGGCTGGGAAGGCAAAGATAGAGGGGAGCTATTGGATTCAGACCACTCTTCATCTTGAAGAGTGAGAAAATCTTGGAAGAAGATTCTTTCTTTTCCTATCTGTCCTAAGTAGTTCTGAGACAATTATTTTGTGAATTATGCGGCAGCTATTAATTGTAGTAAGCATAAGCATATTATTTTTTATGGGAAAAAATAAATTGTCCTCTTACATTTCTGCTTACACTTTAACAATGAACCAGATTCACTTTTTATTTATAAAAACAAGATTAGAAGCAAAAGTCAAAATACGGTGTTCTAAGTTCTACATTTGGGGCACTTGTGAGTTCCTGCAGGAAAGATAAGCTAAACACATTTTTGAAGAGAGGCTGTTGTAAATCTCTCCATTTATGAAGAGCACATGTTACCCCAGCACCTCTAGCCCTCTTCCATGTTCATAGTCATTAACCTAAGACAATATTCTATTTCTTCTCACATGCTGGATGAATGGTTGGGCAAGTTATAGGAATATTATGTGAACTCAATAGCTAATTCTCCATACTTAATTCTAATTTTGATTTTTTTTTTCTTATAGAACTTTTCCAAGATACACTGCTTCATTTACAGTAATGAAATGCTTCTTAAACCAAGATGATATTATTTTTCTTCTTTCTAAGCAGTTTTGTCCAATATTTTTCTCAATATGTACACTTTGAGGTCCTATCTTTTAGTTAATTTTAGTTAATGCTTTTAAAATGGAAGATGTCTGAGGTCAGGTAAACTCAAGACCAGGCGATCTCCCACCTTGCAGCATGTTCTGGTTGCCTACATGCCACCATGGTAGTGATTTGATTATAGTGATCTAACATCCTTGGATGTGCTGTTGAGCCAAAATTGCTGCTATAGTTGTGATATTTGCTTACCTGGGAAGAAATCTCATTGAACACAGTGAGCTGCATATTTCAGCCACACTGCCTTAGTGCTTTAATTCTGAATATTCATCAGTACTACTGTTTTTGAATGTAAAATTCCTAATGTAAAAACTCAAGATTCACTTCTAAATATTCATGTACAGGATTGTTCTGAGAAATTTTGTCAAAAATATATAAAAAGAAATGTGTTTGCTTTTCTTAGTGTTTTTCTCTCTTTTATGTAAGGGATGGGAATGGTTATGATATAGTATTTTTAAAAAAATAAAATCATTTTCTAAAACTACAATATTACTATACTTATTTACCAAAGACAAATCTGAACTTGCACAACATATGAGTTTGGCTAACTAACCTTGATTTATTGTAATGAAACAGAATAAAGATGACCATGGAACATGTTGTTCTGCGAAGTTGTAGCTGTCACAGTGTCCCTGTGGACACGTGATTGCCATTTGTGATCTTCCCTGTCAATTTCCCATAATGAGGAAGCTGGCAGAAGGTTGGCAGGAAGTTGCAAGTCAATACTGCTCCTTTTTCACCCACCCACCTGCCTGCTCACCCACCTCTCTGTGCTCCATAGTGCCAGCCCATGACACCTACTCACACACCCCACATACCCCATGGCTACTGTGCACTCATCCTCCCAATGCTCTCACCTACAGTTCTTGCTGGCTGGCTTGCTCAACTGAAACTGGAACCATTATAATAGAAGACATGAACTGACTACCTGAAACAGTATCTTTCATCATTTTTCCTCTAGATTCTTGCCTAGATTGGCTTATAACTTCTGGCCGGGAAGTTATAGAAAGAGACCTCCTTTTAGTACTGAAAATGCCTCTCTCAGGGAGAATCCTTCCTTGTTTAAAAAAAAAGCAATTATTTAAACTCTGCTTAAGAAGCTTATCTTGTATGTCTCTGAAATAGACAATTATAGACCTACTCTAACCTTCTATGGTTGGTTAAAGAAATGTAACAGGGCATCTTAGCTGCAAGTTGTCCTAGAAGAAGGCAATTACCTTTCAAACTGAGTTCAGAGCAGGCTTCAAGGTTAAGATAGACTTGGTGGCCTAACATATTTTCTTTATCTAGGGATCAACAAAGCAAGTGTAATTCTTTTGGTGCTTTGTGGTCTTTCAACAGCTTTTGATACAAACAGGGTTGGATTACCTGAGAGATACTATTTCTCAGGACGATTTCAGATTGCCATTAGGGATAGTCAACCCTTAAAGCAGATATTATGCTTTGGTTTCCCCCAAAACTCTGTCTTATCTCCAGTGATTTTTAATATCTATTCGTAATCATTGGAGGAAATCTTCAATAGATCTGGAACTGAATACTACCAGTATGTTGAATTTAGTCCTCTATGTCTATGACATCTTCAGGATATGCTGTGGTTGACCTGAATGCTTGCTTCAAGTTGGAAATAGACTGAATGAGGGATAATAAAAACAATCTAGACAAGAATAAGGTACTCATTGTGAAAAGCCATAAGTCCAAAGAAATAGTAGTTTTGCCTTTTCTAAATATGCAGAGTTTTCCAGAAGGAGCAGATATGCAATTTGTGGGTAGTTCTAGACCAGGGGTGTCAAACTCAAGGCCCAGGGGCCGGATCCATCCTGCAGGGTTAGATCTGGGCTGCTTAGATCTGGCCCACAGGGCCACCCTGGAAACAGCGAAGGACCAGCCTGAGGTGGCTCTGCCAATGAAAATGGAGCTTTCGCTGGCAGAGGGCTGCAGGAGGTCGTCATGGCCAAAAACAGAGCTCAGGAGCCCCTTTTCATTGGCAGAGCGCTTGGGCCATCACAGGCACCCCCAACATGAGTGATGTCAAGTTGCCCATGCCCACTTTGGCCACACCCATCCTGCCCCCCAGGGTCAAACACAATCCTGATGCGGCTCTCAATGAAATCGAGTTTGACACACCTGTTCCAGACCCAATTCTTTCTCTGGTTTCCAGATTGACGGACTAGTCAGAGATACCTTTTCTTAGTTTAGTAGGTCCCTTTCTGGAAGAAGATGTTTTTTATAACTTGGTATACTTGGTGGTTACCTCCTAGCTTGATAGTTGTAATGTACTCTACATGGTGCTGCTTTGTGATTAGTCCAAAAGCCTCAGTATAAAAGTTAGCCTCAAGTTGGTTTCAAGGAAAATGCAAATAATCCATATTCCAACTGTCATTAGATTCAATTTGTTTCTGGACAATATACCCTAATCTTAAAGCCCTCCATAGCTTAGCTCCAGGCTATTTGTGGAAACTCTTTTATATGAACCTTCACACTTAATCTGAGGAAATTTGCCGACAGTCACTGTGAGCTTTTTCTGATACTGTCCTAACAGATTGGAAAGTATACTCTGCAAGTTCAGGTCTAATGTTTTAATCATTTTTTTAAAAATCCTTAGAACACATCATTTTCAGTAGGAGTCTATTTATTTTTAATGTTTTAATTATGACTTTTAACCATTAATTTGCTGTTTTTATTTTTCTTACCAATTACTTAGCCATTTTTAATACTTTATATATGTGGGTTTTTTTTTAAATTGCCAGGACACATTTGTAGTCAGTGGTATATCACGTTAAATAAATAAATCTCTGCCTCAAAACAGGTATACGGAGAAATTCCAATATTTTATTGCAGTGAAACTCTTGAATAAGTCTTGGCAGGTTAATGCCCACAAAAGAATCAACCATCTCTGTTGTTTTCATATTATTTTGCCAAAAAAATGAAGTGGTTGCAGATAATTGATAGTTTCTTGTAATAGCCAATTGATTAATCTTTTTTTCAAATTGAATTCCAAAAACAATGTGGACCTCAAATCATACATCCAGATCAAATCATGCCCTCTTCAAATCTCAGCCTCCAATGAAAATTGAATTAGGGAAGATTTGCCCAGACTTAAGACTGTAGATATTGATTGTGCCAGGGTGGATTTTTCAGTTTGTATCTTCCTCCTCCTATCCCTCCCTCTCTTCGACCAATTGTGACTTCCCCTTCACTTAGCATTCTGTAATGTTGGCTGTGGTCTTTCTGGATAAATCAACAGAGCACTGGCAGTGGCTTATGGTTATCCATACTGTTGCTGGGATATCAGGAATATATACAAACCAAGAGGAGCAATGTTTAAGTGTGCAACTGCTAGAAAAAGTTAAGCCAAATGATGTAAGATGAGGTCACAACAGGTTACAAAATAATGTTAATGTAAATGATTCCAACCCATATATATTTTAAAAAGCAATCTATCAGAAAACCTACCAGATTAGAAAATTTACCAACCAATGCACACATTGAAGGGGACAAGATGTTTAACAATTTGCACATCCCAAGATGTGAGTGACTTTAACTTTTAAGTGCCTACTAAACTTATCAGAGTGAGTCACCAAGGGTATCACCAATTTCTCTCTGGACCAGATGGCAACATGCCTCTCACCATCTGGAAAAGCTCAGCTGGATAATGCTGGGAAGATGTGCTAGAGGTGATAAAGAAATGTTTTACCACTTATTTCCAAAGAAGGGCTCAGCAATACATCTTGAAGGGAGAGGGTTCCATTGCTATGGCGACCGAACACAGCCATCCTGTTTCTTTTGCTTCCTGCTGCATCTGATCTCCCCTTCTGTGCTCCTGCCTTGATGCCACAGACCTCGCAATGAGTTGCATGTCACAACAGACTCTGAGAGTGGGTGGTAAACCAAGACAAACACTTTAGAAGAATTAACACTTGAACTGTTTGGTGTGGTTCTTTGTTTCTCTGGGTTTATTCCCTATTTTAACTTGGGTCTCCAGATATGAGGTCATGCTTAATTTGTAATGCAAAGAGTTATAATGCACATCAGTCCCATAATTTAGTATTAATCTCAATGCTTAGTAGCATAATTAATCTAATTTTATTTCAAGGTTAACAATATGAATATTAGATTTGAGAAGGGAATTAATAGTGGGAAATAGAAGTAGTATTACTAAATTTTATCAAGAGGACCCAAGCTGATGGCAATGATTGACAGGGCAAAGCAGCAAACTCTAACCTCTAACCACCATTCCTGGGACAGTGATGTCAGAGCATCTGTCTGAAAATCAAATATACAAAGAATGTCATTGTGATGAAATCCAATTCTATTCAATTTCTCAAGATTATATTTATTTTTACACCACCTTTTAAAACCAAGTTTAGGAAGGCTGGATTAGAATAATTAAAATCAGATAATTTTTGAATAATAATGAAACATACCATAAATATATCAATGAAAACGCCCAATAAAAAGCAATAAAAGCAGCAGACAACTTGGTGAAAATGTCCTATGTAGCATATACATAAATATAAAATTAGCAAAAAAAAATAAATCATACTCTTGAGAGAATAAAACATTTTTATTTTCTCAAGAGTGCTGGAAAGGCTATTTTTGGCGAAATACTCAGTGGGGAAAGTATTCAAGAATCAAGGGGTCAACAGCAAAAAGCTCTATGGTATCTGTGCACCTCAGAGATCTAGAGCAAGTTAATCAAAAAATGATCTTTTAATACAAACAGACTGTTGCTCGATGAGACATTCTGCTATTGTGATCCATAGCTCTGGAAACTTCAGGTAACTATATAGCATCCTACATATGAACCAATAATGAACTGCTCATTATTGACTTTAGCTGTCAATAAAGATAACAAGAAACTGGCATAGCATTCCCCAAATGCATTCAGTATTTTGTATTCAATGGAATTTTTAGATCTTCCTCAAAGGAATTCCCATATATAAGACTTTGCAGTCATTAAAATTATAGGCTACTGAAGCATCAGTTCCTGTAGTAAGCCTATCTCTGTTCAAACATAAATGTAGTTAGTACATCAGTTTATATTAATAAAAAGTACTTCATCTATAGGAGCACTCTTCTGCATGCACTTAATGGCAAAGGTAGATATAAAAGCACCTTCAAAGAATGGACCTGATCTCACACAAAGCAGCTCCACCCAATTCAGAAAGTATTTCCAGAATAGATTAGGTGAATTCATGGTGTCATCAACATAGGTCATCCTTCAAGGCAACCAAGAATCTAAACAATCTGCTTCACGAAGGAGTGTTTGTATCTGATCAGTCACCACTCTTTGAGCACCTCCCCAAGAAGAACCATTGGCCACAAGATTAAAATTAATCAGGTCTGAATCTTATGGTTTTTTTCAAGACATCTCATAAAGGGCTCCTTTACTGATTCCAAGCCCCCTTGCCTTTAACTATGACACAATGATTCCTTGGCATAAGCATGACACTGTTTTCATCTTCTCCCCAGCCCATGATTAAGATAGGCTTAATGCATCCCTAGCTGTACCAGTATTAAATTTCCCATTTAAATGCTTTCCCATTTATATCAAAACTCTCAAAAGTGTGTAAAATTAGTGTGGAGTGTATTTAAGTGGATATAAATAGAGAAGTGCTTATGGGTATCTTCCCTCTTCTCCAATCCCAGCCAGTCTCTGCCATTGTCTCCTTAAAAGACTGCACCCAGACTTTTTAAAAGGTTCATAAGATATATCCAAGATCAACAGATCACTTTACGCAGCAGCAAGGCTGAAACAGTTTACTATGAAACAACGGGACCAACCCCTTTCCTCTGCTATTTTTGCCACCAGAACACAACACAGAGAAATTCAGACATTTAGGATAGGATAGGATAGGATAGGATAGGATAGGATAGGATAGGATAGGATAGAATAGAATAGAATAGAATAGAATAGAATAGAATAGAATAGAATAGAATAGAATAGAATAGAATAGAATAGAATAGAATAGAATAGAATTTGTCTTGGTGCATATGCTCTCAGTGTACATAAAAGAAAAGATACATTCATCAAGAATCATAAGATACAACACTTAATGATAGTCATAGGGAACAAATAAGCAATCAAATCATATTAGGAAACAGTCAATATGAATCTTAAGGATACCAGCAACAAGGTTACAGTCATATAGTCATAAGTGGAAGGAGATGGGTGATGGGAACGATGAGAAGATTAATAGTAGTGCAGACTAAGTAACTAGTTTGACAGTGTTGAGGGAATTATTTGTTTAGCAGAGTGATGGCGTTCGGGAAAAAACTGTTCTTGTGTGTAGTTGTTCTGGTGTGCAGTGCTCTATAGCATCTTTTTGAGGGTAGGAGTTGAAACAGTTTATGTCCAGGATGTGAGGGGTCTGTAAACAGCCCTCTTTTTGACTCGTGCAGCATACAGGTCCTCAGTGGAAGGGAGGTTGGTAGCAATTGTTTTTTCTGCACTTCTAATTATCTTCTGAAATCTGTGTCTGTCTTGTTGGGTTGCAGAACCAAACCAGACAGTTATAGAGGTGCAGATGACAGATTCAATAATTCCTCTGTAGAAAAAAAAAAGATGACTGTATAGAAGAAGGAAAGGAAGAAAAGTGAAATCCTAAATAAAAATACTCTCCCCAAAGAGCCACTGTCAGAACTCTCTTCTATTCATATTTTTGCATACTTTATTCAACTTGTTTTTGACAAATAAGAGGACTTATCTGTCAAATGGTGGCACCGTGTGTGTGTGTGTGTGTGTGTGTGTGTGTGTGTGTGTGTGTGTAAAAAAAACAATTTCTGACAGAGACTTGGTGAAAGATCCATCTTTCTACTGTGCTGTGATTGGTGGGTGTTTTTCACACTGTCTACTGACAAACTAAAGGTCTACTGAACCAGTCACTTTGTTATCACACACTGCACGCTATTCAGCAATGACTTGGAATAAAGATAGGATAAGGATTGGCACCAGGGACAGCGAATTTTATGCAGATATTGTTTTTTCGGCAACTCAAGGATAGGTCAATAACTCTTTAATTGTATAGTGAGAAAAGGCTCTGAGGCTAGGAATACAACTTTTTATAACGAGTAATTTGCTGGTCACAGATGAGCAACCCATTCCTACAAGAGGTAATCAATCTAACAGGCAAGATTCAAACAAGCAGGTCAAACTCTTCCAAATACTGTAGATATCAAATCCACGTATGAGAATCTGACTATAAAAATGGCCTTTAATTTAATTTGCCCATTTAATGGCCAAAGTGGCAGTCTAGGTCATAATTAAAATTTGTTTCAAAGTATCTAGCCAATGCAATACCAAGGCTTCTGTGGAATTTGCTGGGTCAGATCTCCAAAGGTCCCCAAAAACTTGAAAAAGCAGCGTGGGTGGACTGAAGATACAGTAGGAAAGGAGAATAGTTACTTTTTTGTCTTTATTATAGCAAAAAGGTATCCTTTATAATGCACTCTTAATCAAGCCTGAGATTAGTTTTCCTCTTCCCATATTCCTGTCATCTACCAGTTTGCTTCATTGCCTACAGCCATGGTTATATCAAGAGGCTGAATAAGCTCTGCACATAAGGAGAGAAAGTTCAAGAGTCATCCTGCCACCTGTTCAGTTTATCCCTGTATTCCAGAGGGCAATATAAGATCTTTGACAAGGACATCTCCCATAGTAGCCAGAAAATCCCTTAAAGGTCTCTAGAACCCGTTGGAATCCACTTGCCTCTAGAGGTAGATTATGCTACATCCCAGCCACATGTTACAATGAACCATCAACAAGGAAAAAACATGAGAAAGATAAGATAAAAATAAAATAAAGGAATCTCTTAGATCTTGGAAGGAGAGAAGACATGTCAAAACAACTACTGTGTAATAGTTGTAAAGAAATTAATTGAATATACATGGATTTTCTAAACAACTTCAACATCAACGTATTTTCTTTTTATCTCACTTTCAACATTTACCCATACTGAGCCTCAGTTGCAGATATCTGAAGACCTAGTGGCCCTTGGATTGCAAGGTTAGGGCCTGCCAAGCCTGTTCCTCCAAATCAAAGTTTGACTGCTCTGAGCAACCCATAACAGTGATCATGAATCAAGTTCCTCTTCACATCTATTGAAGGTATGAAGCCAGGAATACATGGGACATTGGGGCATTGTGGGCATAAATCTGTGTCCCCGCTCACCTATGCTCTTTCACTTCTCATGAATTCAGGCAAACACTTGAATGTGTGTACAACCATGGCCAGTAAATCAGTTTATGTAAAATGTTAATTTGAAAACCCAGAGTATAATTCATGTGAGAAGAGAGATGGGAATGGGAGGATAATATGAGAAATGGAGGCTTATTAGTATACAGCCATATATAGTAAATGGCACGGATAAAGGGAATTTTTTTCTATATAAATCTTTCCAGTAAACTGTTTCCCAAGAGGGAAGAAATGACTATGAATCCGGTTCTAAGATCAAGAAGGCACTGACAGGCACAGAAAAATTTCAGAGCTGAAAATATTAGGCTACCACACAGTTTTATCCAATGAAAGCCTTTCAGTCAAAGGCATCCGTTAAGATAACAGATAGACCTTTAATCTGTATGAATTGTGAAATGAAAATTGACCTTAATAATGACAGGTGGATGCATGTAGAACGGTGAGGAAGAAACGTTGACAGTAATCCAGTCATATTCATTCTAATAAAAAGGCTTCTCTTTTGGAAGGCTTGAAGCAAGACTAAATTTGCTTTCTTAAAATTCCCCAAATACATAAACATGCTTTTTTTCCTGGCCTGCTATGCATCGTGTTTTGCTCCATAAGTCTGTTTTCTCATGTAGGCTCTCACATGGGAATGAATTTGGCTGTTTGGCTGTTGCACAAGAGTGAAATATGGACCTTATTTATTTAGATGCAAGGCATTATAAACATGGCTGTAGATAACAAATCTGCAAAGTTTCAGGATGGCAGAAATGGCTCTTATGAAAACGAGCCTTTAAATTGAGAGAAAATGTTTCATTTGGGGGAAGGCGTGAAAATGGCATTTATCATGGATGGATATTTAGACAACATTCTTAATTTTTTCAAGCATACTAGAAAATTAGCTCCTGATTTCTCTCTGGCATAAAATATTGGCTTTCTGATCTGCATAACTGTAATGTATTTGTTGGCACATTTTATTGGAAAAATATTGGGAACAACAGTCTGGCTTCCTCATCCTGCTCCCCAACTCTATGAGTATTTAAGTTGAGAAGCTGCTTTTCATCCTGACCTCTTGTCAACAAGGCCAAAATGGTTTGTCAGCTGGCATTTTCATAGTATTTGAGAAATGCCAATTACTGGTAAAAGTAACAGCAATGCAGCTATTGCAAGTAGCCTCAGCACATTTACTAAATTCTGCAGCAGACTTGTTTTTTTTTAAAAAAAAAACATGCATAGAGACATGCTTAGGATTTGCTCATTGATATTCCACAGACTTTCCCCCCTCCACAAAAAAAGGCAGTTTTCCTTATGCTGTGGGCAGCAATCAGTTGGAGACATAAAATCATATCAGAAAGCTAGTATGGTCAGAATGATAGAGATATGGAATCTCTTAATAACTTAGCTGAAAAATGTGGGGCTACACCGTAAGGATTGTTATATGATAATTTGTTTCATAGCTGCATCCTCTAGGTGAATAAATTCTTAAGTATTTGGGGAGCTATTCAAATTGAGGTTTTGAGTGTTTTGCAGCTATTACTAGGTAACCTTTCATGAATATTATCTGTACTTAGAACCTAAGATATCTTACAAACTGCATATTTCTTAATTTATGGAAAGCATAATTAATCTCCAGTGAAGACTTTCAGCTGTGTAAAGCTGTATGTTCTATTTTTTAATGTCCTATTTTTTCCCTTTAAGGGGCTCTCAAGTAATTCACAATTAAATAATATAGTGAAAATTTTAACATTAAAACAAACCTATAAAATAACTGGCAAATATAATCCATTAAAATAAAACAAACTATTATAGAATGCCTACCATAAATGAAGAACAAGAGAATAGCTGAATCAAAAACATTAATGATAAAACTGTTTTAATGATCCTTTTGGAATCTCCTGAAATAGAATCTGTTGTTGCAAACCTTATAAAAGGATGCCACTAAACATTGAATTCAGAAGTTTTTCTAAGCTTCTCTTTTCTTGTAGGATTTTCTACAAATGCTTCTCTCCACAAAACCACAGAGCAGAATTATTTATCATTAAAGTTGTACTTGCCTTAATTTCATAACTCAGAGCACTCCCCCCTGCACAATAAAAATTGGATATAAGAACTCAATATTGAAGTTCAAAAATTCACAGAAATAGTGACTGCAGCCATGAAATACAGAGATTGGGAGAAATACTATGACAGATCTCGAAATATTACTGAAATGCAGAGAAATCAGACTGATAAAGGAACATGTTGTCAAAACCAAGATTTTCTCAGTTGTACTATCAGAAAGCTGAGAAAGCTGTGGTATCAGAAAGGCTTAATCAAAAATAAGTGATGCCTCTGAATTGTGTTAGAAAAATGGCTGAGAATATCTTGGACTGCAAGGACTAATCATTTGATTCTAGATGAAATGAAACCATTAGAAAAAGTACTAATAATAAAGTCCAAACTAGATATTTTGTACATCATGAGAAGGCAAGAATAATTGGACACAACCCTCATAAAAATCAATGTTTCAGCATATCCTTTAAGTCAGTATACAACTACCTGTGTTAACTAAAAGCCTGGCTGATTCACTGAACCAAGCCAAAAAACACATTGAGTCCGGGAAGGCTTTAAAAGCTCTTTATTTCTGTACAGGAGCAAAGAGGATACCTCCGCGATCTCTTAACCAAGAGGGGCAGTTTAGTATTATTTGAGCATAACTTTTATATCCTTTTAAAATAAGGAAAATTAATGCAAACTCACAAATCTAACATTTGTGTCCAAGCTTTGTCTATCCCATTATATTCTTAGCATATAACATGTTTTCTTCATTATAATACTGAGAGGCGGCTTTTTTAAATATTATAATGAAGCAAAGAGTGTAAAAATTCACAAAAAGTTCACAACTTTGGATTCAGCTAGTCTGTTCTGGTTACTGTATTCCTTCTCTTATCATACAGGTGTGCAGGTAAGTATTTACAAACCCTTCCTTCCTCCTTTCTGAAGACCAGAAGTATTGCTACTCCTGAATTGGTCCCTGTAGTTTTCTTGGGAAGATTTTCAGAAGTGGTTTGTCATTGCCTTCCACCAAGGTCTCAGAAAGAGTGACTGACTCAAAGTCATGCATGCCTCAGACGAGACTAGAACTCTTCTGTCTTGTGGTTTCTAGCCTGGTACGCACCAAATTGGCTCTGTGAAAATCAGTCAATCAAAAATAGCCTAACAAAAAATAATGTAATCAGTCATGACCCAAGCATATGCTTTCAAGAACTCAAAGAAATTGTACTAATACAAAATTCTGACAAAATAATGCCCATGGAGTCATGAAAAGTCAAAAGCAACTGAGCTACTGAGGAACTTGCAATCCAATAATCAAGGTGTTCCAATGTTTTTAGAAAGTCAAAAAAGTTGCCTAATCTTATCATAGAAGCAATATCATTAATAAGGGGATAGCTTTGCAGAAGATAAAAGTTTTACTAAATGCATTTTCTGATTGTTCTTCTTCAAGTCCGCATTGCTGTTATAACTGCTCGTTGTTTCTTGGTTGTATTTTCTATTGAGAGAGTAGAAAAAAAATGTTCAGTAAGAGAGAAATCATAGGATATTTTCTGTCTTTTATGTTTGCATTAAATGCTTTTTCAGACATTTGAGAAGTCAGCAAAGCAACTTTGTATTACCTCTCTCCAATTCTGCCTTATGAGAAAATGTGACAAGTTAAACACACACCTGAGTCACAAATTTATATATTTTTAATATCTTTTAAAACTATGAAAGGCCAGAAAATGTCAGACATCCCTCTGAAAATGCATTCTCTGTAAAATATTTAAATATCAGTTTAAAAATATATAATATGCTAACTGAAATTATTAAAGTAAACTTAGGTTGTGGTTTGTTACATATTATTTACTGCCATAACTTGAAAGATGGAGATCAGTCCACACTTATAATCAGTCCCAGTCCAACATCTTAATTATTCCTCACTGACTTTGAAATTCTAGTTTAAAAATTAGTACAATGCATGAATCTAGTAATATTAAGTCCCTCAGAGTTGACTGAACCATGAGAAGGGCGGCAAATAAATTTGATGAATGAATGACTTACTCAAGAAGTCCTAATTTTAAAAAGTGTGGCGTAACATGAAAAGTAAACGCCCTGAAATGTTTGCATTCAGCACACAAATATCACAAGGCAAATTTATTTGTTGGGGTCCCCACTTCATACCTGCCCCATTTTTTGTTCTCCAAAACAGATTTAATTAAAGAAAACAGCCCATGACTGAACATTTCAGCATTTAAAATGTGCTCTATTATTTATTACTCTTTTCTCTAAATCCAAGACGTCTACCACAGCATAGCTTTCAAAAGTATTAATTGCAGTAGCAAATTGAACTCTTTATATTCCTTCTTATCAGTTGATTCTTGAGAGGAAGTGTGTGTAATTATTCAGACAGTAAATTATTAGGAGGAATATAGAAAGAAAGTCAACTGTCAGCCACAATCAGTTTGGAGAACAGAAATTACATGAGTTTCTGGAAATTATCAAGACTGAAAATGGACACTACAAAACTGCCAAAATGAATTGTTGCCACTGTCACAGTGAAGCCAATTATGGAATTTTCTAAAAGTTCTTGAAAAAGCCCTCTCACTTGTTCACATTTAATATAATATGGCTGCCAATTGCCCCTGCAAACTTATTTAGTCCTTGATTTGGAACATGACATAGTAAAAGCAATATTGTTAAAGTTTACTACCAGCTACCCAACAAAGGAGAAGATAGGGATAATACTTCTCAAAAACAAATTGGATATCGTCTAAAGTGGCATGAAATAATATTGTTGGGAATTTTGTTATTTAATTATATATTTATTAGGAATGAAATATTTAAGGACTGATCTATCTAGGAAATTCCGGACTCTTCTTCATGAGCAATCTGCGGAGAGGAATAACTGCCTGTTTCAGATAACCCATAATCTCATATTCCAAAAATTCTTATTAAAATAGACCTAGTATGTAAACTGAATTATGGGGCTAAAGGTATTGTCATGATTCTGCTCATTTTGCAACTAATGCCTATTCTTGCTTTGCAGTGTTTTCAGACAACAAACATTTCCAACGACTGGTGCATACATTTCCTAGTAGGAAGCAATTGCTGTCTTATTTTTAAAAAAATGCCTCAGAAGGCTTTTGCTAGCAGCTTGCTTATAAAAAAGCCAAACAGAAAAACAAACAAACAGTAGGAATACGCACAAATTTGTAGTATTTTTATCTCTGTTCTAAATATCGAAATATATTCTGAATATCGAAAAATATTAATTATAAAATCTACTACTACTCTCTCCATGAATCTCACTAAGGCTTCAGAAGATGAAGAAACAGATGTTTAGCCTAGCGCCAGACTCTGCAGGTTCCCTAGTTTTAGTAAAAACTGCAGTCTTAAAACTTGGAGTTCTGCAGGCAGTCATTGTTGATAATAAAGATGGACTGTGGTCTGAATCAATAAAAAAAAATTCTCATGCTGCTGGACCAGCTTCCCAAGAAAACATATGGAGCTGTTAGTTTAATTAAAAAGACATCTGTGTCTCAATCTTGGAATGTAGCAGTGAACAAGGCATACACAGAACTCCTTCTTTGAAGTTCTACAAAGTACCCCATAACATTCTGATTAGTAAGCCAGTTAAATGTGGATTGAAAGACATATCTATTATATGCAGGCACAGCTGGCTTGAAAAGCTCATCAGTGTGGATGAATTATCAAATGTGTGTTGCAAGGGTCAGCTTGGTGTTTTTCAGTATTTTTATTAATGACTTGAATGCAGTGGTAGAGGAAATTCTTCTAAGATTGGTGTATATCATTAATTTGGATAGAGTAGCTAATACCTAGCAAGACAAAGATAAAGTTCAACATGGGTTTGGTAGTTTAGTGAACTGAACTGAGCAGAATGAAATTTAACAAACACAAACTGCAATATTTTTTTTACTTAAGAATCAGAAATAAAATAGCAGGTTACTTTACTTTACTTTACTTTTATTTGATTTGTATACCGCCCTACTCCCAAAGGACTCAGGGCGGTGAACAGCCAACAATAAAATACATACATACAAAATTTAAAAGCAGAAATAAAATCGAATTAAATAGTTTGGCCCAGACAGATTAAAACCCCAATCAATTTAAAACAAATTTAAACTTTGAGTGTTAAAAATATTAAAAATATTAAAATATTAAAATTGTTTAAAAAGAGGGAGAAAGTTAGGCCAGGCCTGCTTGGTGAAATAAAAAGTCTTTAGAGCGCGGCGGAAGGTGGCAGATCTGGGATCCTCCGTATCTCCGGGGGGAGCTCGTTCCAGATAGTAGGTGCCCCCACAGAGAAGGCTCTCCCCCTGGGGGCTGCCAGTCGACATTGTTTGGCCGACGGCACCCGGAAGAGCCCCTCTCTATGAGAGCGTATCGGCCGGTGAGAGGCTATTGGTGGTAGTAGGTGGTCCCGCAAGGTTAGGGTAGAGGTATCTGGCTTGATTGTAGTACTTATGAAAAGGAACATGGGCTACTGACTGGCCGTCAGCAGTGTGACCTGGGAGAAAAAATGGCAAAAGTTAAATTTAAGACTGATTTAATAAAAGTTTCAAAATCAAAAAAAGTAATAATTTCCATTCTATTCTACATTGGTTAAATCCTTCCTTAAGCATTGTGTAAAATAGAAATTACCTCCTTTAAACAATGTATTTGTTCAAAATTTAAAAGTAAGAATGTGCAATGTGATTTATTTGAATAAAGTTTTCTTGAATATAAATTATGTCAGTCTTCTTTTAATTTATAAATGGTACCTTTAATTAAATTACATTTCAACTCTTGCCATCTTCAGGCAGCAAGGGAAAGAATGAAATTTGGTGAGTTTTTGGTATGCTATCATTTCTTAGAATAATATAACTTAGTGCAGGAATTCTAAAAAAAAACGTACCTGTTGATAATACTAATGACCACAAGCAGCCCAAAATCATGGTTTGGTGCAAAATGCATAGAAGCTTGAAAAAAGGGCTAATGTAACCTGCATAAATCCAGCAGTCTAATGACAATAGCACACAACCCACTTAGCCAGGAGCAATGATATAAGCAGCTAATTAAGCAAAAGAAAACGGAAATAAAAGCAGTTATGGCTTTCCCTAATCCCAATGTTACAATAAAGAACCCAATCCTTTTTAGGTGCATCACGACAGGGCACCCTAGTAATGGTTCACTTCATCTGAAGAACTACATATTAAGAGAAGTCTGGGAAAAACATTTCAGCTCATGGCCCAGTATGCCCCATCAACTCTGAGATAACTAAAAGTAAAGCTGTATGATGTGTGTCCCTTTTTACATCTCATCAACAAATATGGACGCATTACAGCGACTGGGAACTTGCTTATCCCCGTGTCAATGTATAAGAAGGACAGTAAAACTGACTCTGCTGAACCCATTAGCTTCTTCAATATTTTCAGTAAACTCTATGGGAGACACCTGCAATGAAAATTTGGAAACTGGCTGAAACAGGAAGATCTGCTTGCAGAACAAGCTGACCATGACTGATCAGTACCGCATACAAAATCACAAAATCACTTTGTAGAATATGTATCTCTCTCCTCTCAACTTTTACTGATCTTAAAGCAGCACTGTATTCCATTTCCCAGGCTAAGCTGGAACCAGCTGAAAAATAACTTGGACTTAATATCATACCAGTGCTATTTGGCATAATTTGGCATAGGTTATTCAATATCCCACTCTAGGGCTCAAAAAGCAGTACTGGCCCTAAGTCACCCTACCAGCTTCTATATCTAAGGGCGGGCAAAAACCTGGGTATCTCCACTGCTTATTTATTTATTTAAAAAAAATTATATGGCTGTCCAACTTACTCTTGGTTACTCCGGGTGGTTTACAAGGATAAAACTGCAATACAAAAAACAATAACTCCCCCACCCTCCGGCAAGAAGAATCAAATGAGCCACTTGATGAGCTCCATATCACTCAAGGGGTCCCCAGGCCCATTAACAGAACCATGTCTTCAGGGCCTTGTGCAAGAGTGTCAAAGTATCTCTGTAGGGATGATGTTCCACTGGGAAGGAGCCACTACAGAGAAGGCCTTTCTTCTTGGTCCTGCTAGACATATTTCCTTAGGAGAGGGAAACCATAACATTTCCTGCCTTCCCACTCTAGTGGGTCATGTAGATATGACTTGTACAAGATAGTCCTTCAAATGATCTTGTGTTGTGGCCTGTTGGTCACCAGCCCCTTTGGCAGCTGAATCAGATGAGGAGGCAACGTGGGAGTCAGGGCCACATCAAGGCAGTCTGAGAGCTCCGAGGGGAAAGAGGGAATGGAACTGTCAGAGATAAAGACAGAGGCAGAGTCTGGGCGGTCCATCAGCCCTCAGATGGAGAGTCAACAGCTCCCAGGTCTGGGGGTAGCTGACGAGGAAGAGGAAGAACAGCTGGGTCCAGTGCTTGATGCATGGATGTGCAGAAGGCAGAGAAGAGGAGAGCAGTGAAAATCTATGGGCTGGTCCTTGGGACAGAAGAGCCACCGCTGCTAGTGAAGCCCCACCCTAGCTCTGGGGATAAAAGGCTGGGGGCAGAGCTGAATAGGTGTGGCAGACAACTATTCATCTCCCTGCCAGTCCACCACTGATAGCCTGCACTTCTGAATCCTGTCTGGAAATTTTCAGAATTCTTCTTGGAATCTGCAGCGCCTTCTGAGCATATGTGTGTCTGTGTCTGCTGCTGGAAGAAAGCAAGCGCACTTTCCAGGACTTCCTTTGCAAGTGTGGAGAGAGAGGGGGGAGGGGGGGAGGGAGGGAGGGAGGGAGGGAGGGAGGGAGAGAGAGAGAGAGAGAGAGAGAGAGAGAGAGAGAGAGAGAGAGAGAGAGAGAGACTGCTGTTGGGCCAGTTCAGGGGGAAAGTGAGCGAGCATCACTTTCCACAGGACAAGAGATTTCATAGCCTGCTGTGAGAGAGCAGCTGCTGGCGCTCCTAATAAAGGGAACATTTCGTTAACTACAAAGGGCTTGTCGTATTTGGGAGCCAGGTCAGAACACTTGTCTCAAGTCATGTAGGACTTTCAAGGTGACAGCCAGCACTTTGAATTGGGCCTGGAAGCAAACTGGCAGCCAATTCAGCTCCTGCAGGAGAGGTGACACATGTACAAATCTAGGCTTGCCCCAAACCATGTGGGCTGACATCTTACCAGAATGGTTACAACAGCATTGTATATTTGATGAGGGAGGGTCATAGACCAGAACACAAGGTTCTCTGGGGTATACTGACACTCAGGAAAACTTTACCCTCAGATGTTGGTCCCCTCATTATACTGCCATTTGCATAACTGTGATTGTAGATGGGTTTTGAAATTTCGTAGTGGTGAGTGAGCTGCCTGTTTCTTCTTTTATATGTTTTTAAATTTATTTTTGGTGGGAAGGAGAGTTACTTTAATCTGTGGTAGGGATGGGTTTTATGATGTTATATAGTTCAGACTGTTTTTGTATGCAACTCGAATCTGGAGTTATGGAGACATAAAAATATTGTTAACAATTAAATTAAATATTCATTTTAATACTGACTACATGATTTTTTTTTCATTAACACTATACTGTAGTTACATATGTCTTACAAAATAGACAGCCATCAGTTACCATTTAACCAAAAACTAGGTCATTATAAAAAAAAAATCATAGCCACTGGTAAAATGTAAAATAGCAGCAAACCCACTTTAAACTTTCTTGAGGATACTTATTTTATCACCTTCTAAAAAACGTAAAGCTCACACAGTAAGATGAAATCCAACCATAATTTATATATATTTAATGAAAAAATAATCTCTCGTCTCATATAGTTCATTTAAAACCTTGGTATACAATCTCACTGTAAAATAATTTTTACCAAATATACATCATAAATCTGTTCTGTGGAGCTCATTTCTCTGGAGATGCTGGTACTGAATGTAATTTACTTTCTTATTGCTCTACCTGGTACTTATCACGGCTAACGCAATTGAGCCTGTAACACTAGACAAATTTAAAGGTGTAAATCTCTAGTATGTTCTATTAAAATATTTGCATCTTGCTAAACAATCTTGCTGTATGGGCTTTTTACAAATACATATTTAAGCAGTTATATAGAGATGTTAATTAGTGCATGTCTACATCTCTTATAAAAAAAGATTACAAAATAATTTTCATTAAATCATTGAGAAGCTCTGCAATTTAAATGAAAATATTCAAAAGCTCTCTGTGTAACAATGCAGCACTTAGATCAGGTCCATCTGGATTAGTAATTACTTCTCTGCAGTTATGTTTCATATTGCTACATTTGCAGGAACTATTAATGTAATATATTAAAGGAGCATTCTCAACTTGATTTAAAATTTCTCTAGTTTCTCATAACTGTTTTGAAGTTTTTACAAATATTAACCCATATACCTCAATTGCAGTACTGCAAATTCATACCATTTGTGACATTATACATAATATAAACTATTTAGTCTATAATAATTGAGTAGCCTTACTACTCAATTATTATCAATAGTTATTTCAGGATGAGATTTATGATGTTGTATACATGTATGAAATAAATAAGATCCTAATTTATATACCTTCCTGTACCTTGAAATAGCAGCTGAGTGACAGGTTGATAGGATCCTAAATTTAGTTTTTATGTACCAATTTTTAATAAGAAAGAATACAGAAGTATCTTCTCAATTAACACTGGTTCTCTATTTATCTTGTTTGAAAAAGATCTGAAAATACGAATCTTTGTACCACTATAACTAAACATTTTATGATATTTTCAAAGTTTTAGTTCTTCATAACCGTCCATATGGCAAATTCGCCATAGAATAAGTTTGATGAAAACTTGTATAACATAAAAAAAATCCACCAGTTTTTTGAAATTATAGAAAGAGTTTTTCTTTCTGTGTTCTGATCTTATGCATCTAATATTATACATAATTTGTGATAATTTGCATTAAAACTATGTTCTCAATTCTACCTTTTTAATTCATTAAAAGTCAACTTCTCAATTCCTTGATATATTATTTACAGTGGGAAATTTATAAACAGTTAGACGATAGCTGTCCTATAAGTGACCTATGAAGGAGATAGCTAGAGATTGAACAAATTTAAGACTCATGGAAAATAGAGCAACAAATATTCATCTTCTTTAAGTGTAATGTAGCCATCTAGACTAATGGTAATTAATATGATTAGCAAATTCAGACAGGTACAAAACTACAGCTAACACTAATTTTTATTTAAATGCTCATTTTAAACTATGAATTTTGAGCCTGGGTAGAAGGCAGGATATAATGCTGGACAACCTTCTAAACTGGCTCCAAGAATTGGGAGTGTTTTATGGTAGTTCTCTTTCCTCTGTCAGTGATTCCACTCAGGATTTTGGAGGGAAGGGTCTATCCCTAACGCCCTACAATGTGGGGTACCCCAGGGCTTAGATCGCTCACTGTTCCTCTAACATTTGTATGAACCCACTGGATGATGTCATCTGTATGCTGATGATATCCAGCTATACATCTCTATCCCTGGCAGAGGGGTGTTTCAGTGTTGACCCAGTGCCTAGAGGCTGTGAAGGTTTTGATGGGGAGGAACTGGATCCTGTCCAACGTAGCAAGATGGGTTTTTGTTTTGGGTTTTTGCCCCCCCCCTGGTTCTGGTGAAATGTTATTTTGACTCTTGATGACGGAACTTCCCCAGACAGAGCTGGTATACAATTTGGGAGTCCTCTTCACTTACAGTTCTTGCTTGAGGAGCAGATGACAGCCATGAGTAAGGGGTGCCTTGGCATAGATATACCTTATGTGCCAATTGCATCCATACCTGAAGTTTTGCTCAGCATACTTTGATCATTTTCTGGTTGAACTCCATTTTATTTACTTGCAAGGAAATGCTGGGGATTGCATTGCAAATGAATTATTGAAACAAAAGGCTACTGCATGCTGAACTGTAAGGTCATGGTATGAGTGAACAAAAAAATACCCCAAAGTCATTTCTGTTTTTTCTATTATTTCATTCCTGCACACAGTATAATAGCAGATAGTTAGAGATAAGAAAAGGACTTTAAAACACTTACTGTTTATCCTTTTTTAAAATTTATTACTATATTGCTATCCAATATTACTCATAGCAGTATCTAAATGTCATATATATTTTGCTTAAACAACTGTTGGCAGGGATTTACCCAAATATCCTAACCTTAACCATTTAATAAGCAACATTTAACTTGCAAGACAACAGGAATGAATAATAATTGCAATATAGAACAGATTTTTGAAGATATATCATTTGAATTATGATACTTTGTTATATGTATAATTAATTGTCTAATTATATAGTGGTGTGGCTTGTTAATCCCGAAAGCTTTCTTTAGCTGAAAGTGATCATTTGAATTCTGCAATGCTCTTTTGATTGAAAAAAAAAAGCAAATTAAAATTTCATTAGGTAAAAATAAGGGGAAAAGTTTTTTGGGAATTTCCTTTCATGCACTTGCTGGAAAATACATGCAAAGCAGATATATAACACCATTTTTTACAGGAGATGGCTGCTCACTACAGTGATTTAGAATTCAGACTCTCTTGATGGTCAAAAGCTCAGTTCATAGATTTCCAAATATCTGTCAGAAATCTAGAAAATTAAAGGATAATACAAAATTACATTTTTGAAACAAGGAATATTTAATTGGTTTTTCTAATATTGGGTAGATACAGCCTTCTAAAATAATTCTGATAAATATAAACATGTTGAATGTTACATTTTAAGCAATTAGGCTCAGGAGAACAATTCACTAAATATAGAGTTGTTTTGCTTGTTAGATACTAGATCACTTAAGATTGACAATAAATTTGACTGAACTCAACTGGGGTTACTTCTGAGTAGACCAGTTCTATAGTGCACTGCAAGCATTCTATGTGAGTTAGAAATTAAAGACATTGGGGAGATACTGTTCCATTTGGGGATAGGGTTATGTTTGCTAAATCATCTTCCCAGTATCTGAAATAGCTATGTGGTGTCTTTTTTTAACAGCTTTTTTGTCACATGGAAAAAAACATATGATTTTGACACCTTTGTTTTGTGGCCTTTTCTGGCTGACTTCCACTGATCACCAGATACTAGGATCAGAGTAAGAAATGTAGATTGTTTTCTCTCATTTTAGATGTTATCTGCTTCCCTGCCCCCCCCCCCCAAATCATTTCTGTTTCATTGTCCTGGGAGAAAACGTGTGTTTGGAGATTTTATGTACTTAGATTCTTTAATATCACCTACTGGTGCAGATGATGTTCACAGGAGGTAGAATAGCAAGTATTAATTCCTGCCTCCTCTACCATAAAATATGACTCCAAATGGAATTTACTTCATGCTTGGTCTTATTTATTTATTTAGCTTATGGTGATGTTACATTAGCTAGGAGACTACAATGCTAATGCAGAGAAGTAGTTTGGCTACCTAAAACTGCTAGTCCTGTTTGATTCATGTATGTGTGCTTTCTAAAGTGTGTCAGAGGAGGTAAACTAGCTCTGCACCATAAAGAAAGACGAGCACTTTCCTGCAGCAGCATCCCTTTTCCTTCACCAAAGCCAAATGGGTGTTGCAACCAAGAAGGTCCAACACCATCAGAATTCTGACCATCTGCACACCAGCTCATTCTTCCCACTATTTATCTATTCATATATATAACATGCTTTCAAATTGCTAGGTGGGCAGAAGTTGAGGTAAGTAACTGGAGCTCACCCACCACCCACTGCTAGGACTCAAACTGCTGGAGTGAAGTCCATCTCCATGTCATTAAACCACTGAGCCACCGTGACTTTTATGCTTAGTCTTATTCTCATTTTACTATTTTCATTGCTTTCAGTTTTTCATTAAACTCAAGAGTTGATGCAGAATGGGCCCACCTTATTTCTGTACTCCATAGAATATCTTAAGCTTCAATAATAGCAGCAACAGAATAAGTAAGACCATCTACAACAGATTTGGGACCACTAGAATGATCAGGCCTCTGGGCTGAACCACATCCACTGAGCTTTGTGAATCCAAAAATGAATTATCTACCACACCTTCACCCAAGATAATCCTACATCAAATGTAATGGAAATGCAAGCCTCAGGCTTGATGCTACTTGGACCAGCTATACCACTGGCTCTTGGACATGAAATCCTGAGCCACTTGTGATTGAGCAACCTCAGCAATGATTGAAATATCCTAGGACCAAAAATGTAGAATAATCTAATGTCACTCCCAAAATTATAAGTTTTGCTCGCTAAACTATCTCATCTCAAAGGCTGGAGTTCAATATTTTGGTTCAACATCTGGATCAAATGTACATTTTCCATGAACTTTCTCAATGTCAAGACGTACCCAATTTTAGCTTTTACACATGTAAAATGGAGGGCAGGAGGGTTTTTTGCTTGCACTATAGAGAAATATCAAATACAAATTAACTAACTTTTTCTAGTGAAAAAGAACTACCAAGAAGAGCATACAGCTCAACATAACTGACATCCATATTTCAGAGCAATTGTTTCCAATCAGATTGGTTTCCTTTGGCAAAGAAGTACTGAAAGGTAGCACTAAAATAATGAACTACAGACGGGCCTGGTAATAGAGCATTTTAAATTCTATCAAAGACTAAAGAGATAAAATAATCAACACGAGAGCATGTGCTAAGACAGGAGAGTTTGAATGTCTATTCACACAGAAGTTGCATGAGCAGAAAATATACTGTAAATTAACTGACATTTCATCTTGATTTGAATTATGAGGATATTTATGTTGGTTGCCATGATGTCAGGGCTCATCATGCACTGCAGAATTTGAAAAAAGAACCTGCACTCATTCAAAACATGAACCTGCTGATTTTGAGTTTCGACAGCCATCGTTATTGCTATCCACAATAGCATCTCTGCATTTGTCTTTTTCATGATAGTGTTTGAAGAGCTAAAGCGTACCTCAATTGTCTGATTAATTAACCCCAAGGGCCACCTATTAAACTTGGCAGGACTAATTATTTATTGCAGTATCTTTCCTCTGTCCCTACCAAAAAGATTCCTTCTGCTGAAGGTCAAATCCAATCTCCCATCCAGGCAAAGAGATTTAATGAGGCAGTAAGAGGAAGGGGGGGTGGGAATCTTGGTATATTCAGAAATAAAAGGACATTTGGCTAGGCTATTCATATTCTTCCTGACTGTTTCCAACATTATTCAAGGAGGAGGCGTCACCTGCACTCAACAGCACAAGTTTCAACCACAATTGTGCAGGAAAAAAAACCACTTTCATTTCTTTTCTCATTTATTGCCTATGAAGCAGTACTGCTGCCTGAAATTCTCAAAGTACAGTATTAATAGGACTGAATTAAACCTAGAACATTTCTTTCAGAATGAGGAAAGGAAATGTAGGAAGAATTTTAAGATGGCAGGGAAAATCTCAGTGAGACAAAGCAAGAATGGCTGACTTACTAGTCCCCAAGGAAATTAAGAGAAGATGAGGTGTAACCCAGCAACCTTTTTATCGTGGGACACAGTCATCATAATTCCCCACCAGGGCCACAACATTATTTTAAGTGGGTTGCTTCAAGAACTTTGGGAAGTGTTCCAAGACAGACACTCTCATTTGCTATTATTCAAATGAGATTTGAGTTAAATGGTTCAAATCTGAAGTGTTCCATTTCCATTGAAAGTTCTGTGAAATACTCTGCATTAGGAAACTTGAAACAATATACTCTTAAGAACTTGAAAGTTCTGTCGCAGCTTTTGTGTTTGGCATTCATCTTTGAGACATTTCTAGTGGTCACTTGAAACCCAGTTCCAACCATACTGTCCTTGAGGAATCTATTTATTGATTCCTACAGCATATGCTTGCCATAATGCCAAGAGATCCCTTTTTAATGTAAATTTAATTCAACATTTTCCAGGTTGAAAGGAAATATATATATTCAAAAAATATCCCAGAAAATATTCATTTATGTTCATGTTCCTGCTCCTGCTTTATCACCATTTGATGGATGGTTATTTCATCTACCTTTTGGCCAAATCATACCTGTGATGGTAATCCAGTAAATACAACGGATGAAATTATTAATCTGATTTTTTTTCAGACTGACCTTTTTATTATTGAAATAGCTTTAGCTTTCTTCCCATTGCTGTTCCAAGTCGGGAATAACCTTCAAGGGATTGTGTAGAGAAATGTGCTATAAGAACATTTGTGACTCCTTGTCCCCCTTTTCAGAATGGAGTTTTTCCAAATTCACCCTGCAGTATTTAGGCATATTAAATATATTTCAAGAAAAAGAAAAAACATATGTTATTTACACTTATTTAAATACTTTGTATTTGATTTGTGCGCCCTCCCAAAGAGATGAACAGAAGAAGTGAGAAATGTGGTACAAATTAAAAGCGATCACAACATTGTTCTGCTGACATATGGAATCAATCAACATCAGCCCTGAAGAAACAAAATGTAAGTCAATTGTTTCAACATTTGGGGGCACTGCTTTTGAGTGAAGGATGATGACTGAGAATAACCACAGGACTTTCTAATGTTGAAGCCCAGTTGGTACTAATCAATCCGATTATACTGTATGATCTTCCCACTGATCACACAGGAAATAATAAAAGGCAAACTTTCATCAAGACAACATATTTCAAGCATCACTTGTTGGAATTTTTCACTTGTTAAAAAATATTAAGACAAGATTAACTGGGGCTCAAATATACCAAAAGTCTTCCATGCAGCACTGACACTGTCTAAACTAATTCATATGAAGTATTTTAATCCAGAATACAGACATATTCAGTCAGTTACTGTTGATTTATACATAGTATAAACTGCAGGTTTTGCTTAAAAATACATGTGAGTAAGGGCTCAATTCTGTTTGTTGTAATTTAACAGCACTGATTATTACCAATGCAGATTACAAGAACAATATCTTTATTTGTTCTATATGACTTTCTTTTTTGATATTGTTAGGGATCTACCGTATTTCAGCATCGTTACAGTTCTTTTCACCTTGCCAAGTATAATACAGCATTTACTAAGATACTGGAAAAATATTATTTGTTACTCATTAGTATAGGTAAGAATGTGAAGGCTACACTGTTCTTGTTTTAAGTACAGGTGATTAGGTTTTTTTTTTTGCATTTTCAGATTATTTTTATATTGGTCTGCTTCATAAAGACCAAAACATAGAAACAAAAATGCACATATTATTAAAGCAGTTAAAAAGTCATAAATAAAATAGATATAAAAACCCAATCAGCTTACTAGAAATCTAATTATCACCAGTGCTAAACAATTAAATATCTAATAGTAGTTACAACTAATTTAGCAACCCATCAAGAGATCTGGTGATCTATCAGCTAAGAGAAGGCAAATAATTTTCTCCTCTGATCTTGCATCTTTGGGTTAAGAGAGATGCTGTTAGTTAATTTTGTCACATCATGTAGAAAGGTCATTACAATAGAATATGTAAGATTGTTTCCATTTTTTTTAACAATGTGACTGATCTCTGAGTCACACAAAACTGCCAGCTAAGTATTTAGTATGAGGGAGTCCACTGTTTACAAACAAGAATTTTTGGTTAAATTCTTCTTGAATGTCAGTACTGAAGCAGAGGTGGTATTCAGCAGGTTCTGACCAGTTCTGGAGAACCAGTAGCAGAAATTTTGAGTAGTTCGGAGAACCTGTAAATACTACCTCTGACTGGCCCCACCCCCATCGATTCTCTGCCTCCCAAGTCCCAGCTAATTGGGAGGAAATGGGGATTTTGCAGTAACCTTCCCCTGGAATGGGGAGGGAATGGAGATTTTCCCCTGCTCAGTATCCTTCCCCTGCCACGCCTACCAAGCCACGCCCACCAAGCCATGCCAGACCCACCAAGCCACACCCACATAACCAGTAGTAAAAAAGTTTGAATCCCACCACTGTTAACTGAAGCCCTGTTCTTTTTGCTCCAACCAGTCTCTCTCTGGACCAGGTGAAATTTATGTGAAAATTACCATGGGAAATGCCCACTTTAGTTTGCACCCAGCACAGTCCCAGTCAATCCACTTTCAGATAAAAGCAAGCAATTTGAATGAATTGAATCACTCAACGAAGCCAGCAAAAGTATTTAGCCTAGTATTTCAACCCATAAAGCTATATGCAGGGCTCTGATGAAATTACTCTGGATTCTGATCTTGAATGAAAGTTAGATATACATGTAAACTAAAACATCTATACTAAAAAAAATTACATTTTTAGAAATTTACATGAAATTGCCTCAATGGGTTGTGGTAGTAAGAAATGTGTGCACCATGGAGCAAACATCCAGTGAACCTTGGCTCTAAACATTTTCATGTCAGCTCAGACATGCTTTTTTCCATTAATGGTTGTCAAAATACAGAATGGTATTTGAAAGCATATGAACCCAGGCACTGATAACCCTTCATTGTTCATCCCAGGTCATTGAGCCATCGAAGGAAATACCCAGATGTCTGAGTGCCCTAAATTGGTCAGTGCTATTAATTTTCCAGTGGCTAATGGTCCCTTGGAGAAAATGACTGTTTTGGTTTTATTGTAATTGAGGATAGGTTGCTCTTCTCTGCAATATGGGGCAACAGCTAAATAAACTAAACTGTGTTGTTTCTCCGTGTCATATAATGTATGTTGATATATGCATAATTTTGTATTTATTTATTTATTTTGTGATGTTTATGTGGTGAATATTATTTATTTTTATTTTATTTTATTAGTCATATTTCTATGCCGCCCACTCTCTGAGGACGCTGGGTGGCTTACACCAAAGACAGTATACTGAATAGCATATTGCCCCCTAACAATCTGGGTCCTCATTTTACCCACCTCGGAAAGATGGAAGGCTGAGTCAACCTTGAGCCGGTGAGATTTGATCTGCTGATCTGCTGAACTAGCAGTCAGCTGAAGTAGCTGCAGTACTGCACCCTAACCACTGCGCCACCTCGGCTCATTAGAGGTGGAGACCCTTTGAGAGCTGTATGCAATAAAATTTCATTTTAATGTATGCTGATTAGTGTACATTCAAAGTGACAATAAAGTTATTCTAAGTCTAAGTCTAGCTCAAAGGCTCCATCTCAGGCCCAGTTGCATTAAATAAATATTTCAAGCTTTAGATAAGAGCATGCATACTTGCCGGTTGATGCGCAGGCTGCTTGTTCCTTTCCTAAATCTTGACACAAATGATGTTGCCTAGTGTTGAAGTGACAGAACTTCTGTATCCAGCAGTATTAGTACCCAAATGTGTGCTTTCCACCTCTGAAATCGATATGCAAGGGAAGAGTTGGATGTTATGTGGCAAGGGAATTGACTACAGCCCTGTGCGACACCAAAATATCTCAGTGTAACCCTAGACAGGGTGCTCTCTTTTAAACAGCGTTGCCTGAACACTAAAGCTAAAGTTAGCTTGCCGAGCAATATCGTCAGGAAATTGATAAACTATACCTGAGGAGCTCAGCCATCCACATTGTGCACATCAGCTTGGCCTTGAGGGGCTCTGCATCAGAATATGCTGCCCCAGTGTGGGATGCATCTGCACACATGAAACAAGTTGACATCTCTGTCAACGAAGCACTACACTTAGCGACCAGATGTCATAAGCCTACACCAATTGAGAAAATATATCCTCTCACTGGCATTGTCCTACTTAAGAGATAGCAACAGGTGTCAAGAGAACTAAGCCAGAGAATGACCCTCGATGTTCTTTGAATGGATACGCTCCAAGCCCGCCGACTCAGATCTAGAAACAGCTTTATGGCAAGAACAAACATTCTTGAGAGTACGCAAGAACAAACTTGAATTAAAAGATGGAGGAAGGAGACCATCAAGCAAGGAATAACATTAAAGGAGGATCTGACTTCCCTTATACTTCTTGGAGGACCCTGAATAGGTTGAGGATTGGAGTACCTAAGTGTAAAACCAATATGTTCAAGTGGAGGCTTGATACCAACATACTGTGTGAATGTGGAGAGGCGCAAACCCTGGCCCACCTGCTGGTATGTCGGCTACTACCAGAAACATGTACCAATAATGATTTATTTTTGGCCAATGACAAAGCCAAGAAGGTGGCTTCACTCTGGCAATCTAAAGTTTAATCTAGACATGGAAGAGGTATTAATTCACTGAGAGATAAATTGTATACATTGATAAATTGTTACATCAAATGACTTAACAAAGGAACAAAAGAAAAAGGAGGAAATAAGACAGCAGCTTAATTTAGTAGCTGTACTACAATTATATCCTTTATTAACAACTTCACTGTCTTCTTCTCTGTTTTTCTGTTCCTCTACAAACTCACCTTGCCTTGCCTGGATTCATAAACTAAATAGTGTCAGACCTGCTTGTACTTGGATAGGAGACCATTAAGAAATGTATCCTAGACTGATAAATTAAACATACAAGCTGAAAGATGGCGGTGACAAAAGTTATATAGCCAGGTCCACACCACACCCGTATGCTCCAAGCCCGCCGACTCAGATCTAGAAACAGCTTTATGGCAAGAACAAACATTCTTGAGAGTACGAGAGGGGAAAATAAGGAGGGAGGAGGGAGGAGTATTAGATGTGTTTCCTGTCTTGAGTTACTTATAAAGTAATAAAGACAGAATAGAAATCTAATAAATAACCTATCTATCTTCTACAAGTTCTACAATGGTGAGGGAATGTGACAAAATTATGTGCAAATTTTTAAATTATATATTAATTGTGCTGGATGCTTAATTCATAGAAATTTTCATATTTACTGTCAAGATAATGTCAGATGTAAATGCCTTATTCTCCAATGTGTAAATAGTGTACAGACAGGGTATCAGGGGTTAACTTATTCTTCACTTCTTAATGTATTCATAATTCACCACTCCCACATATAGCTCCACCCATTGTATATATAAGGAGCTACCTACACCATTTCCCTTGCTTCTATCTGTGAATATTCAGTGAATATAGAATGCCTAATGTAAATAAAAGAATATATAGTTAAATCTTTAACTCTTGTTGATCTTATTGAGTCTGATCCTGAAAATATTGCAACAAACTGGTAGCAGAGGATGGTTAATTGACTCAATAAAAAGCTTTAAAATGTCTAAGAAAGATAGGCCCAACACCAGGGCCTACAGCAAAGAAATGGAAACGGAACAAGAAATAATCAACGAATCCACGAATGCAATTTCGAGAGAATCCGAAGAATACACCACTGAAGACGAAGAAATAATTGATGACCAGGAGGAAATCGAAATAGAAAATAACGAACTCAGGTCAGAGATATTAAAACTATTAAAAAGCCAGAAGAATGATGAAAGCCTCATCGCGAACCTCCAAGATATGCTAAAGAACAGCGGAGCAGCGAGAGAGAAAAACATCACCAATGAAAAACCCAAAGATCCAAAAATAGTGAGTAATATGACTGCGGAGAAAATCATTACAAAGAAGAAAAACGATGATCCCGCGCAAAAATTTGAATGGCGGCCATCTTGGTTTCAACCGGCCTCCAAGATGAACGAAGCAGAGCCAATCAGCAAGCTCAATTCAAAATTTCTGGCGCGAAAAATATTATCGGACAACGAAAACGAAAAGGAAGATTCAAACACATCAGAAGAATCAGAACCAGAAAGCGAGGAAGATCCAACAAAACACCAAATAAAATCAGCGATGAAAACGCTCTTTGCTGCATTTGGGCCAAAACTGAAAATTACTAAAAAGACACCAAAAAAGCGAACGAGCAAGCCAATGCCTCAAGACCTGCCCGCTCCCATCCTGACTACTAGAGCGCTGACGCCGGAACCCAGAGAGCCCTGCCGATACCGCCCTACGCCGCAGACCGAAGCAAGCACCAACGCTCTCAATAGAAGAGGAAGAACAGCCACCGTCGCCAGAACCCCCAAAGTCGAACCAGAGACCGACTCATCTGAAGAAGAGCAGAGCGAGCAAGCCGCAATGAGGAGAACCTTCCACGACGACGCCGAAGAAGAAATGAGCAACGCGCATGCGCGAAACTACGCTCACGATCCGGGAAGACATGAACAGGAGAGAAGATCATGCAGACTCGTAGCGAGCATCCCCACGCCGTTTTGCAATTTTCTGCATTTACGAGACCACGGACTACCTCAGGTTGTAAGTAATGGACCCAATAATGTCGGAAATTTACCCAGTGACTTCCCAAAACTAAGGGTTGATGGCATTAATTTACAAGAATGGTATCAACAGCTCCAGGTTGTCTTTATGAAGGAAAACTTACTGTTTTTTATCACTAGTCCCCCAAAAAGACCTTGGACACTAAAAATAGATTGTTTACACCATAGAGCTTTTTTCTTAATAATATCTAGTGTGTCTCCTGCAATGTATCACAGCATTAAGCCAAATTTGACTGTTTCAGAAATTATTCAATGCATGTTTAATTTGTTTCACAGTGACAGTGTAGCCACCACCACAAGGATATCTAAAGACTTCTTTTCATCTAGGATAAAACCAGGGGTTTCCATAAGTGAACATTTAATATCTTTGAACAAAATAAGAGCTGAACTGCATTTGAGGGGGGAGGTGATTTCAGACCAAACAATGAAAAGTGTCATTATCAACTCACTTGACCCATCATGGGACAATTTTATGTCACATTTAGACACAATCAATCTAGGGTATTTATCCATAGAAAGTCTATCTAACAAATTGATAACAGAAGATAATTCTAGAAGGAATCGTTCTAACAATCACACAGAACATAAACCATATAGGAAAGTAGCTTTCCAAGAAAAATATAGTGGAACATTTAAATGTCATAATTGTGGATCCAGGGAACACAATAGAAGAGATTGCCCAAAATTCTTAAAAGAAAGATATAGATCAGAATACAGAAACAAATACGATTATAGACAGCCTTCCATAGAAAGGCATAGATATAGGAGCCCACCAAATCACAGAGAGAATAGAGGGGGCAGAGACAATTCAAAGGATAGAAAGTCTGGTTCACTGAATGGATTAAATAAACAAGACAACACTAACACACAACAAAGTGAGAACAATAATTGGCTTATTGATTCTGGAGCAACTAATCACACCACTAATAACAAAAGTATATTATCTTCATTTGCAGAAGATAAATTTGTAATTAAGGTAGCTAACCAAGAAAAGGTTCAAGTATTAGGTAGAGGAAATGTAACCTTGCCTGGTTTAGGAAAAATAGAGGGGGTATTACTAATACCTGAAATACCTCATAACATATTAAGTGCCATAAAACTAAGCAGAGATTCTGACATTAACATTGTCTTTTCAAAAGGAAAGGCAACTTTGGAAAAGAATAAAATAAATGTAGGCACTGTGGTGACTAAAGGAGGACTACCTTACCTAATAACAAAAGAAAAATGGTTACATAACATTGATTCAAATATGGAAGATTGTATTGAAATAGATGATGAGAATGTTAGCAACAGTGACAATGATGAATGTAAAATATCTCATGATCACACAGATGCACACAACGATAAGAAGCCAAAGATAGGTAAACCAATTCATGATGAGTGTGCTCACATATTGCATAGGAAGTTAGGACATGCCAGTTTTCCTGTAGTGCAAAAAATGACTGAACACGCAGAAGGTGTTAAAATAAAGAATTGTGAAAATTATCTGGAATGCTCAGTATGTAAATCTACAAAACTAAAAACTAGTCCCAGGCCAAGAAAATCTACCAGATCAACTAACAAAATTTTTGATTTAGTACACATGGACTTAGTTGGTCCATTAACTCCATCAATCACTTATAGGAAACGTTACTTCCTGACAATAGTGGACGATTATAGCCGCTATGGATTTGTTTACACATTAAAACACAAAGATGAAACATTTCAAAAATTTAAAGAATTTTACAAACGCATAGAAACACAACACAACATCAAAATAAAACAAATTATGACAGACAGAGGATGCGAATTCATGTCTAAAGAATTCTCACAATGGTTAAAAGACAAAGGAATGTTACATTACACATCTAGTCCATTTTCTCCGTTCCAAAACGGGATTGCAGAGAGAAAAAATTCCACATTACAAACCATGATTAGATGCACATTGGAAGATGCTGGCTTAAGCAAACAATTCTGGTCAGAAGCCTTACATTATTCAAATTACACACAAAATAGAACATGGTCCAGCATTATAAATAAGACACCATATGAAGTGATGTATAATAGAAAACCAAAATTAGCACACATGCATATATTTGGAGTCACAGCAGACGTACACATACCTAAACAATTAAGAAGAAAGGGAGAAAATGTGTCCAGGAGACTCAGATTTATGGGATATGAGACTGGCACTAAAGGATACAGATTCATTGATAGTAACAACAAATTTATAGTCTCCAGAACAGCTGTGTTCCATGAACAAGCTAACTGGTCTAAATTACATCTTAATGAGATATTCCCAAATAAACATGAAGATACAAAATCTCATGAGAAAGGGACTATAGAAAAACAAAATATCAACAAATATAAAAACAAAACCAAAACTTGGACAAATAGCCAACTCAAAATAAAGACAGATACACTAACAAAAAAGGAAGCAAGATATTTGCATGATAACGATAGTAAACCCGAGAAAATCATTAGAAACACCAGAAATCAAATGCCAAATAAATACAAGGATTATGTAATGCACATGAATGGTGAACCAACAACACCCAATACATACGAGGAAGTGTTAAAACTTCCTCACGAAGAAAAAGAAAAATGGGAATTAGCAATGAAGAAAGAGATGGAAAGTTTACAAGGACTAAATGTATTTACACCTGCATCTGCACCTAAAGATAAGACAATTATTGGTACCAGATGGATATATAAAATTAAGAATTTAGAGGGAGGAAATACTCTATACAAAGCTAGATTGGTTGCACAGGGTTATGCACAGAAATATCCAGAGGACTATACTGACACGTATTCCCCCACTGTAAGAACAGAGAGTGTCAAAACAGCTCTAGTGGTAGCTTCAGCACTCAATCTAGATGTATTCCAATATGACATACAGACTGCGTACCTACACGCAAAATTAGATAAAGAAATATACGTGAGAGCACCTCATAGTCCATACACAAACAGAAATGAGACTTGGTTGTTAAACAAGAGTTTATACGGGCTAAAACAATCTGGTAAACAGTGGTATGATTGTTTAGTAAAAGTACTTAAGACCATGGACTTCAACGCTACCACTGCTGATAATTGTTTCTTTGTCAAGAGGGGTGATGATTACATTGAATTTGTATTGATTTATGTGGATGACATTTTATACATAGGAAAACATAAAGAAAGAAGAGAAACTTTTGTAACTAAACTAAATGAACATTTCTCATTGAAATCTTTAGGCAAGGTAAACAAATACCTTGGTGTCCAAATTAATAAGACAAAAAGGGGATTCAAACTTACCCAGAGAGATAAGATCATAGATCTTTTAAATAAATGCAACTTAAACAATGCCAAACCTTGTGATACCCCTATGCAAACTGACTTTCTAAGGAATTCTGATGAATCTTCTCCCGAGTTCAAGGACAATACATTCTATAGATCAATCATAGGTTCACTCCTTTACATATCTAATTGGACTAGACCGGACATCGCTTTACCACTCAATTTATTATCTAGGCATGTCAGCAAACCAACAATGTACCACTGGGAAGCTGTTAAAAGAATTTTAAGATATTTAAAAAGTACACTAGACTTTTGTTTAATGTTAGAACCTAATGATATTAAAGAACCAAAGCTTACGTGTTATGCAGATGCAGATTGGGCTGGAGACACCTCATGCAGAAAAAGCACATCCGGTTATGTATTTCTCTTAAATGACTGTCCAGTTTACTGGTACACTGGTAAACAAGAACTAGTGGCTACTTCAACAACAGAAGCGGAATATGTTTGTTTATCCAAGGCCGCAAATAATCTTGTATGGTTTAATGATTTAATTTCAGATGTCTGGAAAAAACCTGCTCTGCCCTTTGTTATGCATGAAGACAATAAAGCAGCCATTGAAATATCTAGATCTGATGCCATTGGACAAAGATCCAGACATATAGATATAAAATTTAAACATGTGAGACAATTATCTCAGGATGGATTTATTAAAGCAGTGCATTGCGACACTTCAGAACAATTAGCTGATATATTAACGAAGCCTTTACCTTCTAAACAGCATAAATACTTAACTTCTAAGTTGTATGTTTTGTATTGTCCTGAATCTGAATGTAACTGGTGTTGTATAACGAATCGGCATTTAGAGGGGGATTTGTCAGATGTAAATGCCTTATTCTCCAATGTGTAAATAGTGTACAGACAGGGTATCAGGGGTTAACTTATTCTTCACTTCTTAATGTATTCATAATTCACCACTCCCACATATAGCTCCACCCATTGTATATATAAGGAGCTACCTACACCATTTCCCTTGCTTCTATCTGTGAATATTCAGTGAATATAGAATGCCTAATGTAAATAAAAGAATATATAGTTAAATCTTTAACTCTTGTTGATCTTATTGAGTCTGATCCTGAAAATATTGCAACAGATAAATATTTAAAAAGGTAGCATGATTGCTTCTACCTGGAATTTGTTTGCAAAATGTGTACTCAGAAATTGTACGCAATTTTTTGTTTGTTTCTGCTTTTCTGTTCAGAAATATATAATAACAGTGCTTAGTCCTTTCTTTCCTCCATGAACTTAAGCTATGTTGCGCCCCTTATCCATCCTCCTCCTCATTTAATCTGCTAGTCTTGCCAAAATCCACTCTCTGAGCTTCCATAATAGAAGGACATCTTGAAGATGAATTCTTCCAGTTCTCCCCTATCTTAACCACAACATGACCAATTCTTTCCATATTTTAGAAAACATTTTGTCCATATGGTGTCCCCTGTTATTAATTCAAATAGCAACAAGTCTTTACTGGAACATGTAGAAGTTAATTTGTAACTACTGCTACTGCTCAATTATTTTCTTACTTGTTAATTCTTTTGCTTCATCAGACATCTGCTGTAGTATCTGAAATAATCCATGAAATTTAGGAATTACTTGACTGTTGTGTGGCTTGGTGTATGTGAATGTCCATAGTTATTCTAACAGATTTTGGTTGTCTTCCATATTATTATTATTATTATTATTATTATTATTATTATTATTATTTAATCTTTAGTGAGATTCACAACCTTTGAGGCTGGTTAATAGCCCAGCAGCTCGAGTCCTAACCAAGGACCTAGGAACTGTTAAGGTATCGTCGGAGGATGTAAGCTGTTCCGAGTATGGTGGCTTTTTGTAGAGTCAAAATGTTCAAGTCCGGCAAATTTAGAATTTCTAAATAGCGGGGTAGCCCTTTGGGTATTGCTCCAAGGGCTCCAATTACAATCGGGACAACACACAATTTCTTTTTCCACAGTCGCTCAACTTCAATTTACAAGTCCCGGTACTTCGTGATTTTTTTCTTGCTGCTTATCTTCAATCCGTGCATCACCAGGTATTGCAATGTCAATGAACCATACTTTTTTCTTTTCAACTATTGTTATGTCAGGTGTGTTGTGGACCAAGTGTTGTTGTTGTTGTTGTTGTTGTTGTTGTTGTTGTTGTTGTTATTATTATTATTATTATTATTATTATTATTATTATTATTATTTCAATTTATATGCCACCTTTCTCCGGAGACTCAGGGCAGCTTACAATGCATTTAGAAAACCATTATAAAAACATTTAAACATTAAAACATTAAAACCCATTCACACCATTCATGGCCGGATCTCACAAGATCACAACAGCAAGATCAACGGCCCCAGGCCTGCCAGAAAAGCCAGGTCTTCACTGCTTTTTGGAAGGCCAATAGGGTGGGGGTGGTCCGGACCTCAGGAGGTAACTGGTTCCAGAGAGCTGGGGCAGCCACAGAGAAGGCCCTCTCCCGCGGGCCTGCCAGTCGGCATTATTTAGCTGACAGGACCTGGAGGAGACCAACTCTGTGGGATCTTACCAGTCGCTGGGAGCTATGTGGTAGAAGGTGGTCTCGAAGATAACCTGGCCCTGAGCCATATAGGGCTTTAAAGGTAATAACCAACACCTTGAATTGTGCCCGGAGACCAATAGGGAGCCAGTGCAGCTCGCATAGTGGGATGTAGGTCACCTTTAATTTGTCTTGGGGCAACTGGGGCGCCAGCCTGTGTTATTCATAATTCCAGATTGAGTAATCTTTTGATAGCCAGATTTCCTGCAGCAAGCAGCTCATCCTACTTTCAGTCTTCTGCCTGATGTTTTCACTTGACTAGAAACTTGTTTCCAATTTCTTGGTCTCCTTACTACTCTTTTTTTCTGTTGACTATATTCATCCTACTGATTAACTCTAGTGTGTTCTAATATCAAGTCACGTTCTGGTCTGGGCTAGAAGACATAAATCACAGCACCCTATAATTCAGGGAGACTACACTGCAGTAGTTCTTTTACATCTGTAACATGGAATTCACATTTTTCTGCATTTCTTGTATACACTCATCAGTCTCGTCCCAGACACTGTGAGGAACAAGCACATTTTGCTATTTATATTTGTGCCACATACCCCCTATTCATGATTTATCTTCTTAAAGAATAAGCAACAACTGATAATGTATCTTGCTAGCCTCTGATGGCTAAAAATGCTGGAAAGGGAATTGCAATCAAAGATTTCATTAGAAGAAAGCAATTTGCATTCTGGAGTCACCATTAAAAATGTAGGACTGTACAAATCCTTCAAAAAGATGTGTGAGCCTGGAAAATGATTTTGCAGCTTGAGAAGTTGGGAAAGAGATGCTCCGTACTAGGGCTGTGGTTTGGATTTAAAGGGTTCATGAATGCAGGTCCGTTTTAACAGCATTATGGGCCCCAGGCAAAGCAGTGTAGTGGGGCCCCTATGACAACTACTCACAGGAATAAAAATGTAAATGGTTGATAAAATTAAACATATATTTGCATGTTGGTATTAATTTAAAAATACAGTAAAATGTAATAAATATGTTGCTGTATTTATATGATACAAGGTGCATTGAAGGGTTAACAAAGATTAGTATGGGCTCCAGGGGTGGGTTCTACTTATCTTTATTACCGGTTTGCAACGGGAGTATGCATGCACGCTTCTGCACATGTGCAGATTGTCAATTATGACGTCCAAGTGGGTGGGTGGAGCCTCCCGCCACTTTTATTACCTGTTCTAAAGAGCCAGACAGAACCAGGAGCAACCCACCAGTGATGGGGTCTCACCCATGGGCAAGTGCCCATCAGGCCCCTGCATTAAGACACCCTGTATGAATGCACACACACACACACACTACTCGACAGCAGCTCCTTAAACCAAACATGTCTTTCCTGAGCTCCCAATGCAGCTATGGAGGGCAGAATACATGATGCTGGGGGGAAAGGCAGCCAATTTAAGGAGCTGTCAACAGGCACTAGGTGAGCATCCCCCACTTGCTCAAAAGCACCCATTTCATTTTGAATCTAAGCATTGCACAGCCTTAGTTTATGCACACTCGCACACATTCTGAAAAACCCCTGTCACATAATCTGTTCAGTGATAGGTGTGGCTGCTGCAAAAACAGGTGTGGAGGTTGGTGGAATGGCCTCCCTGGATCCATAGATGAGGAAATAGATTGCACTGGAACTGAGCAGAGCTTTTCTGTCCTGATCCCTCTCCTCACCTCAAGTTACGATGTCAGCAGTCTCATATTTTAAAACCACCGCAACCAAATGCTGATTCAGAAGACAACTGTCAATCAGGATTTAATCCTGGAGAAGTACATTGATCCCAGACAAAATCCTGGTGTGGTAGACAAAGTGGTATTCTGTCAAAGATCTGTCTGCTTGGTTTTCAGAGGACATCGCTTGCAAGGTGGAGCCAGAGCTCCTTATTGATTTATTGTGGAGTTGAGTCAATAAAGTGACAGAACAATAGAGCTATGAATTTTATGGAACATAAGCTAAAGTTCACTTTACAGGCTCAGCTATGATGCCAGTGACATCAAAGATGGAACATTTTTCAGTCAGCACTGTGCTTGCCCAGAGGTATTTATCCAGCAGAGCTGAGTTTACAATAAAGTAATGGACATGGTTGTTTAGCATATGACCTCTATCCTATGAAATTATCACTCTTCTGTGGTGCTGCAGACCTCAATGCAGACACACTTAGCAATTTTAGATTGACTTTTCCCAGCATTAACCTTAACATTTGTTTTTAATAGATTGTTTTTAATTTTAGTTTTTATTCTGAGTTTATTGGATTTATAAAATATTTCAGGATTATTATTTTTTTCAGTGAGAAGCATTATAAAATACTATATACAAACCAATGAAATGTATGATAATCAGACCGCAGTGCAAAAGAAGACTCTTGAGGGGAAATGAAGTTATGTGACTACATTAAGATTCCTGTTTATTCTATGGTTAAATCAATGGAACTGGTGCAAATTAGTAACTTGAAAGAAACACATGGAAATTAGGCAGACTTCAATTTAGGTGGCGCCCAACTCCAAATTGACTCTGGGTGGCTCACAACATAACAAACAAAATAACAAATACAAATACAAAACTTGAATAGAAACAGTAAACATGGAACAAGATGACAAATCTGCTCAACATTAACATACATCCAACTAGGATCTCCAATCATCCTAGCCCAAAGCATGGGGGAAGAACCAGGACTTTAAGACCCTATGGAACACCATCAAGGTGGGAACCCCCTGGATTTCAAGGGGAACCTCATTCCAGAGGGCAGGTGCTGTGATGGGGAAGGCATGCTTTGGGGGGATCCAAAAGAAAGTATTGCTTAATCAAAGGGACCAGGAGTGCACTAACCTAGTCAGATCAAACCCTATGCTATGTAGGACTTTACAGGTCACTAGACAACCCTTGACTTCTTCGGTCATCCATATATTCTGACCAGATCCCTCAATGCCTTCAACACTGACTTCAATATATTGCCTTCACTGGAAAAGTTGGGATACATTCAGAGATCTATCTGACTTAAAAATACCCAATGTTGAACTGGATAGCACAATCAAACATCAACGCAGCAATGTTTTATGACATTTTGTGCAGGTAGTCCTCAACAGTTCACTTAGTGACCGTTTGAAGTTACAACAGCACTGAAAAAGGACTTATGACCGTTTTCCACATTTACGACTGTTGTAGCATCCTCATGATCGCATTCAAAAGCTTGACAACTAGTTCATATTTATGACAGATGCAGTGTCCTGGGGTCATGTGATCCCTTTTTGCAACCTTCTGACAAGCAAAGTCAATGGGGAAACCAGATTCACTTAACAACAGTGTTACTAATTTAACAACTGCAGTAATTCACTTAAAAATGTGGCAAAAAAGTTGTAAAATGGGGCAAAACTCGCTTAACAAATTTCTCCCTTAGCAACATAAATTTTGGGCTTAATTGTAGTCGTAAGTCAAGGACTACCTGTATTGTGTAATACAGTGTTTTATTATAATGTTTATGTCATAAAATGTTTTATAAAATTTGCTAACTTTGCAAATTCCAAAGGAGCCATGAGTCCTGGATTTTGGACACAGTCTGTAAGCTAGCCCATTTTAAGTACCTTGGTTCAACAATTGCTGCCCTATGATGCACCCTTTCTCCTAGTTAAAGGTTACAGGAATGAGAGTTTTAGAACTATATTGATAAACAAGATCTCAAATCATACCTGGAAGCAATTTGGTAACCAGTGCTGTTCACAGAGCAAAGAGGTCACATGGGTGTACTGAGGCATACCCATTACTGCCTGTGCTGCTGCATTCTGGGCTTGTTCTGAGTGGCTTTCAAGGATAGCCCTATGAAGAGCATGTTGCAGTAATCAAGCCATGAGGTCACTAGGACATGATTGAATGACTGACATGCTTCTCACTTCAGGAAAGTGTGTCAAAGCCTTCCTGGCCACAGCTCTATTTGCTTGTTAAGCAGAAGGATTGAGTCCTCAGATTGCAGATTCCCCTCTTGAGTGTGGAAGTGCTACCGCATCCAAAGTTAGAGAGAGAATAATATCCACAGCCACTTAGTCTTGATAAGATTGCATAAGAAACAGTTCCTCCCTATCTAGATCTGTGCAGCCTCCAGGCACTGGAGTAGGACCTCAACAGCCTCACTTGGCTGGCCTGAGTTCAAATATATAATTGAGTATAAACAATGTACTGATGACCCCCAAGTGGCAAATGGCCTCACTCAGCAGCTTTATGTAGATGTTGAATAGCTGTGGAAAGAATGTCAAACCCTGTGTCATTACACAAAATGTGTGGGGGAGGGGGAGGCTGGGAAGCAACCTCTTCCCACAGCCAATACTAATTGAAAATGGTCTCAGAGGAAGGAAGACAACCACCATAAAACAGTGCACCAGGGGTGGATTCTACTTACCTTTACTACCGGTTCGCAGTGGGGCCACGCACGCACTCTTCTGCGCATGCACAGAAGCGTTTTGGTGACGTCAGGGTCGGTGGGCAGAGCCTCCCGCCGGTTTTACTACCGGTTCTATAGAACCGGCATGAGCCGGGGGCAACCCACCACTGCAGTGCACCCTTCCCAATCTTTAGAGCTAGACAGAAGGGTACTGGGGTCAACAGTAGCTACCAAGAGTTCAAGGAGTACAAGAATGGACTCCTTCACTCCCACTCTGACTTCATGAAACTATGTATTTACAGCAGTCTGAATAAACCCCAGAAAACTAGGTATGGTTATTCCTTTGTATAAATAAGAATGGCTGGTCAAAACATAGATATTAAGGCCTTAAACAAGGGGAGAACTGAGTGAGCATCCTTGCCAAGAATTGAAACTGTACCTTTTAATGCTACCTAGAATGTTACTCTGTGGCGATGCAGAATACATTCTACTTTTGCCTCTTGTTCCGTAAATTCATCTAAGGACGGTATTCAGGAGTAGGTGTTCACAACTAGCTTCATGATTTTCCTCTGGATTAAGCTGTAACTTGCTAGTTATAATTCCTATCTGGAAAAAAAAAACCATATGTCAAATAAATTCTTTGGAATACAACACTCTATCTGTCACAAACAAAATGAACATGGATCGTTAGCAAGCTTCCCATATATTAGAATACTACACAATTGATTGCCATAAAATGTGGTTGGACTCTTAGTGAAGATGAATATTAACTTTCATCCTCAGCCTCTTCAGCTTCCTTAACAAATAAGACTATCTAGCATTTGCTAACAATGTGCTGATGCTAAAGGCAAAGCACCTACAAGAAATTTTCCTCTTACCTTGACAGCCAGAGTACTTAAAACTATCATACTACGGCACCTATGGGAGCTGAGAAAGATACTTATGACCTATCTTCCTTACTGTACTTAGCTCTCTTTGATCCATGTGACAGCTCTGGAATAAACTTTGCTTTTCCTATTGAGACATAGTTTTTTCAGAATAGACTGCCTTGGAACTCTATGTGAGTGTTCCCCATAAATCCCCAAAACCCGCATAAAAGCCACACTGCTGAACGATGCTTTTCTTTGAATTGGTCAATTTCTGATTTGCTTTGGATAGTTGTAATTTGTATACAGAAGTGATTGGCGCTTTCACATTTGTTGGAGCATCTCCATCAACTCTAATTTCATATTCATTTGCACTTAGAATTATTAGTGAGTCTATTTTCAGTGGTGAAAGAACTTAATTTCAGCTTTTGGTTAATCATCCAGACATTCTATAATAAGTGTCTTGGAACTGGGTTTCTCACATTCCTTTAGCTTTCTATATCCTCTTTCCACCTTTCCCATCATAACTGTTTCTCCTCTAGTCTTCATTCTCTAGAGTACAAAAACATCCTCTTTTCTACTTCAAAGGTCTCTCCCAACCGATTCTGCACTTCTGTGTATTTACTGTGCTTGGCTTCTAAATGTTCAAATAGATTTGTAGTTCATTTCAGATTTCACGCATTGCTCAATTTGCTTTTGCTAGAATTGCAAACAAAAGAAAAGAATTTCCCTTGCTTCAATATATTATCCACAATGTTTCCCCCCCACCCCATATGCCATAGAAATTAGCAAATCTTGGGAAGATTTTCTGCCTTGAAAGATAGGACATATATTTATGAAATAAATAGTCATTAAGAATGCAATCCTGAACATATTTCAACAGGCTTGCTTTCAGCCTTAGTATGCTTGTTAATTTTTAATTTCATATAAACATATATACAGTCACATCAGTATTTAGAATTATAGTGGTAATATTCAAGGATTAAAATGGTTTTAGACCACATTACTTGAATGTACCCATACAAATTTACCTTAGCTTTAGGATTAGCATTTTAAACCCTGTTGCTCAGTCCCAAATAAAATTAAGATGGCCTGACAATTTTAAAATGCTCTCTCCTCAAAATATCTAAGGATTCTCCTTTGCTGGTCCCTAGAAAAATTATGTTATTCTAGTCTTCATTGATTGAGTTCATTTTGCTTAGTTTTATCTGCTGTAATTATTTTGATATTTTAATTATTTGGGCATTAAATGTTATTTTCAGAGTTTGATTATGAATTTATATTTTAATTACATTGTAAACCTATGTGACATTTTTAAACCTGAAAGCACAATGAATATCATAAATGGCTTTTTTAAAATTTGTCCATCCATTTCTAGCCCACAATTGGGCCTCAAGGCAGCTTATGAAAAAATAACGATACAGCCATGAGAAATGGAGTTCAAAACAACCAGCAAATACGCTCATGATAGGATGGTGGTGGAGACAATAAAAGATCAACATAATCCAAATGCTTGGAGAAATAAACATATGTTCATGTTTCATTGAAAAACCGATTGAGACAGAAGCCTGTCAGACTTCCTGTGGGAGAAATTCCACATTCTGGGGAGAGAGTTTTAATAAGCCACATGCTCCATCCATGTCAATTGAATTTCTGAGAGAAACAGAACAAAGCCATGAACAAATTGGCAGACCCAGCAGATTAAACAACAGTAAAATGATGTCTTGAAGAGCAAAACACCAGGTACTGTATTTTGCATCAGATAATGTTTCTGGACATTTTTCCATAGCACGTTTAGGAATCAAATCTATAGCTAATGATAGAATATAAATGTAACAATGGATTTGGAATCACTGTCACAAAACCAAAGATTTATCTACATACAAACCACTTCAGAAAGTTATCACATCAAAGTTGCACCATCTGTCACAGTGTTACTACTGTTAGAAATTTGGAAAAGGAAAAGACACAGAAGTATACTTTATTCCAATCCAGAACAATAATTCAGATTAAGGCTCTCCCTGAATTTGTGAACAAGCATTTTAACAGATGCATGGACTTTTAGTATTAGTTGATGGTCCAACAAATGCCTCCAGTAAGGAAAGCAAATTAAAAGTAACAGCAGATCAGCTGAAATGGTATTAACCAGGAATGTGTAAGAACATGGTAGAAATCAAAGAGCAGGAAGCCTATGGATCTTCAACCTCCTTTCATGAACCCTTTCCAGGTCTTTATACCATGTCTCTACCTTCCTATACAGAAGCCATGATGGTGCTATACCAGAAGTGGGAATCATTTTGGAATTGTGGCCAAAATGGCACCTGCTTCCAGGAATGGCATGAAGCTGTCTCTGTTTAGGAAGGCTGTGTGGCAGACTGGTTACTTCTGCTTGGGAAACACAATCTTTAGAAAAAAGTAAGTGAAAAACGACACGATGGGGGGATGGATGCGGGAGATCCAGCAGGGGAGGATGCTGTACAAGGGGTACCTCAGAGGATGAGGAAAGCCCTGGGAGGCGCAGAGTAGTCCACTCTGGGGAGGTGGCTGCAGTCCTGTACCAGGGCCTTCCCCACCACCTAAGGCACCCTGTGCTACACTTAATGATAGTATAGTTGCTTAACAACCACAACAGGGAGACTTGGGATTAGTTAAGGAAGGTAATCAGGTGGGCATCTCAGTTAATGACTACCATGATTTATGACCATAATTCCATTCTCAATTGTTGTCGTAAGTCGAAGACTACCTGTAATGAAAAACAAGTCAAATTGATTGTCTTGTCACAGAAGGTCTATGATGGGGTCTGCAACCTTAAACACTCAAAGAGCCATTTGGACCCATTTTCCACAGAAAAGAAAACACCAGGAGCCACAAAACTCTTCCCATGCCTGACCATTTCTTGAGTGGCCACAAAACTAGCACATGTAGTTGAATTAAACATTTTGTTTTCTTCTGAAACTTTTCTTTTCTTGGATTTATCAATGGTTGGCCTACTGGGGGTTGAAAAGCTCAATAAATCGCATGCCAGTGGGTGTCGCACATTGGCAGTTGTGACGCATATTTTGAGTGACAGGGAGCCGCAGCAGAGGGGTGAAAGAGCCACATGTGGCTCCAGACCATAGACCCTTGGTCTATGACAAATTGAGCTGGGGCTTCCTGTTTGAAATTTGGGAAGACTCAGATTTAAGAGACAATTTTATTAAATTGGTAAGATCACTTTACACGTCACAGAGAGCACAAATAACTGTCAATGGAGAGCTAACAAAACCCTGTGAGATTGAAAAAGGAACAAGACACGGATGCCCAATATCTCCTCTCCTGTTAATCTTAGTTCTTGAAATACTAAATACATATATAAAACAAAATGAGAACTAGGAATTGTGAGAATAAAGATTTTAAAAAGAAATTTATAAGTTCAGGATATTTACAGATGACTTGGTGTTGGTTTTGGAAGCTCTATTAAAACAAATAGAAAAATTAATAGAAAAATTAAACTAATTTGGTCCATTAGCAGGTTTTAAGATTAATAATCAGAAGATGAAGATGTTAGCAAAACATATGAGAATAAAGGATCAAACAGAAGTAACGAAGAAAAGAGGTTTTAAAATAGAGAAAAAAGTAAAATATCTAGGTATTACCATAACAAATATGAATTGCATATATTTCAAAATAATTGTCATGAATGAAGATAAATTACACATGTCCCACTCCTGCAAAATAACTATGTTAGGGCATAGAATGAAGTTTTAAAAACATACGTTAAGATGGAAGAAAATACAACTGTCATTGTTGGGTTGAATTTCTGTGATAAGAATGAATATTTTGCCTAGAATGATATTTTTGTTTCAGATACTACCTGTTTTGACAACCAATCCACAATTTAAACAGTGGCAAAAAGATATACAGTATCTAACTTTATATGGCACGTAAAATACCACAAGTGAAATATATTATGTTATAACCTGCAAAGAAAAGAGAAAGATTGGTGTCAGCTTTGGAAGCCATATTAGGCCGGAAGCTTCCATGCTGCCACCTTCTCATGTGTGGGAAAGTAGGAGGGGGGATTTAGTAGAGGGGTTGTCTGTCTGTCGACATAATAGCATTCTTCCTGTCAGTGAAAGTCAGGGCAATCCTGCATCTGGAGAAGGAGTGGTCGGAATGATGTCTCGAGATGGGACGGCGGCTGATTGGAGCATGTGATCGACTGAGGACTGAGGGGATGGTTTTGTTGATTTTGATTTACTGAGGGAAAACGCTCAGATTCGGGTTTTCCCAGATGTGCCAGTTTACCTATTTTAGTAAATAGAACTTTGAAAATGCTTGCTTCAGAGTCTTTACTTGGAGCTGGGGGTTTTCTGGAACGCTGACATTTGGTTTACCTGATTTGAAATCGTACTTTGCAGCTTCTGGGAACTAGAAACTACAAGATTGATGTGGATTTTTAGAATTACTTTGTTAGACATGCCATATTGAGACTACAGAATAGATACAAATACAGGTTGTATCTAAAAACACCTTTGTAGCTCTCAGACCAAGAAATTTTTATATAGAAGAAATAAGAGACAAGCACAAATGATTGACATACTGTAAGATACTAGTATTCTGTCAAGTGGAATACAAAGACATAGTTGTTAATGGTTTTCCTATTTACAATTATCAGAAAGATTAAAAGTAGACAAATGTATAGTTTTGATTATTTTAAGACTGACTTTGAAATGAAATTGTGTACAAATGATGAACATGTGATGGCTAAAACATATAAACCTTTACTAAAATTTGAAACAGATAAAAAACAAGAGAAAGAATGTGGACTAAATTTTTGGTGATAATATACAAACAGAACAATGGGAAAATATATGATTGAAAAGATTGACATTTGCACTATGTTATAAACTTTAATTTTTTTTATAAAAGGATATATACCATTTTCTGTAAAAGAATAAAATGAACTGATCTATGGTTTTCATGATTTAAGTAGGATAGATTATAGAAAGAAGAGAATCATGATGTAATTTTAGACAAAGAGGTAAATTTGTAGTTGTACTTACAACTGTTGTAAAGAAGATTGGACTTTTTACATCTTTTTACTTTCTTTTCTATTTTTCTTCTATCATTTTTTTCTTTTTTCTTTTCTTTTAGTTTGTATTAATTTTTACTCTTATTTTTAAAACTTTCAATAAAATTATATTTTTTAAAAAGGAATCCCTGATTCTACCAGTTTGAAGATCTGCTGGAGATCAGCTATGAGTTTATCTGGACTGAGAGTGGTTAATACTAGAAAGAAAAAGCCACAGTAATCCAAATCAGGATTAATTTGCCTTCTTTTGAAAGATTCAAACCTACTTAATAAGGTAAAGTGGAAAGATGTTCACCAAAGAATTTGCTTCAGTCAGTAACTAAGGTGGCATAACCCCAGAATAGGCCCCAGAGGAAACACAACCTAATTCTTAATGAATAAGAGAATTAAGGGTAGAATAAGGAACAAAATTATTGCCTTTAAGAATTTAGATGGAATATTTCTTGGCTGAAAACATCCATGTAGAAAGACATTAAACTCAAAACTTCAGCCTTGAGTAGTTTAATGGCTAATGGTACATAGTTGTTGCCATGTTGACTTGCTTATCTAAATTGCAAAGGACCCTTCAGAGGCTCTTATAAGAAGGAACTTTTCTTGATTGGTAGAAGATTGAAAGTAACTACCGAAATACTTAAGTCATGACCTGCTCATAGATCTTCTATTGATCTTGGAGACCTGAAGCACTTTCTAGAGTTATTAAAATCTTTGTGATTAAGAGTAATTAATCTCAAGATGTTCCCTAAAGCACTAAGAAGGTTATGCTTCAAAGAATCTATTCAAGCCTACCTGGGTTTTAGAACAAATAGGTACATTGTCAGTACAGAGAAGAATAGGGAGAGGACAATGGGCGGAAGGTGTAATGAAATTCTGATTTAGCAAAAACAACTACAATATCATCAATGTGTAGGTTAAACAGTAGTGGGACATGAATATGGCCCTGTTTTATACCTGTAAAGGTGGGCATTTGTATGGTGGTATTAACATAGATGATAATTAATCAATGCTACGTGGTGTAGCATTATACATTGGCCTATAGTTGAATGACCAGATCTAAACTCTGTGTTAATGGTTTACTTTGATATTATCCAATCCAAGAGTATCAAAGTAAACCACTTTATTAATTACAGATTAAAAAACTAGTAATTTGCTATGTCTGATTTGTCCCCTTTTTTGTGTACAGGGAGAATAATGGAATTGAATCATTCTTAGGGAATCTGTAAGGAGTTATTTAAGGCATTAAAAAGGAGAGCTAGCAGATGCCGACCAAACGGTTACATTTTAGAAGTTCTTTTAAAATAATGTCTTTGCCAGGGGCCTTGCTATTTTTTCAGTTGGGAAATTAATTTTTGAACTTAATATGTAGACTGGAGGCCATTCTGGAAGGGGGTCATCTGGTGGCAGAATGTACAAATCACCACCTGGTATTAAATAGGCCATGGAAGTATCCATTTCAAGATTCACAGGAGATCAAGTTGTTATTAGCCGGGTTAGATTTTACTGAGGATTGGGAAATGAGAAAAGGCAGTCATCTTTATTTGTTACGGCTTGTTGGATCTTGGTCCTGCTCTTTATTTCTTCTTATTCCATACTTTTGTTTTAACTTCTTTAGAAGTCCTTTTATAACTGTTTTTGTAGAGTACAATACATTACCTGAAAGAAAGATCATTGTTACTTTGGACATTCTTACCTCTAAGTATTACTAATCCTTTCACTGTGACTCATTCTGTATTAAACCAAGACTTAGATTGATTGCTGATTGAGGAGGAGAGTTGATCATGTTTTAGATATTCTTGAGCTAAACCAATACATTTTTTTAAATGACAGTGATTTATTCAATGGCATTGCCAGTCACCTTTACAGCCTGTTGAGATGACCAGCTAGAAAGAGCTGAGCTATAACCACAGAAAGCTTCTTAGACCATACTGAACGAGGAGAACAGGAATCAGGAGAAAGTGTCTCTGCTTAATTAAATTACTAGCAAAGGATCTTGAGGGAGTAGGTGTTACTCACCACATGAAAAAGCATCAGAAATGTTAACAGTGAGGGGCAAACATATTAAAAATTAACATATAATCCAAGGAGAGGTTCCTCTAGCACCCTAAAAGATTAATTTTCTCTCTGGGCCAGTAGGCAGAGGCCCATTAAAGAAACCTCATATAGAAACCAAAAAATGATTACTTTCTTGTTTCCATGGGAACATTTCAGTGTACCCTCAGTCAAATGAAGCACCAACCCAAAGGTAACATTTGAAAAAGTAAACCAACAGCAGTCATGAGTGTAAAAATAATTCCACATGTAATTTTAAATCAGATTGTCTAAATAGGAAATGTTAAAGCAGGATGTAAAGAAAAACATTCCTTCAATCTCCAATGCCTTCTTCCTTTAATCGTTCTGAGAAACAGTCCAATGTCTAGTACAGTGGTGGGTTGCTACCAGTTCACCCTGGTTTGGTTTGCACGTGGACGTCACACGTGCGCCCATGAGCAAACAGGTAATGACGGATTTTGAAACCCACCCCTGGTCTAGTAGAAACAGAATGTCTGATACCCTAGAAAATTTATTTAAGAGGTTCACAATGTAGCATGCATAAGTGCACTAATGTGGCTCTTGTTCCTGTCACATTTTAACTTTTTTCATTTTTCTCATTCAAATTTGCAAATTTTGTTTGACAAACAAACTTGAATTGGGAAAGGAAGTGAGTATTTCAGCACTGAAACTTCTAAGAAACTACTAACTTTTAGTACTTCTTCTTGCCCTCTTTGCAGTCTTAATTTTCCGTGGATTTCTTTCTGCAGCCTATTTGTCATTATTCAACTTTCTCTTCCCAAATCTGCCATCTCAGAATGCAACCTTATAACCAGTCACAAACCCCTTTGAACTTAATGGAACACAGTTCTGGATAAACTTGTCCAGAATTGGCCTGTCTGGCTCTAAATAATCTCTGGCAACAACTGAGGCACTTTCAATTTTTTGGAAATAAGTAATTAGTCCAGCCTTTTCATCTTTGAACACAATTAGTTGATTGAAAAGTCCTAAGAATATTTCACAACTGTTCCCAAAGTGGCGTCATGATTGACTTTAACTTTATTCGCTTTGTTCATGTCTCAATAGTATTGAGCTGAATGCTCACGTTGTCCAATGCATGACAGTAGGTCTAGTATTTGCTTAGAAAATGCAAAGCATTCAAGCATTCATTCAATGATTAAATCTACTTTGCTTGCATTCCATCTGAGCAATCTGCCTCCAACTTCTGAACTCTATATTTTCTAGTAATCCAATTTATTTTCTAACTACATTATCATTTTTTTTTCCAAATCTGCATCCATCTTATAAGCTTGTGATGTTTGTTCCACCTAAAATTATTTCAACAGCAAGGATAACAGAGCATCAAACATTTTTTATTTTACTTTCTAATTTACAACTGTTAGAACAATTACCTCGAACAGTTATTCATTCAACGACTACAGCAGAATTTTAATTCAACTTTTTGGAAATAGTTATGGGTGGGGAGTTATGATATGTGTTAACTACAACTGCATGGGTTAAGGAGGAAGATTAACCTGTTCAAGCTTGAATGAGAAGCATTCTTTTGATTTGCTTTTGTTTTACAAGCCCTTAGATAACATAATTTTAATTGTTCCCCTTCTTTTCTAAGGAGAATTGACAAGCCAGTCAGTCATTTCCTTTTGCAACTCAATGGCTCATACTCAGTTGATCTGAAAAAAGCAAACCCTGAATTTGCAAGAAAACACTAGGAAGGGGGGAAAAACTGGGACAATGGTACATTGATTGTACATTTTGAACAATCAGAGATTAACTTCCAGTTTGTTTGATTCCTCCCTCCCCCAATAATCTTACTATGGAGTCCCGTGGAATTGACGTTGATTTCAAGATTCTTACTGTAAGTGGTTGCTTCACATGTCATCCAGTAATTTTCAGTTATAGATCGTTATAATTTTTCAGAGTAATGGAGTAATGCAGGACATTCTTGTCACTGTGGCTGCACTGTAAAGGCAACATCACCAGATGGCACACTTAGCTACATTCTGTGGCTACCTGATAAGGTCCAGCTGCAGGTAATTGTTCTTTGGTGTTGGCCAACTCCATTCTTCACAGCCTTAAATCTACTCAGGTTGTATGGAAGTGGCAACTCTACATCAGTCAAGGACACAGATGTATTTTCATTATATTGTTTCTTATGCTGATTTGGCTATCGCTTCTCCTTCTGTCCCTAGCATGGCTCAAGAAATTTACATCCAAGAAAGTAAATGGATATACAGTAGAACTGTTTCTGATTATTTTTAGTGTGTATTATGTAAAAAGTATATTCTCTCTTACCATGTAAACATCTACATATGTTTTGATTTATTTATTTAGGTGATGCAGCAACTTTTTTAAAAGCTTGAAAAGCTTGCTTTTATTATAAATATGAATTATAAAATACACATTTCCAACTCTATCAATTTCCCACAATTAGAGTAGTATTCATTTATATACAGGGATATCAATAAATCCTTAAATGCCTGTCACTTTAGTGTCCACATTAATAGGGAAGAAGGCCATTCCAATACTTTTCTAACAATATGTTTTTAAATCTTTGCAGAGCTTCATAATAATTTAAATTACTCCTCCTATTAATCTCAGATTGTGTGAAAGCTGCAAAAAGATGGAAGTAAAAGTTGTGCTTGCATTAAAACACATTGTCATTTTCAGTTGTGGTGCATTATATGCCACATAAAAGAAAGTAAAAGGAAAGTAGGCCTTCTCTTGATGCCATAGGCACAACTATAAATTTTTGAGGAACAATATGTCTATTGTTTCCCCTTATCTTGTATTAGGTTGTTTTCTCATTTCCCTACCAAACCTACAGCCTTCCAATTCCCTGGTGGTCTCCCAAGCCCAATCAGGAGCTTCAAAGTCCAGAAACGAATGGCCAAATGCTGCTGCATTGCTATGGTAAATTTGTATGACCAATCACATGGTTTAAGCAGAGTATGCAAACATAGCAATCTGGCTTTGAAAACTGCAGACACATTGGCAGTTGAGAATTCAAGACAACAGATGGTTGACACCCTGTAAATCAGCACACTTTGCACTCAGTTGAATTGTGCCAAAGGATACTGAATTAGAAGTCTGATGCCATTCCTGTTCAGTAGAAAATTCTTTTGTATTTGGATTTTAGCATGGTGCTACAACATATTTACTAGATTCCATTATTCATTAAGTGTATTTGACAAGAAGCTGTTCTGCGCGGGAGAGAAATCAACAACCTCATCAATATCTCAATAATGAAAGGAATTCCCCTGTAGATCCTACTCAAGTTAAAATATAAAAGGCCCTTGCTTAGATTCATCTGTGATGGCACTATATTCCCATCTTTTTCAGTTCTTGGTTTGTTCAGCTCAACATGATGACCTTATTTTTTAATGTTTCAGTCAACTGATCTAGCAAATAATTTTAGATTGAATTTCAATGTAGCAATTGCAGTTTGTATTTACTGTCTCCTCAACCATTTGGTCAACAGGAATGAATCCAAAATAATTGCTGGCATGTTGCTGAATTGAAAAGTATCCATTTATGAAACTGTAATATTCCTCCAGGTGTTCCACAGATAGCATTGCTAACAGATCTGTGCAAAGCTGTTACAGATTCACTTTGCAAAGGGATTCATGCCATGAAGACAACACGATTAGCTTCAGCAAAGCAAAAAGGTCACCCAATTTGCCACAACAAAGCAATTTGGGTGCCTTCAGAGTACTTTAGGGAAGTGCTGTTGGAGAAGGCATTTTCTGCGTGATCAGGTTCATAGGAGCTTAATCCAGCTTCTTCTGGAGAAATCACAATTTACCAAGATAGGAATCATGCCATTACTGGACTTCAGAACACACAGCGTAACATACTCTACAAGGCTACACTCTGAAAACATAACCAGAGGCATCAGTGAGTGCAAAGTAGTATTCACTATTTGATTACTAGCCAAATCAAACATACTGATTCCATTCATTTTCAGTTAAAATGTTGAACAATTTGGAATGCAGAGTATTGAAATCTGTAGAAGAGGACGCCCATGGGCAGGATGTTTTGTCCTTACATCCAAGCAAGAACTTTACAATTTTGTGGATTTTTAAAACATAAATTTAACATTGTGAAGTTTTAAATATCTCAACTACTGAAACTTTTGGGATGCAGCCTGATAGAAAACTGAATGAATGAACTTTTCATTAATTGTCTATGAACTGACATCAAAAGACCAGACATTCTATTTTAACCGTATAGAAAGCTAGCAGGAGGATTTGTTTCTGAGATCATGAGTCTCATTCTTGAATCAAGGCTCCCGCAAACGACCTGGGAAAACAGCATGACTTGCTGCAATGCTGCTTCCTAATGAATATTTCTGTTCTGTTGCTCTGGCCAAGCCTCAATTTGGAGCACTGCTCTGGCTTGTCAAGTACATGTTTCAGTGATTAGTAATTTAAACCAGAAATGGCTGAATGAGTAGGTGACCCACATGTTCACCACTTGGGCACAAGAGGTGACTTTCAAAGGCAGATTCTTCCCGAAAGAATCACCAGGTCAGGGCTAAGGATTAGTAAAGTTTTCATTATTTTAATACTCCCATAAATATTGGTTCAATGGCTATACTTTCTGGCTTGAATCTTCAGTCCATTGTTCTGCCTCAGATTAGCAGAATCTACCCATAACTTTTTCAAGTTCTATTTACTATATAGGCCTGATCTTGAAGAATGAACCTGATAGATTGACTAATGAACTGAAAAAAATTATAGATAAGAAATTATAGTAAAATAATAATTGTGTTGTGGTTAGCAAACATTCCTAAATGAAAATCAGGAATGTGCAATGCACAACAGTATATTGTTCACTAGCCCCAGTTACTGTATACAAAGCTAGCTTATGTCAGCAAATTATTCTTATGTAGTTAGCAATATAAGAGAATCCCAGGACACTCAAACAAGGCTAAATCTGAGTAGTACTTACACACACACACAATATGCAAAAAAATAGGGTAATCAAGTAATATTTTCCTACTTATAGATATTAAAAACAAAAATGTGTTGTGCCCATGTAAAACATATGTGATAGTTTCAGTTTTGATCTTAATCTACAATAGCCTTAAACTAAATTTAGGCATTTTTATGTGCTTTAATTGGTATAATTCTAAGCAGCATACAGTCTCATCCATGGACATCCTGTTCCATTCCACAATTGGAATGGAACTACTTCAAATCTGTAAATATCTTTTGGATGTGAATTTGGGAGATTTGTTAGATTGATGCAAATGTTGCAGCAATGGCTTTGGGGACCCATCCATCTAGCAGTAATTCTATTTAAAGCCAACAATAGAAAAGTATAGAAAAGTAAAGTTGCTTTAAGCAAGAAAAAGCTTAGAAGTGTATTGAAAACTCTGCCATTTTTTTAAATTTAACATACTATAAGTTAAATACAACATGGACCAATGGACTATAACTAATTTTTTTCAAAATAAATGCATCAGAATAACATGGAAAAGTATTTTCTTTCACTTTTTTCCCTTTGTGATCTTTCCCCCCATGTCTTAATTCTCCTGACATTCCTTTCTTATTATATTACTTAACATTATATTTTGTATAGTTTATTCAGTATATAGAGCCGAGGTGGCGCAGTGGTTAGAGTGTAGTACTGCAGGCTACTTCAGCTGACTGCTAGCTGCAGTTCAGCAGTTCAAATCTTACCAGCTCAAGGTTGACTCAGCCGTCCATCCTTCCAAGGTGGATAAATTGAAGACCCAAATTATTGGGGGCAATATGCTGACTCTGTAAATCGCTTAGAGTGGCCTGTAAAAGCACTATGAAGCGGTATATAAATCTAAGTGCTATTGTTATATTTTGATGTAGTTATAATGGTAATGTACTTGAGTGAAACTGTAAAAAGTAGTTGATTTTGATTAGATCATAGTCCAGAAATATTTATGAACTACAATTGTTATATTTACCAGAAAGGAGTAGGGATTTTTTCTCCAAATAATAACCGGTGAATGGGGGGGGGACTCTTTTACATCCATTGAGAAACAGTCATAGCTGAAGATATAGTTGAAGGCAGTGGGTGAACAGGAGATGCAATTAAATGGCTTAAGTCTGAAAGGAACCAGGGAGGAGTCACTTCTGTTATTCCAGAGGAGTGAGCAGGTTCGTTCTTCTGTCCTCCTTTTGTTGCTTAGAAGACATTAACATAGGAAGACATTGTTCAAAACAAGTAAACGTGTGTGTGGGTGTGTGTTTATGTGTGTGTGTGTGTGTGTGTGTGTGTGTTCAAATAATGGAATTCAAAGCAGGAGAAGCCTCTGATACAATGTTGTGTGAGTTGGGGACAAGCTCTTTTGTCAACTTTTATTTGAAGGTTGTTCAGACTCTTCTGTCTGTGGAAGCTCTCAAAGTGCGACAAGGACTCCGGAAAATCCAAATCCTCCTCCTACCGGTAGTAGAGAGTTGCATGGATAGAGAAGCTCTCCATTAAAGACTTTCATCTGTATATACTGCAAGAAGCAGGAAGAAAATGGTGCTAGCACAGTGACTGAAAAAGATTAATGGTCTTCAATCTATAAACTGCTGAATTCAGTGAGGCATATTTACAGAATAATCACACAGGGTTGCTTGAGTTGGAGCCCACCACAAAGGCCAGTAGAAGGAAAAAAGAAATACCCCAAGGATACCTTCCCCTGTTTCCACCCCAGCTTGCTTAGCATAAGCAGAACTAAACAGTTCACAGAAGTAGCTCATGCATACTTATCTGAGAATAAGTGGGCCTTTGCTAGGGAATAAGCCTTCATAGGTTTATGTGTATTTCAAGCAACTTTCTGCATGTGAGTGTATACTTGTATGTGTATGCATGAGACTATTCATCTCTGCTGAGCTTCTTAGATAAAGGAGGTGCAAGAAACAACATAGGAAAAAATTGCAGTTAGGGGTACTGTAGAAAAATATTAAGTTTCGTGGGCTTACAGTATATGATGTTTATTTAGGAGCCAGAGTCAAGTAGTTTTCTTTGATAGATCTTTATTGAAGAGGAATTTAATGCTCACTAACCACATTTATTTGGGGACTGACACACATCACATGCCAATGTGTATCTACATTATCTACATTTGAAGAATAATGGAGACTTCTCCATTGTTGCATGTGATGTTTCTACCCAAGAGATTATTTGCAAAGTTTTGATAAACCACTGCCCTCTGCTTTCATTGAAGCATAGATGTGATTTGGAGATTTTATTACCAATTTGAGTCTTATAGAATATTCTAAGGCTTGTGATGGGGGTCTTAAGGGTATAATTCTAAATGCTGTTATTCAGTGAAAATCATGTTCTAGTATTACTTTGAAAATAAATATCCATTTTAAAATTGATTTCAAAAGTGTATGAACAAGACATGTGCATGTGCGTGCGCATGCACATGCGTTGAGGCCAGTGTTGACTCTTAGTGACTGCCTAGACATGTCCTTGCAGTTTTGGGGGCAAGATCCTGGAAGTGGACTGCCCTTGTCTGCTTTCCAGTGTTGAGGGAGAATGACTGGTCCAAGGTCACTCAGCTGGTTTTGTATCTAAGGCAGGACTTGAACTCACATTCTCCTAGTTTCCAGCCTGATGCCTACACCAAACTGGCTCTTTTAAGAAGACAAAGTGTGCGAAGAAAAATCAAGCCCTCCCTTCTCACATTCTTCCCTCTGTGATTCAAAATCAAAAATTAGAATAAGCTCCAGACAAACATCAAAGTGCAACAGGAAACACCAAATGTGATCAGGTGAATATTCCTTTTTATCTAATCCTAACCTGATGTCTCTTTGATCAACTAAGAAAAAGAGATTTTACTGAAAGAAACGCCTGCCTTCAATCAACAAGCACAAACCCACATTCAACAGGAAGCCTAACTACAAAGGCATCACTTCCTGTAAAACCAGCTAAGTGCATTTTCTTAGAATTCTTAGAGGGTGAGATTTTGTCTTCAAGGAACAGTAACAATACTTTCCTATATAAGACACTATTGAGAAAGATTTAAACTGCGGCCACCTCCAACAGCTGATTGTGTATGGTGCTCTTGGAATGAACATCACCTCTGATTCAAGCAACTACCTGCATTCTTTATTCCTGGTTCTGAAACAAACCTGGTAGACTTCTTTATAACAAAAGGCAATGGGAATTTTCCTTTTTTGGTGAACTTGATAGCAAAGAAGTAAAGATGGTAGGTATTTTTTGTTTTCTTTCTCTCTTCAAAACAGTTAAATACGGGCAGTGAATCAGGGAAGGAAAACAATGATTAATCCAAATGGTGAAGGCAGATTATGAAGGATAAGCACATTTTAGTGCCAATGACATTCAGAATCTTGAAGCAATGGATTTTCCTATAATAATGTGTGGCTGTGAACACTGTACCATAAGAGAGGACAAAAAACTGTGGACTGCAAGAACCAGCAGTCAGTTCCAGACCAAATAAAGGTTGTCTGCTCTCTTGAAGAGATAATCAGCAAGTACAAATTTCAGTACATACTTTTGGAATGTGATTGATTATGATTGGCTAGTCTGAGGAAAACAGCAAAGAAGACTATGGGTAAAGCAGATAGATGTGATCTGGAGATTACTGTGAAGTTTTAATGGTCAAAATGTTTATGGATTCATTCATTTAGAATCATTAGGAACTGGTCCTAACTAACTAGTGCTTAACAAATTTCAATCACAATCCTGTCCTTTGTACAGAATGAGATTTTCACAGGTCTGATCTCCAATCCCAATATGCATGCATTTGGAAATACTCCATTGTTAGGCTCCTGCACTCATCTATTTATTCAGTACAAAGACTTCAGGGGCCAATGTGACAAATCTGGATTACCTTCCTGAACTCAGCAATTTGGGTTCACAGACAGTCAGCTTTCCATTTCAGAATATGCACTTTGCAGGTTTGTCAAAATCAAGATTCTAAAAATGCTAGTCCAACCTTCTATCCCCAAGCCATTTGCTTCCTTGACTGTTAGTTTAACAATGTTTCCTTAAAGCATGCCTTCATTTTCTAGAAATCCCTGAAAGATACCCATAGACAACTTTCACTCTCATGGGATATGCCTTGCTGTTGATATTCTAAGTTAGGAATTGAAAGGGTAGCTCCTTTGAGATGGTGTTTTTCCCACTGTAGAGTAAAGTAAAGTAAAAGTCTCCCTTGAGTTACTCCTGGTGACTATTTCTAGGCAACAATAAGGAAATAGTTTGTCATTACCTTCTTCCCTGCGTGCCTCAGGAAATTGTAAGAGTGGCAAGAGACTCATAACTGCAATGGTAAGTCTCATGGCCATATGAAGAGGGAAAGTTCTGAAAATGTTTTTCTCAAGCCTGCCATTAAGTGATGATAAACTTCTCCCACTCCCCCAGCAAAATGCTGCTTTCATTGCTTCTGAAATCAAAAGGTAGCTGGCAAGGCCTGTTTTTACAGCCTTGGCCCTAATCTTAAAAGAAAACAAAGCTCCAGCATAGCAATGCCTCTTCGTCCATTCACCTTTTGTTCCCTATTCTTTATGCCCTTTCTCACAAACCTGCTTCCTAATCTTTGAGTATACCTAGAACAGTGATCGCGAACCTTTTCGGCACCGAGTGCCCAAACCGGAACACGCGTGCATGTGCATGCATGCTGGAGCGCCAGAAACCCAAAAACCAGCTGGCCGGTGTGCATGCACATGCTAGCCAGCTGGTCTTTGGATTTCTGGCACGCACATGCATGCTGGCCAGCTGGTCTTCGCGTACCAGAGCACTGGAAACCCAAAAACCAGCTGGCCGGCACAGGCATACCTGTTTTTTGGCCGGTTTTGGCAGTGTTTCGGGCTGTTTTCAGGCTGTTTTTCAGGCGATTTCCAGGCCATTTTTCAGGCTGTTTTCAGGCCATTTTTTGGGCTGCTTTCAGGTTGTTGTTTTTTTGGGCCAAAAATGGCCCAAAAAACAGCCTGAAAACAGCCTGAAAACAGCCTGGAAAACGGCCCAAAAAATGGTCTGTTTTGGGGGCTCTTTTCTGGCACTCTGGTGCCTGCAAAGACCAGCTGGCTGGAGGGCATGTGTGCACCGGAAACCAGAAGAGCAGCTGGTGAAGGTGCATGTGCTCACAGAGAGAGCTATGTGTGCCACCTCTGGCACGCGTGCCATAGGTTCGCCATCACGGACCTAGAAAATAGCCCATCATTCCAGGTTTTGAGCACTACTTATTTGGTGTGCAGTTAAAACCTGCCCAAGCAAAACCTTTTTTAAAAAAAGGTTTCCAAAACCAAAAAAAAGGTTTCCAGTCAACGAGTGAAGGAGACTGAATGGTAATAGGACTGTGCACTTTTTCAACAGGGTGCTTGGCTTCACTGCAGTAACTCCTCAGACTGCTTTGTGAACCAAGAACCCTCTTGTACATATGTAAAACTAAAGCAAAGAAGCCTTTTTTTTTGTTGTTCCACCCACCTCGACTGGCATTTGAAATCATTAGAAAGAGTGTACAGTCTATGCACAGAAGCCTCATCCACCAAAGCTTCTGGTTATCTACTGAAAGCTTCGTATGTCCATTGAAAATGCCAGTGGATGTTGTGAGGTTAAAGAAGAAGCCTCATTCAGGCAAAAAATATTGTGTCATCACCTTGATTAAGAGAATCGTGTCACAACCAGACATGCCAATTTTATCTAGCAATTAAGGCACCAAGCTAGAAGCCAGGAGGATGTGAGTTCTAGTCCCACTTTATGCATGAAAGCCAGCTAGGTGACATTGGACAAGTCCTTTTTTCTTAGTGCAACTCACCTCACAGGATTGTTGTTGTGGGGAAAACAGGAGGAGGAAGGAGTAATTAAATATGTTTGCTGCCTTGAGTTATTGATAAAACTAACAAACATGGGATAAATACTGGATTTATTTTAATGTGCACCTGGGCATATTGTGTGCGGTAGCAGAAAAAAATAACAAATTAGAACCAAGATTTTGTGCTGTTGGGAAACAATGAAAGAGAACATTGAGATTGTCTCCTTTCAATTACTTAAGTAGCTGTAAATGTTTATTAATATTTTGAATTACCTAGAACAGGGATGTCAAACTCACGGCATCACGACAGCATCATGTGATGTATCGGGACTTTTTTCCCCTTCACTAAACTGGGCATGGGTATGGCCAGCGCATGACGCATCCAGCCCATGGGCTGGGAGTTTGACAGCCCTGACCTAGAAGCATTATTACTTTTTTTTAATTTGTAAGATTTATACACTGCCTTTCCGTCGTGATAAAGAAATCTCTACTACAGCATTGTGTGCCATTCCTCTCTCTCACTATAATAACACATCAAAATCTCCCCCCTCTTTTTTTTTCAAGATGGTTAGATTGTCACCTTCTGAAACTGGGGGTGTGGGGAAGCAAGTCTCTGATAAAATTCTTCAAGCAACATCTGCTCTCTTGCATTTGCTAAGCCTTTGGTTCTGTGGCCTCTTCAATCATCCATAAGAACACAGATGCCCTAGGATGCCATTCAGTGAGTGATGGCATATTGTGATAAATATACTGGTATTCGTTTTCTGACTCAACTCAAATTCTATTTCTGGTTATAGATTTCAACATGGCACTTGTGCTAATGAGATGTTCAACATCAGTGCTATGAAGCTTAGCTGCTAGGAGACGTGCCATGAGTGTTGTCACATTTCTGTCTTCATTGAATATGAAAGAAAATGGACTAAATGGCATGTCATTGTAAGAAGAACATTGATATTGTCAAGTTGAAGTGTCTCCCCATATTCTCATGACAGCTCTGCCAGATCAATGTTTGTTCCTAGCCCTGTATGGCTTTCCAACTTTACTGAAGATTGGAATGTAGTGAAAGCTTCATAATCAGGTCAGGATCAGCTTGAAAACACTGACTCAAGAACTCAACAAGAGAGTGAATCTTTTCATTTCAAATACAAACATTTATCCTGTCAGATACATACTGTTGGCATTTCTTGTTCATGTGATTTGTTGCCAGAGGAATTTTTTTCAGCCTTGCTGTTCCATCTGGCTACATAATCATTTCATCTCTGAAAGTTGAGAGCCAGAGTTTTTCAGGTCAGGATAGACTTCACCACATTCAGTTCCTTATTCAATAACAGCAGAAACCTCAGCATTCGACATAACCAGGTGCATTTATTGCACTCATGAATGTATATATGTATGCATGCATGGATGTTTTTATGCTACTTTAATCAAAGAAATCTAAGTGGCATAAAACTCCAAGAATTTATCAAGTGTAAAAAATCCATGTACTGTTTTTTTATTCAGATTTCTTCATAAAGAGATCTAGAAAATCTCAGGACACTAAAATAAAAGCACAAATAAGAAGAAAAATTATACCCAGATGATTTGAAACTCTTGGGGAGTGAAAAGCAGAGGACAATTAACTTCTGCAGTGTCAAATTCAAGTTCCTTGAATCTCAGCCATGACGTGTTCATGTGCTAAGGTCTATAAGCTGTTGAAATATGTATCAAATTTTGATTACTAAATTATTTGCAGATCAATCTAAGATGTTTGTTCAATGAGCACTACACTAGATTTTCAATAAATGGTAGAAGATTCTTCATTATCCCTCCTTTTAGATTGAAAGACAGTCTATAAACCAGACATCTTACTGATGTGCATCTGTGTTCAAGGAAGATGCCAGCATAATTAAAATATTATTTCTAATTATTCATATTGTGTGTTATTGTATTTCTCTGTGAGTCACCCAGAGTTGTCTGGAGTCAGGCAGCACTTAAATTGAATACATTAAATTGAATGATTAGATATTGTGGCCTAACTGCCTTGCTGCAGGCATTTTCAACTGCAGACAACATTCTTTTTCTTCCATAGTTATGGGATTCACTAAAAAAAATTGTTTCTCATCACCAGATTTTGTTATGATTTTCACTACTACATACAATTCTGATTCGATTCACTCTTCCATCACTCTTCAGGCGAATATCAATGTTTTTTCAGTCAATTTCTTGATTAGACAGCTTTTGCTACTTTCTGAATGCTTTGCAGAAGTTCTGTATAATCATTTGGAGACAAATACTAAAAGACCATTTCAGTCCTATGTATCAATTCTGCTTTATTTAAGGAAAAACAGCCAGCCAACTTGCTCTCAACTACTTTTGCAGAAAATAAGTTTGCACATACAGTCTATTTTTCAGTATTCCCCATATCTGTAAAAGGAAGGGAGTAATTTTCCTCAGTAAGTTTTTATAGGCCTTGGATAAGCCTGGAAACCTGTGCTGACTCTACATGTGTCAAAGTTGACAACTGGAGCCTTTAATGCTTTTACTGTGCTAAGATTGTTCCAAATGTTTCTGAAATGTTCTCATTTCTTGTAAACAGTACAACCTTTTGTCATAAATGGCATTTGAATATTCTTTGCAAACAGTAAAAGTAGTTTATCATGAAACATGTACCTAATGTAGACAAAAGTCTATGGAGATTCTCAGTCATCCAGGTCATGGTTGTCCCAAAGGTGCTTTTTCTAGGAGGCAACTGGACTTTCTTGTTTGTTTGTTTGTTTGTTTGTTTTTGTTTGAAAATGTTTTGCTTTTCATCCAAGAAGCTTCTTCAGCTCTGACTGGATGGTGGGGAATGGAAGACGTGTCGCTTCTTGGATGAGAAGTTAAATGTTTTCAAAGAAAAAAAGCAAGAAAACCCAGTTGCCTCCTGAAAAAACACCTTTGGGACAATTTAGCCAAAAGTTCAAACATATGTCCAGGTTTTGATGGGAAGTTGGGTTTTTGCACTGTTGTAAACTGATTTGACCAGTACCTCCAGCCATAGTGAAAGCTTCCTCAAATTGCCTCCTGATTGTTGGCAAAGTCATATGAGGGCTGCACATGATGCTTTATTAATATCAACAGCTACAGGTGAGAGTTTATCATCAGCTGCTTCTGCTTCTGCTGTGGATGATGAAACAATAGGCAGTAAAGTGTTGAGGAATTAAAAGAGTGCATAAATCAAGAGATTGTTGTTAAATTTTAAGCTTTTCAAGGTTGAAAATTGAAAGCTTTCTTTGGAGCTCCCGTTAAGTGTTGTAGCCAAATTAGCAGAGGTGAGAATTACAGGAGTGATTTTTGCTTGCTCCCCAACCAGCATCTGTCACAGCAGGTGGCAGCACCAAGCTAACCATGGCTGATTGCAGAAAAGGCTGAGTCACTCAGACATGGTTAGTACTTTGACAGATATCACTGGGAAATCCCAGGGCTGTAGGTTAAACAAAGAAGTCGCAAAAATCTTCTGGAAGAAGGCAGTGTCTATGGAGTCACTATGATTCAACCCAATTTGAGGTAGTCTATTTGTCTTTTTAACCAAAGCACAGTATGTCAAGGTAGATTTGCAAGGCTGACTAATTTGTTGAATTTATATTCTGCATTTCTTCCAGGAGCTCAAATTAGTGAATGAAACACTCCCTTCTCTTCTTTTTCCTCACAGTAACAACACTGTGAAGTAGTTGGGCTGGGAATGAGTGATTAGCCAAAATCACAGTCCAATAATTTTCCATGGGTGGATGTCCCTGCTCCTACTTCAGACATTAACCATTGTACACATTGGCTCTTATTGGGGTTGGGGTTTTTTTGGAGGGGGGAACAAATGTTTTGCACAGAGTTCAAATTAAACAATGAACAAAAAAAGGCATTATTTCAAGGTAGGCACTCATTCTATCTGCAGATTCAGCTTGTAGTAAGAGCAGAAAGTTCTCTTTCAAGAAACATCAACTGTTTAGATTTTAGGTAGGTACAAATTAGGTACCATAACATGACCTGTCTTCCAGCTTTCTTTGTTGAAATATTATTTGATGGGCAAGGTATGTGTTCCTGGGTATTTGTGGACAGATCATACTAAATCTAGTTTCTAGCTGCCTTGTACTCCTAGAGGACAGTGATCAGTTCCATTTCTTCAAGCAAGTAGACCTTAATGGATCCTCTGCATAGTCTATCATTGTTGTCTTAGTCTGTAATGGTATGTGGGAATAACCTTGGCAGATAGTGCAAGAAAACACACCCAAGGAATAATTGGATAAAAGGCAGCTTAACCCACAGCAGGAATGTTGGTAGGGCAAGATGCTCAGAAGAGACCCTCCCCTGTTTCTTGGGCTTTAAAGGGGACAGGGGAGAAATATGCTTTCAGACTTGCAAGATTCTATTTATGTAACCTTACCACAAAGTAGAATTAGTTCATCTGGCTGTGCTTCATGTCTGGACTACGACAAGGCCTGACAATAACTAAGGCTGTTACCTTCTTTGGTACAATCTTAATTGGGGGCTGAGGACTTCCTCTGCCACTACTAAACACTCATGTCTCCCCAATGTGCTCTCAAGCACATTGTCTCACATTCTGTAATGCAATACTTATCCACTCAAAATAGAGAGACAAGTAGCAAATAAGAGAATATTTGCAGAAGGAGAGGTAAACATTTGGGAGGAAGTGGAAGAAGAAATGAGAGTAGCATGTCCAGAGAGTAACAGAGGACTAGATCAGTTAAATAAAAGGATTAATAATATATGGATTGGGGAACTCTAAGGAGAATCCAAAACAAGAACAAACACTTGAACACGATGTGCCCAAAATGAGCTACTGAACAATCTCTACATCTCATAAATTCTCTATAAACAAAGAAGTTTTCCACAGTGAACAAAGGGCAATGATAAAAATCTCCTTCCAATGAACTTGGAACTTGGTTGCTTGTCTGAGGAAACCATTTCACTTTTTCATAGGTCTGAGTGGTTTCTTACATTCCTGATTCCATGGTATTTATCAGTCAGAATGGCAATTTAAATGAATTGCATCCAAATGAGAAATTAGGCATCATTGTTCTTTAATTTAGTGAAAGGAATATGCATCCATCTGCTGTTTGTTTACCACATATTCATAATAAAATGATTTCAGGATCTGGTATACAGGTAATTCTCAGTTAACAACCCCTGGTTCAGCAACCAATGCAATGGCACTGAACAAGTGATACCTACAATTAGTCTCCAAAGTTCTGGCTATCCCAGCATTCTCACAGTCATGTATTCATGATTTTGGTGCTTGGCAATTGGTTCACACTTACAATGGTTGCAATGTCCTGCAGTCATGTGATTGCCATTTGTGAAGTTCCCTGACAGCTTCTGAAAACCAAAGTCAATGGGAAAGTCAGCAGGGAAGATTGCACATCACTCAGATAAGTCTCCTACACACAGCAGCAGTCACCCTGAGCCTTGCTGTGCTTATACTGCATCATGCCAGACCCTTGTATGGCTCCCTTGCATAACAGCCATCCCAAGCCTCTCTGTGGTTCTGCTGCACCATACACTCTCAAATTCTCCCCACTCGACGGTAGCTACCATATGTCTTCTTTTTAAAAAACATCCAGTGGTGGAGTGCCCACGATTTCTGGAGGCAAGCTGTTCCACTGGTTAATTGTCTTCACTGTTAGGAAGTTTCTCCTTAATTCCAGATTGGTTCTCTCTTTGATTAGTTTCCAACCATTGTTTCTTGTCCTGCCCTCTGGTGCTTTGGAGAATAATTTGACCCCCTCTTCTTTATGGCAGCCCCTCAAATACTGGAATACTGCTATCATGTCACCCCAAATCCTTCTTTTCTTTAGATTAGCCAAATCCAAAAACTGCAGCCATTCTTCATATGTTTTAGTCTCCAGGCCTTTGATCATCTTAGTTGCTCTTCTCTTTCCAAAGTTTCAACATCTTTTTTGTAGTTCCAAAATTGGTTGCAGTATTCCAGGTATGGTCTTACTAGAGTTTTATAAAGCGGTAATAATACTTCATGTTATCTTGATTCTGTGCCTCTGTTTATAGAATTGTATTAGCTTTTTGGCTGCTGCTGCACACTGCTGACTCATGTTTAAGTGATCATCCACTAAGACTCCAAGGTCCTTCTCACAGTTTCTGTTTTTGAGTCAGGTTTCTGTATACTAATTTGTATACCTTTGATTTTCCCTGTTTAAATGTAAAACTTTGCTTTTCTCCACATTAAAATTCATTTTGTTGGATAGGGCCCATTGTTCAAGTTTGTCAAGCTCTTTTTGGATCCTCAGTTTGTCTTCTGGGGTGTTGATGATTCCTGCCAGTTTAGTGTCATCTGAAAATTTGATGAGTTCCCCTTCTATTCACTCATCTAAATCGTTTATGAAAATATTGAAGGGTACTGTGCCTAAGACAGAGCCTTGTGGTACCCACTACTTACTTCTCTCCATGTGGATGTAGACCCATTAAGGACTACTCATTGGGTATGGTTTGCCAGCCAGTTACGAATCCATCTGATGGTGATGCCATCTATCCCACTTTTTTCTAGTTTACCAAGAAGTAGGTTGTGGTCTACTTTATCAAATGCTTTGCTGAAGTCTAAGTATATTATGTCCAGAAATTGCCAGAGCCTTTTCTGAAGGCCAAAAAGACAGACAACATCCATATCTCAAGGGAACACTGTTTCATAAGGCAGTTTCCATGACACAAGAAACTCCACCTGGAAACATAGCTTCACTGAGAGGACTCAGAGTTTGGGTCATGGTAAATAGGGATACAGGGCCAATTCAAGGGAGAAGAAATAATTTAATCTGCCTTACTGATATCAATTTAACAAATTTTCCAGGCTTGATTCTGAACTCAGCTTTCCTCTTCTCATATCACTTGGAAATCTGATCAGTGATTCATGCTCATTAAAGCAAACAAACAAATCTAATGAACTTTCAGAACAATCCAATTCTCAGATAATGCAGAGCAGAATCCTAGAACAGTGTCCTCCAACCTTTTGTGTACCAGGGACTGGTTCCATGGAGAAAGGTTTTTCCGTGGACCTGTGGGACGTGTGGTATTGCATGCTGCCTGCATCCTGTGGATGAGGCTTTGCTTATTTGCACATGCCGCAAACAAGTGCCGATCCATGGACCGGGGTTGTGGACCCCTGCCCTAGAATCATAGAGATAAAAAAAGACCAATTAGGCTTTCAAGTCCGATTTCTAGCTCAGTTCATAAATACAAATACTGTCAACTGTCCAATTAGCAAATCCCATTGCCCCATACCACTCCAGATAATTCCGTGCCTGGTTCAGGAAGTAGGCTAGTTTCTCCAGCCACCTGTCAAACATGGCTCTTAGAGGCAGGGGCTCCTCCCCCCTGGGGGGCTGCTTGAGCCTGGGTTCCTGCCACTGCAGGGATTCCCTGGGCTTGCCCCACAGCCATGGGAGGGGGGAAATGACAGTCCTGCTGGGGGAACCCCAACTCCTTGTATGGCATGCTGTTAGAATTTCCACTCCCTTGGCTCTTCCCATTCTGCAGTTCTCCCGGACTTCCATTTGCTTCCTCGAGTCATGGCAACTCCAGATGGAACCAAGGTAAACTCCAATTTGGCTGCTTTCCCTGCATGCACCAGTGGCTGCTTTGTCTTCTCTGCTCTAACTTTGGATTAGGTTACCACCGTCTGCACCCGGGCATCCCCTTGAGTAACTACAAATGCCTCCCGAGGAGGGAGCGATCCAGGCTTCACTGTGGCATCAGTTTTTTGCTCCATTCCGGACATCGTTATGTCACCGCTTAATGTCAACTGTCCAATTAGCGACCCCAAAATAACAAAACACTCACAGGAGAATTGAATTCCCAAAAGCAAAACTTTATTGGATACACCATGTTGGTACTGAAGAAACAAAACGAGCTCTGGCTTCGCGCACAAATGCTTGCCCTGTTAAACAATATTTTCTCCTCCTCCCCACCCCTGATTGATTACATTGTCCAGTTATGAGATAGTCTTTTGTTATGAGAACGGTGACCTTGCTGGCTCCATACTCTCATGATCTCTGCAAACATTCTCCACATTCCATTTCCATCCTCCCAGTTCATTGGGAAGTTGAAAAGCATTAAGTTTCAAAGAAGCAAAACTGTTCAATCTTGACAAATACAGTCAAACATATCTGAGAGACTGATATCTAGCCACTCCAAAGAGTCTACATTTGCCTCAGTAATTTGTTCTATTATTTTTCAAATGGTTACGAGGAAGCTTTTCCCTAAAATTTAGGGAGAAACTGCCTTCTTGTAACAAATCATTATTTGTCCTGCATTCTAAAGCAAGAGAGTATATTTTTTTTCTGTGTGACATGATTTTGAGTATTTCTACAATACTTGATGAGCCTAGGAATAAACCTTGTGGTACTCTTCACTCATTTGATGAGAACCCACTGAGGAAAGGTCTTTCAGGGCAGCTTTCAAGCCAGCTGTGGTTCCACCAAAGAGCCCTGCCATTCAGCTCTTACTTACGATAAGCTCTGTGTAATGAATTTTTTATCAAGATAGGAAAATCAAGAAATTAGGGATAGAGCCAATCTTTTTTTTACCAGACTTTTGCTCAAATAATAGGATTAGTCTTTTCTTTCCTCTCCCCTGTACCTTACCCAGATCTGACATGAAAATCTAAATCCCTCCAGAGTAAAACTAGGGTGGGAGAATATCCATTGTGCTGTGAAATCTTCCATCAATGGATGGAGATACTTGAATACAAATCTGTAACTTTAGATTATTTTAAAAATTAGTTCTTCTCTGCCCGTGACATCTCAAACATTTCTGAAGCAATTTATCACTATAAATCTATAATAAAATAATCTATTAAATAGACATGCCAGAAAGAATTCATGGCTGGAGGAAACTGTTGTTAAAAATGGCTTTTAAAATGATGCCTGAAATGTGGCCTGTCATACCAAACTAGGGAGAAGGGACAGGTACTACTAAGAAACTTTTCTCCTTTTTCTTTATCATGTAAAATGATTTCGCCTACTTTTTTGTATTGTCTAATTTTGTACTATCACACTAATTTTATTTTTCACTAATTATTGACCAATGGGAAAATATTTAGGCTTTTTTCCAGAAATTATTCCTTCAGCTAAAGCTGTTATAAAGGTCTTCTATTTCAATTTCTTTAACTTTAACATTTTAAGGGGAAATTTTTAATTCCCATCGGTAAATAATTCCTTTGTTGTAAATTTTACATAAATATATTATTACTGTATTTTTATTGATTAGACATTCCCATTTATACTTCAAACTTAACATTCTGTCATTTTAAAAAATATAAATTACAAGTTACATTGATGCTAATTGATGCCTTTTTAAAAAATATATATTATATCCAGCTACTGTGGCTTGTGCATAGCTAAATTAGTAAGTGATGATGGCTTCTCTATCTGTATATATGTAAGGGCATATAGTGAGAAACAGAAATCCATGTTGCATTCTCAAGTTTTGTTCTAGTAGCAAAAGGAAAGGAATGGAAAAGTTACAACAAGAAAAGGCACTGCCTACCTTGCAAAAGGTAATCCAAGGAAACCCAAACTGGATTAGCTTGAAAATTCAGCATTTGTGCCTATCCTACCACTCATGTTCCCCGGCATAGAGACTAGTAATACATTACTACCATCATTAATAGCTACTAACTTCTGTGAATTTACACCTGTGGCCATCATGAAATTATTAATTATGTTGTTCAAGCACCTGCTATTTGACCATATTTAAATAAGAATTTCTGTATTCCCATATTGGCAAATATAAGCACTTCTAGTATGGCTTCTAAGTGGGTCTAAATGCTTATATGTGCCTTGACTTTTGCCAATTGCCTGGAGGAGTCTCTACAGTTTTCTTGGTGATATTTTTGGAATTAATTTACCCTTGCCTCCTTCCCAGGACTGAAAGAAAGTGACTACCTCAAAGTCACTCAGCTAGCTTTATATCTAAAGGAAGACCAGAACTGCTGGCTTTGCAATTTCTAGCTGGTACTTTAGCCATTACACCAAATTGGCTTCCTAATGCTTATAAACACCACAAAGTGGTAAAAGAGTGAATTTATGAACCGAATAGCTTTTTTATTTTACTTTTTCTTTTTGTTGCTATTTATATTTATGTTTTTTTTTCTTAACATGTACAAATAATAATGAGTAGTAATAGAACAGAGATCTTAAAAGTAAGTATTAAGGTTAAGAAAAGGTCACTTTTATATAATAATCTATTTTGCAGTTATTTATTGATGTCACATTTAGCTTTGATGGAACATCTGAACTTTATGCTTGGCAACAGTTAATGTTTTAGAAATAATAATTAATATAAACTTTGTCTTTTAATTTATCTTTAAAGGCTTAAGTTATCTAAACATAACAGTGTTAATAAATAAAAATAAAAATCTGGTCAGTACTGTATAAATACTACAATAGCAAATAATAATAATATACTACATGTTTTTATAATAATACAATAAAACAATAAAAAACATGCTATTTGAATATGTATTTATTTTATTGCTCTCAAATCTCCCACAATTAAGTTTTAGTGAATGATCCTGAGTTTTAAGAAAGGGGAAATCCATAAAAACTGAATATACTTTTTCATAGTCTCGCTTTTTCCTCCTAATCTGTTTGGCTCTCTCTTTTTTTAAAGTTAAGCTAAAAAGCCTTAAACATTATACCTTCTCTTCACAGGGGAGTTGTTCCTACCCTTTGACCATTTTGCTTGCCTTTCTCTACAACTTTTTCAGCTCTACAATATCATTCTGCATTCTTAACTCCATCTCCTTTATGAACAAATTTAAAAGCACATCTCAATACAGACTCCCTGGTGTGTTCTATTTACTTTACTGCATCACAAGAATCGGCCATTGATTTCTACAGTCTGCTTTTTTTCCTTTAACAGAAAGTTCCTTTAAAAGGTTTTGTGTGATTCCAAAGTCTGCTTAGGAGTTCTGGTAGCAGATTACCAAAAGCTTTGAGAAGGCCTTTTGTCTACAAGTCATCCCACCTACACTTTTAGCTACTTTATTTTATTTAGTAGGATACAACCCTTTTATACTATTTTATGATTTTGACTTGTGAAGTATTCCACCAATTGACAAGGAAGAGATATTAATTAATTTGTTAGTTATAATGTAACTAATACAAGGTAATACAAGGTATGACAGAAATCCAAGCATAAAACTATATTTCAGCCACCTTGAGAATGGAACAAGGATAACACAGGCATACTTTGCACCCTAATATCCTCACCTGCTTCATGAAATGCAGCATTTCAGAAGATACGATTACTCCCTTATTGAGTAAATTGTATGTTTTCTGCCATCAAGTTTCCTTAATAGAAAGGTATCTTTTGGGGCAGGGGTGGATTCTACTTACCTTTACTACTCGTTCAAAATGGGATCATGCATGCTTGCTTCACTCGCACACGCACCTTGCTTCTGCGCATGCGCAGATCACTGATGACGACATCCAGGGTGGTGGGCGGGGCCTTCCGCCGGTTTTGTTACCGGTTCTTGCGAACCGGTCCAAACCAGGGGCAACCCACCACTGTTTTGGGCCCTATAAATAGTTATCATACTTAAACAGTAGTCAGCATATAATGCAGGTTCTACTGTTGCTTCTTTAAATTTTTGAATCGAAACTGAAGTAGCTATATGACATTTATCTTTGAACATCTGGATTTGAACCAAATAGATTCTTTCTTGTTTCAACACCAAATGTACAGATAGTTCTCGACTTACACTTCATTTAGTGACCATTCAAAGTTATAAAGGCACTGGAAAAAGTGACTTATAACCATTTTTCACACTTACAACCTTTGCAGCTTTCCCATGATCATGTGATCAAAATTCAGATGCTTGGGAACTGATTCATACTTATGACTGTTGCTGCATCCCAAGATCATGTGATCATCTTTTGCAAACTTTTGACATGCAAAGTCAATGGGGAAGCCAGATTCACTTAACAGCCGAGTTACTAACTTATCAACTGTGTTGATTCACTTAACAACTGTGGCAAGAAAGCTCGTAAAACTCACTTAACAAATGTCATGTTCTGTTAACAACAGAAATTTTGGACTCAATTGTGGTCATAAATCAAGGACTATCTGTATTTCCATTATTTTTTAAAATAATACTGCTTCTAGATTGAATTAAATATAAAGGGAGGGAATAAATACGCCTCATTGCTTATGTCTTCTGGATTTAGCCATAAATAATATCAACTGTCGTTAGATATCTATTTTCACTATTTTGGGCGAAGGGAGGGAGATGAGAATGAATATTAGCCCTATATCTGTTTAATTTACATAGCAAATATATTAGTGATAGGTTTAGAAGTGATAGCAATCAAAATATTACCAATCTGAGATACACAAATGACACCGCTTTGCTGAAAATAAAGGAGACTTAGAAGAGCTCATAAATAAGAAATGCAAGAATAACAGTGGTGGGTTTAAATTTTTTTTACTACCGGTTCTGTGGGTGTGGCTTACTGGGCGTGGCTTGGTTTGGTAGGCGCGGCTAGGTAGGCATGGCATGGCTTGGTGGCTGTAGCTTGGTGGGCGTGGCATGGCTTGGTGGGCGTGGCAGGGGAAGGATACTGTAAAATCTCCATTCCCTCCCCAATCCAGGGGAAGGTTACTGCAAAATCCCCAATTCCTCCCCATCAGGGCCAGAGAGAATTTTTACTACCGGTTCTCCGAACTACCGTATTTTCCGGCGTATAAGACGACTTTTTAACCCAGGAAAATCATCTCAAAAGTCGGGGGTCGTCTTATACGCCGGGTACCCGAATCTGAGTTGCTGGCGCTGACCGATGACACTTTGGGAGCGCCGGCAACATTGAGGGGAAGCTGTACTCCAAATTAGTTCCAACCTACAAGAGGTGCCAGGCAGTGCGCGGCCCACGAGAAAGGAACGCGTCCCCACTCTAACCCAGAATTCGGGTCACCTTCCTTTCTTTCCCAGCAGTCCACAGTGAAAGCGGCACCGCAGTCGACCTGGGCCAGCGCCTTGCACACCTGGCTCTGCGTCTCCATTATGAGAAGCTCCGTGCGACTTCGCATGTCTCCGCCCCAGTCGCGCTGCTCTCGCAATCCGCTCACCGGAGGAGCCATGAAGTGCTCGCACCGCCTTGCCAGATCTTCCTCGTCCTCCTTTCCCCGTTGTAATTGCTGCTGCTGCTGCCACCGAGGCTGCTCCTTCATCTCCGCCCGCCGCACCAGACCCAGCCCGGCCAGCACCGCTGTGGCTCCCGCAGTCCAAGCGGATCGGCACCCGGGCTCGCAGGCGAAGGGTGGGAGTGCACAGCGCACTTTCCTGGCTTGGCGCCGATCCGGACGGCTGCAGAAGGAACTGGGCACCGGCTGTCATGTCTTTTCTGCTGTGCGGGATTCGGCACCTGGGCTCCCGGGGTTTAAGCCTCCGGGCCGGCCCGCGCTGCTCCAGGATGTTCGCTTTGGGCTCCTTGGAATCGTTGCCGGGCAGTTCTTCCCATTGGGGCGATGGTGGGTGGCAGCGATCGGCGTCGCTTGGACTGTGGGAGCCACGGCGAACTCCTTCCCCACGAGGTATTGCTCTGCATTTCACCACCTCTTCCAGGCTCGCAGCCACCCACCATCGCCCCAACGGGAAGAACCGCCCGGCAGCGATTCCAAGGAGCCCAAAGCGAACATCCTGGAGCAGCGCGGGCCGGCCCGGAGGCTTAAACCCCGGGAGCCCAGGTGCCGAATCCCGCACAGCAGAAAAGACATGACAGCCGGTGCCCAGTTCCTTCTGCAGCCGTCCGGATCGGCGCCAAGCCAGGAAAGTGCGCTGTGCACTCCCACCCTTCGCCTGCGAGCCCGGGTGCCGATCCGCTTGGACTGCGGGAGCCACAGCGGTGCTGGCCAGGCTGGGTCTGGTGCGGCGGGCGGAGATGAAGGAGCAGCCTCGGTGGCAGCAGCAGCAACAATTACAACCAGAAAAGCCATGGGGAAAGGAGGAGCAGCGCTAAGTTACCTTCCGGGGTGGAGGGGTGTGTGTGGAAGAATAGGTGAAGCTAAAACCGCTTTCTCGTTCATCCTGATGTCGGGAGAAGCGGCTTGAGGAGCGCCCGAGCTTTTAAGATTTTAACCTGGGCTAATCAGGCGGGGGAAAGAAGTGCTCTAGTCTGCAAATGAGGCAGGGTCTTGGGTTTAAAGGGTGGGGGGGCAGAGAAACTTTCAAGGCAGTTTTCTCTCAGCCAGAGGTAGAATCTGAACAGGAGAATATGGGCGTCGCTGCGTGGATTGCATTATTTCGCTCATTTCTGGAAATATCCCTGCGCCCCTTTTCGCCTCCCAGAATTATATGGCTCCCACCCACCCCACCCCACAACAGATCTGCGTGAAAGGCCAGAAAACTGTGGGTTTCGTGTGTGTGTATGTAACAAAAGGTGCAGATGTCTTCCCCCCCCCCCCGTTTCTTTCCGGCTGCAGCCTTTCTTCTGAATGGGGTCGGGCTGGATACACCGCGAAAGAGATCGGCTTGGGGGAAAAAAAACCCGTCTGCCGCCTTTACCACTACCTCCCCTCTTCATAAACACACACTTTTTGTTGTTGTTTGTTGCTGATAACATTCCCCCTCTCCCCCCCAATTCCACGGGTTCAAAGCCGCCGAGAGAGAGAGAGAGAGAGAGAGGGAAAGAAAGAAAAAAAAGAGTTTTGATTCTGCCGGCTTATCGCGAAGGCATTGGAACAAGCAGCCTAAAACTAGGAGGCGTGTAAAGTCGCGGCTTAACGTTGCCGCAATGAGACTTTGGTGCCTGTTTGTGTGGACGGTGTCCATGCTCGCTGCGTCCTCTGTATCGAGACCTCTTTTAAAGCTCCTTTTTGATAAACCCCCCTTGTGCCTCTTCTCCGGGTTTCTTGGTAACTGGGATCCGCTACACGTGCAAAATGGAGTCCCGAAATGGCTCTCCCGAGGTTGCCCGCTCTCACCATTACTGCAGCCGTCCGGATTGGCGCCAAGCCAGGAAAGTGCACTGCGCACTCCCACCCTTCGCCTGCGAGCCCGGGTGCCAATCCGCTTGGACTGCGGGAGCCACAGCGGTGCTGGCCAGGCTGGGTCTGGTGCGGCGGGCGGAGATGAAGGAGCAGCCTCGGCGGCAGCAGCAGCAGCAATTACAACCGGAAAAGCCATGGGGAAAGGAGGATGAGGAAGATCTGGCAAGGCGGTGCGAGCACTTCATGGCTCCTCCGGTGAGCGGATTGCGAGAGCTGCGCGACTGGGGCGGAGACATGCGAAGTCGCATGGAGTTTCTCATAATGGAGACGCAGAGCCAGGTGTGCAAGGTGCTGGCCCAGGTCGACCGCAGCGCCGCTTTCACCGTGAACCTCCTTGGAATGCTGGAACCAGCTGGTTGCTGCGCGGAGCTTCCCCCAGGCATCCAGGGAGATATTACCGACGCTCTGACTTCCCCAGACTGGTGGAGCTCGCCATCAGTGGGGGTCAGCTGGGGAAGTCGGAGCGTCGGTAATACCCCCCTAGATGCCTGGGAGAAGCTCCGCTCAGCAGCCAGCTGGTTCCAGCATTCAGCAGCATGCAGCCTTGACTAGATTGGCACAGCTTTCTGTCAATGTCATCAGTCAGTGCCAGCAACTCAGATTCATGAAGTGTGCGGATCTTGACAAGGCTGCATGGGTGAAGGAAAAAAACCTGGTACAAAATAGCCCTCTTGCCACTACACGTAGCGTAGCCCATTACCTTTCTCTACAGTACAGCAACAATACATACAGTACAGCAACAGTACATACAGTATAGTATACAAATATAACAGTCAAGACCCCATCATGGCTCCACCAGCAAGAAGAAAGAAATATGAAGCCAGTTTTAAACTTAAAGTTGTAAACTTTGCCATGGAACATAATAACTGTGCTGCTGCAAGACAATATGGAGTAACAGAAAAGATGGTTCGGGACTGGAAAGCAAATGTAAAAGCGTTAAAGAGTATGCCAAGGGGTAAGTGTGCATTAAGAAGAGGCACCCCACATTGGCCAGAACTCGAAAAACATGTAGCAGACATGGTGAATGAGCATCGCCAAAACGGTTATGTAGTGACACGAAATAAAATACGTTTGTTTGCACTTCAGTGGGCCAAATCTAACCCAGATCACAGCAACAGATTTAAGGCCACTGTATCCTGGTGTACTAGATTCTTGGAAAGGCATAAGCATTTGGATTAAAATTACCATATTGAAATCAAATCTGATGTTTTTTAATTTTTATTTGGTGTGCGTTGGAAGAGGGGTAGTCTTATACGGCGAGTATAGCCCAAACCCTATATTTTAACAGGAAAAGTAGGGGGTCGTCTTATACGCCCAGTCGTCTTATACGCCGGAAAATACGGTACTCAAAATTTCCACTACTGGTTCTCCAGAAGTGGTCAGAACCTGCTGAAACCCACCTCTGAAACATAAGCAAATTGTTATGAAGGGCAAGGTGAACCTCCATGCTTAGTGGACTTACAATTGACAGTGAAGGTGGTAGTTTTGTATTCTTTGATTGCTGCATTAGATCAAGATGGATATTGTATTAGAGATTTTGAAAGAATATGAATATGAATCCTAGGAGGAAACAATGACTAAATAAGATTATGAAGAATAAAGATATTTCAATGCAACGAAACTCTGAATACTTAGAGCAATAGATTTCTAGCAGCTGAGAGAACTGTACACTAAGGAGTGAGAGAAAGAAGACAGATGCCTTTGAATTATGGATTTGGAGATAATTACTGGGAGTACCATGGACTATAAGAAGAACCAGTCAATCCATCACGAACCAAATAAAGGCTGACGGATCTCTTGAGCAAACAAAAACACTTTGGATGTATGGTTTGAGCAGATTATAAAATAGAAAAAGTAACTCTTCTGCACAAGATAGAGAGAAGTAAAGAGGAGGAAAACAATAACTATGGCAGATGGATAGGATCAGAGATATTAATATCTGCTGAAGAGTTACTAATTTTGCTGAGGGCAAGGAAAGCCTGATTAAGTGCCATCTATATGACTATTATTTCTATACTTTCCTTTCCTCTAATATTAAAGTACAGTTTATTTTCTTATATGTCTTAATATGTACTTAATAATACATATTATCTTTTTATCTTCTGCTATCCATTCTTCATTTTATATTTATTACCATCCCTAATGACTTTGCAGCTCAGCATACCAAGTAATCTATTTTTAATTGATCACCCATTAAGTTTAATTTCCTTTCCCCATATACACTCTCTCTTTTTATATATATATATATATATGGAAACACTTATTTTCTTTTGTATCATATTCCATGATTATTGTCTATTCCTTTTAAAGAAGCCACCTTCTAATCTGCTGTGATCACTTTACTGATGGAATGGAAAGGGGATGTAAAAATTAAAACAAAGAAAGGTTATGCATGGTCCTAAATTAACCTTCATGGGTAGCTGGGACTAAAGCAGCAAGTTGACATATTCCTTTCCCCTGTAAACAGTCTATTTTATCGGTAAGGGTTAGTTACAAGTAGGGAAACTTTATTTTCTCATAGAATAAAATAGAGTGGGAGTCAACTGTGCTAGTAATGAGATAAGATACCTACCAACTGACTGTTATTTCTCTACCAACTACAGTGCCCACATTTTGTGTCCCCTTTTTTACTAATGGCATTCACTTTGGGGGGTGTTAAATCATATGATGCCACAATTTTCTGATTGCAACCCTTTAAAACACATGTTTCAGAAAAGATCCCGGCACTTTTTTGGGGGCCTAAAAGATCACAAGTGCCCTCTACCTATTCTGCACAATAAAGCTTTTAAAGTTATTTCTGCCTCATGTGACTGATTGGTCTTTGCACGCCAGGTTCAAGGAACCCAGAGCCTGTTGGGACATTATTTTTTCTTAAACATTTAAATATCATCTTCCCTTCTCCATATTTTGAACACTATATAATTACAAACCTGTATAAACATTAAAACTGAGCAGGAAACTCTAGCAATAATGTTTCAAAAAGGGTCATTTCCATCTCCACTCCCTAAAATTTTGGATTAAAACAAGCCTGTACTTCACTGAGCAAGTGAACAAAGCATACTAATATCAGAGTTTTGCAGAAAAGTCTTTGAAGAAAGAGGTTCATCTGCCTGGCTGCTGCTTGCTACAGCCAGCTTCCTCACCACTGCCTGCCCACTGTGAGCGACTGAATGCACCATGCTGAGCAAACAGAAACTCTTTCAGAGACCCTGAATCAGGGGTGCACAATTGCCATTGGCTCAGGCTCTGTACTAGGCTTTGTGTGGCATGTAGAGCTTTCTCTTCTTGAGGGGGAGGGGCGTCCATTATTTCTTTACTTTCTCCTATTTTCTTTTACAACGCTTTGGGTCATATGGTAGAATGGGAAGATGAAAAGAAAGACTGTAAAACACACAAAAGCTGGAATAAAAGGCAGAAGGTCATGTGTAGGCTGAAATGAAGAATACATGTTTGCTGAAATAAGCAAAAAATGGCTAAGACCATACTTCATGCCGACTTCATGATATGAAAATGAGATTTGGGTATATGAGAAGAAACAAAGTGACTTGAGTGCAATGAGAATGGGACATTTGAGAAGTATGTGTGGAAAGGCTATGCTGAGGTTGCAAAAAGTGTATGTAAGATGAGCAAATGATTGAGAGGAAGGAAAAAACAGAACATTATGGTGGGATAGTTATGATGAGATCCTAAAAAAAGGTTTAAAGAATAAAAAGTAAAATATGTTAAGTAAAATATAGACATGGTAAATAAAAAAGATGGTTGGCAAAGAGAAAGGTACAGAAAGGTATAGTAAATGATGTTGGTGTAAATTTTTATTTTGCTTATGTATCAATAAATTTAAATTTATTTATCAAATTACTTTTTATTCCTGCCTTCAATTTCTTTTGCTTACTGTTTCTATACTCTGCAGATATTCTGAATTTTATTCTGAAAAAGAATAACATGATGGGTAGGTACATGCATACATAAGCACCTTTTAAAATTAATTTTAAAATCTTCCTATGTACGTTTTACTTTATTAACTTTATTTATGTTTAGATTTGTTTAATTTTTCATTTTACTTGGAGGGAGTTATAAAAGCAAACTTTCAAAAAGCTGCAGAATTTTTCTTCACTGATAGGTAATGGTATGACACTCTGCCATTTTTTTGACAGCTTCTTGCACTGATTAACATTCGCAGCATTTTTGGAAGTAATGGGAGCTAAAATGTATTCTAGAAAACTAGGGACACTTCAACAGACATCTTCATTTCAATTGCTTCACTTCAGGTGATTGGAGATTGAAGATACTTATAGACTGACAAAGGAACTGTTACAGCATTACAAGAGACATTATCAAACAAAAAAACAAAAACAAAACCTAAGCTTCAACCTAAGCTGAATAAAAAAGATTATCAGAAAAAGAAGATTAATGAGAGAGTGCAATGAACTTGTGAAGAGCCCTATAGAGCAGAGAGGGTGCAACTGCTAGTTGCAAAATAAAGAAAGTAATAGGATGGTTCTGACTTAGTGCCACAAGGAATAGAAATAAAGATGTCACCAGAACATTTGGCTCATAGGTATGTTAACCAACAGGGTTGGAGTTGTGATAGGACAATCTCCTCAGATTCATCAAATTCACCAATAATAAATAACCACTTCCTGTTCATGCATATAAGAACAATTGAGCTATCAAAAGTAACTACATTTATTTTACCACATACAGTACTTTAAAATTCCAGGAAGAAAGAACTTGGAATATATTTTCATCTGTTTTTGTAATCCTGTTGGGAGGCAAATTAAATCATTCAATAAAAAATAAGAAAAAAACCCAGAATCTTTATTTAAAAAAATAGAAAAGTCATGAAATCAGTTGCCCTTATTATCTGGGAACTAACATTCAGAGCATGAAGGAAAAACAGAATTAGATCTAAGAAGGAACATAAGCTATTATAGGAATAGCTAGGCTGGTAGGATGAGTAGCTGCAATATAAAAATTGAAAAATTACATTATAAAATTGTGTTATATGTTGAAAATATTCACACTTCCTCAAAAATACAAGAGAATAGATTTCAAGATACTCTTCTATACCATATACTTTCTGTATTGTATTTGGTACCTATTGGCTAGCCATCCCAAGGAGAAGAAATGGGAGATGTTGTCTAAAAACAGCTTGTGGATCTTTAGAAAAAACTTGGGAAACTTGATTATTCTGCAGTCTATTTGGCACACTGGCAAGCATTCTTGACTTGTTAACAACTTTCTCCTTCAAAAGTTGAAGTACATAGGGACAACATTTTGTTTTTACTTAATACTAACCACTTAGAAAACCCTATTTTTAAGAGAAAATAATGTTGAGTAAGAATAAACATCTTGGACTTCATGTAAGTTATTTTAATAAGCTCCGAAAAATGACAAAAATTATAAAATCATGTTAAGAGAAACTAATGTAAACAAGATAATATGAGGAGAAATTCCTAATAAGGGGAAATACTACAGGCATAGTCTCAAGGAACTGGTAAAAGCCAATGTAGCTGCAGGGCAAAAAAAATTAGTGATGATCTGAAAATAAACAAGGACAGAAATTGGAAAGAGGAACATATCATCAAGTAATCTCCAGGGATCTTGAAATTGTAATTATGGTGTCAAAAAGGCAAAAGGACAGTATGAGGTGAATTTGGCAAAGGATAGTAACAAAGTGGTTTCTTCAAATATGTTCTGAAAAATGATAGAAACATACCAGTTCTTTAGTATATTTGCAGGGAAGATGACCACATACTAACTGGTAATGAGGAAAAGGCAGAGATCTTCCATTCTATTCTGACTCAAGATTTGGCAATTGTGCACAGCAGGTTGAAGGAACGAAATCATAGGTGTCAGCCAGAGGGATGGGGAGAGTGCAAAAATGAGTGCCATGATGTCATGACAGAAACCCAATGTGTCACAAATATGATGTGGTTTGCACTGGGTTATAACAATGTATGTTTTGTTCTTTTTTTGTCATTGAGGTCACTAGCAAATGCCCATCAGCTGGACAGCAGCATGAGGATTTTCTCTTCAGGAAAATCTGTTTATTTGGAATAAATTCAAAAGTCCAGGGCCAGAATAATTGCATTCTAGGATATTGAAGCAACATGGCTCAGTTGAGATATATTATCTTTGAAAATTCTAGAGAGTAAGTTAAGTGCCAGACAATTGAATGAAGACAAATATAGTTATTTTCAAAAAGAAAAAAAAAGCAGTATTTAGGGAACCAGATTAGTCAGTCTGATATCAGTATCTAGGGAGATTTTGAGACTGTGGACTGATCAATAAGTACTTCAAAATTAATGCAGCAATTATTAAAAGTCCTCAATGATTTCTCAATAAGGATCTGAAGTCTTAATTTTCCAGGATTCTACCTCTATCTACCTCTTTTTCTAGGGGGTTAATTTTAAGGCATAATCATCACAATCATGCTTATGATCCAAGAAAAGCAAAGTGAAATCAGTGGGTCTAGAATCACAAAAATGATTTGGGGGAGTCACATGCAGTCCATCTATCATATAGTGCCCATCTGTGCTCCAAAAAAGCAATGTGAGTATGTGTTGTGTGCATTATGCATATGATTTGCCATATAATCTGCTGTTTCCCTGATTTCATCATCTGATGCTATCTACTAGCATAGCATATAATTTTAGCTTTTTCTTTTTACTAGAAATTTGGGTCTGGGTCGTTCTGGCTTTGTCCTGGTCTCCCAGGCCATCCTCTGCCAAACTGCTACCGCAACATGGACACACTTTATCAACTTGTATCAAGAATTCATAATAAAATTAGGGAATGAATGCAGGAACAGTACACATATGTTCAGAAATAAAAATCATGCAGATTATCATATTGATAAAACATTTACTTCCTTGAGTTTCTTCTCACTCCATGTGTGTAGGTGCATGTGTGTGTATAAAATGACTAGATTTACTGACATGTTTTCATAAGCAGTTTCCTAAGTACTTAGGACTGTTATATGCTAGGAAATAAATATTTCTCCTGTAGTGCTTGCTGTATCCCAGCCAGCATCTCTTCTGACTGGAAAATAGCACAATCCAGTACTGTAAAATCAGGACAGGATTTGTTTCATAGTGATGTGCAAAGTAGATTTAATTCCCTTATCTCCCAGTTTTCCACATTTTTTATTAGTTAGTCCTCAAATTTCTTTACATGTTCTGAAGGCTCATGGCTCAATGAAATCCCTCAGATGAGTTCCTATCTTGACCAGACTGAAACTACAAAAATACAATGGCATGAACAATTTTTCTTCACCTGATGACAAAAGTTACTTCGGTTAATAGGTTAGGTCAGTGATAGCTAACCTTTTCTGTGCCTAAAGTGTGTGTGAACCCCCAAAATGCAATGCATGCATGGCCCCGTGCATGTCCCCACCCTCCATGCATGCACACGCATCCCCTGCATGTGCCCCACCCCCTGCATGTGCCCCACACCCCCCATGGCAGGCCAGTTAGCTGGTGGGAGGCACGCGTGCATGCTCAGTGCAGCTGAACTGGGGTGACGGCTCGCGTGCCATAGGTTCACCATCATGGGGTTAGGCGTTGTGGTGAATTTTATGACTGTTCTCACTGTCCATCCTTCAGAATAGCTCAGATCAGAAAACAGATTCCACGTGAAGTACTGGAACTCTATTTTATTGATATTGATAATCTACATGGGGCTCCCCTTGAGGAGCACCCGGAGGCTCCGACTGGTGCAGAATGCAGCCGCGCGGGTACTTATGGGGACAACATGGCGCTCCCATGTAACACCTCTCCTGCGCGAGCTGCATTGGCTTCCAGTGGTCTTCCGGGTGCGCTTCAAGGTACTGGTTCTCATCTTCAAGCGCTCCATGGCTTAGGGCCCGGTTATTTACAAGACCACCTTCTGCCACTGATAACCTCCCACCGGCCAATTCGCTCCCAGAGAGGGTCTCCTCAGGCAATGTCTACTGGCGACCCCCTGGGGAAGAGCCTTCTCTGTGGGGGCACCCGCCCTCTGGAATGAGCTACCCCCAGGGATACGACTGATCCCGGACCTCCGAACCTTTCGCCAGGCTCTGAAAACGTTTCTATTTCGGCAAGCCGGGCTGGCTTAAATTTTTTATTGGTGAATTTTATGGGTAAGGGGTTTTAAATTGGGGAAAGCCATTAGGGATTTAATTTTGTTTTTAATGTTTTATATTGTATGTTTTTTAATCTTGGCTGTTCACTGCCCCGAGTCCTTTGGGAGAGTATAAAAATTAAATGAATGAATGAATGAATGAATGAATGAATGAATGAATGAATGAATAAATAAATAAATAAATAAATAAATAAATAAATAAATAAATAAATAAATAAATAAGGTTCACTCAGTCTTCCAGCCTTCCAAGATTGGTAAGGACCCAAATTGTTGGGGAGGCAATATGAAAATAATCTTACATTGTAAACTACCCAGAAAGTGCTATGGGTAGTATATAAGCCTAAATTCTATTGCTATATAGGCTATAGTCAAAGAAAGCCTGACAACATTTTCCCTTCCTTATTTCTTATACAAAAGAGAATCAAGATTTAGTTACTTTAAGTTTTTTTCTAACTATATCTTCCTTCTTGGGACTAAATTCATGTTTTGCTAACTACTGCATACTTTCTCCAAGGTGTCTGTCTATGTGAAGAGAACAATGGAATGGGGATGAGTGTGGGTATGACAAGTTAACAGGAGATGGGAGAGCATGCAAAGGAAGATTTTAAACCAATAGATCCTGTCTTGGAAACCCTATGTACATAATAAAGATGGCCTCCTCCAGACCCTGACAATTGTGTGTGAACTCTGCCTTGTGTATACCATTAAGGACTGGGGATGGGAGAACAATCATAGACAATTGTTATCTTTTGTCAGCAGGAAGGAAGTGAAATATTTAATGTAAGCAATAAAATATTTTATTTAATCTGCATGACTCAGAGAGCTATTCCAGAATTGCTGCCCAGTTGACTAGGTCATAATACTCATTGCATAATACTCATATAATACTCATTGCAAGAGCAAATGTTGTATTATAGTTGCTTCTCATATGCAGGTGTATCTTTTAAGTTAAAAAAGATAGTAGGGAATAATGTATATGTGAATTTCTACAAGAGGACAAGTTGGATGTACTTGCTGTGTTTGAACAATACAGAACCACAAACATGCACCCTCAAATGATTACCCTTCTCTCCACAACCTTGCATTTCAAAAAAATATAATCATTTTGGTTCCACGCAACCATAAACCCTATTCAAACATCCTTATAGAATGCATAGTCAGAGAAATGTGGCTTTATGCCATATCCTCTGATATATAAGATTCCCAAGTATATATTGAAATCCATTTATCATGATTTTCTGCAGAGCTAGTCTGATTTCAGCATTCCACCATTCCCAAGGACGGTAGTGGATTATTCTCAATGGGGTAGTTTTAATTTCTGCTGCCCTTTTCCCTCTTTTTTTGTAGTTTATCACATGGTAGTGGATGGGAAATCTTTAAAAATTAAGTATCTTGATGGTTTAGGAGCTACACTTCTATTTTTAAATGCACCTGAAACTATTTCCTCAATATTGACAAAGTTACATTAGTAATTCAGTTCCATGTATATGATGCTACACTGGCATAATCCTCGTGATATGCTGGCACAGAATCTACAGCAATGATGTAATTGCAAGCAGTTAGACTCAAAACCACTAGACTTAATTCATGCTTAGTAGACTTAGTGGACCCTTTGGCTTCTAATGTCAATATGGAGGAGGTTGCTAAACATATAGGTTTTGACTGGTGGTGGGTTGTTACCTGTTCTCCTCAGATCGGGCGAACTGGTAGTGGCGGCAGCGGGAGGCTCCGCCCACCTGCCAGGACACTTCTGCGCATGCACAAAGGTGTCACACATATGCGCAAGCGCATGAGTGCCCATGAAAAAACTGGTAGCGATGGGTTTTGAAATCCGCCCCTGGTTTTGACCTTGGAGCAAATACTGTGGAATGGTTTGCCTGTGCTCTTATCAAAATAGTTTTCATCATACTTGCCTTATGCTCCTCTGTTCATAGGGTATTAATAGCAACTTATGTATCTATCTATCTATCTATCTATCTATCTATCTATCTATCTATCTATCATCTCTAATCTCACATCTATCTATTGCTAAAACTCTGATTCCTCAATTGTGGTCATACATCAGGACTACCTGTATTGTAAAACATTTTATGATACCAAAATTATCTTAAAACAGTTTATGATATAATACAAAATGTCATAAAACATCAAACACACTTGATGTTTGACTATACAGTTCAACATGGGCTATTTACAAGGCAGCTATAATTCTGAGTATTTCCCTGAATTTTTAAGAATCTTTCCACTAAAGGAACATCATTAGATGCTCTGTCATTATTGAAAGCATTGTGGAATGTAATAATAAAAAAAAAATCTGTGAAATAATGATTCAATGAGTCATGGGATGTCTAGTAAATAATAAAATACGAACTGTTATAAAATAGTTAAAAGCATTATAATTAACTAAAACAGAGGGGAAAGATGTCATTCTTACAAAAACAGATTTAGGGTAAAAAAATCAGTGGTTAAAAACTGGTTTACTTATTTATTGCACTGGGGAAAGTTTTATTCATGAGTCTGTAATTTTGAATGGATATAACAATTGCAACAAAGGAAGTTTTAATGGATAAGAGATGTAACAATTGCAGCAAAGGAAGTTTTATGAATGTAACTAATCTGTGGCCTTCGCAAGCTTATGCAGCAAACTGTAGCAGAGTTTCCAGAAGCTTACATTAAATATTGCTGCTGGAATGGTTTTCCTTGTCTTTTATTATTTTTGGAAAGGCAACCAAAAGCCATTAACCCTCTTTGTCTAAATGCAGTGACTTGGACTGAACCCAATTCCTAAAGGAGAGGTCTAAGTTATGTGAAACATCCACGCGCTTAGCAGTAAATGACACCATACCTGACATTTCCATTATAAAGCTGAAAGACTGGGTGATAGGAACTGGTCTATAACAGAGATATGTGCTACTTCCAGATGCCCTGGTAGTGTGTGAAAGTGAGAATCTGAAATCTCCAGAGGCCTCCATGGGCTGTTCTGTTTTGAAAGTATGATAGATAATTTTAGGTGGAAATCTTTCAGCCTTTTACATCAGACTCTGTACATCAACTTTGCAATGCAGTTCTGAGATTCTTGAATCAGTACAGCTAGACTAAGCTCTTGGGTTTAAACTCAGCTGACAACAACATAGCACAAATAGATAAGAAACCTTATTGTATGCTAGAAAGAAGGCATTAAAAGAGGTGATTGCCCTATTACCTTCTTAATAGCCCCCTTCATCACCACCCTTCCCAGTTTAATAGACTTTTCTCCTCTGCTTTTCCAACTGAGAAGCTGAGCAATTCTTTCATTGACATCTCAGAAATCCTGATTCACAGCCTTGGGGAAAGATGTGCTACTAGTCTAGACTAATTTTCACACATGCAAGTGAATGAGATGGTAAAGAAGAGTTAGCAGTTTGAATAATAGAAGGGACACTACTATTTTAGACTGAAACTGGAGAGCAAGCAAACAGCAAACATAAAGATGTTTTTAGGTAAAACCTTTGTTTATATATATATATCCCACATTCTGAATATGGCATATCTAATAAAATTCTTTTTAAAGTCCATGTTAATTTTAACTATCATATCATACATACCCATGCCATCCAAATCTCAGGTTGTGGCCTTCTAACCGTAAAAGTTTCTCATTTCTCAGCAATATCCATTCCTTCATTCACACCAAACAAGCAGTGGAATACAATTTTAGATTCTCCTCTTTTGTTTGCATCTCGTAAAACTTTATGTTTAGCTTTTTTCCCTACCTATATATGTAAATATGTCAAGTTACAATGGCACTGAAAAAAATGACTTGCAACTAGTCATTACACTTAACAACTATTGTGGCATCTCCACTGTCACATGATTCAGGCGCTTGGCACAAGCACATATTTACAATGGTTGCAACATCCCATGGCTGTGCAATTGCCATCTGTTACTTTCCCAGCCAGCTTCCAACAAGTAAAGTCAAAGAGGAAGCCAAATTCACTTAATGACCACATATTTGCACTTAGCTTCAGAGATTTGCTTAACAAAGCAAAACAGATTGTGAAACTGAGCTGCAACTCAATTAACAACTGCCTTGCTTACCAATAGAATTTCTGGTCCCAATTGTAATTATAAGTCAAAATCTACCTGTAATTTTTTTTGCCATTATTTAATGGTACATCCATTGCTAAGGTTTCAATTCAAATTTGTTTTTATTATTATTTAAGAAAAAATTAGAGCACAATGTCTCATTGGTTAAAGACACTGAGCTTGTCAGCTGGAAAGCTGACAACCTGGGTTTGGGACCCAAGCGCTGCATGAGGGGGTGAGTACCTGTTACTCACCCCAAGTTCCTGCCAACTTAGCAGTTTGAAAGTATACAAACTATGTGAATAGATAAATAGGCACCACTTTGGTGGGAAGGTAACAACATTCCGTGTGTCTTGGCATACAGTCATGCTGGCCACATGACCACAGAAGTGTCTTTGGAGAATGCTGGCTCCTTTGGCTAAGAAATGGAGATGGACATGATTCCCTAGAGTCAGATACGACTGGATAGGGGGAAATTTTACCTTTACCTTTTATTTCAGAAAATAAGCCTACTCAGCTGTTATGAGTCCCACCAAGCATAAACAAACAAAACTGAAAAATATCCTTTGGTCACTTCATATATTTTTAGTATATGCAACTTGTAAACCTATCAGAGTTTTTTATGTTGAAGACGAAGTGAAGCATCCAGAGAAGGTAAGCCAGAATACAGAAGGAAGAGGAAAATACAGAGAAAGCCCCAGAGAATAACAATGACTGAGAACAAAAATTGGAAAAAAAAGAGGTAATGGAAAAATTATGAATCTTTCCTGTCCTTTCATATGCAATCTACCTGGACATCAGATTCTTCAAACAACAAACAAACAAACAAACAAACAAACAAACAAAGTTATGTGCATGGACTTTTGGAGGAGGCAGAGGGTTTTATTTATTAGTAGTTATTTTTAAATAAACCTTATTTGATAGAGCATTAATATTTTATAAAACATTCTGAGTTATAAGGGGAAACATAATTTACTCAATAAATATACACTGCTCAAAAAAATAAAGGGAACACAAGCAGAAGACATCTGAGATCTGAATGAATGAAATAGCCTCATTAATACTTTGTTTGTTACATACAGTAGTTTTTTGTGTTCCCTTTAGTTGTTTGAGCAGTGTATAAACTATTGTATGTAAAGAACAAAGTATTTAATAAGGCTATTTCATTCATTCAGATCTCGGATGTCTTCTGCTTGTGTTCCTTTTATTTTTTTGAGCAGTATATTTCTTTCCCTAAACTATCTCTCCTTTTGTTTTGCTGACTGCAGGTCAATTATAGTCTTGGAGGGGGGAGGGAATTGACCCTTGTCTTTGGTGGAATATTCAGGGGCAATGCCATATATATATTATCATTTTGGAAATTTGTTTTGTATTACAATTAATGTGACTGTCTGTATGTAGATATACTATAATTTAAACCCTTTCTAAACTCTGCTAAATCATTTCTTTGTTTACTACTATAGTGACAAGGAAATTGTGTCGTCACCCATGAAAATGGTATGGTGCTCTAGTAGATATTGTAGCAATTTTTCCTCATTGAGACAGTCAAATTGATTCTAGGTGGAAAGCACATTTTTCAGGATTGTGAGCACCTCTGCTAAATATCTGTTTCTCCACCATAGGCATCTAGTAAATATGTGAATATTTAACCCTAACCCTAACCCTAACCTTACAGGTGGCTCTGTCCTGGGCAGGATTTGATCTAGAAGGCCTCCAAGGTCCCTTTCAGCTCCATTATTTTATGATTCTATGAATTCATAGTTGGCTGCATGACCACAACCAAAAGGTGCTCATTAATGACTGGAGCTTGAACAAAAGTATCAAATGAAATACTACAGGACTTTCTTTGGTTCTGGAGCCATCCTCTTCACCTTTTTTGTAAATGAGCTGAAGAAGGTGAGAAAGTCTGCAGATGATATAAAACTGCTGAATCTGCAGATGCACAAAATTAGATGAAAGCTAATACATTAGATGAGAAAGAGAAGATTTAAAAAAAGATCTAGATAGGTTTAATTAATAGGTTGACATAAATGTAATGGAATTTAAATTCTTCATCTGGGCAGAAAAAATGCAAGGCAGAAGAACAGGATGGGAGACACCTGGTCTGGAAGTAGTAAATGTGAAAGGGATCTGGGTGCCCTTATTAAAGTTAAATATGAGCCAGCAGTCTGATGCAGTTGCTAAAAGGACAAATTCTCTTTTGGGGTTAATAGGACCACAGGAGTCCAGTTCATGGGAAAGAGTCGCTTCATTCTATTCTGTCTTGGTCAAATCTAATTTGGAGTTCAGGTTTTAACTGTGATAAATGGGTGCACGTTTGGAGACAGCCTAACAAGGCGGTGAACAGATGTGCAATAAAGCCCCATGAGGAATAGTGAACTGATCTAGGTTTCTTATCTAACAGTCTCCAGATGTCTGACTTGTTGTCACACATAAAGTTATTCTCTGTTGCCCAAGAAGGCAAGATTAGAATCAATGGATTAAAACTAGAACAAAGAAGCTGCATGCCTATCATCAGGAAGAACTTCTTGACCATACAACTTGTCAGCCAACTGTGCAGGCTGTTACTAGAGGTCCTCAAATGAAGGCTTGATGGTTATCTGAGAGAGATGCTATAGCACATCCTGCATCAAGCATGGGATTGGGCTAGGTGACCTCAAAGATCCCTTACATCTCTGATTCTATGAAAAAAGTAGTCCGGCTTCTGTTTGAATGCATCCAATAAAAATAATCCTACTATGGTATCAGGCTGAATTACTGGTTCTCAGGGCCGGATTTTCCTATAGGCTAACTAGGCTTCAGCCTAGGGCCTCAAGATCAAGAGGGGGCCTCAAGATAAAGAGGGGCCTACATTCAAATTGTTAGCAAAATTAAAATTACACTTTCACTATAGGTGAAAGGGCCTCATAAGTGGAATAGCCTAGGGCCTCTTTTCATCTAAATCCGGCCCTGCTGGTTCTATTACTGACCAGTCCTGCTGATAAGAATTTTAAAAACATTCAGTTGAAACCCACTGCCTGCTACTTTAAACTATTATTTGGTGTCCTGCACTATGTAATGAAGAAAATAAATCTTGACCTTCTATGTCCCATTCCTTCAAAGCACTTGAAAAGGACTCTCAATCCCCACTCTGTCTTCTCTTCTCACAGCAAATATTCACGCTTTCAATCTCTCTTCAAAGCACTTAGTGTCTAGCCCCCTCTCATTTTCTGAATCAGTTCTACTGTATCTGAAGTCATCTTAAACTGTGGTACCCAAAGCTCAACACAGTATTTGAGTCCAGAATCATACTCCAGAAAAAGCTAAAGGATTAACACAATGTTGTCCATCACTTCATTCTGAAATGTCTTTGAATCAATGTACTTGTTCAACATTCTTTATTTTGCTTTGAGGAATCATTTTGAGACCAAACATTCCTTGAAAATATCATGTTATTCTGTTCAAGAGCCTCTCCATGTCATTTTATAATTTAGAAGACGTTTTGCCAAAGGGAACCTTACAATTGCTATAGTTTTCATAGATGTTGCCCATCAAAAATTTGGGGAGCTTACTGATTTTTCTTTTTACCACCCCAATGTTTTAAATACTGATTTTAGACAAAAATGCTGTTTTGTTTAAAATTTGATAAGCTTTTTATTCACCAGAGGAAAGTCTGTTTCCAAACTGTTATATTGAGTACATTACAGCCCTTTTTCCTTTAGAAAGAAAGATAGAATTAAGACAATCCATCATTGTGAAATTTCTGAAATTGGACATATTTCTTGGTAGATAGCCACCTCTACAAAATTAATCTTCTCCTTTTTTTCCAAATTTTTAGGTATTTCCTTCAAATGGTTTACTGTGCCTATAGAATTCATAGTTTACTGTGCCTATAGAACTTTTCTCTTGAAAAATTACTATTATTGGTGGGTTTCCTATGCTAGCCAGTGGAATTCATAAATCAGTTCAATCTCTGTTAAACCAATGTATTTTCTGAAGGATCAATTACTACTGCAGGGATGGATTGTTCATAGACCACATATAGCTTCCAAACCAGTTTTTTTTTTAAGCTCCAAGAGAATGCACTATTAACAGTGGCAAATCACCAAGCTGTAGAGACAGAAGTGTAAATTGCCTGACTGGCTTAATGCACAGTCTTTCCAAAATACACAGTCACGAAGGTCTCAAAATAAGTCCATCTTTACTCATTTGTGTGACATCATTAATTAATCAATTAATTAATCAGATTTATATGGCCACCCATCTCACAAAAAGTGATTTTCGATGGCATACAACAGTTAAAAACAACAACAGATACAAAAATATAAAATGTAAAAATCTACATTAAAAGATAAGTATTATAAAAACAAACCATAGGCAAAGAGAAGATTAGAATGGAGACTTCAGCAATGGAGCACCTAAGCATATATAGACCATAGAATAATAGCACTGGAAGTTTTCTAGTCCAAACCCCTGCTCAAACAAAAGACCCTATACCAGTGATGGCCAACCTTTTTGCTTTTGAATGCCAAAAGTGGGGGGGAGCACGGGGGTTGTGTGCATGCATGACCAAACCCATAATTCAATGCCCCCGCAAGCATGCACACATGACCCCCCCTGCTTCCCCTGCTTTTGGCACGCGATGGCAAAAAGGTTACTGATGGGCCCAGTAGGCCCATTTTTCACTCTCCCCAGGCTCCAGAGGCTTTCTAGGAGCCTGGGGAGGGTGAAAATGGCCTCCCTCCTCCTCCGGAGGGCCTCTGGAGGCTGGAAATGGCTCATTTCCTAACTTCCGGTGGGCCCAGAAGGCCCAAAAATCAGCTGGCTGGTGTGCGTATGTGCACTGGAACTGAGCTAGGGCAACGCTTGCGTGCCCACAGATATGGCTCCGCGTGCCACCTGTGGCACGTGTGCCATAGGTTTGCCATTACAGCCCTATACCATTCCAGACAAACAGTTGTCCAGTTTTTTTTGGAAAACTTCCAGCAATGGATCACCCACAACTTCTGGAAATAAGCCATTCCACTGATTGTTTTAACTGCCCAGAAATTTCTCCTTAGTTCTAGGTCTACCCATTACTTCTTGCCTTGCCCTCAGGTGCTTTGGAGAATAGATCAACCCTTTCTTTTCTGTGACAGTCCTTCAAGTACTTGAAGACAGCTATCATAACACTCCTATTTCTTCTCTTCATTGGACTAGGCATACCTAGTCCCCTCAAATATTCACTATATAATTTAGCCTCCTGATCTCTTATCATCTTTGTTGCTCTTCTTCCTAGGGTTTCAACACCTTTCTTGTATCATGCTGATCAGAATTGGATGCAGTATTCAAAGTGTGATCTCACCAGTGATCTCACCAATGAATTGCATTTTGTTGGATAGAGCCCAATGTTCAAGTTTGTCGAGGAGCTTCTGAACCTTGAGTCTATCATCTAAAGTATTGGCTATTCCTGCCAGCTTCAAATTTGATGGTTCCCCTTCTATCCCCTCATCTAAATCATTTGTGAAGATGTTGAAGAATATGAGGCCTAAGGCAGAATATTGAGGTACCTCACTGCATGCTTCCCTCCATCTAGATGTTGTTCCATTGAGGATTACATGCTGAGTGGGGTTGGTTGGACAGTTTCAAATCCATCTGAAGGTGGTACTGTCTATTTCACATTGTTCTATCTTACCAAGAAGTAGGTTGTGATCTACTTTGTCAAATGCCTTATTTAGGTCTAAATAAACTATGTCCACCACATTTCCCTTATCCACCAATTTAGTCACTTTATCAAAGAAGGCAATAAGGTTTGTCTGGCATGACCTCTTTTTGACAAACCCATGTTGGCTTCTAATAATGTCACTGTTCATTTCTAGGTGCTCACAAATGTACTTCTTGATTACCTTTTCCAGGATCTTCCCAGGTATCGCTATCTGGCTGATTGAACTGTAGTTTCCTGGATCCACTTTTTCCCCTTTTTGTACTTTTTGCCTCAGGCCTGATAACATAATCAGGTCTTGAGGGACTTTTAGAATGTCAAAGAGATAGAGCTAATCTAATGGGGGCAAGAGTGTCATGGCAGAGAGGCATGTCTCCTGGGACCTACCAAATGCAGCTCTCTACTGATGGTACCTGCAGAATGTCCTCTCTGTTTGATCTAATGGGGTGAGCTGATGTAACCGGGGATAGGTGGTCTCTCAGATAGCCCACCTTTAGATCTTAAAACTACACCTTGAATTGGATCTGAAGAAAAACTGGCAGCCAATGGGCCTGACGAAGCAGAGCTGTAACATGTAACATGCACCGTTCGAGGAGTACACATAATTGCCTGTATTCAGTGGTGGGATACAAATAATTTAACAACTGGTTCTCTGCCCTGGGTGGGCATGGCTGGGTGGGCATGTGACTGGGTGGGTGTGGCCAACTTGATTGGTCTCACCCTTAGGAAATTTCTCCTTAGGAAATTCATGGCCTGTATGATCAAGGCCCCTCCTGTATCCTTTTCCTCCAGGAAGAAACAAGAAGTAGCCAACACTGCAGCAGCTATATGTAGTTTCTTGGGGAACTACAGGGAGTATCAGCTGATCACAGAAGTGTTACTTAATACCCTTTATAATGAAAATGTTTGTAATCTTGTCCTTCTTCCTGAAGGGAAGAGGTTAATCCCATCCCTAGATGGGGGATTGATGGGTTTCCTGGGTATTTCCCTGCCCTAATCCTGTCAGTTTCTGTTATTTGTTGACTTTATTCAAGGCGTGTGTCACCTGCATTCCAGCTGCAACATAGTAGTCTGTTAAATGGTTCTTGGCTGTCTGCCCGAAGCTATTAACTGAAGGGAGCGAGAAGGAAAAAAACCTCTCTTGCACTTTATTTTCAGCCAGTTCTCCGAACTGGCAAGCAATTAACTAACAGTCCGGGTGAACTGGTGCAAACCAGATGAATCCCACCACTGCCTGTATTGCTGCATTCTCTACCAGCTGAAGCTTCTAGATATACTTCAAGGGCAGTCCCATATAAAGCACATTGTGCATGACTGATTGTAAGCAGGGCCTGCTGATCGAGAAATGGGTGCAACCAGCACACAAGACAAAGCTGTGTAAAGCCCCTCCTAGTCATGACTTCCACCTGCTGATCAAGCAGGAGTCATGAATCGTGGCATACACACTGGGTCTCTCTAGGGCAGCGCCACCCCATCCAGCACTAAAAATGGTAAAATTCTGGAACCAGTGGGCCCCAAAATTCAGAGCCACTCAGTCTTGCCTGGGTTCATCTGAAGCCTGGTATTTTCCATCTAGACCCTCACAGCCTACAGACACCGAGATAGGATAGTCACGGCATTGCTTAATTCACCAGGGATGGGGATGTTCAAATGGATATCATCAGCATACTAATGATACCTCAACCCATGTGATTGGATGGACTCATCCAGTCTCATGTGGATATTAAAGAGGAAATGATACATAGCCTTACATAGTAGGGGCTGAAGGTGGGACCTCTCCTCCCCAATCATCACTGATTGGAATTGACCCTGAAGAAAGGAAGTGAACAAGCACAACACTAATCCACCCACTGCCTATCTTACCTCTTGCTTGGTCATTGCAACCTTCCGCCACTGAATTTGATAAACAACTACCATCGAATATCATCCCATCTCTGCAAAAATGTATATATTATGCAGATTATACAGAATGCACAAGGAAACTCAGATACACATTTTAGTTTAGGTTCTTTGCCAGGATGGATGCTAATGAATATAATGAGCAGCTAAGTAACCATCTTCTCTTTCTTAATCAGCTTACTAGGATTTCCTGCATGATGCTTTCCTCAGTAGGATTCAGGTAAAGTGTATCCAGATGTCTTAAACAGGAATAGGGTGGTTTTTGTTTTCCTTTATTTAGTTTATCAAAACTCCAGGGAGCTGCATAATTTGCAACATATACAGGCAGCTCAAAATACAAGATCCAAGATTTGGTTATATTTATAGGTGCTCCAACTGTTTTAATGTACAAATTAGGCAATGTCCATCATCAGTCTGGAATGCTTAGGGTACCTGGCAGTATTTATGATTATGAAGGAGCCACCATGTGCCTATTTAATAGGCAAGTTGTTACTCGTGATACCTTAGGAATTATAGTTGAGTTTTCTACTGTCTTAGCCACAATTTTCTCTTTCTATACCCTTGTTCTCTTTAGCTGGACAGTAAATCAGTTTCAATATGAAAAGTGCTTTGTTTGTTTCTGCCGCTTATTTTGAACATTTCTCAAAATAGGTTGAGAAAATGTAACCTTGAATGTAAATAATGACCTAAGAATAATATTGCTGGTGTTGGATTTGCTGTTGCAGAAACTGTGTTGCAATATACAATTTGGAAACTTGGAAACTGTTGATTTCAGTATGTTGTGTTCTCCAATAATTGCTTGTAAAGCATTGTTAAAATTCTGAACAAACCTTCCAATCAATGTATTTGTAGCTGGTGACAGAGTGCTGGCATTCCATTCTTTTTCAAGAATTTCTAAAACTGTTGTTGGTGACTGACTGTTCTGGAATATCTGTTTTCACAAGGAGTTTTGTCAATACATCTATGATATGTGTGTGACTGTTATTGAGGACACCGAACATCCATCCTACACAGTTGAGCAAGTTGTGCTCCTAAGTGGTCCTGAAAATCTATTTGAATTTATATCTATTTATTTAATTAATTTCTATAGCCACCTATCTCAGCAAACAATTCTGGGCGGCTCACAATTCAAAAACATATATCACAATTAAAAACCTAAAAAGAGTTTAAAACAATGAAAACAATAAAACCATTAAAATACTAAAAAAACATTTGCCATTGTATGGCAGGGTATTCCCGTGACTAAAGTGGATGTCTTTTGAACATGTCTGAAATCTGAGCAATTCATTGCAGGTTGTTCTTACTGTATTCCAAGCCATCAGAAAAACTACAAGCTAGCACCTTCAATTACTCCATGATGTTCAACATGCAGCCTCTTTGATCCTCAACATCTCAGCACAGGCGCTACGATGACCCTCTCAATCCTCATATGAGATGACCACTGTTAAACATGAGTTAATCATGGCACTGATAAAACTCTGTAAGCCAATATTTTTGTTTGCATTCCAGTTTATTGGGGCTTCCTGTGCAGTCTTGATCTATGTGAGAGAAAAATATCAAAGGTTATGTTTGAAAATTCTACAAGGGTACTAGCTCTGCTTATATGAAAATTACCCAGAAGTCTAGAAAATCTTTATGTGAACCATCTTCTAGATCTAGAAGATTCAAACTCTCTAACTCTTCTGCTGTATCTAAATTCTGCGCTGCTGAAATTAAAATAAGGCATAACTGGTGACAGTTATGGAATATCCCCTTTTGTTTTATTCATTGCTTCATTTTTATTACGTGTTATCTATCTTGTTTTAGATGATACACATTTTTTACCTTCTAGATTGTATTATTATTTTAGATTGAATTGTTATTTTTGCACAGGCAATTAGCTACCATTATAATAGTGTATGTTACATTTTTAAATTCCTGTTATGCTAGCATTTTATCTCACCCATTTGATTTTACTTTTGTCTTGATTTTTTTCAAATTTTGCTGGTCACTGACTGATTAAAGATTATTTCATTACATATCAAAGGAATATCTATCTGATGTGGACTTTTTGGACTGTCTTATTTACCACTATTGAGTTAACAATTTATCCCTATTTGCACAATGGTCTGGATTACTGAATTCTATTTTATATAGGTTCCTCCAAGGAGCAATGCCTGATGCTACATTGGAGCACTTGTTGTAAATTAAAACTCTTTTTTCTGGACCAAAAATTGTCAGTAGTGACTGATAAGCAGTAATGAAGATGACCCACCCCTTCCATACAATCACTGGGAGAAACATTTAGTTCCTCAACTAAACTCTGCACTCCCCATTCTTTTTGTGCCTAATTCTTCTCTGCAACTGCATGTGTGATGTAAAAGCTATTAGGTATTCACTGCCACCTTTCATAATATATGACATAATTTAATTTAATTTAATTTAATTTCCAATTTATATACCGCCCTTCTCCCTGAGGACTCAGGGCGGTGTACAGCCAAGATAAAAAACATAGAATACAAATATTAAAACATTTAAAAATATATATAAATTTTGGCCCGAAAGTTAAGAATCACAGACTAATTAAAAGAATTTAAAAATTTCTTCTTAAGCCAACCCGGCTTGCTGAAAAAGATGGGTTTTCAGGGAATGACGGAAGGCATTGAGGTCCTGGATTCTTCTTATCTCTGGGGGCAACTGATTCCAGAGGGTGGGAGCCCCCACAGAGAAGACCCTCCCCCTGGGGGCCACCAGCCTACATTGTTTGGCTGATGGCACCCTGAGGAGGCCCTCTCTGTGGGAGCGCACGGGTCGATGGGAGGTCGTCGGTAGCAGCAGGCGGTCTCGGAGATAGCTAGGCCCTATGCCATGGAGCGCTTTAAAGGTGATAACCAACACCTTGAAGCGCACCCGGAAGACCACCGGGAGCCAGTGCAGCTCGCGCAGGAGCGGTGTTACATGGGAGCGCCATGTTGCTCCCATCACTACCCGCGCTGCTGCATTCTGGACCAGCTGGAGCCTCCGGGTGCTCTTCAAGGGGAGCCCCATGTAGAGAGCGTTGCAGTAGTCAAGGCGAGAGGTGACGAGGGCGTGAGTGACTGTGCACAAAGAATCCCGATTGAGAAAGGGCCGCAACTGGCGAATCAGGCGAACCTGATAAAAGGTCCCCCTGGTAACAGCCGTCAGATGTTCCTCCAAAGACAGCTGCCTATCCAGGAGGACTCCCAGATTGCGAGCCCTTTCAATGGGGGCCAAAGACTCGCCCCCAATAGTCAGTGATGGAGTCAACTGACTATATCGGGATGCCGGGAGCCACAGCCACTCAGTCTTGGAAGGGTTGAGCCTGAGCCTGTTCCTCCCCATCCAGATCCGCACAGCCTCCAGGCACTGGGACATCACTTCAAGGGCATCGTTGGGGTGGCCTGGGGTGGAGATGTACAGCTGGGTGTCATCAGCGTACTGGTGGTATCTCACCCCAAAGCCACGGATGATCTCGCCCAGCGGCTTCACATAAATGTTGAACAGAAGGGGCGAGAGGACCGATCCCTGCGGCACTCCACAAATGAGAGGCCTCGAGGTCGACCTCTGCCCCCCTGCCAACACAAACTGCGACCGGTCAGAGAGAAAGGAGGAGAACCACCGCAACACAGTGCCTCCCACCCCCAACTCTTCCAGCCGGTGCAGCATGATACCATGGTCGATGGTATCAAAAGCCGCTGAGAGATCTAATAGGACCAGAACAGAGGAATAACCCCTGTCCCGAGCCCTCCAGAGATCATCCACCAATGCGACCAATGCCGTTTCCGTGCTATGCCCAGACCTGAAACCCGACTGGAACGGATCTAGATAGGATGTTTCCTCCAGGAATTGTGGAAACTGTTGCGCAACCACACTCTCAACAACCTTCGCAATGAAGCGAAAGTTGGAGACAGGACGATAGTTAGCCAATATTGCTGGATCCAGGGACGGCTTCTTGAGGAGAGGCCTCACCACCGCCTCTTTCAGGGCAGCGGGGAAGTGACCCTCACTCAACGAAGCATTAATGACGCCCTGGAGCCAGCCTCGTGTAACCTCCCGGTAAGCCAGTACCAACCAGGAGGGACACGGGTCCAGTAAACATGTGGCCGCACTAAGTCTCCCCAAAATCCTGTCCACATCATCGGGAGTCACAGCATCAAACTCTTCCCAGATAACATTCTCAAGACTGTTCCTCGTCACCCTGCCCTGATCTACCCAGTCAGAGTCCAAATCCCCCCGGATCTGAGCGATTTTGTCATACAGGTATTGTCCGAAATCCTCCGCCCTGCCTTCTAAGGGATCCTCCCGCACTCCCAGATGGAGCAGGGTGCGGGTCACCCTAAACAGGGCGGCCAGACGATTCCCTGATGACGCAATAGAGGCGGAAAAGTAGTTAGACTTTGCCGTCTTTATTGCCACTAGGTAGGCCTTAATATGCGACCTTACCAGTGTTCGATCAGATTCAGCGAGACTGGCCCTCCAACCGCTCTCCAGGCGTCTTTTCCGGCGCTTCATTTCCCTCAGCTCCTCAGTAAACCAAGGAGCCGCACGGGATCGGCATCGGGTCAGAGGCCGCAAAGGCACAACTCGGTCCAAGGCCCCACCAGCCACCCGATCCCAGGCGGCTACCAGGTCCTCGGCCGAGTCATGTGCTAGATCCTCAGGAAATGGCCCAAGCTCCGTCTGGAACCTATCAGGATCCATCAGGCGCCTGGGGCGGATCCATCTAGTTGGGTCCGCCTCCCTGCAGCGAGGGGTCGCGGTTCGAAGATCTAGGCGAAGGAGTGAGTGGTCAGTCCATGACAAGGGTTCCATGTCTATATCCCCTATAACAAGACCACTCAACCACTGGCCAGAGACAAAAATCAAATCCAGAGTGTGACCTCCCCTGTGAGTAGGGCCATGAACTAACTGGGTCAGGTCCATGGCCGTCATGGAAGCCATGAACTCCCGAGCCACCTCAGACGTTTCACCGACGGATGGCAAGTTGAAATCATCCATGACTAAAAGCCTGGGTGTATCTACTGCCACCGTGGCTATCACGTCGAGTAGCTCAGGTAGGGCTGTTGCCACACGGCAGGGAGCCAGGTACGTAAGCAACAAGCCCATCTGAACCCCACGGCCCCACCTCACAAGGAGGGACTCACATCCGGCTATCTGAGGCACAGTGGTCTCCCTCGGATCCAGATCCTCGTTAATAATAACCGCCACCCCCCCCGCCCCTCCCCTGGGCCCTCGGCTGATGGAATGCTCTGAAGCCTGGTGGGCACATTTCAACCAGAGGGACACCACCCTCCGGGCCCAACCAGGTCTCCGTAATACCCACCAGGTCCGCTCCTCCTTCTTGTATAAGATCGTGACTGCACTGATAACTGCACTGATCCCATTTTGTGAAGCATCATAAGCCAATTTCACCAGTACGTGCAGGTTATAATGGATGAACACTGCATCTGATGTGATTTGACCCTCTGTACATGGGTGGAAGGTCCTGCGCATGCGCAGAGGTGTCATGCGTGAGTGAAGCAAGCAAGCGTGCACGCTCCCATTTGCGAACCGGTAGCGAAGGTAAGTGGAATGCACTTAATCTTATATACCATTCCATAGTGCTTTACAGCACTCTCTGGGCGGTTTACAGAGTCAGCATATTGACCCCAACAGTCTGGGTCCTCATTTTACCAACCTTGGAAGGATGGAAGTCTGAGTCAACTTTGAGCAAGTCAGAATCGAACTCCTGAAAGGAAATATATCTTGAACTTCTTTAAAAAATAGCATGGAATCTGTAATAAAATTGGAACTGGGTACTTCTGCAAGGAATGGGCAGATTGTCCCAAGAAATCTTAAAGGAAAGAAACAAAACTGAAAGAGTAAGTAAGGGCATAAACCTATGGGTTCTCTCCATTGGGCAAAAACTCTACAGCTAGGCACGCAGAGAGGAGGAAAAAGAGAGAAGCAGAAGACGTGGCTAGAAAAAGAGAAGAAATAATATATAAGGTACTTTACTTAAGGCAGTAAAGGGATAACAGCAGTGGTGGGATTCTGGGGGTTCTAGGGAGCTCGGCCGAACCCTTTGTTAAATTGCTGGCTCGCCCTGCCCCTTGCCCCGCCCCTCCGCACTATTATTTATTTTCAATAAATGGGGCGGGCAAGCCAGCAATTTAACAAACGGTTCGGTGTTTTTTTGTAATTTATTGGCCCCCGAACCGTTTGTTAAATTGCTGGCTCGCCCGCCCCTCGCCTCCCACCCGCGCGGCGCCAGCCTACCGTAGCCAGGGGTAGGCAATTGTGGCTCTTTTACAACCTGTGGCCTTCAACTTCCAGAATTCCTGAGACAGCTTGGCTGTCTCAGGAATTCTGGGAGTTGAAGGCCACAGGTTGTAAAAGAGCCACAATTGCCCACCCCTTCCCTAGCCTGAGTTCCGCTGCCTGGGATCCACGTGGGCTGCCACGTGGTTCCCCACTGGCTCCGGACGCAAGAGAGCAGGATGGAGAAAGCAGCTTCCACGCCTTCACTCACCCTCACTCTCTGCTCTGTTGGATCGCCGGCCATTCGCTTACCCCGCCCACTCCCAATCTATTGCTGCCTCCAATGGCTAGAGGGAAAAAAAACTTCAAATTCTTGCTGCGGGGCTTCAAAGGGCCGCCCTAGAGCCAGTGGTGCAGCCGAACCCTTTGTTAAATTGCTGGCTTGCCCCGCCCCTCCGCCCCACTATTTATTGCCAATAAATAGTGGTGGGCGAGGGGCGGGGGAGCCAGCAATTTAACAAAGGGTTCGGTGTTTTTTTTGTAATTTTATTGGCCTACGGAGCTTCAGCATAGGCTAATTGGCCTCCCGGCTCTCAGTTGATTTGTCTCAGCTGTTTTGCTCAGGGCTCTTCTGCTTCCTTGCAAAGAGTGCTGATTTTTTCCCCCCTAGCTATGCTGAAAAACGAAACTGAAACTGCTTTGCTGTTGCTGCAAGGTTGGAAAATTAGGCAGGCAGATTTCTTTTCTTTTTCCTCACCAAAAAAGGTAGGTGCAAACAATGGGAAATTTAGGGAAAAAGAGGAGAGTTCAGGATTTTAAAACACAAAAGAAAAAAAGCTCTATTTAATTAGGGAATTGTAATAATTGAGATACTATTAATTGTATATTTCTGAAAGCAGAAATGGTTAAGTTGTGGTTTGGAGGAATATATGGGGGAAATTATTTGGTTTATTATTATTGGTAAATATAATTAATTGATTTGTAAGAAATTGGATTGCATGGAAATAATTGGAATATTCATGTTCATATTGATTAATATACAAAAAAGGTAGTTATATAACTAATTGATTTATATTAAAATGTTGAATTTATATTAAACAACTAATATTACATAATTAACCAATGTGAGGATGGATATAAAAATAGATGACAATGGGAAGGGGTATAATATAGAATAGAAGGGAAAAATTGAATTTGATTAAGATTAGAGATGAGGATGAAGGGTAATATTGGTTTTTTACAAAAATAGATGAGGAATAAATATGGCAAAAAGGAAATATAGAAATTGTAAATGTAATTGAAATGACTAAACACTGTTTAAATTTGTGAACCGGCCAAATACTCTGTTCAAAGAAAATACATTGTATGTTTGTATGTGTGCTTCTAATTATTGTTATTTATTCATATTTGTTCTCTTTTATTCTTTAAAGTTTAACAATTCATTCTTTATCTTAATATCTTTATATTTGTTTGGGGTTGGCTTTCTTCCCTTTCATGTTTTTTATTGTACAGCAATCTTTCTCCTCAAACCTACCACCTCTCTCTTTTCTTTCCTTCTTACTTTCTCTTCCTCCCCCTCTTCTTCTCCTCCCTACTTCCTCTTCCTTTCTCCTTCTCCTCCTCTCTTCCTCCCTCTCTTACCCTCCCTCCTACCCTAATTTCCCTTCCCTTTCTTCATCCCTCTCTATTGCTGTATCCTTTTATGCATATGGACTACTCAGAGGGCTGAAAAAGTTATTTCTGATTGGTCCTCGCACTTTTGACCAGTCCTCGAACTTACGACTGTCCTCACATTTTACGTTTTTGCCCTATCTTGTCACCATGGTGAAGAGAAGCAGTTGTGAAATGAGTGACATGGTTGTTAAGAAAGCTGCACGGGCATAAATGTGAGGATGGTCATAAGTGTGAGGACCGGTCAAAAGTGCGAGGCCCAGTCAGAAATGACTTTTTTCAGCCCTCTGAAAAAAGTCTACGCACATAGCCACGCCCACCCGGTCACATGATGAGCTACCCATGCCTACACAGCCACGTGACCAGCTAGCCACGCCCAGTCACGATTGCCAAGCCACACCCCCAACTAAGCCACACCCACAGAACCTGTTGTTAAAAAAATTGAATGCCACCACTTGATAACAGTCAAATTTAAAGCAAGAGAGATGGAAAAACAATTTATGGGTAAGAGGTAAACAGGGAAAAAGCACAAACCCTCCTTCCCAAGGGAAACTAGTCACTTCGAAGAGGAAGCAAAGCGGGCTGAATCCAGGACAGGCAAATCACATGACACTTTTTGCAAAGGCAAGCTATAACTATGAGTGTTTTTATTGAGATAACAGGGACAGAGTTGGATTGCTGAAACTCATACTGTTTAAAGTGTAATCCTCTTAAGGGGGTTAACACCACTGAGCAAGTTTTTCAGAAAGTATGAATTCATGCCTCCTGAATCAGCTCATTCAGCTCATTATGTCTGGTTGTTTAAAGTTATTCTTGTACACATGTATTATTGTCTGTATACTTGCATGGATATTAGACCTCGATTTCATTTGAGGGCCGCATCAGGGTTATGTTTGACCTCAGAGGGCTGGGGATAGGCATGATTATGGTGGGTGTGGTCATGGTGGATGTGGCTGGGGTGGGTGTGGTCATGGTGGGTGTTTGACACAGGTTTCTCTGTGTTTCCCTTCTCTTCTTTCTTTCCACAGAACTCCCTGGCCTCCACAAGAACTCTGCCAGCCAAAAACGGGCTATGCGGAGGCCCCACGAGGCCCATTTTTCGCCTCCTTGGCCTCCAGACACACTCTGCTGGCCAAAAATAGGCCACACAGAGGCCCTGTGAGGCCTCAATGCAACCCGTTTTTGGCCTGCAGAGTGCTGCTGGAGGCCGTGGAGGTCAAAAACGGGCCACGCAAGGCCTCCCCCGACCCATTTTGGCCAGCAGAGGCACCGTGGGCCAGTCCTTTGATATTTCCAGGCCGATCCCATTTGACACCCCTGTTGTAAAGCAAAACTGTTATTTTCATAATTGAAGCTTTATATTCTTCCTATTGGATCCATGGAGGGGTGAATCATCTCTTAGTGCTCCTCTTACTAACTAAAGAGTTGGCAACTGGTTTGTTTATAATGAAATGGATCAGTTGAAGGAATCCTGCTGGAAGATCCCCTTGGGAATAGCTTCTGAAACTCAGGTCTAGCCTAAGGTGACCAGACGTCCCGCTTTTGGCGGGACAGTCCCGCTTTTGAGCAATTTGTCCCGCGTCCCGCGGCGTTTCAAAAAAGTCCCGATTTTTCTTGAGCCCCAGCTGATGGATAGAAGAAAAAAAAACTGTTCAAACTCTTGCCCGGGGCTTCAAAGGGCCGCCCTACAGGCAATCAGTGTAAAGCAGTTTTTTTTTCCCCTAGCTAAGCTTCAGAAACGAAACCGAAACCAGGGTCTTTGGTGCAGCGTGACAAAATGAGGCAGAGAGAGATTTATTTTTATTTTTATTTTTCCTCCCCAAAAAAGGTAGGTGAAAAACTGCAAACAATGGGAAATTTAGGAGGAGAGTTCAAGATTTTAAAACACAAAGGAAAAAAAGCTGTATTTAACTAGGGAATTGTAATAATTGAGATACTATTAATTGTATATTGTGTTGAAAGCAGAAATGGTTAAGTTGTGGTTCGGAGGAATATATGGGAGAAATTATTTGGTTTATTATTATTGATAAATATAATTAATTGATTTGTAAGAAATTGGATTGCATGGAAATAATTGGAATATTCATGTTCATATTGATTAATATACAAAAAAGATAGTTTTATAACTAATTGATTATATTAAAATGTTGAATTTGTATTAAACAACTGTATTACATAATTACATAATTAAACAATGTGAGGATGGATATAAAAATAGATGACAATGGGAAGGGGTATAATATAGAATAGAAGGGAAAAATTGAATTTGATTAAGATTAGAGATGAGGATGAAGGGTAATATTGGTTTTTTTAAAAAATAGATGAGGAATAAATATGGCAAAAAGGAAATATAGAAATTGTAAATTTAATTGAAATGACTAAACGCTGTTTAAATTTGTGAACCAGCCAAATATTCTGTTCAAAGAAAATACATTGTATGTTTGTATGTGTGTTTCTAATTATTGCTATTTATTCATATTTGTTCTCTTTTATTCTTTAAAGTTTAACAATTCATTCTTTATCTTAATATCTTTATATTTGCTTGGGGTTGGCTTTCTTCCCTTTCATCTTTTTTATTGTACAGCAATCTTTCTCCTCAAACCTACCACCTCTCTCTTTTCTTTCCTTCTTACTTTCTCTTTCCCCCACCCTCTTTTTCTCCTCCCTACTTCCTCTTTCTTTCTCCTTCTCCTCCTCTCTTCCTCCCTCTCTTACCCTCACTCCTACTCTAATTTCCATTCCTTCATCCCTCTCTATTGCTATAATCCTTTAATGCATATGGACTACTCAGAGGGCTGAAAAAGTTATTTTTGACTGGTCCTCACACTTTTGACCAGTCCTCGAACTTATGACTGTCCTCACATTTTACATTTTTGCCCTATCTTGTCATCATGGTGAAGAGAAGCAGTTGTGAAATGAGTGACATGGTTGTTAAGAATGCTGCATGGGCATAAATGTGAGGATGGTCATAAGTGTGAGGACCAGTCAAAAGTGCGAGGACCTGTCAGAAATGACTTTTTTCAGCTCTCTGGTTAGTCCTTTTGTGCATATGGACTACTCAGAGGGCTGAAAAAGTTATTTTTGACTGGTCCTCACACTTTTGACCAGTCCTCGAACTTACGACTGTCCTCACATTTTACATTTTTGCCCTATCTTGTCACCATGTTGAAGAGAAGCAGTTGTGAAATGAGTGACATGGTTGTTAAGAATGCTGCACGGGCATAAATGTGAGGATGGTCATAAGTGTGAGGACCAGTCAAAAGTGTGAGGACCTGTCAGAAATGACTTTTTTCAGCCCTCTGGTTAGTCCTTTTGTGCATATGGACTACTCAGAGGGCTGAAAAAGTTATTTTTGACTGGTCCTCACACTTTTGACCAGTCCTCGAATTTACGACTGTCCTCACATTTTACATTTTTGCCCTATCTTGTCACCTTGTTGAAGAGAAGCAGTTGTGAAATGAGTGACATGGTTGTTAAGAATGCTGCACGGGCATAAATGTGAGGATGGTCATAAGTGTGAGGACCAGTCAAAAGTGTGAGGACCTGTCAGAAATGACTTTTCAGCCCTCTGAGTAGTCCCTATACACATAGCCATGGCCACCCGGTCACATGACCAGGTAGCCATGCCCACCCAGTCACATGGCCTCCAAGCCACGCCCACACAATAAGCCACGCCCACAATGGTGTCCTTCTTACCAATGTTAAAATCTGTTCACCTTACCCTATAGACATAGCCATGGCCACCCGGTCACATGACCAGCTAGCCACGCCCACCCAGTCACATGACCAGCTAGCCACGCCCACAAAATAAGCCACGCCCGCAATGTCCCTCTTTACCAATGTTAAAATCTGGTCACCTTAGTCTAGCCCCTGCATTAAAGTAAGAGCTATATAAGAGCTACAAGTAAATAAGACTTCTAGGTCTAAAGCTGAAGGTTATTAGGTACAATACTTAGCTAGGTACCCAATAGAAAACAGGGATCCAAAAACATTTAGATTGGGTCTGTGTGTGTGTGTGTGTGCATGGTTCAGTTATACATTAAACAATTGTGTTCAAATTCAAGTCATTATTGCAACCAAACCCATTTCTAAAGTAGCTCTCCCATTGGAAAGCATCTGGGCACTGCAATTCTAGTAAAAATATAATATAATAAAAATATAATAAATATAATATAATATTATAATATAATATAATATAATAATATTAATATAATATAATATAATATAATATAATATAATATAATATAATATAATATAATATAATATAATATAATATAATATAATATAATATAATATAATATGTGTTGTGTTGTGTTATGTTCCCATAGTCCTGTTCCTTTAGGAATGTATATTTGCATCCCATAAAATAGCTGAAAAGGTTCATAAACCTTTAATGCTGCTGGAATAAAAAAAAAAAAGCTACTTGTGCTACAAAATTTAAGAACTGCTGTTGTTCCCAGCCAAATAGTTCACATGTGCCTACCAACATAATATTTCTTAGATTACACAAGTGTTCTAATAAAGTTACATTCCCATCAATTGGCTTTACCTTTTCTTCTTTTGCAAAGACCAGAATCTTTTTTTTAAAAAAAATTAATGGCCAGCTGCTCTGCTATCTACTTAATCAGGACGTAGTGTTTTTTATTCTGACGAGAGAGTTTAATAAACAAAGATCCTCATCTGCACATACTGTAGTAAGTCTTATAAAGGTCTGTTGGCAAATCTAGGAGATAGAAAAACATTTAATAACTTAATTTATATAGAAATTCAACAAGGTAAAATTATATTCTTGTCTCATATCTTTGAATCCCTGGATATTCTCATATAATGAGTTAATAAACAGAATGAAAATGGCAGTTTCTTTCTAATCCTTTCTTCTGAAAATTGAGTCAAACCCAGATCTGAAATCCACAAAGTTGCTTATAAAGACTTTTAGACAAAATTTATATATGTTTATTGGCCAAATGGTTGAAATCAAGCCTTGATTTATTGTTCTTTGTTTTGCTTTAAATCCCACCTACACGAACCATCTTACTATGCAACCAATCTAGAAATTTGAAATAAAAATATTTAATTCACAATTTATTTATGACATGTAAAAGCTGATCAGTGCCAGTTGTATCTCACTTTAAAAAATGGATAAAGATCCCAGGCCCTCGGCCTTTGGGCATATACACTCTATATGCTAAGAAGAGCTGCAAGCATGAGAATCCACCATTCAAATGTTCTGGGGCCATAAAGCCAGGAGCTTTCCTAGACTTCAGCTGTGAAATAAACTGTCACAAGTCAGAAGATGTAACAAGCGACCATTCCAGTAATAGATAGATTCAATTAAAGATTCATTTCTGGAATCTATTGTGAAGATGGAACTAAAATATTCATGCCAGACATCAGCTGAGATCCCAGAGTCAGTACAAGGTCCATTACCCAATGCATCGCTACTAATCAATGCCAAAAATGGCAGACCTTTTTAGCTTAGCAGCTGAAATATTGGTTGCCAGTTGCCTCCAAGGCATTCATCTTTTGCTATCTAATTAAAGCTTTGTAGTGTGATTTCTGCAAATGCAGTGTTTGTGGATGAGTAAGCCAATTTTTTTTCCTGTAAAATTCCTTGGCAGGGAATCATGTTGAATTTGAATTCATCTTTGACATTGCTCAAAAACTATTACTAATTTCAGTTAGTATATGGTGGGACACTTTGTGTTATCATTCTGGTTTCACAACTTATACAGACACATTGAGGAGTAATGTGCATATCCTCAGTGGGGCAAAGTACAAAAGATACAAAGTACTCTTTAATATACTGTACAATAGTTGCTGACTTTTTTTCTGCCCTCAGCAGCCTGCCAGTCAATTTCGAACCAACATCCTAGTGCAAGTTGCTCTGAATGAGAATTTCCAACCATTGCTGCTGCTGTTTTTGTTTATGGTTTTGCCAATTTTCTGTTAATTATAAAATGATTTCATTGAATTTGATGCATTTGACAGCTATTCATAATTTTTTTATAAAAGAAAGATGAGATATATGTAACAACCAGGATGTCTTGTGGCTGTCACTGTAGGCGGTTTAAGAGGGTCCTAATCTTCCCCATCACATCTAGTTCTGGAAAATACTGTTTGGTCTTTGGAATACTTGCGGTTGTCAGCACTAGAGTAAATGCAGCTTGAAGTGCTAACGACCTCGAAACTTGACAGCGGTACTGTGTGTAACCGATTTTCATGTTAGTCAACTATCTTTTTGGCAGTCACTTTTCATACTTGCTTTAATTTCAGATATTGAGATAGTTGGATCCAGTGGTGGGATTCAGCCAGTTCGCACCACTTCGGGAGAACCGGTTGTTAAATTTCTGAGCAGTTTGGTGAACTGGCTGTTGGAAGAAATCATTAGGGCAGAGAACCGGTTGTTAAATTAGTTGAATCCCACCACTGGTTGGATCCCATCCTTCCCCAATATGGAGTGGCCTCCAAGTAACAGAGACTGCCAGAGTTCCCAGTCACCATGCCCATTCCATTAACTTCTGGAAGTTTAGTCCATTTAGCAGGGATGTCAAACTGGTGGCCTGCAGGCCAGATGCATCATGCACAGGCTACACCCACCTGGCTCCAAAACGGCAAAAAATGTCACGATACATCATGTGGCATCACGTCACTTGATCCAGTTTGACACCCGTGACTTAGCAGGACTTAGCAGGAGGTCTGGATTTGCCAGAAACATAGAAGTATGCTGTTATCTACAGTGTCATAATATAAGTAGTATAAAACAGTTGTAATGCAAAGGGGATAATAACTATGGATTTAAAATTAATATTCTGCATTAGGATAATGTTCAGGACAACCTTCAAATCACAGAAATCTTGTGCCCAACCCCATCAAGCATATCTACCAGACCTGATGTTTCTGGATTGCTGAAATGTTGATTGATGAATTTGTAGGATTTAATCTGATTTTAAATCTATCCAGATTCCAAATACTAGTTCAGGAATTTCTCATCTTTATTTGGGGTGGCAATGTGTAACTGAGTGTCATCAATGTACTGATGGCACCAGATTTCAAACCAATGAACTTCTCTCAATGACTTCTCATTCTACATTCACAAAAAACTTGTGAAATGGACAAGCAGGTGAGCTTCATAGGTGAGCAATTGATGTAGATACAATTTTTTAATCTATAAAATACAGACTTCACGAACATTCCTCCACAGCATAGCACAGTTGCTTGAGTTTGAACGTTAACTGCACACACATCGTGTTTTTGTACCACAAATCCCTCTCCAGAAGGAGGGATGGAGCTTCAAAATAGAATTCAGTTCTGGAATATTATCTCAGTAAACTAATATACGGCTTTGGGTCTGTCAGCTCAGCTCACATTGTCCCATAGGGGCTGTTCTTGCTATAGGAACTGATGTAGTAAATGTTCACCAGATATATTTCCTGTATGGCAATGGATTGCTGAACTCCTCAGGAGAAAACATTTCTTCCATAGCCATGTAAGTCATGGGCAACATCAGTAAATAAAGAAGCAAAAAAACTCAGAACATCATTAAAAATTCAATAGTCCAGTTTCTAAAAATGCACCCAAAGTGTTGTTCGTATACTGCAGATTTTATCTTCAGAAGTACAAGGATATTACATTTCTTCTTGCTGTTCCTGTTTAAGAAATAAATCCAAGAACCCAAACCCATAGTTCTGTGTAAGAACGTATGTCAGAATTAGTAAATGCCATTTATTCTGTCATTAAGTTACACACCGAGTATTTAAAATCTTAAAAGGCTGTGACAAAAAGAATCCATGACATAGACTAAAATATTTTTATCTAGAACAATTGTGATATTGAGAAAGATATTTAGACTTGTTTAGACTCTTGCATAATATTAGAAAAATAAGAGTATTCTGTCCTGAAAAGAATTCTGCAGACCAACTAGCATAGCAAAGAGTATATGAACTCATTCTGAAAAATGCTTTGCAAGTATTGTTAGCATTGATGCTATATATGCTGGTTTGGCATTAATTCAAGCCATATTTGTCCCCTCCAATCTGTAAATGGAGGGAATGTCAGCTCAGATTTGCTGAGAATATAGTAACAGAGAAAGAAGTTGCTGAAAATGAATGGATGAATGGGTTGGATGTACAAATTGTAATGAAAGCAAGTGGCTAAAATGGAAAAAGCGAGTGAGAAGCTGCTGCCTTCATTTCAAGGACTTGAGATGCAATGGTGACCCTGATACCCTTCTTGCTGTTATTACAGGAGTAGAAGAAGCTATGAAAGGAAATGGATGAAACTATGGCAGGACAGAGAGAAATACTGCTTTTGTTCTTTATGGAGAGCTTCTCTTGCACCACTCTATGTGCACATGGTGAGTGGCTATCTGTGAAAGCCTTCTGTATTCAAAGGCCTTTTCCTCCAGATGAGGACTCTGGAAAACAAGGATCTCAATCAGTGGAAAGTCCATTGATAGAGAAGGTCTCCAAGACTGACATTCATCCTCTACAAATGCAAAGGAACCGATCTAGAAGTTCTAACCATATTTACTTGGGGAATAAGAACTGACATAGATACCCATTCCAAACTGCATTCATGCCCAAAATGTGCAAAATCACAATGTAAATTCCACCTTTCCATACTTTTGTGCTGCAACATCACAAGGAAATATTAAAGAACGGAGTTTGTTTTAGGGCATTGTGACTTAGTTTGGGATACTTGCTATACAGCAACTGAATTTAATGAGAGTTATCAAAGTAAAAAGTATTCATGAGCCATCTTGTTTACCTGATTGTAATCAGGGAGAAGAAGACTCAATATCCCAAGGATCCTACTTAAGTTTTCATCTTAATGTATAAGGAGTAAACCAGACTAAATAAATCCTGCATATAAATAACCTGGGGATAAGAGACATTTAATTCATAGAATTTACTATAGATTAAGCATACATAGTTAATGCTTCCTAGACCCAAATTTTCATAGTCTGAGAGAGAGAACTGGAGAAGTCTGTAAGAAATGTTTATGTGTGTGTATACAGACAGGGAATCAATTAATTTTACAAAGGGTGTACATTATTCCACAGGCAATTAATTTGAATCAATAGCCATTTATTTATTGAGCTCCATTTTTTCTCCTGGCTGTGACCTTGATCTGGTTATGTAGTTTCTGGCTATTTATATAAGAAAGCACATAGATACCTACACACACACCCCACACACAATGTACATATCTCATCAGTGACCTGCATGGACATAGTTGGTTTCAGTGGAAATTTGGAACCCTAATAGAACCCTTTCAAAATGTAACTTTTCCTTGGTGTGTAGAACTTTTTCTTTCAAATCTTCAGGAGAAGAGGCATTGTCTGACATTCAGAATTGTCCGGGGGGCGGGTGGGGGGGGGATAGGTTAGCTAGGAGGTGATTGAGTTTGCCTCCTGTCATGTACAAGGATAAATGCCAACTTGGCCTATCTGCAGCAATAATCCAGCTATGTTTAAATAGATATATACTTTTTCACCTGTATATAAATATATGATGTTTAGGTTTCCATTATGTATCAGATTTGGCTGACTATGTTAAATATACTGTTGTATAAAAATCTTTAGGTTCTTTCGAAGTATTTCATAACCTTCATTTCCTAAGATGTTTATAAAAGCATATGAAACCACTGGTCTATAAAGTCGCTTAATATCCATGCAGAAGTAAAAGTATATGACACGGCAAACATGCAAACAGTATCTACATGAATGGTTTTAATAAATAACTTGCATGCTGGGAAGATGTGTATATTGTAATGGGGTCTTTGCTTGGAAGGAACAATGCAGTATGTTATCTCTGAAGGTTTCTGTCCTATTGCATCCATGCCCACTACTTAGGACTGGTGAGTTTAGTCGATTTGATTAGAAAGCTGCCAGTTTCCTCAAATGTGCTTTTATCCAAAATGTGTGGGTGAGTGCGCACAATATGTAGTTTACTATTAGTTTATTCATTCATTTTACTTCTTTTATATCATCACACATCAAAGCGGTTTACAGTAAAAAAACCCAACTGTATAATAATAAAATGCAAGATAATAAAACATTGCCAGGTATGCTTCCTTCAGTATCCAGGAAAGAAAACCCCAAACTCAAGCATTTTGAAGAATCTGGTACTTTACCTGAATATGAAAAGATTAACATCCCAGTGAAAAGCTGGAAGTGATCAAAACGCGCGAAATGCATCTACTAAGCTTCTTCCCCCCCTCGTGTTTATAGTTTCTCAGCCAATCTAAAGGTCTTCCAAAGGTCAGGTGGCAACACGTCTGGCAGCGTCATCCATCAGGAATGTCGAGACAGTTGGTCGGCCATCCCCTTCTGAAATCCAGTTTTGATTCCCACGAAGTCCCCTCCTACAAAGACAAACCCCCTCCTGCTCTCTTCCCCCCCTTTGCTCCATACCTAATCCCTCCCCGTTTCTTATGGCAGCTAAAGCAGGAAAGCTGATGCTGACATTCGGCCCCTCTTGCAGAAGAGACGTTAGTCCTAATTAAAAGAAAAAGAGAAAGAGAAACAGAATATATACAATGATCAAGGTTTATCAGGGTATTTGGCATAGAACTGTTGTACTTTCTTGGGAGCTCGGACATCCCGTTTATTTACCCATTCAGCCTGAGATAGTGGAAAATGTTTCCAGGCAATCAGATATTGGACTTTACCATGGTGTTTTCTAGAGTCCAAGATTTCCTTAACCTCAAAATGTTGCTCCCCTTCTACGAGGATGGGAATTGGAGGGTTGCTATGATCAACCCTTAGGGGAGATGAGTGTTCAGGTTTCAATAAACTAACATGAAATACAGGATGTATCTGTCTCAAGGTTTTTGGTAATTCTAATTCAACTGTCACTGGATTTATCAGTCTGATCACACGGAATGGTCCTACATACTTAGGCCCCAGCTTTTTAGACCTCTGGGTGGTTTGTAAGTATTTGGTAGACAAGTAGACTTTATCCCCCACTTTGTAAATGTGAGCTGGGGACCTTTTCTTATCGGCTTGTGCCCTATGAGCTCGGTGTGCCTCATCTAATGCCTTCTGAGTCACTGTCCAGGTGCTCCTTAATTGTTCTATCCAATCTATCAAAGAGGGATTTTGGGGATCATCTTGAGGTAACTCGGGAATGGGTACAAAATCCTGGCCCGATGCAACCTTAAAAGGGGTGAATCCGGTGCTACTATGCACAGAATTGTTATACGCCACTTCTGCAAATGGCAACAAGTCCACCCAATTGTCCTGTTGGTAATTCACGTAACATCTAAGGTATTGTTCGAGCACCCCATTGGTTCTTTCACAAGCACCATTTGTCTGAGGGTGGTGACTGGAACTCAACCCCTGTGCGGAGCCTATCAATCTTAAAAATTCTCTCCAGAAACTGGAAGTAAATTGCACACCCCTATCAGAAATTATTCTTTTCGGAGACCCATGTAGTCGGTAAATCTGCCGAATAAATAACTTTGCGAGGGTTTTTGCTGAAGGGATCTTTGAGCAAGGTATGAAATGTACTTGTTTAGAAAACAAATCAGTTACTACCCAAATGACAGTGCAGCCCTCACTGTCGGGTAAGTCCACCACAAAATCCATAGATATTTCCTTCCATGGGGTGTTCGGTCTAGCCACACTTTGCAGTAATCCAGGGGATTTTCCTGGAGGTCTTTTAGCCGAGGCACATACTGGACAGCTAGCCACATATGTCTGTATGTCCTTTTTTAGTGCAGGCCACCAAAACTGTCTCTTAACAAGATGTAAAGTTTTGACAAACGCAAAGTGTCCTGCGGCTTTGGCATCATGCGCATATTTCAATACGGTTGGTCTTAATGTGGTCGGAACATACAATTTCGATCCAACCCAAGCTAGTCCATCGCGAAGTGTGCATTCATTCGAGTGGATTTTAAACCACTTGTCAGCTTTTAGTGCTTCTCGTAACTTTTCGAGTAAATCCCCTGAGAGTTCTGGATCGGTTTTACTCTGCGCTCTGGTAGTGACAGGTGTTGCCAATTGCGTTAAGGGGATCATTGGTTGAACCAGTTCCTTCTTTATGCTGTTGTACTGTGGCAATCTGGAAAGTGCGTCTGCCATGAAATTTTTTCCCCCAGGAAGGTAACGTAAAGTGAAATTGAAACGCTTGAAATGTTGGGCCCAGCGTGCCTGTTTGGGTGACAATTTGCGTGGTGTTTTTAATGCTTCTAGATTCTTATGGTCAGTCCACACCTCGAAAGGATGTTTTGCCCCTTCCAAAAATTGTCTCCATGTTAACAGCGCCCATCTAACTGCAAACGCTTCCTTCTCCCATATGGCCCATCTCCTTTCTGTTTCAGATAGTTTACGGGATGTGTAAGCACAGGGTTGTAATATTCCATTCTCATTCTTTTGCAAGATTATCGCTCCTACGGCAACGTCGCTAGCATCCGCTTGTATTACAAAAGGTTGTTCTATGTCGGGGTGTTTGAGCACAGGTTCAGCTGCAAACAGCCGTTTCAGTTTTTCGAAAGCGGCCTGACAGTCCATAGTCCATTCTAGTGGTTTCGAGGGTTTGGGTTTTATTTCCCCTTTTGTTTTGAGCAAGTTTGTAATTGGCAGTGCGATTTTTGCGAAAGAGGGGATAAATTGTCTATAAAAGTTAGCAAACCCTAAGAAACTCTGTAACTGTTTACGGGTGCGTGGTGCGGCCCATTCCATTACTGCCCGGACCTTTTCCGGGTCCATCTCTATTCCCTCATGCGATATACGATATCCAAGATAGTCGATTTTGTCTTGATGGAATTCACATTTAGAAAGTTTGGCATAGAGTTCAGCTGCTCTGAGTTTATTCAAGACCGCTCGAACCAATCTTATATGGTCGGCCATGTTGTCAGAATAAATTAGAATATCGTCCAAATAGACCAACACCCCCTTATATAGATGCTCATGCAACACTTCGTTGATCAACTGCATGAATACGGCCGGGGCCCCCTGTAGTCCAAAAGGGAGTACTCTAAATTGGAAACACCCCAGTGGGCAATTAAATGCTGTCTTCCATTCATCTCCCTCTTTTATTCTCACTCGGTAGTATGCCTCTCTTAAATCAAGTTTGGTAAAAAATTTTCCCTTTCCTAAATGGGCCAACATGTCCTTCATAAGTGGGAGGGGATAGACATTTTCCACGCAAATGGCGTTCATGTTTCTATAATCAACAACTAATCTGAAGGATCCATCTTTCTTTTCGCGGAACATTACTGGCGCTGCTACCTTGGGTTTGGCTCGTTCGATAAATCCCCGTTTTAAGTTTTTGTCAATAAAATTCCTCAATTCCTCCAATTCTCGAGGTGTCATGGGGTATATTTTTGGTTTGGGAAGCTTCACCCCTGGGAGTATTTCAATGGTGCAGTCAGTGGCCCTGTGGGGAGGCAGATTATCAGAAGCTTTTTCACTAAACACTTCCTTGAGGTCCCAATATTCCTTCGGAATTTTCTCTTCTCCCTCAATATAGTTAATGGCTACTGCGGCCCCTTCTGGTCTTATGTCGTCCCTTAGGGAGGGGCCTTCCTTTTCCGGAGGTGGTTCTGCCGTACGGATGCGTTTTCCAATTTACTCGTGGGTTCCATTTACGAAGCCAGGGCAGTCCTAGAATTAGGGGCCTTTCCATGCCAGGGGCTACAATAAAGCTGAGCTTTTCTATATGATTCCCCAACTGTAGTTCGAGGGGTTCGGTCATAAAACTAGCTGGGCCCCCCCCTGCAATCGACCCATCTAATTGACAAAATGCAATGGGTCTTTTTAAAGTTTTCAGTCTCAGTCCCATTTCCTCCACTACTTTGGGGCTAATTATGCACCTAGTGCACCCCGAGTCCAACAGGGCTAACAATTGCGCGTGAGTTCCTGTGGAGGGCACCCTTACTTCTACGGGGATGAGTAAGGGTTCTTCCGTGTGACTCACCCGTTCATCGGTGTCCGAGTCGGAGTCTGTCTCGCTGTCGTCATCGTTGGTCGGAGTTCCCAACTCACGCTGGTTCCGGGGAGTGAACTCAACGACTTCTCCTTTCAGGGCGGTGCCGCGGGTTTTGGCGGGTATTTTATCGCTTTTCTTTTGGCTGGCCCCGGTGGCTTTTGGCGGTGGTTTGGAGAAACATTCAGCCGCCCGGTGACCCTCCTTCCCACATTTGAAACAGGTGAAGGGCTTTGACTTGGGTTTGAATTCGGTCTTCCCGCCAGTCATCTTGGCCGCCCCCTTACGGTAGAGAGAGGATGACTGGTCCCCCATCCGCCTTCCTCGGAGTTCGCTCCGTTTCAGCTCGATCTCCACATCCTCAGCTACTATGTACCATCTATCCAAATCATCGGGGACCCCCATGCTCCTGCAATCTCGATATATCTCATCATTCAATCCATCCTTGAAACTCTCCAAAAGCGCCATTTCTGACCAGCCTGTCATATAAGGTGCCAGTTCACGAAACTCTTGGATATACTCTGCCACCGGCCTCCGGCCCTGCTGAATGCTCTTCATTCTGAGTCTCGCCTTTCGTTCAGCTAAATGGTCTTCAAAACGTCTTCTAAGGGCCCTCATGAACTGGTTGTAATTTCTCAGCAGGAGGGAGTTGTTATTGTGGAGAACTACCATCCACTCAGCCGCCACTCCCTCTAGGGCATTCGCAACGCTTCTGACTTTAGCCGCATCTGTTTCGTAGTCCTCCCCCCAATCCTGCATGTGGTTCCACACTTGGGTCAGGAAAAATCCCAAGGTTTTAGGATTTCCATCAAACTTTCCAGGAAGGGGGGGGATTTTTGGCTTTTTACGTCTGCGGGGGGGGCCTGCAGGGCTGGGGTTCTCTGGCCGGCTGCATCTCTTCCTCGAGCTGCCGAAGCCTGGGATGTTCCCTCCTCAAACTCTTCCTCTCCCCCGCAGGCTGTCTCTTCTGCCTCCCCCCTGGGGTCTGCTTCCCCCTTCTCCACAGGAGTTTCAAAAGACTCACAGTTTTTTCTGCTTTCTTCCACATCACGGATAAGCTGCAAGGCTTGATCTATCATGAGACGTTCCTTCTGCTGTTGCATCCACACTGCCTCCCTTTTTTGGGGTCTGGAAGTCGTCACTCCCCGGGGATTCTCCCCCCAGTCCGGCAGTCTGCCCACACCTTTGGACCATCTAGCTTCCTCCGTTTCCAAACGGAGTTTTTCCAGCCATTCTGCAGTTTCTCTTTCCGACTGGAGGGCGGTTGAACTCGCTGCCCCCATCTTCCCTTCGTCATCACTCCCTCGATCTGACATACTTTGGATTTTCAGTCCCCTCGGGTTTTGTCCGGGATGACTGAGATGACTTCCAGCTTAATGTCAGGTATGCTTCCTTCAGTATCCAGGAAAGAAAACCCCAAACTCAAGCATTTTGAAGAATCTGGTACTTTTACTGAATATGAAAAGATTAACATCCCAGTGAAAAGCTGGAAGTGATCAAAACGCGCGAAATGCATCTACTAAGCTTCTTCCCCCCCTCGTGTTTATAGTTTCTCAGCCAATCTAAAGGTCTTCCAAAGGTCAGGTGGCAACACGTCTGGCAGCGTCATCCATCAGGAATGTCGAGACAGTTGGTCGGCCATCCCCTTCTGAAATCCAGTTTCGATTCCCACGAAGTCCCCTCCTACAAAGACAAACCCCCTCCTGCTCTCTTCCCCCCCTTTGCTCCATACCTAATCCCTCCCCGTTTCTTATGGCAGCTAAAGCAGGAAAGCTGATGCTGACACTTCAACTGGTGTCTAAAATATATAACAAAAAGAATTGAATTTCAACCAGGAAAACATTCCAAAGGGCAGGCACCACAAGAAGAACAATCTCTTTATCTCTTGCAGCATACATATCAAACTTTTGTTTGATTTAAATTAGTTAGCCAAGACATGGTTTTGCCAGTGGGCCTGGAGACCCTAGAGTGATGCTTCAAGTGGCTTGTTTGATTATGTGGTTGTCAGGGGAGTGGGGTTCACTGGGTTTTGTATTGGAGTTTTCTTCTGTAAGTTGCCTGGAGTCACAGTGAGTGAGTTGGGTGGTCATTATATATTTTCTTAGTAAATAATATAAACTAGGCCAGCAATGGCCAAGGGAGTGTTGTCAGATGTCCTGGTCCTAAGTTTTTTAGGGTTATAAATCTCAAAAACAGAACCTTTAACCTGGATTGATAGCTACGTAGTAACCACTCAATGGCTGAATTCATACAACTTGCCAAACCAAAGCTAGATAAACTAACTACAATTTAGCATGTTGAGTTAATCAGGCCATATACTCCTTCCTGATAGATTTCAGCACTCCATCATCTTGGAATCAAAGGAGACAGAAAAGTTTATTGGAGCAAACTGAATCTTTGCCAGCATCCTTCTGTGCCTTGGTAGAACAATGCTTCAGTTCACACATTGTGCTAAATAGTTTTCTTTTAAAACTGTTCCTCTAGCTTTTCAAATCTAATCCTGTTTCCCTGGGTTTCCATGACTGATAAATGATTTAAAAAAAAAAAATTCGCCTCCAGTTATTCCTCTTCCATAAACACACCTGCATTTAAATGGAGAATACCTGGTGAGGAAACTCAGTAACATCCCTTGAGATTAATCTCTAACAGCAATCCTTCATATAAAAGCAGTTTCCCCACGAAATAGTTCCATCCACTTCACACCCTGCTTGAATTTCCTACCAAAATGTTTCGAGGCACAGAACACGAAAGCAGGACTTTACTTCCGCCAAATCCCCAATGTAACGCCAGGACTACCTGTGGAGCACGTTCAAAAACATAAGGAATCGGATTCCGCCCTACCCCCCTCCGCTCCCAATCCCGGCGTTTGAAAAGGGAGTTTGAGGCGCACGGGCACCCTTCAGCTAGTACTGGGACCTCTTTCCCCAGCAGAAAGACCGTGGGACTTTCCCCGCCCCTTTTCCTAGCCGGTCGCACAGCCGGGCATGCCTGTCTCATTCACCCACCCACTCAGGGGGTTGGGGCTCTTCCACTTATGCGGATGTCCGCGTCAGGAAAGATAAGACTTTCTCTCTCGGTGTCGCGACTCACCAGAGAAAGAGGCTCGCCAGAAAGGAAGTCAAAAGAGGCATCAGCAGCAAAGAGAGGCGCCGAGTTTCTTCACTGAACTGGAGCTACCGCTGCTGCTTCCTTCTGTCAGGCTACACTGCTGTCCTGTCCCTGACCCAATTCGGCTTGCTTGGCAAGCGCCGCACCGACCGGTGCCTTGTCTTCTCCCACCGAAGAAGAAAACGCGCCGGGGACTCGAGCGATCTCTTCCCAGGAGCGCTCCGCCATTGGCTTAATTCGTAAAAAGAAAACAATAACCGGACGGCCGACTGGACCCCACAAACTTCTTCCCGTCTCCGGAACGAGCGAGGCGCTCCCGGGCCTTTTTTCACCTCTTCGTCAGCGACCCGCTAGTTGTCCTTGAATGGCGCAAATGAAGGAGCGAAATCCCACCCTGAGAAGGGTCACGGTCGCCCTGACGGGCGGCCGCTGTCGCTTCTCCTACCTTGCCTTCAGAATTCGCGCGCACGTATATGAACAAGCAAGTTGCAGTGGAGGTGGACGGCCGCCGCCGCCATTTAGGCTTCTGAGTAGACCCCCATTCCTGCCTCCTAAGCACCTCCCCTACACAGATCCTAAGCAGCCACGGGCACAATCAACTTAATTAAAGTGCATCTGTGACTTCCAGTAACTTGGCACACCAGAGGTTAAAGGATTTTAATTTTGCCTGCTGCAAAAGGTAAAATGCCCAAAGTATCGGGGAGCTGATCCAAGGTGTAAAGGTATAAAGTGCAACCAGCTTCTGGTTGGACAAAAAAAAAAAAGGTGAATTAGAAGGAGTAGGCTAGAGCAGGAGTCTCCAACCTTGGCAACTAAGACTTGTGGACTTCAACTCCCACAAGTTTTAAAGTTGCCAAGGTTGGAGACCCCTGGGCTAGACAGAGGTGCAAGTATTTCTTTCCATTCTCAGAGGATGACACCCTGAAACAATTTTGGTGATTCCCAATTTGCAGTAAGCTTGATATGGTAATAATTTTGGTCTTCACAGATGCATCATAATTAACTCATTTATATCAATGGTTATATCAACCATTAAGTTGCTTTAGTATATTATGGAGCATCTGGATCGTGAATTCTAATATTTATGACTTCTTGGAACTACATTATTAGGAAAAAATTCAGTCACACCGAAAAGTTATTATACTGTAGAGTAACCAAGCATAAACTATTGGGTTCAACTGCAGCAGAAGGAAAGTAATACAAAGAATTATAATCCTATTCCATTTAGTGTAGTGCATTAATAGACTAGCATTGCAACTCAGGCTTGGTGCTGGTACCATGCATGATTCTTTTGCAGTACATCATTAATCAGAAGCTGTGCTATTCACATTTTACAACGTGAAGTCCTGCAATAGAGATGATTCACTCAAAACTGTTCAGTCCTGAAGCCAAACTGCACAAAGAAAAAAAAAAGCTATGATAAACGAGGGATTAGTTAAACTGAGCAAATACTATTCTGTTTTTTGAGGATTATGTTTACTACTTGCATTATGCTTAACTGATTGACTGTTACAGTTAATTTTATGGAAGCAAGATTAATTTTGAAATGCTGGATTCTTTGAGAAAATTTTGCTCCTTCCATACTCTCTTCTACCCATTGGATTTTTGCAGCCTGTAAAGTTCCACTGTTATTTGCTATTATTCCTTTGTTATCCTTGCAAGAATGGTAGGACCAAGCACAATCTATTAAAGACTGGATAGAATAAGCACAGAAGTAATTAGTGAGCAAATGAAGCACCCTACATAATTTCTCAGTTCATTAGAAATACTGCACTAATTCTACATCAACTCAATTAAAAATGTGCTTATATTAAAAAATATATAAATATAAACCACGGATTACTGAGTAGAGAGTATGAACATGTACAAAAACAGTATGAACAGTGGATAATTACAGGAGAAGCAACTAGGGGACATGTTATTACTTCCAAGATTAGATTTTGTTCCTTCACCCATTTTGTTTTCAAACTGCAAGGATGACATTTTCCTCTAAAGCAAGCATTTGTAATGACAGTCAGTAAAAGTCAAGGATTCAACATTATATATTATTGAGCTAGTGTTCTGTTTTCATATTTATTGTTATATATTTTCAGTCCTATTTCTATGCTGCTTCAAGTTCCTCATAATTAGGCAACTTTACAAACTGACTAAACAAATAGATACAGAAATTAAATTACTTCTGGAAAAAGAAAATTTCACATAGAGATAATTATGTAGGTACATTCAGGATTCAGGCATTTTGAAATCTAAAACCACAAGTTTTGCCAAAAGATACAGAAAGAACTGTATGAAAAAGAACATGTGTATTTCAAAAAAAGTCACATAAGGAGAATAGCTAGAGGTGAACAGGGCGAGAAATAACCGGGAGCGGGGCTTGGGTCCACATATACTTTCCCCTAACTTCTTGAAAGGAAGGGCTGAATCTCCTTTTAGGAAACGGAACTTCCAAACAGGCTCAAGGAAATAATGATGAAAGCCACCTTTCTTTTCTCTTTGCTGGTGTAACCAGTAGATATCAAGACTAGGAAATGGGTACGCAAACTCATTAAGAAGCTTCTTTTGCACCCATCCATTTGTCTTTTGTGTCAGATCTTTCAGAGTATAAATCTGCCAGCAGGAAATTTTTCAGTTGTAATTGTTCATTTGTTACATATATGCTGTATATTGGACATAAATACAATTGAGAGAATCCAGAGATATTTTACGAGAAGAATCCTCTATTCCTCTAACCGCAATAAAATACCTTATGCCACCAGACTTCAAATTTTGGGCTTAGACAATTTAGAACTACGCCAATTTCAGTCTGACCTAAGCATAGTACATAAAATTATCTGCCACAATGTCCTTCCTGTCAATGACTACTTCAGCTTCAACCACAACAATACATGAGCAAATAATAGATAGGTAAACCGTTCCAAACTCCATTTCAGAAAAAATTAAATTAAAATTAAAAAAATATATGAGCAAGTTAGTCTTGATGCTGTGAAACAAAGATCTTTAACAAGGCAAGGCACTTTTCCTTTGCATGGTGAAGACTCTCTTCAAAAGGCTTACATCAATCAATCTATCAGAATAGAGTTGGAAGGGAACTTGAAGGCTTTGTAGTCTAATCCCCTGCTCAAATAGGAGGCCCTATACCAGTGATGGCTAACCTTTTTACCATCGCGTGCCAGGAGAGGGGGGGCGGGGGAGGGTCGCACGCGCACGTGTGTGCTATTTCATCCCAGTCGGATAACTGACAGGCCGGACTCGGCTCGTAATCAACAGCACTTTATTCAGTAACAAGGCAATTACCTCAGAATCAACATCCCGTGCTTGACAGCTCCTTATATAGCAGAGCTGTCAACGAAACAACCAATGAGAACAACAGCATTCTAACAGCCAATCAGAACTCTTCAACTTCCTGGATATGCAACATTCCTTCCCACCAAGCTTGAGCATGCGCTGGCATCAATCGCATGCATAATCACTCAAATATGCCGGCCGTCGGTGAATCCTTCCGGATCGCCTGGGTGCCACCCCTTCCACCAGACTTGGCGGTGGTTTTGACTGCTCCCTCTGTGCCTGAGTGTCCTCGGAATGTCTCCTATTCCTACCCCCAACTTCCCTGTACTCTCTGTTACTAGTTGGTGCAGGTAAACCCCCTGATTCACTACGTGTTGGGGATGGTGCTCTGAAAGTATCCTGAGTATCGGCCCCCACAACCGTGCTGTCTTTCCGGATACTTTGGTAGTCTGATAGCTGTTTCCATGCCCTCAACTGGTCTATATGCCGCTTCCACGTCCTCCCCTCCTCTACCTCTATATAGTAGGAACGTGGCCCCGCTATCCCGACTACTGTCCCAGCCACCCATAAAGGCAGGCCTCCATATTTCCTGGCATATACTAGGTCTCCTATGAGGAACGGTTTAAACCTCCTGCAAGAATCTAAAGGACAGCCATGTCCATATGTGGGGTGTAACCTATCCAGGGTCATGCGGAGCTTACGGCCCATTAAAAGCTCTGCGGGGCTCTTATTCGTTAATTGGCAAGGCGTAGTATGCTGTGCCATTAGGAACTCCTCCACCCGGTCATCCCAAGAGCCCTGACCTATCTTCTTTAGGGCCTCCTTCGCCGACCTTATGGCGCATTCCGCACATCCATTACTAGACGGATGGAACGGTGGTATCAGACAGTGACGGACACCCTGGTGTGCCAGGAACCCCTCGAACTCAGCAGCTGTAAATTGGGGCCCATTATCAGATACAATCCGGCAACCCATATGTGACGAACGTATGGCGTAACGCCTTAATGATGGCCTCTGCAGTAGTGGAGCGCATAGGGACAACCTCAACCCACTTGGAGAATGTGTCTGCCACCACCAAAAATGATTGGCCCTGTAATGGGCCAGCGAGATCAATGTGCAAGCGAGATCACGGCCCACCTGGCTTCTCCCATTCCCCAGGATATTCTTTAGCTGGCATAGGCATTTGCTCCTGACACTGTGGGCAGTTATCGACCCACATTGTGATATCCCGATCCAGGAGCGGCCACCACATATAGCACCAGCCCAATGCTTTCATACGCACCACCCCCGGGTATCCCCTATGCAATTGGCATAGCAATGAGTTTCTGAGGGGCGGGGGAATCACCACCCAGTGTCCCCATAGCAAACAGCCGGCCTGGGTGGACAGTTCGAGTCTCCTCGTAGCGTAGGGCTGGAATTCTGGTGCTAATGGTCCTTGCGGCCACCCCCTGTCCATCCACTCGAGCACCTGGGACAATATGTAGTCTTTCGTGGAGAGACGGGCAACTTCCGCCGCGATGACCAACAGTGGCGAATCCTCAATTAGAAACACAGTGGAAACAGGAACGGGATCAGAAATAAGGTCCGGGACGGGGCAACGGCTCAAGGCATCTGCATGGGCGATGTCCATTCCCGGGCGGTGAACCAAAGAGTATGAGTACGATGCCAAGAATACAGAGTAGCGAGTCATGTGGGGGGATAAAATCAGAGGTGGTTACCGGTCACCCGCAAGAATGCCCAGTAGGGGCTTATGATCAGTGTACAAGACAAAAGACCGGCCGTACAGGTAATGGTGAAAACGTTTAACCCCAGCCACCAACGCAAGGGCCTCCTTATCCAGCTGAGAATAATTCCACTCAGCTGGGGCCAATGTTTTAGAGAAATATGCAATGGGCAGTTCCCGGCCTGAAGGCAATTTGTGGCTTAACACCGCCCCCACCCCATACTGGGATGCGTCGCAAGCTAGCGTTAATGGGAGGTGGGCAGAGAACTATGTGAGTACTGCGTTAGATACCAGGAGGCACTTCACAGCGCGGAACGCAGCGGCTTCCTTAGCACCCCATTTCCAACTTGCCTTTCGGTCTAACAGGCGGTGGAGTGGCTCTGCGATTGTCGCTTTATGCAGAATAAATACAGCGTAAAAATTTAACAGGCCGAGGAAGGATTGTAACTCAGCTTTGCAACTAGGGGTTGGAGCATCCGTAATAGCTGCTGTCTTAGCTGCCGTTGGGTGAATCCCAGAACTATCTATTAGGAATCCCAAGAATTCCACCTGCTGCACCGCCACCTTACATTTAGATTTGTTGACTTTGAGACCGGCGTCGCTGAATTTCCGGAGAACCTGTCGCAATCTATCCATTAGTTGAGGCGTGCTAGTTGCCGCAACTAGCACGTCGTCAAAATACGGGATGACCCCAGGGATTCCCTGCAGCACCCGTTCCATCATGCTCTGGAAAATCCCCGGGGCAACACTAACCCCAAACTGCAACCGGCGACACCGGAACGCCCCCCGGTGGGTCACAATAGTCTGTGCTTCAGGTGTCTGGTCATCAACTTGTAACTGTTGGTATGCCTGGGCCAGGTCAAGCTTGGCAAAGACCGACCCCTGGCCCAGAGAGTGCAACAGATGCTGCACCACAGGTACTGGATAAGCGTGACCCTGGAGAGCCTTATTCAAGGTCACCCGGTAATCTGCACAGATGCGGACTGAGCCATCCTGTTTAATAGGTGTTACAATAGGTGTCTCCCAACTGGCAAATTCCACAGGCTCCAACACCCCTTGTGCAATCAGTTTATCCAATTCTGCATCCACCCTCTCCTGCAGTGCAAAAGGAATCCGTCGAGGTTTCAAATGGCAGGGGGGAATGCGTGGATCCAGGCTAAACGAGACAGCTGCTGTCAGACAGACTAGTTAGGCTGACAGACTAGTTAGGCTGCCCTTATAGCAGCCTAACTTGCCATCGAAAACTGTAGGGAATTCCTGCACAAGCGTATCCAAATCTGATGGACGTATAGCATTCACCCCTTGGATCTGGAGCCCCAATGCCTGGAACCAATTTAAACCTAGTAAACTCGGCAATGGGGCCTCTACTATGACCAATGGTAGACGACCAGCAAAATCTTTAAATTGAACCCGGAACTGTCCACACCCCACTATGGATATTTCGTTTCCCTGATAGTCTCTTAATTTCAGGTGACAGGGGTTCAGGCGGCGTTTAGCGATATCAGGCACCAACCGCTTAATCGTGCTCCAATACACGATAGAATTGGCCGATCCCGTGTCCACTTCCATAAGGCATGGAGAGCCCTCAATATTGACAGATAAGTTAATTTTAGGGCGAGTAGCCACCCCTAGATGCACCCAGTTAACTCCACCAGGCTCACGGCCCCATCCTGTGGTGTCATTTTGTCGTGCCCCCCATCTGCCAGGGCCCCGTCTATCGCCTTTGGAGGGCTTTGGCAGCTCCGCCGGTTTTAGTGACCTGCACACCCGCGCGATGTGGCCCAGACGTTCACACCGGTGGCAGGTTGCTCCTTTGAAACGGCACACGGATCTGAGGTGACGACCCCCGCAGCTCCGGCAGTCCCCTTGCGCTTGTTTCACAGTATGCTGCGCTTCCGCGATGCAATCCACCTCGCTGTCCGGCCCGGGAAAGTCGTTGTCACTGGATTCTGCCTCGTTAAAATGCATTGGTTCACTTTTGTTTACGGGTTGACAGTGACCCCTGGGCAAATCCGCCAACAAGAGAGAGGCTAGTTCAGCAGCACAGGCTTCATCCAAAGCTTCCTGGAAAGACAGCTCTGGTTTGGCAATTAAGCGTCTTTTAAGGTTCTCATCTTTCACGCCACTAACCAATCGATCTAACAGGTAATCGTCTAAGTCCACAAATTGACAATGCCTAGCCGCTTTACGTAGGGCTGCCACATACTGGCTAATGGACTCCCCCTCAGCTTGGTCCCGATGATAAAAATGTTGACGGTGGGCAATTCTGGAGTGGGCGGGAGCATAATGTTTTTTTAACTTGGCCATGAAATCCTCCCAGGTCCCCGCATGCACAGACTGTGGAGCCATTAGAGTCATTGCAGTCTCAAACATTTCAGGCCCACAGAAGCTTAGAAAGTATGCCCATTTTCTTTCGCTAGACAATTCACGGTAGTCATTGGCAATCAGGAAGCAATCAAATCAGGCTACAAACACCTCCCAAGACTTGTCGCTGGATTGAAAGGAACGAAATGTTGTGAAGCCGCCATTTGCCTCTCCCTGTGTTATGTAATCAGCCCGCACAATCTGCTGGCCAGTGAGGGGTAGAACAGAATCACTCACTGACACCTTCACAGGGTTCCGACCTTCCTCGCCACCACTATTTCATCCCAGTCGGATAACTGACAGGCCGGACTCGGCTCGTAATCAACAGCACTTTATTCAGTAACAAGGCAATTACCTCAGAATCAACATCCCGTGCTTGACAGCTCCTTATATAGCAGAGCTGTCAACGAAACAACCAATGAGAACAATGGCATTCTAACAGCCAATCAGAACTCTTCAACTTCCTGGATATGCAACATGCGCAACCCCCTCCCCCCTCCCCCCCCGCTCCTGGCACATGATGGCCTGGTAGGCCCGTTTTTCTTTCTTACCTGGTTCCAGATCCTCTCTGTGTATCTGGGAACAGCGAAAACAGCCTTTCCCACTCCCTTGGAGGCCCTACGGAGGCTGAAAAGGCCCATTTCCCAACTCCCGGTGGGACAGGAAGTGACTTTTTTGCTGTCCCCAGCCTCCAGAACCTCTCTAGGAGTCTGTAGGAGCCTCTCTAGGAGTCTGTAGGAGCCTCTCTAGGAGTCTCTGGAGGCTGAGGACAGGAAAAAACATCACTTCCTGTCCCACCGGGAGTGGGGAAATGGGCCCTTTGAGCCTCTGTAGGGCCTCCAAGGGAGTGGGAAAGGCTGTTTTCGCCATTCCCAGATACACAGAGAGGATCTGGAGCTAGGTAAGAAAGAAAAACGGGCCTTCCCCACCCCCCCAGGCCCTCCAGAGGCAGGAAACAGCCTGTTTCCCTACTTCTGGTGGACCCAGAAGGCCCGAAAATCAGCTGGCCGGCGTGCGCATGCACCCCAGAGCTGAGCTGGCGTGCCCACTAATATGGCTCTGCGTGCCACCTGTGGTACGCATGCCATAGGTTCGCCATCACGGCCCTATACCATTTCAGACAGGTGGCTGTCTTGTTTTTTCTTAAAAACATCCAGTGATGAAGCACTTACAACTTCTGAAGGCAAACTGTTCCACTGGTTAATTGTCCTCACTGTTAGGAGGTGTCTCCTTAATTCCAGGTAGTTTCTCTCCTTGATTAGTTTCCATCCATTGTTTCTTTGTCTTGCCTTCTCGTGCTTTGGAAAATAAGTTGATCTGCCCTTTTCTTTGTGACAGCCCCTCACAAAGGGGAATATTCCTAGCATGTCACCCCTAGTCTGTCTTTTTTCTAAACTAGCAATACCCAATTCCTGCAACCGTTCTTTATATGTTATTGTCTCCAAGTCTTTAATCATCTTAGTTGCTCTACTTTGCACTTTTTCCAAATGTCAACATCTTTTTTGTAATGTGATGACCAAAAGTGGATGCAGTATTTCAGGTGTGGTCTTACTAAGGATTTATAAAGTAATACTAATACTTCACGTGACTTTGATTCTGTGCCTCTGTTTATACCCTGTTTCCCCCGAAAATAAGACATCCCCTGATAATAAGCCCAATCAGGCTTTTGAGTGCATGGCAATAAAGCCAAGGGCTTTTTTCAGGATTCAAAAAAATATAAGACAGGGTCTTATTTTCAGGGAAACACAGTAGAACCAATAATTGTATTAGCTTTTTTGGCTGCTGCTGCACACTGCTGACTCATGCAGTGATCGTCCACTAAGACTCCAAGGTCCCTTTCAACAGTTTCTGTTTTGTTTTTGTTTTGTTTTTTAATTTGATTTATATGCCGCCCTTCTCCGGAGACTCAGGGCGGCTTACAATGCGTTAAGCAATAGCCTTCATACTTTTGTATATTTATACAAAGTCAGCTTATTGCCCCCACAAACTGGGTCTCATTTAACCTACCTTAGAAAGGATGGAAGGCCGAGTCAACCTTGAGCCTGGTAAGATTCAAACCTGCAGAAATTGCAGGCAGCTGTGTTAATAACAGGGTGCATTAAACCACTGTACTACCAAGGCTCTTCTTTGAGCCAGGTTTTGCCTAATGTGTATACCTTTGGTTTTTTTCCTGCCCAGGTGTAAAACCTTGCTTTTCTCCACATTAAATTTCATATTGTTGGACAGGGCCCATTGTTCAAGTCTGTCAAGATCTTTTTGGATCCTGAGCTTATCTTCTGGGGTGTTGACTGTTCCTGCCAGCTTAGTGTCATTTGGAAATTTGATGAGTTCGCCTTATATTTCCTCATCTAAGTCATTTATGAAGATATTGAAGAGTACCGGGCCTAAGATGGAACCTTGTGGTACCCCAGTACTTATTTCCCTCCATGTAGATGTAGCACTAAGGACTGCTTATTGAGTATGGTTTGTCAGCCAGTTACAAATCCATTTGGTTGTGATGCTGCCTATTCCATATTTTTCTAGCTTCCCAAGAAGTAGGTTGTGGTCTACTTTGTCAAATGCCTTCCTGAAGTCTAAGTATACTAAGTCCACAGCATTTCACTGGTGTACAAATTTAGTCACTTTGTCAAAGAATGAAAAAGATTGGTTTGGCATGATCTGTTTTTAAAAAACCCATGCTGGCTTCTAGTTATAACTTTATTTTTTTCCAGATGTTTGCATATTACTTTTCCAATATCTTCCAGGTATTCATGTTAGGCTGATTGGATTTTTGAAATATATGACACAAAGGTTCTGAGTTAACATCTGCCAGCTCCTTCAGAACTCTGGGATGTAATCCATCAGGTCCTGGTGATTTATATTCATCAAGGTCAGACAGGTGTTGTCTTACCATTTTGTTGCTTATTTTCATTTTTATTTCTAATCTGTTTTTTACAGTTACATTTTTGGTAGGTTGGACTATTGTTTTTTTATGCTTGAAGATTGGTGCAAAGAATGAGTTAAGCAGCTCTACTTTCTCCCTACTGCCTGTTACTTCCTTGCCATCTTTTCTCTTTAGTGCACTGTTTCCTTTTTCTTGTTATTTATATATTGAAAGAAACTTTTTAAAAGAATTATCTTTGACTTTTGTTGGAAGTCTTTGTTCATTCTGAACCTTTGCTTTCCTGACTTCATCTTTGCAGATTCGGGCTATCTGCTGACATTCTGCCTTAGTTATGTGTCCCTCCTTCCATTTTTGTCTTTCAGTTTATCAGAGAGATCTTTGTGCAACCAGGCTGGTTTCTTTTTGGATTTATTGTTTTTCTTTTTCAGTGATATTGTGTTAGACTAGGCTTTTATGGTCATATTTTTCAGAGTTTCCCATGCTTCTTGAGTTGCTTTCCCCTTTAGGATTTTCATCCATGGGATTTTCTTAGGTTCTCTTGGAGTTCGTTAAAATCAGCTCATTTAAATTTTAAGACAGCGGTTGGATTATATTGTACTGCTTGTGTTTGCATTATATTGAATTCCAATATGACAGAATCACACATTTGTGACCACATCCAGGGCCGGATTTAGATGAAAAGAGGCCCTAGGCTATTCCACTTATGAGGCCGTTTCACCAGTGGTGGGATTCAATTTTTTTAACAACAGGTTCTGTGGGCGTGGCTTAGTTGGGGGTGTGGCTTGGCAATCATGTGACTGGGTGGGTGTGGCTAGCTGGTCACGTGACTGTGTAGGCGTGGCTAGCTCGTCATGTGACCGGGTGGGCATGGCTATGTGCATAGGGACTACTCAGAGGGCTGAAAAAAGTCATTTCTGACTGGGCCTCGCACTTTTGAGCGGTCCTCACACTTATGACCATTCTCACATTTATGCCCGTGCAGCTTTCTTAACAACCATGTCACTCATTTCACAACTGCTTCTCTTCACCATGGTGACAAGATAGGGCAAAAACGTAAAATGTGAGGACAGTCGTAAGTTCGAGGACTGGTCAAAAGTGCGAGGACCAGTCAGAAATAACTTTTTCAGCCCTCTGAGTAGTCCATATGCATAAAAGGATACAGCAATAGAGAGGGATGAAGGAAGGGAAGGGAAATTAGAGTAGGAGGGAGGGTAAGAGAGGGAGGAAGAGAAGAGGAGAAGGAGAAAGGAAGAGGAAGTAGGGAGGAGAAGAAGAGGGGGAGGAAGAGAAAGTAAGAAGGAAAGAAAAGAGAGAGGTGGTAGGTTTGAGAAGAAAGATTGCTGTACAATAAAAAAGATGAAAGGGAAGAAAGCCAACCCCAAACAAATATAAAGATATTAAGATAAAGAATGAATTGTTAAACTTTAAAGAATAAAAGAGAACAAATATGAATAAATAACAATAATTAGAAACACACATACAAACATACAATGTATTTTCTTTGAACAGAGTATTTGGCCGGTTCACAAATTTAAACAGTGTTTAGTCATTTCAATTACATTTACAATTTCTATATTTCCTTTTTGCCATATTTATTCCTCATCTATTTTTGTAAAAAACCAATATTACCCTTCATCCTCATCTCTAATCTTAATCAAATTCAATTTTTCCCTTCTATTCTATATTATACCCCTTCCCATTGTCATCTATTTTTATATCCATCCTCACATTGGTTAATTATGTAATATTAGTTGTTTAATATAAATTCAACATTTTAATATAAATCAATTAGTTATATAACTACCTTTTTTGTATATTAATCAATATGAACATGAATATTCCAATTATTTCCATGCAATCCAATTTCTTACAAATCAATTAATTATATTTACCAATAATAATAAACCAAATAATTTCCCCCATATATTCCTCCAAACCACAACTTAACCATTTCTGCTTTCAGAAATATACAATTAATAGTAACTCAATTATTACAATTCCCTAGTTAAATAGAGCATTTTTTTCTTTGTGTTTTAAAATCCTGAACTCTCCTCTTTTTCCCTAAATTTCCCATTGTTTGCACCTACCTTTTTTGGTGAGGAAAAAGAAAAGAATTCTGCCTGCCTAATTTTCCAACCTTGCAGCAACAGCAAAGCAGTTTCAGTTTCGTTTCTCAGCATAGCTAGGAGAAAAAAAATCAGCACTCTTTGCAAGGAAGCAGAAGAGCCCTGAGCAAAACAGCTGAGACAAATCAGCTGAGAGCCGGGAGGCCAATTAGCCTATGCTGAAGCTCTGTGGGCCAATAAAATTACAAAAAAAACACCGAACCCTTTGTTAAATTGCTGGCTCCCCCACCCCTCGCCCACCACTATTTATTGGCAATAAATAGTGGTGCGGAGGGGTGGGGCAAGCCAGCAATTTAACAAAGGGTTCGGCTGCACCACTGGCTCTAGGGCGGCCCTTTGAAGCCCCGTGGCAAGAATTTGAAGTTTTTTTTCCCTCTAGCCATCGGAGGCAGCAATAGATTGGGAGTGGGCGGGGTAAACGAAAGGCCGGAGATCCAACAGAGCAGAGAGTGAGGGTGAGTGAAGGCGTGGAAGCTGCTTTCTCCATCCTACTCTCTTGCATCCGGAGCCGGTGGGGAACCACGTGGCAGCCCACGTGGATCCCAGGCAGCAGAACTCAGGCTAGGGAAGGGGTGGGCAATTGTGGCTCTTTTACAACCTGTGGCCTTCAACTCCCAGAATTCCTGAGACAGCCAAGCTGTCTCAGGAATTATGGAAGTTGAAGGCCACAGGTTGTAAAAGAGCCACAATTGCCTACCCCTGGCTACCGTAGGCTGGCGCTGCGCGGGTGGGAGGCGAGGGGCGGGCGAGCCAGCAATTTAACAAAGGGTTTGGCCGAACCCCCTAGAACCCCCAGAATCCCGCCACTGTGTAGGCCCCTCTTGATCTTGAGGCCCTAGGCTGAAGCCTAGTTAGCCTATAGGAAAATCCGGCCCTGCCCACATCACAAGGAATCATTTGTGATCCACACAGACTTATTACAAGTGATTTCCCCCCCCCTAAATGCAACTGTGCCATTACAGGATACAGAAACATGGAGCAGATGAACCCAGGAAAGCTCTTTTATAGTTTTATATTATTTCAGTCTCTCTATACCAGCTGATCATTACATAAGATGAGAAAGATTTTTAATGTTCTGCAGTTATTTTCAGAAAATTCCATTACTGCTAATAAAATCTAAACTATGCATTCCAGCATTCATTTATTACAAACAAATCAAGCAATAAACCTTTCAAATGTGGAAAAAGTATATTAAAAACTGCTGAGATGTATTAGGTTGGCCATTTCTGTATCTTTGGATTCTTTAGATGGTTTGGAGTCTTCTATTTTGACAAAACTGGTTTTACAAACTCTGGGCCATTTCCAAGATGATGTTCTTGCACATTTATTGTTTTAAAAAGCACATGTAACTATAAAGCTGGTAAAGAACACAAATATACTGGCCAGCTGTCATAAACTCTGGAATTGACATGCTTTTCAAAGTCCTGCCTGCAGTGAATCCTTACCTTGGTAAATTCCAGATTTTCTTTTGCTGAAGGAGGATAATTAGCTGCAAACCTTTCCTTCACTGCAAACTTTTGCACTTTTTTTCTTCTGTTTTGTTTCAATGGATTTTTTTTTTCTCCCTAGGGGTCTTCTGGTAGAGCAATGTGAAGAGGAAAGACAAGGAAAGAAGATACATAAGAAGCTAAGGAGACAAATTAGAGCTGTCCTGAGACTTAACGTGCAGAGCAGAAAATAACGGGTCTGAGGGATGGAATCACTAATGGATAGCAGGTAATTCTTGCCACTGCTATGGGAATAAATGTTTCTTTCCGTTCTCACTTCCTTTCTTTGAATCCCAAGAAGTCAACCACTACATCATCCATAACAGATAGCTATCAAACGCTTAGTTAAATATACAAAGCTAAGGTGATTCTGTCCTTTCCTCAGACAATCTCTTCCATTTTTGAAGAACTCTTATCATTGGGTCATTTTTCTTGAAGTTCAACAAAAAGTGCAACCTTATAATTTGAAGTAATTTCTTATTTGGTCTTCTACATTCAGGTTGTTGAATACAGGCATCATGTTTCTCTGCAGTTTTGTCTTCTTCAGACCAAACATACCTCATGCCTCTACTTGTTCCTTAAAATATTTTCCTCTACATTCCTCATCATTCTTGTTGTTCTCTTCCATTTCTTAAAATGCTGCCCTTAGAACTGGATGCAATATTCTAGGTGCAGCTTGACCAATGTAGAATGAGGAATGATGATTTCTCTTGATCTTGACACTGTATCACTATTGATGCAGTAGAGGATTGTGGGTTTTTTGTCCTTGATCACAACATTGGCATGCTGGCATTCAGCATGTGATTCACCAAGACACCCAGATCCTTTTTACATGTAGTGCTGCCGGTATAGTCTCCTGCCATGATATACTATTGCCTTTGTTTTTTCTACCAAATTGCATTTTTCTCTGTTGAAATTTATTCTTCTGGATTTTGTCCAGTGTTTCTGCTTGTAAAAATCCTCTGAATTTTAATACTGTCCTCCAAAGTATATGTTATTTCCCCTATCATTCTGTCATTTGCAAATTTGACCATCCTTATTTTTTCACGCCTTATCCAAGTCATTTTTAGATACCTTAAGGAGCACAGGGCTTCCAATAGAGCCCCAGGCAAGAGCTCTCGTCTACCAACCAATCTGAAAATTGCTTTTTCTCTGTTTCTGTGTTAGAAAAACAGTCTTAATGAAGTTTGCATCTGCTCTTTATAGAATGTTAACCTGTTTCCAAAATGAAGGAAAGGACTCTAACTATGCTACCCGTCTTCTTGACATGAAAGATTGCCAAGGGGAAATCTGGACCTTCAAGTAAGTAAGGGTAGGAAAGGTGCAAGCCTGAAGAAAACCTGGATAAGTGCTAGTGTTCAGCACAGACAATATTAAACCTAGACACTTTTTCTGTCCTATTTTCTCCAGTACTAAGCAATCAAGCATTCAAGTAAAATCAACAAATGTGCATAACACAGATTAGTATTACTGTAACTGTTCCCTGCCTTCTCTCCCAGCAACCTCAAGAAATTATTGCAACTTCCCGTTCTTTTGTTATATACATTGAAAGTATGGCATTAATTGGAATTTCAAATATGGCTGTGAAAGTTGGGTCATCAGAAAAGCTGAATACAGTATAATGGATGTCTTTGAATAATGGCCCTGAAGAAAATTGTTAGAATAGCTTGTCCACAAAAAGGACAAATAATTCCAAAATTAAGTAAAACCTGAAGATTCACCAGAAGCACTAATAATGAAGCTACGGTTTAAGATATTTTGAACACATCACATATAAGCAAGAGTCACTAGAAAAAATATTGATGATTGGAAAAGTGAAGGCAATAAAAAAAGAGGTTGAGACAAGGTAAGGTGAATAGATGCTATTACTAATGACACAAGCCTGTACTTGCAAGAACTCAAAGAAGCAATTATTGCAAAGTGGCAAACTGATGTCCATTGGGTCACAAAGAATCTGAAGTGATGAACAATAACAAAGGGTTGAAGTATGGATTAGCCAAGTTTGTAAGAATCGGCTCCAGAGGCTGAGTGTTAACAAGACAATTAGACAGTTAGAAATACTTGTAAATAACTAATTGAGTTGGAGAGAGAACATAAGTTGACAGTTCTACTAAAATCATATTGAAGTAAGGCGTAAATGATTTTAAAATTAAGGATTTAATAATCTATGAAGAAAGAGGAAGAATTTAGCAATACTGGTCTGTAATTGGCAAGATTTCAGGAATTAACAAAATAGTGTGTTTGCAACTCATGAAGTGATTTTTTTTCATGAAGGGTCAATTAATTGCAAAATATAGTATGGCTATTAAAATGTTTGATAAGATTGATAGTAACAATTGAAATTTATTAAAATATAATTGAGATGCTTTTGATGTGTTAGGGAATAATGACAAGTTTAAACTTTTGTATATGTGCTCGTAATTATTAATATAACAAGGTGAGTGTTATGTATGTAATATCATTTTCTAACATATCCATTATTTGATTAATCATTATTCAAGCTTGTGCCCTCCAGATGTTTTGGAATTAAATATGGCTGAGAATTCTGAAGCTAAAGTCCAATACATTTGGAGGGCACTGGATTGGAAACAGCTGCACTGCAAGAAGAGCAAAGAATTATTAATATTTTATTTGGACTGGAGAGAAAACAAAATTAAATAAGGAAGTAGCATGTAATTCCTGGGACAGCAGCTGGGGAAGAAAGCAGCTGGCTTAAGTGACTGAGCTGGACACTGCTTAACATTTGGAGCATATTCATTTTGGGGTCTGAATCAATTTTCAAATCTTGAAGCTGCTTCAATAAAATTAGTTTGTCCTCAAATGTTGAGCTGCAGATTTGAATCTTCAATCCCCATCAAAATTGAATCAGGGCTGATTCCCACAGGTGTAACATGATCCCTGTGCTTTGCATCACTTAGCAGATTAGCTGCTGATTTTGTGCCAAATGAAACTTCTGGACACCTGTTTTTTCTGGGGGAGTGCAGCCCCACATCCAGGCTGAATCGTATCATCCAAGATTGATTTTGTATTGAGAAATGGCACTTCTATTTACCTGGAGTTATTTTATTAAAGTACAGAGAAGTGAACCCATTAAGGATAACTTCATAAATTACAAAACTAATCTATCTTGCAAACAGAATAGAATAATGAGCATTGGTATCAGATAGCCAATCTTTAGTGATTGGCTATCACTAAAGGGATACCTTTAGGGATACCATGGATATACTTAAAGGGGCTTTGATGGGATCATTGAGGATCATCATTCTGTTTGTTTATTTATTTATTTTTGCTAGAGATCTACAGCAGCTGATGTATATGCTGGATAGCATTAAAGAAGCTGATGTTTTCTAATAGTCCATTTTGGGGGCTTCCCAGAGATGTTTATTAAGCTCTGTTGAAATAGAAGTTAGTGTACAGAATGATATGGTTACTTTTGATCCAGCCTGCCTTTTCTTATATTCTTAAGCAATTCATTTGATAGCTAGGCTCCAAGAGCAAATTATCTGGATGACAGATTGCTTGCATGAGATGGATGGTACCTAACAGGGACTGACAAAAATGTATTTGGTTTAAGATAGTAAACTTTACCAGAAGGGCTTTACAGTGAATGCTGTGAGGGATGGAGATAAAAACTCAGAAATAAAGATCTTAGATAAAGACTTATGCTTCATAGAAGGAGATAGAAGTGTTGTGTTAATATGCCTATGAAATAATCCATTTAAAAATCAGAAAGAACACTTTCATAAACACATTGCCTTTATTATCAGAATGGTACACTAAAGATGAACTTACTTTTGTTAGAGACTTAGAGCAATCCCTGAAAATTCAGATTAAGATATTAGAGAAATGTTGATTAAAGCCCAAGCAATTTTTTTGGGATGGGGAAGAGGAAGATGCTGTTGCAGAAACTGATAAAGTTTATAGAATAAACTTTACATTTGCCAGAACCAGAAATGTTCCAAGGGATGTTATAGTATATTTTTCTTAAGAAGACAGAGGAATAAGTTTTACAGCAGCTTTATTTTTCAAGGTTTTTTTTATTTAACATCAGTATCTACATGATCAGTGTATTGTCTGGGTACAGTTCATTTTAAGAAATAATAGTAATAATATTAATATTCATATTCATAACATTGATGGTGATCACATAATAGTATTTGCTTATCTATCTTAGTAAGCCTGTCCATCATCTCTTAGTTTTTACTTTTTAAACATACATAATAATAATAATTTTAACATCTAATATTTACTTGTACATAGTAACTAAAATAAATTCCATCATATGACAATATATATAATAACCTTTTCCCAGTTTTTGGTTTCTAACTGTATTTCCTGATCTTTAATAAAACAATTTTACAGCAGCTTTTTAATATAAGATTTAAAATTTAGAGTAGAGATATAATTTCTTTAAAAATAATTCCTATCAGAATTTTATGCGAGAGAAAAAAGTAATATTTTTTGTCTGAAACATTAAAGCAGATAAAGATCCCATTGTGATGGGACAAATTGGAAGGTATGATTGTTTATTCTTAAACAACAGAGATTTTGACTGAATTCTGTTTAGAAGGTAAGAGAGTTCCTAGAAGATTTAAAGGAGAACTGGAAGAGATCCAAATGGAAGTGTTAGAAGAAATTACACGAAAATTACAACAGATGCAACAAGAATTTGAAAGACATGGTACTGAATTAGGCACTGCATGTATTGACTTTTCTAAATTTTTGGCCTGATCATAGATTACAAATGGAACATGGAATATAAATGGAGTAAATGCTCTTCAAAAGAGGATTTCACTAATGGAAACTGTTTGATGCAGGATTGGAATGGAGTGACCCCCCTACCAACTGGACAGAACTTCTGAGAAAAATATTAAAATCAAGATAAATTACCTTGAAGATTTCTAGTTCTTTTAGATAGTTATTAAATGAAAAGTTACAGAAACAAGCCATAATGGAAGGCTGCAAAAAGACATTTAAATATTTTTTGAAACTAATTCAAATAAAGGCACCAACTTAAGAATTATTTAGGATGCAAGTAATGCTTTTATTAGAGGTTATTTAATATAACATAATACCAAACTTAAGAAGAAGCAAGAGAAAGTATGAAAGTATGAGATGATAATAATAATAATAATAATAATAATAATAATAATAATAATAATAATAATAATAATATTTCTATACCGCCCTTCTCCCGAAGGACTCAGGGCGGTGTACAGCCTATTTAAAAACACAGACAAAACAACAATATAAAATTTAAAATAATTAAATAAATTGGCTCAGATTTAAAACCCCAAAAAATTTAAATACCCCAATTTAAAACTATTGTGTTGATAGTCCGGCCTGGCGGCACAACAGGGTCTTCAATGCGCAGCGAAACACCCGGAGGTCGGAGATCTTACGAATTTCCGGGGGCAGTTCGTTCCACAGGGCTGGGGCTCCCACAGAGAAGGCCCTCCCCCTGGGTGTCGCCAGCCGACATAACTTGGCTGATGGCACCCTGAGGAGACCCTCTCTGTGGGAAAGGACTGCAGATAAAAAGAAAAGTATAAGTATAGACATTTCCAGAGAAGATAAGTATATCTCTCAACAAATTAAGCTTTCACAGCAACAGCTATCTATGTTAACAGTAAGAAACATGGAAAAACATTAAACTGTATAAAGCAAAAAAAACCACAACAATTTTGAATTTGTGAGTAAATCAGGGAACTGACTGGCATTTAAACTAAGATCATTAAAACTAAGAAAAGAAAGAAAAATGAAACTATATTGAAACGTCAAGATAACAGATACTGTTATGACAATATGGCTTTGCAAAATGTGTTACATCAATATTCTAGTTTATATAAAGGACATAATATTTCTTTGGAGAAAATAGATGAATACCTTAGAAAATAAAATTTACCATGGATTACAGAAAAATAAAGACAAATTATGAATGAACCTATAACAATAAGGACAATTTTGGAAGCTATGAAAAAGAATAAACCAAGAAAGGTGCCTGGATGGATTAACGGGTTTGTATTATAAATGTTTTGAGGATGAACTTTTACAACCATTATAAAACACAATAAATTTTAACCTGTAAGGAGATAAGATGTCAGAAATTTGGAAAGAGGCCAATATAACATTAATACCCAAAGAGGGATAAGATCTGGCTCTAATAAGAAATATAGAGCAATATTACTCTTGAACAATAGCTAAAAGTTGTTCACAATTATTTTAGCTGAAATACTGAAAATACTTTTGCAAATATTTATTCATAAGGGTCACTACCGGTTTTTACCTAAAAGACAGTTAAAAGACAATGTCAGAACTCTTTGGATATTTTGGGACATTAGGAACAATATAATGAAAAACAAGCTGCATTGATTTCTTTTATATGCAGAGAAGGCTTTTGACAATTTGAACTTGACTTTCCTGTTTAAAATTTTGGAAGATATGAGAGTTAAGATGCATTTTATAAAATGGGTAAAATCAATTTATACTTCACAGAAAGCATAAAGTGTTGTTAATGTAGATCTAACAAAACCATGTGAAGGCAGGAACAAGATAAGTCTACTCTCCCTCTCTTGTTTATTTTGTTTCTTGAAATACTGCATAGAGACATAAGATAGGATGAGAGGATTGCTGGAGTAAATATTTAACAAAAGACTTATAAAATAAGAGCTTCTGCATATGATTTGGTCTTGTTCTTTTAAGAGAACCGAAATATTAATGGATATCTTAAAATGATTTGATGCTTTGTCAGATTTTGAGATTAATAAACAGAAGATGAAATGTTAAATATATGAAAATCAAGATCAAACAGAATTAGTGGATAAAACAGGTTTAAAATTGAGAGGAAGATAAAATACTTGGGTATCGCTATGATAAATGTGAATTGTTATTTCAAAATAATTGTTAAAACAATGGAATGAAAAAGGTATATTAAGATGGAAGAAAATACAATTATTGCTGGAGAGAATTCCTGAGGGTAAGAAAATATTTTACCTAGCATGTTATTTTTGTTTCAGACAATACCTGTTTTGACATTGACATCTTGACAATGGCAGAAGGATGTATCTAAATATGAAAGAATGGATGATTCTGAGAAATAGAAAGCATTTGGAATTAGAGTGAAATAGAAGGCATTTGGAGTGGGATTTGGGTGGCGTAGATATTTGTGGTATTTATTATTTATTTATTATTTATTTATTAGATTTTTATACCGCCCCCTCTCCCGAAGGACTCGGGGCGGTGAACAGCCAAAATTAAAAAAACATACAATATAAACAATTAAAATATGTTTAAAACAGAATTAAATCTAAAATGGCTCCCCAATTTAAAACGCCTTACCCATACCCCTATAAATAAGACAAATTTAAAATTTAAAAATTTAAAATTTCCACATTTAAAAAGGGGGAAGATTTAGGCCAGGCCAGCTTGATAAAATAGAAAAGTCTTAAGCGCGCGGCGGAAGGTGCGCAGATCCGGGATCCTACGTATCTCCGGGGGGAGCTTGTTCCAAATCGTAGGTGCCCCCACAGAGAAGGCTCTCCCCCTAGGGGCCGACAGCCAACATTGTTTGGCCGACGGCACCTGGAGGAGCCCCTCTCTATGGGAGCATACTGGCCGGTGGGAGGCTATTGGTGGTAGCAGGCGGTCCCGTAAATAACCAGGTCCTAAGCCATGGAGCGCTTTAAAGGTGATAACCAGAAACTTTGGTATGACAAAACTTAGGTTAATGTTTTAAAAATCATTAGGTCAGATATCCTATATTGAGAATTTGGAATATATTGTAGGTAGTTCTCATCTTATGACTACAATTGAGCCCAACGTTTCTGTTGCTAAGCAAGACAGTTATATGAGTTTTGCTCCATTTTACAACCTTTCTTGCCAAGTGTCTGAATTTTAATCACATGACCATGGGGATGCTGCAATGGTCATAAATGTGAAAAATGATCATAACTTACTTTTTTCAGTGCTAATATAATTTGAATGGTCACTAAATGAACAATTGTAAATTGAGGGCTATCTATAGATACAAATTAGGTTGTGTCAGAAGAACGTTATGACTATCAGCACAAGAAGCATTGCATAGATGAGAAATGGTAAGTAAATACAAATGGTTAACTTATTGTAAGATATTAGAATTCTTTCAAGATAAAGATTTTAAGATAAAATCAAGAGAAATGTTGGGAGAAGAGGCATAAATTTTTCTTAGTGGTTTTCTTAATTATTAGAAAGGTTTAAAGTAAATAAAAGTATTTATTTATTTAGGGTGGTGCCGAGGATTTTGTTCAGTATCTGCACGATAAAATCACTCAGATTCAGGAAGGCTTGGTCTCTGACTGGGTAGGTACAGACGGGATGATGGGTGCCAGTCTTGAGACTGCCATTTGGGAGGAGTTCGACCCTGTTGCTCCTGAGGACATGGACAGGATACTGGGGCGGCTGAACGCGACCACATATTTATTGGACCCGTGTCCCTCCTGGTTGGTGCTGGCCTCCCGGGAGGTTACGCGAGGCTGGCTCCAGGGGATTATCAACGCTTCCTTGAGTGAGGGTGTCTTGCCATCTGCCTTGAAAGAGGCTGTGGTGAGGCCCCTCCTCAAGAAGCCTGCTCTGGATCTGGCTGTTTTGGCTAACTATCGTCCGGTCTCCAACCTTCCCTTCTTGGCGAAGGTTGTTGAGAGTGTAGTGGCACGACAGCTTCCTGGATACCTGGATGAAGCTGTCTATCTGGATCAGCTCCAGTCCGGCTTCAGGCCTGGGCACAGCACGGAAATGTCATGTTGGTGGATGATCTCTGGAGGGCTCGGGATAGGGGTTGTTCCTCTGTCCTGGTCCTGTTAGATCTCTCAGCGGCTTTTGATACCATCGACCATGGTATCCTGCTGCGCTGGTTGGAGGGGTTGGGAGTGGGGGGCACCGTTCTGCGGTGGTTCTCCTATCTCTCTGACCGGTCGCAGTCGGTGTTGGCAGGGGGGCAGAGATCGACCCCGAGGTGCCTTGTTTGTGGGGTGCCTCAGGGGTCAGACCTCTCGCCCCTTCTGTTCAACATTTATGTAAAGCCCTGGGTGAGATCATGCGTGGCTTTGGGGTGGAGTTCCATCAATACGCTGATGATACGCAACTGTACATCTCCACCCCAGGCCATCCCAACGATGCCCTTGAAGTGATGTCCCAGTGCCTGGGGGCTGTGCGGATCTGGATGGGGAGTAACAGGCTTTGACTCAACCCTTCCAAGACCGAGTGACTGTGGCTTCCGGCGTCCCGATATAGCCAGCTGGTGCCATCGCTGGCTATTGGGGGCGAGTTATTGGCCCCCACGGATAGGGTTCGCAACTTGGGCGTCCTCCTGGATGCACGGCTGTCTTTAGAAGAGCATATGACGGCCGTGGCCAGGGGGGCTTTTTATCAGGTCCTGATTCGCCAGTTGCGTCCCTTTCTGGATCGGGATTCCTTACGCACAGTCACTCAGGCGCTCGTCACTTCCCGCCTGGACTATTGCAATGCTCTCTACATGGGGCTCCCCTTGAGGAGTACCCGGAGGCTCCAACTGGTGCAGAATGCGGCCGCGCGGGGGATTATGGGAGCGAGGGATCGCTCCCATGTGACACCTCCTGCGTGAGCTGCATTGGCTTCCGGTGGTCTTCCGGGTGCACTTCAAGGTGTTGGTTACCACCTTTAAAGCACTCCATGGCATAGGACTTGGGTATTTGCGGGACCGCCTTCTGCCGCCGATAGCCTCCCACCGACCAGTATGCTCCCACAGAGAGGGACTCCTCAGGGTGCCGTCAGCCAGGCAATGTTGGCTGGCGACCCCCAGGGGGAGGTCCTTCTCTGTGGCAGCTCCCGCCCTCTGGAACGATTTGCCCCCGGAGATAAGAAGGTTATCGGATCTCCGGGTCTTTCGCCGTGCCCTGAAAACTTTTCTTTTCCATCAAGCAGGGCTGGCGTGAACCCCCCCCCTTTTTTTTAGTTTTTTAGTTGTTTAGCTTTTAATCTGTCAATGGGTTTTAATTCGAATTGTTTTATAATTGGGCCAAAGTATATAATTCTTTTAATAATTTTAAATTTTGTATTGTTATGTGTTTTAGTTTTGGCTATGCACTGCCCTGAGTCCACTAGGAGAAGGGCGGTATACAAATTGAATAAAATAAAATAAATAAATAAATAAATTTATGGTTTTGAACATTGAAACTGAATTTGAAATAAACTCTGTACAAATGATGAACACTGCCAATTGTCAAAATGTATAGACTTTATTGAAATTTGAAACAGAAAAAGAACAAGTGAAAGCATATATGATAAAATAGGCTAAAATTTTGGTTATAATATATAAATAGGAAATGGGAAAATATGTGGCTGAAAGGATTGAAATTTACATTACGCTATAATCTTAAAGAGAATTTTTATAACATTTGATACTGTTGATATATGTCACAAGAAAAATTATCTATCATGTATAAATGTACTTCAAATCTATGTTGGAAAGACAAACAACAGGAAGGTACATTTTATCATGCTTGGTAGACTTGTAAAAATCTAAAACGTTTTGGATACAATACAACAATTCAGAGGATTTTAAAGATTAACATACAATTGAAATCAGATATTTTTCGTTTGGGATTGATGGATAAGTAATTGGAAAAAAATCATGGAGCTTTGTTTTTATATATGATAACTGTAGCAAGATTATTTATATGCAAAAAAATAGAATCGGCACAATGGAAGAATGGCTGGTAAACATGATGGAACTTGTAGAGATGGCTGCATTATCCTATAAGTGACTTCCTTAATTAGAGAGAAAAAAACCAATATGTTTACTGGACTGAAAACTCCTTGTAGATTTTTTTGTGTAAAACAGAAAAAAAAAATTGCAATTTATGGTTTTGATGATTAGAAAAAATAGGCAATAGAAAAACAGTGTTTTTTTATTTCAACCATATAATAAGAGGTCATTTTGTGTTATTTCTTATAATTACTATAAAGAAAATTGGAAGCTACTTGTTTCTATTTCTTTTTAAATTTTTTTTTACGCTTAGCTTTTTCTTTCTTTTCTTTTTTCCATTTCCTTTATATTAGTTTTTGTTAGTTTTTACCTTTGTTTCAAAATACTTAATGTTATTTGACATAAAAAAGTCAATTTATGTAATAAAATGTAGCTGTTAATATAGAGAAGCAAATATTATTAAATAAACATAACATATTCCTTGTAAGATAATTTCCTGGCTTGGATGATAGCACTACCAATTGTTCAAAAGAAATAGAGTAACCATATAGCATATAAAATGTATCCATACTTTTATCAGAAACAGAGTTGAATAAACCAAGTGAAACTGTTAAAAATATCTGGATTAAAATAAGTGAATGAAGGAACTCATAAAAGCAGTCCTGTAGTTGTCTTGTATTTCTTGCCCAATCAAAGAGAAAGTCAATTGTAGAGAGTCAATTGCAAATCCAAAGAGATTTGTCACCGATTTGGTAACAGAACATGATAAGACTTGAAGAATGTTGGTTAGACAGCCAAGTAATTCCTACAGACTTAAAAGATAAAACCAATGTGAAATTATGAGCCCCCTTTTCTCTCAAAAAAAAGTTAGTAAACATCTACTTACCAAATGAGGCATTTCTGAATAATGAGGATGACTTCAGAACTAGTAAGAAGCAAGTGCCAGATAATAAAAAGAAAGCCCATCTCTCCTGTTGCACTTAAATATAAAAAGCAAGCACCATTCAGAGGACGCTACATTGATTTTGCAAAATTTCTTTGTGGTTAGATCGTTATCCTGATCTAACCAGAATGTTTGTTGGTTAAACTACAGGGCAAAATTGCTTGGATCAACTTAGGGTTTATGCTATCTCCAGCATGCTAAAGGTGGGAAAGAAAAATAATACAATCTGGAAACTAATTGATACCCTTCCCCACTTTTATCACTGGAAGTTCCAACAAATAATGGAGAACATTCATGCATTGGTCACCCCAAATGCAAAAAAGAAAAAAGAAAAGAAAAAAGACTCTCAAGATGTCATATGCTATTTCCTTTGGAAAATAGATTAATATACATTTATATCTATTACTAGGAGATAAGAGAACCCAAACATTAAGAGAGCTGGATTTTTAAAAAGTGGTGAACATTTTATTAATAAACCCAGAGATAGAAAAAGAAAGCCAATAGACACTAATTTTACAATTTCACCATTATAGAGAGACAATGTGGAGACTTCTAAATGTACATTATTAAGTGGTAGAATATCCTCCAATCCTATTAAATTAAAAATAATTTGAAGTGACCACAAAATAAAACATGAAGTTAAAATAGCAGTATTTAACTCTTTACAGAATAATTGTAAATTTCATACACATAAAAACACGCATACATTCATGAGTTGAAATCTGTAATTTGAATTATGCATTTGGAAATGATTACTGCAAGAAAACCTAGTCAGTCCTGGATCAAATAAAGGCTGACTGTTCCCTTGAAGCAATGAACAGCAAGGAGAAATACACATATTATTAGATGTGATATGGACTACAGTAGAAAAAAAGATGTGTGTTTTTGTTAGGTTAGGAGGAAAAGAGAATGCAAAGTCCCAAAGACACTGGAAATTCCTTGGAGTGGCCATCCCTGGTTTTGCTTTAACTTTTCCTTGGGAAAAGCGAAATATAAGTAAAAATAATTAACATGGAATCACCTTTTCTAAGTGTCACAAGCACTTTGAAGAAATTGTTTTATATTAATTCAGTTTATGTTTGTTTGTGTGACTACCATGCCTGAGAATAAGAATCTACATAATTGACTCTGGAGGAGGAAGATATCCAGTGCAAAACTGTGTGCCCTATTCCTAAATCCTGGAACCGGTCCAGAAGGATACCATGATTAATGATATTGAAAACTGTTGAAAGATCAGGGAGAACCAGGATGGCCATCCTCACTCCTGCAGGTGGTTATTCACAAGCACAAACAATGTTGTTTTAGTCAATAGAATCAAACTCAGTCCAAATAACAAGACCAGACTGCTCAACTTCATGGCACCTACATTAAGGCCAGAGTTCAATGAGAAGAGAATCCCAGTGACTTTATCCAACAGATGCCGAATATACTCCATAGTAGAACAGTAAATGAGCCTCCAGCTACTGCCTCTTCCCAAGAAGGGATCAGCTTCATAAAAACTGGGTTGCTGGACAACTCTTTACAGACACAATACAGGTGTAAAAGTATTAGCATTTTGCCACCCTTACTACTATGAAGTAGGCCTTTTTAGTGGCTCTAGCTCAAATTAGGCTGGGTCATCCCCTATCAAGCTCCAATGGGGCTCTGTGCATCTCTTGATCTGTCTTATCTCTCTGAGAGCCACTATAAATTGAGGGAACTCCAGGATCTATAAGAAAATACTTCATCCAATCTAAGGTCTCCATCATTCTTTCCAAGCATTGACCAAAACAAATGTTTGTACTGTGTACTAAACCTTCAGGAACGACGTCAATCTGAATCCCATTCAGGTCCATCAGATGCCTGGGATGGACATAGGAAACAGGTCTTGCCTCCCTTCCACAGACAGCAAGCAGCTCAGACACATTCCAAGGCAATCAAAAAGGAGTTTTTAAAAAACATTTTTTTTATTGCATAAATACTTTGAGAGATTATTTGAACAGAAATTGCACAAGAATGAAGATACAAAAAGCAAAGTAGGAAATAAGTCAGTATTAATCAAGTATATAAGTAAAAACATCATGAAGAAGACTTTTGGTAACCCATTTTCCCTTATATCATTTATTTCCCCAACTGCTAATCCCTCTTTAAATATTTCTATTGTACTTTGAATGTTAAACATTGGAGGTTATTGCTAGTATCTATTCAAATCACTTTATCTATTGTTTTTTTATTGGTCTCTTAACTTTTCTCCCCAAACAGTATTCCAAATATCTGAATTGGCTGTGCTGTGTTAATGTATCATATATGAAGGAGCGATTCTTGCTTGAATTTACTTAAGCTTCTATATACTGTCAGTTTTGCTACTTCTCAATACTTTGATCTCCCAGTTCTGAATCACTGGCAAAGTTTAATTTTTTCAGTGATGTGCAAATCTGTTCTTGTAGCTATCAGCATATATCTTAGTAGATTCTGATACTTATCATTTGTTTTCTGGAATTATTCATAATAGAAAAATATTATTATTCTATTATTATAGAAGCTTTTGAGCACCATTTTTGATAAAATGTTCCTTCTTTGTTGTAGCATTTGTTGTTATATGATTTGGCTATATTGGTGGTGTTAGGCACCATTTGTAAAACATTTTATACCAATTTTCCTTCAAATTAAAGCTTGGAGTAAAAGTTATTAATTTTCTTTCACAGTTTTCCCTATTATTTTACTGTGATTACTTCTTACAAATTTGGCGTCCATTTTATCATCTAACTGTAAAATTTTTGATTTGTTCCATTTTCCTATCATATTTTAATAACACTTTATATATACAGTATATCCCAGTAGATGATCTTGGTTGTTTTTTTTTAAGTGTTTGAAATTCTGTCATCTTTCTCCAGATCCTTTTTTTCTTTTACTTGAGATCACTTTTTATTCTTCCAGCAATTTGTAAATAAATCTGCTATAGTAAATACTATAGAGAACTAGAGAACATTTTTATCTTCATTAGGCAGTACTTGCTGGGCTGGCAGCCTATTTCATGAGTCCAAACATACAATATGGACATATGTGATTAAAATCTAACTGTAGTAGTCCCTGAAGTAAAAAGCATTTGACAGTGATGCTAATGATGAGATTGCCAGATTCCTCCTATCCCTTCAAATTCTTTTTTTCTGTTGTTTCTTTATATCACAAATACCTATGAAGTCCAATAGTTAAACCAGTTCTATGACTGCTGCTCAGAGATTCATTCTATTGTCATAATAGACAATTTGCTCATTAATATAATTTAAAGGTGGGAAATGCAAGTCCACCAATTTATTTTGAATCTTGCAAAATTTTGAATTTTACTCAGTTTTCCCCCTACTGCATATATCTTTTATTAATTATTTCTGCAAGCTTTTGTCTATGACTGAAATTAGTGCCACTTGGAACGGGAAATCCATTTAAGGAAGAACATTAAGTTTTATGTAAGTCCTAGCCAAGAGTACTTTAATTTTTCCAAAGTTATCGGGATCTTATTTTATTCTCTCCCCCCCCAAATTTATGATTTTTAAAAAACAACAACAACAATGTGATCTGGCCATCTGGCTATGATATTCTTTCCCATCCCAGAACACACCCCTCCTTTCTTAACAGGGAAGCCAGTTCCAAGTGTGATCATAGTTACACACTGGGCCCTTGATGATTTGGGTCAGCTGAGACTGTGGCCATTAAAAATATCTTAAACCAGTGCTTATGTAGAAATGAGCATTTATTATGGGCCAATAAATTTACCATCAATTCATGCAAGGCAGATATTCTGTAAATATAAGCTGTAAAAATACTGCTTTTAGATTTTATATGTTATGTTTTACCGTGGCTGTTCACCGCCCTGAGTCCTGTTGGAGAAGGGCGCTATACAAATAAAATAAAATAAAATAAATAAATAAATAAAGAATTAGAGTCATTAAATGGATTTATTCTTGGATCTATCATTGCCATTGGTCACCAGGGCTCAGAAATCTGTTATTAGACCCTGCTGAAATGCCAAATATAACCCTATTTGGACTGAGATAGCCTAACAGTTACTATGTCCTCATTTAGAAAGCTGAAGTTTTATACAAAGCTCTATTCTCTCTAGATAGCACTCAGATTTAGCACAGTGATGATCCCTGTTGCCTATCTCTGAATTGTTCCAAATTATCTGAATTAAAGTGTAGTGCCTAGAACTGAATACAGTATTTGAGGTGAAGTCTACATAATCCTGTTTCAAATAGAATTATTGCTTCCCTTGATCTGGAAGCTCTGCTTCCATTGATATAGCATAAAATGGTATTTGGCTTTTTTGCATCTACAATACTGATCATGTTCAGTTTATAACCAACTACTATTGTAAGATTTATTTTATAAGTGATATTATCAGGACAGGTAACCCTACCTACAACATACCTAAGGCTATGATTTCTATTTTCTATGTTTCATTTTCTTATTTCCAGCATATTTCTCTAAATAAGCAAGATAATATTGAATTGTATTTCTGTCTGTTACAGAATTACCTATCCCATTCATTTATTTTCTGTGGAAAAAAATAGAATTGTAGGTTGAAATGCAATATTTGTGTATATAGGAAAATGCAAATCATAGAATAAGGCATGCCACAGATATTGTTATAATTTTGCTTTCAGATAACAAATGCAAAAACAATTGTATTGTACAGGCAGGTTACCAAATGCAAAGCTGCACCATGCTGTGTATTGTAAATTCCTCATTTTAAGTTCTTGACCTCCTGTTTTAAAGACAGTAGCTATCGCTTCTCGAAAACAATAGCTTATTTTCATAGGTGTTTTTTCCACAAAAGTCTCCCACTTTGTTTTTTGTCAAGTTTATAAAATCAATAGTAGATAGTGCAAACTGATACATTGTGGTTAATTGATCATACAGATATAAGAATATACATACATCCCAGTGTCTGTCTGTCTCACTTCAGTCAAAAGGCTAGCTATTCAATCCTTTTTCCAATCCAAATCCTTTTATTATCACTGATTATTTGATTCAGTAATCCTTCACCATGCCCACACAATAACCTGAATTATTTTGTAGTTTCCCCTTCCAATATTCATTATGAGAAGAATGGAAAAGGTAATATTCACACTGCTGAAGGAGAGAACCCAGTACGCTCTAAAGACTATATGCCAATGAATCCTTACAGGACCTACATTTCATTAATGTAAAACGTCTTCTGATAGTTGCATCCAGCAACAATTCTCAGAGAAAGGGCTATTATACTTATGTACAATACAGCAATACTGTAAAACCATACACTGAGAAGTTAAGATTATACAAAGCCTGGCTACAAAAGATCATTTTTATTTACTGCAGAGCTGCACCAGTTGTGCGAACAGAGAGAGGAATAGGGGGAAGCAAATAGAGTTGTACATGTGAAATGTTAGCACCCCCCCCCTTTTTTTTTTTACAAATGACTTTATACCCAACCTATTAGCCTGCCCTCACTTCTCAGCCTGATCTGAGTCATAGCACTGGTGCTGCTGCAATTTTTTTGTGTTGTTTACTCTGAGGAGGTGTGTGGGAGAGTAAGAGGTAACAATTCAGGGGAAAAAACATTGGCAAGGATAGGCATGCCTGTGATTCAGGCTAGTCCCTGATGCAGGAAGAAAATGGTCTTATGGAAAGCAGGAAAAATCTGTGTATGCGGGTGGGATGGGGAGGGGGCGAGAGAGAGAGAGAAGATATCGAAGAGGAGCATTCTTTTTAACTGGAAATGAAACGGCAGCTCTTTCATGCAATGCCTACAGAGAATGCTAATGTGGGAATATTCCAAGACCTGAAGGCATCAAAAAGAAATGACCAAAGAGGACTTGGAATTACAGAGCTGGGGAAAGAACTCGTAAATGTTGAAGACGAGAGGTGGAAAAGAAAGAAATACAGCTTGCAATTTCCTCCTAACGTACTTGACAGTAAGAAAAGCAAAGGAGATAAACCGTCCAACAGAGCCGGGGATCTATCGCCACTACTGCCCGAGAAACCAAAGTCGGACGGAGCACGTTGCGTTTTTACCTCCTCACCCCTTCCCCGGCTCACTCGAGGGCGCCAAGCTGTAGGTGGAGCTCGCAACTCCAGTGAATCCAGATCCAGGTTTTCCCAGCGCGCCTCTCTCTTCTTTCTCCCTCTCCTCCTCCCACTCTTGCTCGGCTCTGTGGGGCTTCGGTCCGGGGGCTAAGAGCGGCGTTCATTGGGGAGAGGTGCTGCCTTCCTCCATTTCCATCCCTCCAGGCATCGTAGTCTTGGCCGTCGGCCCACAGCACTTCCGGGGTCTCACTTGTCCTTCGCTACTGTTCCTGGGGCCAGGACACCGGCGGGAGCGTCGCTTGGCCCGTCGCTTAGGGCTCCCTTAGACCCTCGCCCAGCTCTCGCTCGCTCGCTCGCTCTCTCTCTCCGGGGGGGGAGGGGAAGGGGCGACGCCAGCCCGGGCTCTGGTTGGAGAAGAGCGAGCAGGGCAGGGGCCGCTGGAGAGGAGCCCACCGGCGGCGGGGATGGCGGTGACCGGGGGCTCGCCGTGCCTGGACAGGTGGCGGCGGCGGCGCTGCAGCGGCTCTTCTGAGCACTGAGTGGAGCGCAGCCGCAGCGGTGGGGGGCGCGCGCGCGCGCGCTAGGGCGCAAGGCTGGCCGTCGCGGCGAGCGAGGCGGAGGGAGCGAAGGAGTACAGCACGGCCCGCCGTGCGGGCGGCCTCTCCCTGGATTCTGGCTCGGGCGGGCGCGGCGGTGCGGGACTCGCTCCTCTGGACCCTGCGGAAAGGTAACCCAGATCGCCCCTCCTTTTTCTTTGAGCTTTTCTGTCGGTGCCGCCGCCGGTCCCTCCCTCCCTCCCTGCTGCGTCTCTCCCGTGGGGACTGGCGGTGTTGTGTTCCGTCTTCTTGGGCGTGAAAGGTTCGAGAGTCTCCTTCTCGGCGAGAAGCGGTGCCGGGCATGTGCCAGGAGGCTCCCCGGAAAATGGCCCGTAGATGGGCGTTTGGATGCCATCCACGGCAGCAGCGCTGAGAGAGGAGGGGGAGCGAGACGAGGGACAGTGCTTTGTACTGGGCTGAGCAATGATGCCCCTCTTCCGCTGCAGCAATCCGATCCTAGCTGGCGGCAGGTAACGGCAGTCCCCTTTCTCCGGGAAGGGGTTGCGTGCATGAACGGGAGGAGGTCAGCTACACAGCTCTGCGGCGGAGCTAATGTGCTAGGAAGCCAGGCGGTGATGCCATGAAAGGATGGCATCGCGCTTGCTTTCTTCCCTCCTCTCCTCTCCTTTCCTCTCCCCTCCTCTCCCCTCCCCTCCCCGCTCTGTTTGGGTCGCAGGTACGCTGAGACGCTCCATCTTTTAAAGGCGGGAGAGGCTGGAAGAGGGACTGGTATCTTTTGGCCCGGATAGCCTTTAAAAGGGAAGGGGGTAAGGAAAGATCGCCCGATAGACTCGAAGGGAAGGTGTGCTTCTCTCAGTTACTCAGTCATTGGATAGTTCTGGTGCCTGCTCCCCTTGATGGGTCTTTTGGAGACCGAAAACGGTCGATTTGGAGAGGAAATTTTCCCTTCCCTTCCTTCAGTGACTGTTAATGGAGCCTGCTTTACAGCGCCCCAAGTCTTGGCCCTACCTGGCGTTGTTCTCATTAACGGGCGGGAATTCAATGTCGCCAATAGCAACGGTTCAGCTTCTTCTTTTCAAGCCGCCATAAAAAATGCGGTGGCCCAGATGTTTAGTTTTTCTTCTCCAGTTGCAAAGATCGGGGATTCTCTATTTTATTTATTAGAATACATATGTGAGAATGTTACAGTATTTTGCTTTATGTGTGGATCTTCTATGCAGAAGTTACTGTTTATAAACCTTGAGAAGAAAGGGATTGGTGGAAGATAGATGAAAGCCTCTAGCTGTAATTGTCCAGGCACCCTTTTCCTACACTTTAATGAATGAAATAATACATTTGTTGTTCCTACCTTTCCTCCAGGAATTTAAGGCATAGTGCATTTTTCCTCATAATAGCAATGCTGTGAACCAGATTGAAGAGGGAGGGAGGGAGGGAGGGAGGGAGGGGGAGAGAGAGAGAGAGAGAGAGAGAGAGAGAGAGAGAGAAAGAAAGAAAGAAAGAAAGAAAGAAAGAAAGAAAGAAAGAAAGAAAGAAAAGAAAGGTCAACCTAACTCTGGGCGGACTTAAACCTAGGGAAGAGTAGCTCCTGTTTTTGCTCTCCATACTTCTATTTTTTATGCCATTAATTATCCAGGAGAGATGTCAACACAAGTATTCTACTTTTATTAGGACAAAAAAATATTCTATCAGGTGTGCCTATAAATTACACTATCTGCTTTCCCTATAAACGCTTTCTTCAGATTGAAATTAAAAAAGGAAGAATATTTTTCAGGGCCAAATTGGTGATTATAGAACAGAAGCAAACAATGCCTTTCAATTTCTCTTGTGTTTTTTAAAGGTAAATCAGCTGTCCTTACAATCTTGCATCTACTGTGTTACTATCACTGAGGTGATGCAACCTCTCTCTTGTGGCTTCAGCTGCTGCTGTTTTGTTGTTTGTCATGAGTGTTATTCCTTTTTTAGCTTAGCATACTCAAAGGAACTCTTATTTTGTTGCATCCTGTTAAAGTATAAAGTAAAAAGAAGATTGGTATTCACAACTGATCTACAGCTGTGCAGAGTGCCCTTTTTATGTATAGGCCTATCTACACATTAATTCAAACTAATTTTAAAAAAAATTGAAATTAAAGTATTTCATTTATGAGAATCTACAGGATTTCAGCAGATGTGATCAGAACAATAAATTGTGAAACTATGAGTAATTTTTGTATTACTTCAAATACAGTGGCCTGCAATCTCCTCAGACATATTGATATAAAGAAATTATTATTTTAATAGTTTCTTTACATTGTGATGTTTGTAACTTTGAAGGGTTACAAAGTAGCATTTATCTTCCAAGATAATTTGGTGATACATCCGGGCCTTCTGGAAGATGAGATTTGATCCATGTCCTTTGTTTTCTGACAGCCAGTATTTTAGTTTGCTTGTATATTCTATAGACCATGATGTCATCTGGAAAATGAACATCAACTTGTATTCTATTGCAATAAAGAACTAAGATGGAGCAATTTTAGTGCCCCCTTTGTGTGTACCGCCTTTGTCCTTGGGTTTGATTGTACAACAAATTATTTGGATGTAGCCTGGAATTTAAATATGTATATTGCCTCTAACCTGGACCTGTAACAAATAAATTTGGAATTAAAGTTTGCATTGGCTAAGGTGTAAAAAACAAACAAACAACCTGATAGTTACATCTCTATCTCTCTTTAGCCTGAAATGTGTGTATGAAAAACAACAGCAGAGTTGATTCCCCCTATTGGGAATTTGCAGCTATGATTGTTCAAGGGAGCCTTTTGGAGTGTAGAAAGGGAAAAATACATATGCTAACATACAGTTGAGACTACTCAGGATGTCCTTCATTCACTCATGTTTGTTACTTATTGACATATGATGGGATGAATCTCTACAGGAAAATGGGAGCTTCTGACAAAAGATTTGTGTTTTTTAAATCTAGCTCAACCTAGCAGTAATAATTTCCTTAGAAATGAAATAGCTTGCTGGTCACTGGAGACCAGCATTTTACCATGTAATCGATTCCTTTCTGATGGGAGAGATTATCTTAGTCTTCCCCAAATTCTTACTGGTTTTTTACTTCAAATATCTTCCTTAATTGGACTGAAACTAAGATGTAAATTGCCTAATCTTAGGAACTTTTTAGAATACTTCTGAATTCCTTAATGACCTATTTATATCCATTGCATGATAATGTTTGAAAGACTTCTTTTAATTATGCATATTTGGTACAATTTCTGCATATAGTTAATTTTAGTTGACATCTATGGGGAAAAACAATAGGTGTTTTATTTTTGCCAACAATGTTTTGCAGAGGTGACCAATTTTTGGCCCAGAATGGTCTGCACAGGCAATTTACAATGTACAAATTTACAGTAATATAAGAATTGAAAACATATGTGCGCATACATGTAAATTAAAAACAGGAGGAACATAGTCCTTTAAAGAAATAAAGTTATCATATTTTATATAGCTTAAAAGCCATGTGGAACAAAGTGCATGTTAGTAGTCAACCTAAAACCAAATGAAGAAGGTAGCATTCTAATCACATCAAAGATAAAGTCTTGTTTTATATTCCCACTCATCTAGTATGTTTTGGTGATGGGACAGCAAGAGGCTTTTCAGATATTCTGGCCCCAAATCACTTATAGGTAATAGCCAACAGGATGACTTCTGCCCAGAAGTTAGTTGGCAGTGGAACTGTTTGGACTGTGGCCAACCTGACTTACAAAGATCTTTCGTCTCATGAAGTCACATTATTTTGTTTCTCTGAAGCATCATGGCAGAGCCAATCTACTGGTAAGATTTGCATTGCTTTGAGATAAGAGTCTTTGGTCATCAAAACTAGAAGCCACTTTTGATGACCAAAGCAATGCTCCAAGACCACTTAATTCTGCTGGTTAAAAGCAAAGTGCTGTAGTGTTTCACATTTCACAAGGTCTTTAAAGGGGGAGGGGACTTCAATTGAAGTACTGTTTCAAAGTTCTGCACAGTTCTAGCAGCAGTCAGCATCATTGATACAAAACTAAAGTGGTTTATTCAATAATATACAGTAGATGCCAATCTGGCACAACATTTTGCATTAGTTCTAAATCCTGAACACTCCACAAATGGTTCCTCCCATATCAAGTGATTCCCCCACCCCCCATCATCCCCACCGTCATCATAGCTGAGCTAAGCTGCCAGGGAGCTTCTATCCAGTGGCCCCTTCTTATTCTTACCCAACTAGAGCCTGGCTTGTAATTGCCCCTCCTCTCTTCCCTGGATGAGAGGCAGCTGGGCTGACACTGACAAAGGAGGGTCTATGGAGTCCTAAGCAATGGGCAAGTAAGACAAGCCATGATTTTAGTTTTGGATTTTTATTGTCAGCTTTCTTTGCTCAATTTTAGATCATGTTTCATTAAAACTTACATTTTCCACAAATTGGCATTTCTGCAAGAAATAGGAAAATAAGCTACTTTGGCAAAGAAGATCTAGTCAGCAAAATTACTGTTGTTGCCCAAACACATGTGCAGGGATGAGAAACAAACGGTAGTGCACATGGCTGGGTCACAAATTTACGTCTCTGACTTTTTGCTTATTTTTCTCCCTTAGCTGCTCTTCTGATTATCTTCCTTTGTCAGTTGCCTCTCCCATTTCCAAATCAGAGAAGAGCTCATTGCTCTGTTCTGGTATGCCATCCATCTTCCAGGCCAATTAGAGTAGGTGGGTGGCAGAGTGGAAAAACAATAGCACATGCTCGTTATCTACTAGAATAGGAGTTGAGGTTTGTTGCCATGTGCTCACTTGCTTTTTTGCCCATCTGATCACTCAGTAGCAACCATGTCCTGGCTCACTATGCCACCCATCCTGGTGGTTCAGCTGCTTTCCTACATACAAGACATCATCCTCATGCGGAGAAATGAGGTAGTGACTTAGACATATTTGTGACTTAATGCTCTGTTTTGTTCAAGACAAACAATGCCTGAGTTACAGTATTAGGATTTTTGACAATGACATTTCCAGATTGTTTTTGCAGAAAAAGTTTCAGAATGGGGAAAAATTGAAAATCTGTCATCAGACACACATAATACAGAAATTAACATTCAAGCTTGTCAGTCCTGGAACTGGGAAAAAGACAGTGTGCAATAACATAACATTTCAAAGTATTTAAATCTTTTAAGCAAGAATCCATTCTGCCTTAAAGACTACCCGAAACAGCTGTGTTTTCTGTAGTGAATTTAAAATGCTCAAGTTATTTAATGTGCCTTAGTAATGCTTACAACAACCCTGAATGCTAATCTATTATACCTTTGTGGTATTATGTCTGTATCTGAGCCCTAGATAATGCTGTCTGCACTCCCCAAGTCAAAGAGCGTGAAGTTGATTCTTAAAATGTAAATGTGCAGTACATACAGAATCCTGGGCCTGTGATCTTTTAGAGTCTATTAATACTTCTAGTAATAAGATAAACATCACCACCACAATCACCACAGAATTAAATGGAAGGATTGGAAGGTTCCTTGGAAATTATTTAGTCCAATCCTTACACAGTTTAGGAATCCACTATGACATTTCCAAGAGATAACTATCCAACCTCACTTCAAGTAACAGAAAGTGTACTACTTTATTAGGCAGTCTGTTCCATTGTTGAATAGCTTTTATTATTAGGAAATGTTCATAATGTTCAGCCAAAATTTACTTTATAATTCAAAGTCATTGTTTTTTCTCCTGTCTTATGGAACAATTATGAAATATTTGGCTCCACCTTCTGTATGATACTCCTGAGATACTCAAAAACAATTATTATTATGTTTCCTGCCTTCTTTTTGTCCTGGCTAATTATGCCCACTGCTTTATCATAAGCATTTCCTTTTATTCTTTATCATCTGATTGGTCTCCTCTGGACAGGTTTTAGTTTGTCAATGTCCTTCCTAAAATGCAGTGCCCAGAAGTGGACATTATTCTATGTCTATTCTATGTCTGAATGATGTAGAATAAACAGGATTATTGCTTATCTTGAGGTTGGCATTAAACATTTGATGATGCAGTCCATGATTGCATTTGCATGTTTTTCAGCTGCATCACATTGTTGGCTCATGTTCAGCTTTTGATCTACCAAGACAATCAGATCTTTTTTTTTTTTAGGTACTCCTGCCCAGTATGGACACTCCTTTTCTTCGCTGATGTTTCTGGGCTTTCTACCGAAATGAAGTTATACTTGCATTTTTTGGGGGTTTTCCCATTGTTCCATGGTCAGGCTATTCTTGAATCAACATATTGTTCTATATTTGCTATTCCTTATTTTTTTGCATCATTTGCAAACTTAATAACTGTCCTTTCTAATTTTTCATTCAACTCATTTATAAATGGATTGCACAGTGCAGGGCTACATACTGTGCTCCTATTTCTCTTTAAGTAGTATCTTGAATCCCAGGATGACATAATTACTTTTCCCATTGCTTTTGTCTCTTCAACCAGCTCTTTCTAGTGGTTAGGATTAAATCAAGAAGAGGCAAACATCTTATTTCCTTTTTAACATCTTGGAAAAGTAATTGGTTAGCAAGATCAATTAATTAGTTAGCAAGAGAGCCAGTTGGGTCTAGTCATTAAGGCACCAGGCTAAAAACCGGAAGATTGTGAGTTCTAGTTCTGCCTTAAGTATGAAAGCCTGCTGGATAACTTTGGGACAGTCAAGAGAACTATGTCATCTGGGGGTTCAAGATATTACTGAAAGGAAAATAGGAGCATAGTTTGGGATCATGTACTGTGCAAATCATTTATAAATGAGCTTTCTCTCAGACTAACCCACCTCACATAGTTGTTGTGGCAAAAGTAGGAGAATTAGGTGTATTTGCCACTTTGAGTAATACAAGTTATAAAGGTAGAAAAATTAAACTCCTGAGGAATCTTGGAGTCTTGGCTAGTTTCCCAACAGATATCCAGATAGTTAAAATCTCCCTCTATAACTATATTTGTACTCCCTGAAGTTCTTTCTGATCCAGAAGATGATTGTCCAAATCATCTCCCCGGCTTGTCTACAGCACTACCCCACACAAAAAGATTGTTTTTGCTCTATTTTTATTCTTACTCCAAAGTTTGCAACTGGACTGCCACATTCAGGTTCCTCGATTAAAACATATGTGTACTTTCTTCACACATGTCTCCCATCTCTTCCTCCTCTCACTTTTGTATAGCCTATTCCTTTTCAGTACTCTTCAGTCATTGTGCTGCATGCATGGATTTCATCCCAATATATAATTCCATGCATGAATTTCATCCCAGTAATTCCTTCTAGATCCTGCTTTAAGATTTCTAATTAATTTTGGTTGTTCACTATGGTCTGCATGTATGTAGAGACTCTGGGATCTTTGGGTCATGCAGCTTAACACATTCTTCCTGTATTTACATGGATATTATTGCAGGCATTTATATTCTTTAAACTCCTCCCAAACTTGTTCTTACTACTAGACACAGTACTTTTTAAAGTTTGTCTTCTCCCATTTCCATAAGAATTTTAGTTTAATTCACCTTAAATCCCTCTAGATCAGATTGCAAGGGGCTTTTCAAAAATATTTTTCCTGATTCTCATTAGTTTACCTCATCTTTTGCCAGAAATTTCTCACCTATGAAATATGTCACATTTCTGTTTGCACCATTTACATAGCCAGTTAATCACTTCCAATATTCTTCTCTTTATGATCTATTATGCTCCCAGCTCCTTCACTTTCCTGCCCACCATTTAATAGTCATTGCAGTGCCTTCAAGGCTGATTCTGGTTGTGTCATTTGTTCCCACATAATCAGTAGTACAGGGGAATGATTAGTGAGCATATGAAATTTGAGGGAATCCCAAATAGCAATAGCACTTAAATTTATATACCACTTCACAATACTTTACAGCCCTCTCTTAGTAGTGTATGTATGCTCCAGAAAGTTTGCACACACATCTCTTGACAAGCTCCCCGGTTGCCAAACTCTGCTTCAGTTCTCAGTTCTCAAGAACTGAATAGGAAGTATCCAATCAACATCACTTGTTGCTTCCTCTTCTTCAAAACCAGTACAAGAATCTTTCACTCTGCAAAGTTGTCTTCCTCATTCACTATCTAATGGCAGCTGCTTTTCATCCAGGGATCCAGATGTGACATCAGTGAAGAAATTCTGGAATCTGTTGTGAAGTTCCAGAGAATAATAATTACTCTTGACAGGTGTGGGCAGTTTACAGTGATAATCATTGATAGATTAAATGGCCTAACATTTTCTACTTCTTCTGTAGTCACTGCGGTATAATGTTTAAGGTGCTAAGTTAGGAGTGGGAGATCAATTTTAATATGCTATGAGCAAAATAAGCTCATTGAATGACTTTGGGCTAGTTTCTCTCTCTCTCTTAGCTGAACCTATCTTAGTGGGTTCCTGTTGTAGGGACAAATGAGAGGAATGAGCACCATGTAAATTGCTTTGAATTCCCATACAAAGGATGGGATACAAAACAACTAAGCATCGTTTGCATTTATATCCTATTATTCTGTTTTAGAAAATCTATTTCACGAAATGTTGCATTTTCTCTGTGATACACCCATCTATGTAGAGTATATATCCACCCATCTGTAAATTTAGTTTCTGTATTTAAATTAAAACATATAACTATGCTTAATAACGTGACCTGTTATTTGGATAAATTTTGCATTATGGATAGAATATAGATGAAAAACTTAGTTCTATATGATATTAATGAAAGTTGTGATCGAAACAAGCTCAGTTATGAAGTCTGGCAAATATTAAATATATTTGAAAATATTTACATATTAAATGAATTCATTTCTTGAAAACTAGTAATATCAACAGGATGAAATGGTTAAAACTGATGTTTTAAATTATAAGTGAATAAAGATTTTAAGCAAAACACACGAATTGACATTATAGAGATTCTGATGCATACTTCTTTACATATTTCCATCAGAACTGCAACTACCAGTGTTTTTAAAGAAAAAGTATTTAGCTAAGATGATACTCTCCCCTCCCTTAGAATAGGAATTCTTAAAATACCTTTTTTACTCTAGTACTTTAAAAATTCTGCAGATGTAAAGTGCCATATTTAAGAAGGTTTCTGCCCCCTCTGAATATAACCCCCCCCCACACACACATATAACTTATTTTTTTAGAATTTCTGTTTTTATATCTGAAAATGTTATGGAGACATACTTAATTTATCAATTTGTTTAACAGAATAACAGCCTTACTTTCTATGAGTGGCTATAGTGTAGCAGTTAATTTTCAATTTTGGTTTGAAGGATCACAAGCAAACTTGTTTTAAATTACCTTCATATTATTTGCAAAATTCCCGTTTGAATCCTGCCTGCTTCTCATCAGTTGCATGAAAATAAGTATATGTTTTATTATTATTTTTATATGACAGTACATTATTGTTTATAGTTGAGGTGATGTGGTAAAATGCAGTAATTCTGGATTGATATACTATATATAGAATGATGAACACACTGCTATTTTCATTTACTGTTATTTGCAACTTTATAATTTCTTCTCAGGTTCTGAGTTGCTACTAGAAATCAAGACTTTTATATGACATAGATTTGAGAATGGCCTGATAGAACTGGGTTATCTCTTGCATGACCTCCCCATTAGCTTCTGTTCCAAGAAGCTATACCTGCTTTAAGAGCCCTGGGCAGGCTGTGTTTCAGTCAACTGCAAAAATGCATTTTTGTTAGCTGATTCAATATTTAAGATTGTCATGAAGCTTTTTTTTTCCAGTGCAGTTGGTTATAGTAACAAAGGGAAGAGCTTTCTCTGTTGTGTCACCAACATCATGATCATTTTCAGTTGGGTGGTATGATAATACTGTTCTGTTGTATGTGCTATCTGCTGTACTTGATGATAATTATGGTGATTAGAGGAGTTGTATTTCCTACTTTTGTATACTGTCCTTATAAGTGCAAAGAAAATAGTTAAAATGGTTAAGATGTTTAAATGATACACCGTAGGTGGAAAGAAGAATTTTTACCCCATACCAAGTGCTTTATTTCAAAGATGAAAATAAGTGTGCGTGGTTGTAAGAGAAGTGGAGGTTCTTGGTGATCATTCAGCATTGAACCAATTGCCCTGAAGTCCTGGTGGTTAATGCTTTTGGTCAATTGGATGAATCTAAAATTTGGCTTCACATTCCAAAGGTAAATGGACACCCTGCAAATTTATCAAATGCTTGCCTGTTCTTGGTTATGTGTATATGACTTTATGGCCATCATTGAGAGACTGGTTAATTGTCAAGTGTATGATATGGGTGTGGTTTGCTTTTGTTTCACGCCCAGTATATTTATTTCTCCATTCCTCTGTAAGGTTCACTTCACTGGAAAGCTTTTGGAATATATTTTTTGATTTTAGTGTTACTTATTTTGTCTTACAGTATGACAGTTTCAGTAGGTGGCAAAACCTGGCCAGCCCTTCCTACCTCCTACCCCTTCATTCCAATTATACCTTGCTAAATTTAAAACAATTTTTGGACTCTTATCTGTACTTGGGGAACCATGCTGAAGTAGACTAGAAGTCAAGACTTATTCTGGAAAGAGGAAAGGCAAACAATTTCCATGCGGTTGCCAAGAAAATTGCATAGATATGTCCATCTATTAACTATGGTATTAAATTTTTTTTAAAAAAAATGTATATGAAAAATGTGAGGATAAACACATGGAAAACTGATACTATCTAATTCAGTGATAGCTTAGCAAGTTTAACTAATTGATAAATATTGTTTATGCAAAATTAGAAACCGTATTTTAAATTTGTAACTTGCATCATATCTAAATGAATACATGATAATTGCCAGTGATTCATTTCTGTAAAGTGTTCCAGTGGAGAGGAAGTTTGAAAAAAGGGCAACAGAAATGAAGTTTTGGTAGCCGAAAGCATACTTTTAATTATAATTTATGAAGAGAAAAAAAATGGAACAACTGGAATTTCAGATGTTCTCATAATGTGAAGTTCTGGTTTTTGTAAAGTTATATTCTTGAAAGACAAATGTGTTTAAATATATATATATATATATATATATTGCTATAGGCTACCTTGGGATTTTATCATTAAATGTTAGGAAATTATTATAAAATACTTTTGTATTATAAAATATAATTTTCTTTGTTGCCTCTTATTGTATGGATGTCTTATGAAAAGCACATTTCAGTGCATGGAGCTTTGGAACAGAAATTACTCTGATGTATTAAAGGACTCCGAGAGTGTTACAGTATAGAATAGAATACAATACAGAATAGAATAGAAATGTTGCATTGATTTCCCTTCATTGCTTTATATAGGCTTCGACTGTTGTCTCAGTGATTTGCAGTATGTATCCCTGTTCCACAGTCTTTCAGGCTATGGCCTGAGGTTTAAGAACGGACAGATTGGCCTGAGGTTTAGGAACGAAACGGGAAATTGTCGCCCAGTTTCACTGTTCTGCATGGGTGGGTATCCTGAATGCTAAAACGCATTCCATTGATAATTCACCCTGTGAGGAGCCTTTTCAATGGCTCCCTGTTTTCCCCCTTTTCCAGCTCTCAAAAGCTATTTTAAAAGGTGCCCCTCCCCCTGACTTTCTGAATAGATTCCATTGCTGTGTAGAAGGGGAAGGGTTTTCAAAGACCATGTTAACTTCTTCTTTTTCTTCTTCCTTTAAAATCAGTATCTTGTCAGCGATTGTATTATTTACGCTTTGTCAATTCAAAGTGATTCATGTTTTTCTCATATCCATCAGAGGATATTTTCCACCAAATGGTATTAATTGTAAAGATTTCTTGTATCGACTCATTCACTAAATTAACTGTGTGTGTGTGTGTGTGTGTGTGTGTGTGTGTGTGTGTGTTTTAACGGATTAATCCAGTCATGGCCATGGTCTGTTAGCATGTAGTATTCTGTCAAAGTGACAAGAGTTGATAATCACTATTAAAAGCCAGAATCGTAATTGAGGCCTCATACCAGTCCTGGTGGCTTCTTGCTCCTCAAGGTGATTCCTGAAAGCAATATTTTCAGCAGCAAATAGCAGACAGGGAGAAAATAATTCATGCAGGACCCTTATTTGGAATGGGAGCACATTTTGCATTGGGGCCCCTGGACACTGTTGTATCAAAAAAAATAAACCCAGCCACAATTTAGCATGATGGTTCAATGGGTTTCTACATAACAGGTTAATTCTAGCAATTTTATTCCACAATAATAATTTCAGAATGACATAATTCCAAAGACGTGAATAGGACTGCAGCTTCAGTTTGGTAAGTGAATTTAAGCTTATCTACATACAATGTTTTACCTTAAGTAGAATAGTAACACTTCTTTAATTATGAAAGCGCTTTTGCTGTGAGAGACATTGAAGAATAAATCAAAGGTTCATTGTATGCAATTCAGACATTATTTCTTCATATACTTATGACTGAACTGATGATGCTATCTAATTTGGGTAATGAAACATCTGCAAGAAAACAACAAAGCTCAGAGACCACCAAAGGCTCCTAATATACTTATGGCATTGCGCCCCTGCCCGGCCCTCACTACTGTTGCCTTTCCATGTCAGACTGAAATAATTTTACTAATAGCCTCTAAGACTATTCTTAGTATTAACACTTCTAAAATCTACGCCCTGTTTCAATAGGCAATAGGTACCATGAAGTACATATAGATAGGTAGATACAATCAAGTTGAGTGCAATGTCTACATTTCCACCTGTCTCTACTAACAATTCAGAGCTCTTTCAAAGACATCCCAGTGCTCTTTGAGATCTTGTCCAGCTACTTGTTGTATTGTCTTTCTCCAGCTTTTCTCAGTTGTTCCAGAGATAGGACAAGGTGACATCTATGGTCACCATGGGCATTTTTAAAACTCTTTGTATTTGAGTGAGGTTGTGGCTGCTGATGGAAACAAATGAGCAGTAAGGGGAAAATGTTTTGTACATTAGACATTGTCCCACTCTTCTGTGCAGTACATCAAAAATATATTTAAGTTATATTTAAGACTAGAGAGCCTATTTTTTAATTCACAACCGAAATCACCAATGCTTTTTTTTTTTTACAAAAAAATTAGAGCTTTTTTCTCTATTTTTATTGCGTTGAAATGATTTTTTTTTTAAAAAAAAAATTTAAGATTTGATTTAAAAAAAACCCTCTGGTCAGTATGTAACTTGTTTTTTTTATGAAAAGAAAGCCAATCTTACTTTTTAAAAGGTTTTTGTCAGCTTTTTTAAATACAAATATGGCACATAACTAGCTGTAGGCTTCAGTTTTAGACAAAACAAATGTAGGTCTAAACTTGTTTTATAATCTACAAATCATCCCAAACCCCAGTTGAGTTTCTACACCTTTATTTTTTGTAGAGTTTATGATTTTCAGCTGTGGGATTAAAATAATCTGATCCATAGGACTGAATTTTACTGTGTCCTCTTGCTTTCAGCCTTGACTTTTCTGTGCTATGGGATTCGAAAGACTGCTGTGTATGTTTAAGGAGATCTTTATTTTGGTCCATATACCACTTGTGAAGTTTCATCACAATTAAAAACTTTCTTTGCCCCCAATACAATAAATAATTGTATTAGCAGCAACATCAGTGACTAATAAACTCTTTATGCTAGTCAGCTGGAACTCTTATCAGAGGTAGCCAGGAACTTTCTCTGGTTTCATAAATTTAATTATATTTCCTACTTTATGAAGAAATATAGTACATTGGTGATCTGAACCTATCATAATTGGGGAAGTTTTACTTTGTGTGTGGGAAGTCTGTCTCAATATCTGATGACAGTATTTTCAGAAACTAATATCTTACTAGGTTTGTCATCCATTCCCATTCTCATTATCGGGTGCAGTGTAGTCACAAAGCTGTTTCAGAAGTTGTAATTATGTAATAAATTGATAGTTAAGACCAGATGTCTATCTAGCTCAAGACAAGCACAGGAATGCATTTAAGGGTAAAAATAATTTGGCTTTCTCCTTTAAGGATTAAGTTAAGTTTCTTTTTATAGGAGTTTTAGCCAATAATGTATTGGATAATACATTAGTATTGGTATGAGAGGCTGCTGAAGTCAAAGTTAATAATGTAATTGTATCTCTGTTAAAATGAAATAAAACCCACCTCTTCTTCCGTCTACCTGATAATTTATTGATAATGCAACAGAGATATATTGAAAGACCACTTAAAAGAAGGTTTAAATTAGTTTCAAACTATGCTATAACGTTTATTGGTGCCTGTTCTCAAATAGTAATAATATAAATTATACATTTGAACACTTTGACTATTAAAGAATGGCATGCATATCATTTCAACATGCAGAAGAAAGAAAACCATATTCATATTGGGAAAGATGAAGATAACATTTTTATTTAGTACTATAAGATAAGCTCACATATAAATTGCAAGCTATTTTGGACCTGGAATGTAATTGTGATTTCTATGAGAGAAAAAGCAGTGATATAGAAAGGAATTCAAATATTGATTTATGTCCTCCTCTAGATATATGATTAACTAAACAATATACAGAAGTTGAAAACAAATGTATGTTTATTCTGGAAATTCCATAGTTGATCCATTTAAAATTATTAGTGCTAAATATTGTAGCCCATTTAAGCACCATTTTTCCTGTCTTTTTGTAGTTATTGGCATGTAGAAGTGGAATTTATCATGTGGAATCTCCCGTTAAAAACCATTTCAATTCTCATCCTTTGCAAATTAGACAAAACTTGTATATAGTTGCAAGGGGACTTTTAAGATTTTGTTTAAAAAGAGTTTTAAAATCCTTCAGATATTAGAACTACGCAAGTTACATTTAAAATTACAAATTCAAACATAATGTAAGGACATAAATTATAAAGAAAAATGTTGTAATTTATTAAGAGATGACATACAGGTAGTCCTCTACTTCTGACCATTTGTTTAGCGGCACTGAACAAAGGGAGTTATGACCCATGCCCAAAGTTATGGCTGTTGCAGCACCCAGCAGTCACGTGATAAAAATTCAGATGCTTGTCAGTGTGTCCGTCCCAGGGACACTGCAACTTAACCCTATCTACCTATCCAGCCAGGGCCTTTAGTACTCTCAGCCATTGCCACTGTCTCTGACCTTGACTTCAGCCCTGGAAACATTGCTGCCGCTGAGAAATGCTGCATTGTGCTGTCCTCCAAGGCATGTAGGCCTTGGGGAACGGCAATTGCTCCTGCCACCCAGCATCCCCCTAAAATCTGCTATATGCTGCTTAACTTTAGGTGTTTTTCTTCTGGTGTTGGGAGACCTGTATGGCCCTTCCAAGTCAGTTCCCGGTTGTACCAGTCCTTCTTTCAAAAAGGTGCCAAATTTGAAGGTCTTTAGAAGTCTAAACATGTATTATGTACAATCTGGGTTTTTATTTGCTTACTTTTATGTCTAGCATATAAAACTGAAAAGTATAATTATCAATTTACAGCTTGAACTTGAAATTATTACAAGCAAGCAAACAAATAAATGTTCTATTACAAATAAAACTATACACTTGTGAACTCTAAGGGTAATAGCAACTATTTTTACCAGTTTAAGAAAAGGGTGAAGACAAAACATTGACATTGGAATTAGAAGAAATCTTCAGCACAAAACATTAGGAAATTCAGACACGAACAGAAAGAACGTATGGATTCCTTTAATTTCAGAAAAGCCATTGCTGCTGCCTTACATAGTTTTTTCCACTCAGTCCTGGTAAATGGACTTCCAACATACCAGTTGATCCAGGATTCCTAGACTTTTGCAATGGAGACCTAGTTCATGATGCAATTTGAGCACTTCTGATTCACATGATAATTCAGTTGCTAATACAGCAAAGTCTACAAAGAAATTTGGGTGATTGAAGATTAGATGGAAACCAGTTTATATATTGCGAAATTAGAAGAGAATTTCTATGCGGGTACTGGTTTACTCATCCTCCATATATGAATACAAGGAGTATGTTCTTCTTAAGGAAACCCACAAGTTCCTTGATAGATTCCTTGATAGAGAACCCTACTGTGAAAGTGGACAGGGAAGCTATCATTAAAAAGATTCAAAAGTTTCACATTCAAAACAGGGTAAACTCAAAATGTTCTAAAGGTTGAAATAGCTCTTTTTAGGTTTGAAAGAAATTGCTCTGATCTCCCTCTTGTTTGAGAAAAACATTTTGCACATCCGTAACAATCAATGCCTTTGATTTCTATCAATGTTGGATAGCAATAGTAAACTGGTTTCATTTTAGACATATTTTTCTACATAGATGCTAGTTTTTTCCCCCTAATGCATTGCTGGGTTCTCCCATTTGCTTTATACTCCAATTCCAACCACTAAAGGTTTCATTGCATTTCTTCATCTCTATGAAAGACTTTTTCTTTGCCTTTTGTTTCTTCATATTGTTCTTATATGATGATTTTTTAAAACACTTTTACCTGTGCCACATCAATTCTAGCTGTTCTAGTAATTCAGTTCTAGGTAAATAATTATTCTATTTAATCTGTTTATGCAGCCACATAGGAGAAGAGAAAAAAAGGAAAAAAACCTCTACCATTAAGAAGGATAGCTGTAAGCTATCTTATGCATACATTTTATGGACCATGTTTCCTGCCAATTTTCTAAACTGGCTATTTGAAAGATGATGTGTTATCCTGGTTGTCTGTTTAAAATGATGACTTGGCAGTTTGGAAGATATTTGTGTGAAACCGGAGTTCTAAGTAACACGGTAACTCCCACTGATCTCTTATAAAGGACTCATTGGACAATAGCAATAGTAATCTTTTTTTCCCCCAAAAATTTCACTCCTGTACCTAAGTATATTACAAGATACGCTATGCAAACTACAATATCTCATATGCAAATTAAAATACAAGATACAGTTAAAGTGGAATTACTGCTCAATACAACAACATAATGGCAAACGTAGTTTCATTAGCTAGAACCTAATTGCTGCAATAACCACCACTAGATATAATATATTCTTAATAAGCAAATAAAAATCAACCATCAACGCAATTTACATAAGCCATTTCAAAGTTCTGCTCACCACTACCTTCCACAAAATAATAAAACACAATCCAGTGATACTGTTATAGCACTGCAAAGAAATGGCAGTCCTTCCACTAGCATGAGTGTGAAATAACACTGTTTTAGCCCCTTTTCATATTTTATTAATTCAGGGTTTAATGAAAGGCTCAAAAGCAATCAATTCCAGAAGTCCATTATAAGATGCATAAAAGCCCAAAATTAAGGTGTTGCGGTCATAATGAATAGAATCATCACAGGCTCCAGGCTGAGTTACTTATCCAGGCATAAAGGAGTTCTAAAATATGGAGATGCATAGGAGGCTAAATAGATAACATGATTGAATTGGAAGCTCTTGTAGTACTGTTTTGTATTTAAATCATCAGGAAAAAGAGGGAAGTCAGAAATACAACCATAAATGAAATAATAAATCAACTGTTCCACAGTTTTAGAGAATATATTTGGTACCTCAAACTAGTAATTCCTTTTTTAAAAATTCAAATTATACTTTTAAGTTAATATACTTCACTCATTGTGAAGCCATTGTGTATCAGAACTCTCATGTCCCTGACAATTGTAGATGTCGAGAGAAACCAAAAGCAGGAGTAGAGAAGGAGAGGGACTATAGCCATGATAAAAACAATAATCACTGCTTTTCTTTTAATTATTTCTTTCTACCCATATTGAGTTTAAAGCATTGGATAACATTCAAGTCAAGATCCCTACAAAATGTTTCAGACTGTTGTAATCTAAAATGAGAATTTGAGTATGGCTGGGTGCATTATGGGAAGAAAGAATCACCTTGAGGAATAGGAAGAAGAGATTCAACCAAGAGAATGTTAGAAAAAAGAAATCTGAGCCCAGACCAGAACTGCACTGGAGAAAGCATCTCTGGCAAGACTCTCCCTAGGTCTCTTGAAGATAAAGGGAGGGATGGGTAAGTGCATTCGGACTTGCAGGATTCTCTTAGTGTAACCTTATAGTAAAAAGTAATATTAGCGTGCATAACTTTTGGCATCCTAGTCTGGTCTATCTTGAAGGTCTGATAGGATGTTATTGGCATAAATATATAACTGAAAAGGTAAATTAAAGGTTAAAGAAGAGAGAGTAAATGGAAACGGCTCCAGATCCTGAGGAACAACAGGTAATAAAGGAAAAACACAAGAGACAAAGACACTTCGGTATAAAAGTAATGAGTGACCTGAAAGATAAGATTAAAACTAGAAAATTATGGGGTAGGTGATACTAAGCAGAATACCAACATTTTAGATGTCAAAACATCTAAAAGAACACCCACAGATTATGTTTGATTGGCATTGACTGCCAAAAGATGATATAAAATATGGGTAACGGAAGACTCTTTTGAGAGTCTCATTTTGAAACCACCTTAAAAGGAACCTGGAAGATTATTGTCAGAAAGATGAATAAGAAATTTAGAAAGACCAATTCTCAGGAGATTAACAAAAAGAAAAAGAAAAGAGAAAGAAAAATAGAACATTGAATGAAAATTTTAAACATATAGAAGGTTTCTTTTTTAAAGGAGTGGTTGAAGAAAAGCCTGCTTTAGAAAATCTGGAATGGTTTCTTTCTGTAATGAACAAAATCATCAACTCAGAAAAGAACTATAAGTGAAGAATAAATTATATAAAAATTAAGGACATGCACACTTGTTCTCTGCTACCTATGAAACTCTTGCTGATTAAACCATTTTAGGACCACAAAATGTATTAGACGAGAGGCCGATTCTAATAAGAATTGAAAAGTGTATAAAGCCATCATGACTCAACCACTCAGATTACTCTCCTTGTTTGCCATGCTGATTTTGCTTCAAGTATGCTATATACCAGGGTTAATTTTTTTTTTGTCTTGTCTCGTCTTGGGACCCTTTCCCACTTTTAAAATTATGGAGGATCCCCAAAGAAATTTTGTTTCTATAGGTTATTTTTATCATATTAAAAATTAAAATGCATTTGTAGAATAGGCCTTTATTTATTAATTGGATTGTACAAAAATAACTATTAAATCCATTAGATACATAAAGTGGTACTTAAAAGTTTGTGAATTTTCAAAATTTCTGCGTAAATATGACATAAAATGTGATCTGTTTTCCCACAAGCCCTAAAACTAGAGAAAGAGAATCACATTAAACAAATAAATCTTCTGTTCCTTCGCCACTGCTGCTTCTCACAATTATTTGCATGGATTTTAATATATATTATTTTTTAAGCATAGCTGGCTTTCATGAGAGGGTCTTGAGGGACCCCCAGTGGTCTGCAGACCACACTTCGAGAAACATTGCTATATACTATTTACTTGCCAAACTGTGTTAGATATCATAGTTTCCTGCATCCTTTAAGAATGGATGGCAAGTAAATAAATTACTTTTTATTAGTAAACATTACTAATTATATTTAGTCCTATGCAATATACAGTCTGTGGAAACTCTTAAAAAATACATGGCCTTGATCATCCAAAGGAAAAAAAAAACTAGAATACTAATGTGTACTCAAAATTAAATTATTGCTATTGAATACCAATAAACTTATTTTTGGAGAGTTTAAGGACATATGCAAATGTACCAGGACAAAATAGCCTATTGAAGTGTTCACAAATGAAATTAGGACCTCTCAATAAACAGAATCTCTGTCCACCCACATCTCTTAGCAAATACAAGTGTGTGTGTCATATAGACCCCTTCTTTATTGGAGTCCTATATCGTACAAAAAAACTATCTGTTGCAGAAGTTCCCTGAGGATGGGCTCCCACAGAAGTCCGAAAGTTCAGAAGATTAAACCTTAGATCCTGGTTACCGACCCAGACTGAGTCCTGCAACATTATCCTGGGACGTGTATATTTGCCTTCATTCGTAATTATTTAATTTTTTGCCAGGAGTTTTAAAATTAGATAATGTTATTTATAATCTACTATATTTCTTAATTTAGATCTTACTTTGCCTTTAAGAAAATGAAAACTGCTTTTCTAACAAGCACAAAGTGTAAAGTTCATTGGATCATATTCACTGCAACAAAATAGAGTCAACTGTTGCATGATATTAACAATACCAAATAATGGTGCCTGTAGATTTTGTAAGGCAATTTTATAGGTTTGTCCATAGGAAAACATAAATAATCATTTTGCGGTCTATAGCGATAAAAAATTAAGTTGCCTCTTAGCTTGTAACTAGAATGACTCCTGAATAAAGTGCTCACATTAATTTTGATTTCAGTAAGATGCATATATAATTCAATTTACATACATTAAAAGTCTCTTTTCATTAATTATTTAAGATTCTCTACATTTTTAATCCAGTTGCATTTTTTTCTGATTGAGTTGATAAGTCTCTAGAGTTGGCAATATTACTTTGCAATATTAAATGAATATTGGCAATATTTTTGAAACTTTTTTCAGCACCAGACACAAGTGATTCTGGGTATTCATTCTGCTAGTAATTTTTTTAAGGAACATCTGAACTGTGGATTGTGAAAATAGTTAAGTGGGGCATTAAACATCCGCTCATACATGATAGAGAAAAAGAAACAGACTGATATTATGGGTGAGGAAATTTGACTCTTTGGGAGCCCTCAGTCTGAGAACAGCCAATTTCCAAAAAGGCTTCATTAATCCCAGTATTTCTTAGAGCAGGACAACCCTTGTTCAGACTTACCTTTTATTGTTTGTTTGTTTGTTTGTTTGATGCTTTCAAGTCAGTGTTGACTCCTGTTGAATTGCCTGGACTACCTGGACTGGTCCCTTGCCAAGTTTTATTTCAAAAGTGGTTTGCCCTTGCCTGTTTCCTAGGACTGAGAGAGAGGGACTGGCCCAAGGCCACCCAATTGGCTTTGTTCCTAAGGAAAAATCAGAACTCACCGTCTCCTTTTTTAGCCTGATGCCATAATCAATACACCAAACTGGTTCTCTCTGACATATCAGACAGTGAAAAATAAGTTTCTCTTATCTTCCAACAGGATGGGCGAGCAGCAGATTAGCACTGCCAGAAACAATTGAAATTGTGGGCTGTAGATCTGTGTTGAAACAGACAAGTATAACTGCAATTTTAAGGATTACATAAAAACAAGGGCTAATAACAAAGAGTTACCCCAGAGGACAAAGACATTTTTAATGGAAGGAAAGATAACACTGTGAGTCCAGGAAACCTAAAATTCTGCATGGTATAGGGTAGTGGTCGGCAAACCACGGCTCGCGAGTCACATGCGGCTCTTTGGCCCCTTGAGTGTGGCTCTTCCACACTCGTGATGCCCTGGCTGGCTGTGGCTGAGCCGGGAGCGTGCACACACGCAGGGAGACCCTCCTCAAGCGAGCACCGAAGCTCAGGAAAGGTGCGCGCAGGGTGGGCAGCGGCTTGTTTAAGGAGGGTCTCCCCACATGTGTGCATGCTCCTGGCTCAGCCACAGCTGGGAGGATGCGCTCTGAAGAGCTCCTGTGAGAAGCGGCACGGTGGGGTAACGAGACCTCTCCCGCTCAGCCAAACGCCAGGCTCTTACCCAGGTACGGAGGTGGAGAAAGAAGAGACAGAAGTTTAGCGAAGCGGATTAGAACGATGCCGCAGGAGGAACTCCTAATCAAGCAGCTGCTCACCTCCCGACCGAGGAGGACGGTCACCCGAAGAGAGAGGGAGAGACACAGAGAGAGAGAGAGATGGGGGGGAGAGAGAGAGAGACATAGAGAGTGATACATAGAGAAGGGGGAGAGAGGGGAAAAGAGGGAGAGATAAGGGGGAGAGAGAGATGGGGGGAGAGAGGGGGAGATAGGAAGAGGGGTAGAGAGACAGAATGGTTTTGTGGCTGGGTAGGCGTGCTAGGGGGGGTCATGTGACTGGGTGACATCGAGTTGGCCATGCCCACCCAGGTTTTGTGGCTCCAGTGTGTTTTTTTTCTATGGGAAATGGGTCCAAGTGGCTCTTCGAGCATTTAAGTTTGCCGACCCCTGGTATAGGGAGCTACACCACCAGAAGATCTTCTATCAATCTTATTTCTGGACCAGAATATTTTTCTCATCTTTTTCCACACCTGCATCAGTATAAGTGTTTTCTGTCTACCAGACTATATTTTGGCAATATTTTGGTCCCAAATCAGCATCATTCACAAACATCAGTAGACATTTTTATTTTATTTGCAGATTTTTATTTTTATTTTTTTAATTTTTATTAAATTTCTATACTGCCCTTCTCCCAAAGTACAGCCAGAAATAAAACCATGACAATAGAAAAATTAAAAACAAGTTAAAACAATTAAATCAATTGGCCGAAAATTCTAATAAAACAACTCATTAAAATAGTAAAAATATTATTATTATTTAGGCCAGCCCTGCTTGTTGGAATAGTAATGTTTTTAGGGCACGACGAAAGGTACGCAGGTCGGTAATCCTATGAATCTCCGGAGGCAACTCATGCCAGAGGGTAGGGCCCCCCAGAAAGAAAGCTCTCCCTCTGGGGGTCGTCAGCCGGCATTGTCTAGCTGACGGCACCCGGAAGACCACTGGGAGTCAGTGCAGCTCGCGCAGGAGCGGTGTTACATGGGAGCGTCGGGTGGCTCCCATAATTACCCACGCGGCTGCATTCTGGACCAGTTGGAACCTCCGGGTGCTCTTCAAGGGGAGCCCCATGTAGAGAGCGTTACAATAGTCCAGACGGGAAGTGACGAGGGCGTGAGTGACTGTGCGTAAGGAGTCCTGATCCAGAAAGGGACGCAACTGGTAGATCAGGAGAACCTGATAAAAAGCCCCCCTGGCCACAGCCATCAGATGGTCTTCTAAGGACAGCTGCGAGTCCAGGAGGACACCCCAGTTGCGAGCCCTCTCTGAGGGGGTCAAGATCTCACCCCAAAATAGTCAGTGATGGGGTCAACTGACTATGATGGGATGCCGGAAACCACAGCCACTCGGTCTTGGAAGGATTAAGTCTGAGCTTGTTCCTCTCCATCCAGATCTGTACGGATTCCAGGCACCAGGACATCACTTTAAGAGCATCATTGGGGTGGCCCGGGGTGGAAATGTACAGCTGAGTGTCATCAGCATACTGATGGAAATCCACCCCGAAGCCACGGATGATCTCACCCAGCAGCTTCACATAAATGTTGAACAGGAGGGGTGAGAGGACCGACCCCTGTGGCACCCCACAGAGTAGGCGCCTTGGGGTCGACCTCTGCCCCCCTGCCAACACAGACTGCGTACGGCCGGAGAGGAAGGAGGTGAACCACCGCATAATGGTGCCCCCCACTCCTAATCCCTCCAACTGGCGCAGCATGATACCATGGTCGATGGTATCAAAAGCCACTGAGAGATCTAACAGGACCAGATCCAAATTACAAAGAATTGCATATTCTTTGCAATTTGGACTCCTACCACTACTCTTCTAGGAACCAGAATTCATCAAGCCAGCCTCAATGCTCTCACTCTTATGGTGTGGAAAATGTGGCCCTGTTTCAGTACCAGTAAGATTGCTGAAGTTATTGTATTTTGCAAATCATCTATTAGGGAAGCATGTAACTACAGATAAAAGAATTTCTCCTCACTAGTAAAAAAAAAGAATTCTGTCACATGTGACATAGATCTTATCCTGGCTTTTCTCATCTCTTTAAAAGAACAGGATCTCTCCTTGTTGACTATCAATGGCATGTTGGCAGCAATCGCAGCATTTTGACTGCTAGTGAAAGGACCCTCAGTTTCTTCTCACTCTAAAGTTAAACATTTTCCTTAACTGTTTATTATGCAAGTACATCCCATTAGAGACCCAGGTCCATTTGGAGCCTATCTTTGATTCTTTCTGTATTAACTAAGAAGCACTTTGAATGGCTTACTCGGCCTATTTCAGCCTATTTGCTGACTGGAAAGTATCTAGATTCATTATTATTATTATCTCTTTTATTCATTAAACATGAAACTCGGTCAACTGAACATTTAAAAATGTGTCACAAATACCATTGACTGGTCCTAATGGTTGATACGGGTTGCTGCCAGCATCCTAGGTAATAATAATAATAATAATAATAATAATAATAATAATAATAATAATAATAATATTTTATTTCTATACCGCCCTTCTCCCGAAGGACTCAGGGCGGTGTACAGCCAATTTAAAAACACAAGACACAACAATGATTAAAAATTAAAATAATTAAATAGATTTGGCCAATTTAAAACCCCAAAAATTTAAAATACCCCAATTTAAAATTATTATGTTGATAGCCCGGCCTGGCGGAACAACAGGGTCTTCAATGCGCAACGAAACACCCGGAGGTCGGAGATCTTACGTATTTCCGGGGGCAGTTCATTCCACAGGGCTGGGGCTCCCACAGAGAAGGCCCTCCCCCTGGGTGTCGCCAGCCGACATAACTTGGCTGATGGCACCCTGAGGAGACCCTCTCTGTGGGAGCGGACTGGTCGGTGGGAGGCTATTGGTGGCAGAAGACGGTCTCGAAGGTACCTGGGTCCTATGCCATGGAGCGCTTTAAAGGTGGTAACCAACACCTTGAATCGCACCCGGAAGACCACTGGGAGCCAGTGCAGCTCGCGCAGGAGGGGTGTCACGTGGGCACAACGAGTTGCACCCATAACCACCTGCGCGGCCGCATTCTGGACCAGTTGGAGCCTCCGAGTGCTCTTCAAGGGGAGCCCCATGTAGAGAGCATTACAATAGTCCAGCCGGGAGGTGACAAGGGCATGAGTGACCGTGCGCAAGGCGTCCCGGTCCAGAAAGGGCTGCAACTGGCGGATCAGGCGAACCTGATAAAAGGCCCCCCGGCCACGGCCGTCATATGCTCTTCTAAAGACAGCCGTGCGTCCAGGAGGACACCCAGATTGCGAGCCCTCTCTGTGGGGGGCAAAGATTCACCCCCAATAGTCAGCGATGGCACCTGCTGACTATATCGGGACGCCGGCAGCCACAGCCACTCGGTCTTGGACGGGTTGAGTCTGAGCCTGTTCCTCCCCATCCAGACCCGCACGGCCTCCAGGCAGCGAGACATCACATCAAGGGCATCGTTGGGGTGGTCTGGGGTAGAGATGTACAGCTATCAACCAAGTACATTCTTAAAATATATGATGTTCTAGTAGTGCAGTTTTTTGCAATTCTGCTGGTGTTATTACAGGAAGCTGCAATTTCTTGATGTGTTTTGTAAAATTCTTGGACATGGTACCAAGCTGCTGCTGCTGCTGCTATTGTTGTTGTTATCATCATCATCATCATCATCATCATCATCATCATCATCCATCATTTCATCAGAAGAACAAGTGAACTTACAAGCTCTTGAATCAGTGATGCTGTATTGAGTCTTTTGTAATAGTAAGGTCATTTCATTTTCTGACATCCCCTATCAAAATTGCAGCTTTTAATTTAAAGCAGGATAATATCTTTTTGTCTACCCTATCTACTTTCTTCCAAAGCTAAAAGTACTGACTTTCTCCTGCAACAGAATACCATTTTATAAAGAGCCTTACTTCTTTGTCTGGTTAAAGCACTTGGAAAAGTATTGTCAGTTTCTTCCCAGCTGCTCTCTAGCAGTTTTCTAACATTTTTATTGCTTTATCACCTTGCTCAATAGCCTGCCATGTGAGCTTCAGAGGCCTGTATTCATTTTGGTTCTGGCATTGACAGTTGCCACTATGGGAACTTTGTAGAGCAGTAATCTGTTTTCATCAAGTCTGAGACTTGATATACGCTCAAAGAAATGTAACATTGGATTAAGCACTTCTGACTGCTTCTTGGGCTATATAACCTGCCAAGGTAATCATGTTGTTTTCCATCTCTATGTCTGTGTTGTAGAGATAATAATGAAAAACCTCATTGTAACTTTGCTTTTCTGAATGATACTTGTGAATTCATGCTAAACTCTATTTCAAGTGATTTACCTTTTTCCTGAGATCATCATAGCACTCACTGGAAAAATGCTAGAGGGATGTGCCAAATTCACCAAACAGAATGTTTAGTTCTAGGCCAGTGATGGCTAACCTTTTCCAGACTGAGTGCCTAAAGTGTGTGTGTGAATGTGCGCACACATCTGAACCCCCCAAATTCAATGTGTATGCATGTGCCCTACCTCCGCACATGCGCCCTACTCCCATGCATGCCGCCACGCCTCTGCAAATGCACCCCCCACCTATGCCCCTGTGCATGCACAGCCAAGATCTGAAGACTAGCTGGCCAGTGGGAGGCCCGCATGCATGCAGTGCAGAGCTGAACTGGGGCAACAGCTTGCGTGCCATCAGAGAGGGCACTGTGTGCCACCTGTGGCACGCGTGCCATAGGTTCGCAATCACGGTTCTAGGCCATGCTGTCTAGAGTGGTTTGATGGTTTCTGAAAGTAAGACCTCTGAACTGGGAGCAATTAGAGGTGTACTGGATTTGCACATATTCTGTATATTTATGTTCAGAAACCACCAAATCATCTATGGAGTAGGATGAGTTCCCAGATTCTTGAAAATATTATCTTCCTAGATCAGTGAATTTTGCACATTCCTTGGGGATACTACAGAAATATTCTCACTAAAACACTCTCATGAGCTCTGGAAATTAACAAAGATGTGTGAATTCAGAAATGATTACTTACTGGAGTTAAATAACCAGAGTTATATGAGAACTCTGTGCCAATTCTTTCCTTTTCTGTGTTAGAACGGTATTCAATCCTTCAAACTCTTGCCTACAGTCTGAAGTGGCATAGCTAAAATGTAAAGGTTATTATCTTCATAAGAACTGAAGGCTAGGTGACATGCAGTGCTAATTTTGTGTAGTTTCTTCTCCCTATTTTACTGAACAAAATGCAAGAACTGTTAGGATTAGAGTTAAGAAATAGCTTGTGAGATAGCAGTGGAAATAATGGATGGTAGAAGAGGAGAGTGCAAGCCTAAGGCAGCAAAGGCAACAGTGGATGATAACTAGAATTTGGTTCAAAATGTTGGCAATATGGAAAAGGTATCTTAACTCTCTGGAAGCCTATGGCCAGAGAGCTTGAACAACTCTCTGCTAAAGCATATTAAAGTTATTCATTACATATTATTTAAATTTGTTGTTGGTTTTCAATTTAAGCATAATCTGATAACCTAGCAAGATTACTTAGCTTAGTTATGTGTCAATGAGCTGCAACTTTGCTTTTCTTCTCTTTGCACAAGCACTTTTCCACATGCTGCAGTACTCGGATTATTTAAAATAAAGTGGGGCTGGGAGGAGGATAACTTTTCCATGTAAATATGTGATTTCCAGATTTGGGGTGGTTGTGGCTGGCATTTCCAATGGAACTGGCAGTATTTGATTTCTTATTGTACTTCAGAGGTTGTTGTGTATGTGTAGTGTGCTAAGTTCTCCAGAATTTGGAGCTGAGGGATGGGTTATGAGATTTATACCTCCAGGCAGAATTATCCCTCTCTCTGGGCACTTCCCCAGGAGGATTCTTTACCAGTTTGAAAGCAACTCTGGATCTCAGTGTTCCCAGTTGGCAATATGTGAGAGCAGATCTAATTTGCATTTGAATAATCAGTGAAGGGAGTATTATCTTTTTCAACACTTTGAAATGCTGAGGTTGTAGATAGTCCCATTCCCCATTGGCAGGAACTCCTGTCTTACCCCACCTCCTGGCTTCTGAACTCACACCAGCCATATCTCACTCATCTCTCAACAGAGCTTCAATTTAGAAATATCTCTGGGGACCTTCTGTTTCCAAGCAATCACTTGGACAAAAAAACAACCAGCAGCAGTGCAGTGATTTACAGCTGAATGGCCCTTGCAGAAGAGAAGAGAGAAACAGATAGCATTCTAATCCATTTCGGCCCAGTTCATTTTACCTGGGCCACAATATGCACATAAAAAGTTGCAAGACGCAGATCATTCCTGACTGTGTTTCCCTATTTGTCCAATCAACCATCATTAGAACTACTGCGAAAAATGCCTAGCTATAAAAATGTTGACCCGCCATCCAGTTGGAGTCACAATTTGCAATGATTTTCAGATAGAAATAGAAAGAATGGGCATCTTTGCAGCTGTTTTGATTCACCTTGTAGGAACTACTCTGGGATTTTATTGAGTTCATACAGCATGCTGTAATTCCCCCCCCCTTTTTTTTGTAGAGTGGGAACAAGGAGAATCTAGCTATTCCAGGTATGACTTTTATTGAAGGTTACATTTTACATTCTTCTTAAAGATCGTTTCGATGGAACATTGTTCGGCTCATGGTATTTGCTAGTTGTTCACAGCCTTTCAAGACAATTGCAGGGTAGCTTTAAACTGTTTTTGAGGGTGAAGTGAAAGTGCCTTCTGAGTTCTGCAGTGCTAGGGCTTGTCATTCTGTCAGATCAGAGAAAATTACTCGCCACGACAAGCGTATTTCTGAACCCATAATAGTTTTGTCCTACCTGACACGAGAGGTATTTGTTGTTCCATTACTGTAAAACTCTGGAGGAGAAATCCAGGATGCTGTTCTTAGGGAGAAATCGTGTGAAATTACTCTGTAGGGTGTGATTACAATTTGTGCATATACACTTCTACATAATTCTTGGGATGTATGCTTTATTGCTTATAATCAAAACACTAGTCTTTTAAAAAATGGATATTTCTGACAATGTTTTGATAACATTGACAACTTCACATAATTTGTTAGAAAAATGCTCCCAGTGTTCTGGAATAATTTCCTTCGTTTTAGAGACATTTGTGAATACTCTATAGCGAAAACAACAGAGTCTTGTTGCATCTCAGTTTAACAAAAGTATTACTGCATAAGCTTTTTCACAGACCACAGGTGCAAGGGGAGATGTATTATATATGCATCTGTTGTTCTGGGAGTGAAATAGAAGAAATAGTAAAAGGGAATTCAGGAGGAAAGAAATATAAGATGTAGAGACAGAAAAAAGTACCAATTAGAATTTATAATTTAGTTAAATGAATAGTTTAGAAGTAAAGAATTATCGGATAAAGGGTCAAAGGATATTTGTGATGTATCCAAAAAATTTGAAATGTTTTCCACGGATCTTAAATTTATCTACTGTCTATTTCTCTCTCAGTTACATTTCTACATGTTAGCTATGAGGCTACTAGAAGTAATTAAATAAGGCAACATGGGGGAGGAAGGAAGAAACTATGAAAATGTTCCACATGGGTTTTCAACAATTCATTCTGAAAACTGAGTGCTTGTGGTTTCTTAAAAAAATGTAGCCTCAGTGATAGTGAAATACAATTTATTTGTCTGGCAAAAGTCACAATAAGAACGGCTAGCAGTTCCATTGGAAATAAAGGGTATTGAGAATACCTGTTGACCTGATTGGGCTCTCCTGAAATAAATACAAAAGGGAACTACAAAAGGCATAGATCGTAACAGAGAATGGAATGTATCACTAAAAGAGACTAACAGGGGTGAAGAGAATAGGAGACATGGAGACACGCGAGGAAGAACAAATAACAGTTTCTGAGAGATTAGAAGACAAGGCTGGAGCGAAACAGCAGCTCTAGGAACTGAAATGTTGGGTTTTTTTGGAGACAAAATAATGGCCTTGGGACTGAGATGTAAGGTGTAGGGAACGATCTTCCTCATGCAAGTTTGTCAGCTTTTCCCAGATTCCATAGTTCTATCCCAACATCGGATATTCCATTCCCCAGGGCTCTCATTTCCCATCCTAAAGCAGGCACTCCTCAGCAAAGTCTATCATCAAATGCTCACTAAAACAGGAAAAAGAAGGAAGGGAAAGCACGGGGAGCATAACTTCTAGAATTCTTTCCAGTCCCTTGTTTTCTTCTGTATAACAGAACAATGTGTTGTATGTTTCTGCTGTTCTCTTATACTATGTCTCTTTGTGCTTGTGTTTAAGCAAGAACTGAGAAACACAAGGTGGACCATCCAGGTTATGATTAGGAGGGAGGGAAGCTTGGAATAGAAGAATTGTAAGCCTCCCAGATTCACTTGATTGAGTTGGGTGGTTCTAGAAAATGAATGAATGAATGAATGAATGAATGAATGAAAATGGCAACCTTTTCCTCAAGTGCTTGTCCCAGAGGGATTCATGGGACAGATTTTTTTCTGTATTTTTCTTTACAACCCCAATCTGGATCTGGCCCATGCTCCAACTTAATCTTTTTCTAACTTCTCATCCTATCAAATTTCTGCTTAGTTTTTGGAAGGTTATCCTATTGATGGAGAGTTCTGAACCCCTTTATAGGTAGTCCTCAACTTATGACTGTAATTGAACTTTGAATTATAGAGAATCATAGAATCATAGAGCTGGAAGGTACCTTGGAAGTCTTCTAGTCCAACCTCCTGCCCAAGGCAGGAGACTTTATTGCATCCTGGACAAACGGTGGTCCAATCTTTTCTTGAAAGCCTCCAGCAATGGAGCACTTACAATTCCACAAGGCAAGTGGTGCCATTCAATTACGGTTGCATATTGTGATGGTATTAAACAGGTCATCATGTGACCATGCCAATTTTATGATCTTTTTGATGGCAGTCATTAAGTAAAATAGTGTGGTCATTAAGCAACCATTGTGGTCATTAAATGAACATAATGGTTATTAAATTAATCTATTGTCCCAATGGGTGTTTTTGTCCCCAGAAACTGGAAGTAAGCACCGGTTTCTGGCAAAAAAACAAAACAAAACACCAACCCAAACCACATGTGACCTCAGGATGCAGCAAATTAGGGTAAATTGTCAAGTTTGTCAGTTGTCAGGTGCCCAAAAGGTGATCCTGTGGCCACAGGGAGAGGGGCAGAACTCCCCCCTCCACAGGGAGGGGGTTAGAACTCTGAATCTGGCTCATAAGTAGCCCTGGGGAAGTTTGTCGTTACTTTAAACAGTTGCTAAGCAGTCAGTTGTAAGTCAAGGACTACATGGACATGATTTGTTTCCAATATTCTTTTGGGCTAGAAAGGATTAAAATTGCATAATATCACTATGGCCAAGCAGTGATAGGCAGGTGGTCCACTTGATTTATCACAGAAAAAAAGCTTTAAAAATACACAATGAAAAATTAGCTAATAATTTCAAGTCATAACAGAATTATGAAATCAAGTTACAAAAATACTATGTTTTCCTGAAAATAAGACAGGGTCTTATTTTCTTTTGACCCCCCAAATAAGGTCTTGGCCTTATTATCGGGGAGTCTTATTATTTTGGGGGTGCAGGAGGTGGCGAGCGTGGGGCTGGATGTCCCAGCACTGCTGTCTCCTCCCCTCCCTGTTCTTCGCACCGGCTGAGCAGCCCAACACGTCCCACCCCACCCCACCCCAGTGGCAACAGCTGCTTCCCTTCCCTGCCATCTCTTTATAGAGAGGGGTGGCAGGTGGGGTGGGGGAGAAACGAGATGTGAAGCAAAACGTGGCTCCCCTTGCCGTCTCTTCTCCCCCCTTGCTGGGCATGACAGGGCTCCTGCCCTCGCTTAGCCACCCGCCCTCCTTAGGGATGCAATTAGGTGGCAGGTAGGGCGGGTGAGAAGCAGGACACTTCTTACCTTTCCAGCTCCGACACATTCCTCGCCATTGTGTCCAGGGAAACACGCTGTAAAAGAAAACCTTCTCGCGAGTTCAGTCAAACTTCTCGAACTTACAGCACTGAAAAGCAGGATTGGGCTTATTATCTGAACATATCTTATTTTCTGGGAAACACAGTAATATTGTAATTAAATTGCCGGCTTATTCATCAAATTTCAAATGACCAATGTACCATTTCTACAGTTTTTATCTCAAAATTACAAAGGATTGTCCTCCCATCTACCTCTTCCCTACAGCTATAATCCACACAGCTACATTTCAAACCAATCTGTTCAGCCACTTTGCAAATGCAACTTACATGACACCTGTTTCTATATCCATTTCTGTTTCCAATGTAAGATTGCCCTTCACTCAACCCTTCCCTCCTTAGCTAAAATCCACTGGCTCTGTAATAAGATAAGTTGAAGGTGTGATCACGTACTGCTAGTATTGCCTCATTTCTTTCCTATTTTCCTCAGTTAGTTTGGGAGCTGAGCAGAAAAGTTAAAATACCGCCATAATGCAGCACGGTTTGCTACCAATCCTGAGCTAGTCAGCTCTGTCACTGCCTTGCCATGTGTGGACGGGAAATCAGGAAGAGAAAGAACATTCCATAGTGAGTTTAATACGTCTAAGAAGGCAAGATGGGTGGGAGGAGTCTGAATCTGCTGGCAACCCAACTGCTACTCTTCTGTAACTGCATTAACTTGCATCCCAGTCTCTGTTTGCCTCTCCCCTGCCATTTCCCCTTGCCAGCAACTCCGCCTAACTATCCACTGCTAGTGAAAATGTGGGAAGACTGAAAAATAATATCTCTGTTCTGTTTGGAAGAAGGGTTAAATACCAACATTTTATCAGATAACAGCACATAAAAGGGTTGGAAGAGAATAAGCCCTGGATCTATCCATTCACAGGGAGCCTACTAACTGCTTCTGACCTGGCAGTTCTATCCTTCATCTAAGCTGATAACCTGATTGCATCACCCCATTTAGGCATATGGTAGGACATCAACACGAGGCATTATTCCCTGAGCCCATCTGGATTTCCCCGGTTCCAGTTCTTTTAAACTGAAAAACAGAAATGGACAAATGCTTTAATGCCACATTGGAAAGCTGCAGTACACAAGGTACGGCGAATGATTTTGAATGCTATTATGATTGCACTACTGTGAAGAAAGCCAGAGCTCCCCACAGCAGACCAAATTACATATACATTAAATATCTTTTTAACCCTGTTAACCAATGGCTGATGTAAATCCAAGCTGGTTGGCCCAGGGACCCAGGCTCATTCTCAGTAGCCCTAGGGTCATGTGAGCTTGGGAGAACAGCTGCCACCTTTACCTTCCACTCCATATGTCCCAAAGATGCTTTGTCTAAAGGACTTTCTTGTTTTTCTTTTCTTTGAAGATGTTTTGCTTCTCATCCAAGAAGCTTCTTCAATTCTGACTGGATGGCGGGGAATGGAAGGATTTATATTCCTTGCAGACAGCTGGTCTTTTGCATTCTTTTAGAGAGACCTCTACCTGACCACTACCTAGTTTAAATACAGAAAGTTTCTACAGACAAAAACACAGCTGTGCCATGGGTTCATCTGGGTCTCCCATTGTGGCCAATCTCTACATAGAAGGGGTAGAAACTAAAGCCCTACACTCCCTCACAGGAATTCCACACACTGGTATAGGTATGTGGACGATACTTGGGTCAAGATCAAAACACAGGAATTGAAAGCATTCACCAAACATCAACTCTGTGGACAGATACATCAAAGTCATGCAGGAAGATGTTAAGGAAAGTAGTCTAGTCTTTTTGGACTGTGCAGTACACATTAAGGAAGACAGAAGCCTTAACATTTGAGTTTGCAGAAAACCCCCACACATAGACCAATATTTACATTTTGATTCTCACCACCCACTGGAGCACAAAATGACAGTTATCAGAACCCTACATCGCTGAGCTGAAGGTCTGTCTATCAGCAAAGATGGGAAAGAAAAAAAAACTAAAACACAATCAAGGAAGCCCTCAGAACGTGTGGCTATCCCAACTGGGCCTTCATCAAATCTCCAAAAAGATCCAGCAGGAGCTCCTCCATATCAGACAAAAAAGATTATTATTATTATTAATTCAACTTGTATTCAACTTGTCCCCCTTCTCCCCAGGGGGACTCAAGGCGGTGGACAGCCAAACTTAAACAGATATAGTACAAAAGTTAAGAAAAAACTAAAATAAATTAAATCATCGGCATTTCCAATTTAAAATCCCAGACCTGCAAAACCAAAAAGTTCCCATACAAAATGCCACATCTTTGTTAGATTTTGTGTGTTTGTGTAGTTAGAGTGAAACACTACAGAAACACACCAAATCTCAGAAAGCTGCACAAATATTTTATTTTTTTTATTTTTTATTTTATTTTATTTTATTTTTATTTTTTTATATTATATTTATATTTTTAGATAAAAACAGCTAAATTTAAAACTTCCTTAACTTTAAATTGCTATGTCAAAAAAAAAAAAAAAAACCTCCTTAAAAACCCCCAATTAACTATTTTTTTAAAGCGCCCAAACAACAACACCCAGTTACTTACCAAATTGAAGGCACAAGGCAGGCAGATTGAGTTGCTCACCAATTGGATTGATTGCAAGCAGGCAGATTGAGTTGCTAGCTGATGCAGTTGATTGCAGCAGCCGAAGCAAGGCAGGAAAAGCAAGCGAGCCCGAAAGAAGCAGCAAGCTGCCAAATGGGCAAGTTGGGACCAGGCGATTGGGTGGGCATGGGTGGGGGAATCAGGTATTTTTGCTACTGGTTCTCCGAACTATCTGCCGCCATCACTAACGGATCGCCCAATCCGGTCCGAACCGGGAGCATTTCACCCCTGGTTCTATACTCATTTGCACTACTCAGGTGACCCTGAGGACACAGATAAACCTCCAAATGGCCTCAATGACTGTCTAAAAGAATGCAAATGACCAGCTGTCTGGAAGGGATATAAATCCTTCCATTCTCCACCATCCAGTCAGAGCTGAAGAAGCTTCTTGGATGAGAAGAGAAACATCTTCAAAGAAAAACAAGAAAGTTCAGTTGCTTCTTGTAAAAGCACCTTTGGGACAGCCATGACCTGGATGACTGAGAATCTCCATAGACATTTCACTCCATACCTTCCCTCCTAGTTAGCAGAGTCCATGCACCACCAAGAATTTTGTGTGTGTGTGTGTGTTTGTTCATATACTTGTTCCCTGAAGAGAGAAGTTCCCTGAAGATGGACTCTAACACAAGTCCGAAAGCTCAGAAGACAAAATCTCTGGTCCTGGTGACTGACCCAGATTGGATCATGTACTTGTGACATTGTAGTATATTTTTATTTTTATTTCTTAAAATTCAAAATCTTTACACCTTATAGAACCAGACAAATAGGTGGTTCTCTGTAACAGTGCAATTGTAGGCACATCTATACAGAAGACCATTGAGTTCAAGAGGTCCTACTCTAAAGTAAATGTGATAATTATTTCATTTCAGTTTGGTGTTAAAGCAGAATAGCATAATGTTTTTTAATATTAATTCTAGTAGAATTTTGCCTTTTTAAAATTAAGCTTGCATATACCTTTTTCCACTGTTAAACAATTTTTAAAATTTTATAAACTTGGAATGTATTAAGGATTGTTTGCTGGTATAAAAAACAACATATACGTCACAACATTAGAATTGTTTTGGATTATTCTTTAATTTCAGTGCTTCAGTTTAAGAATTTAATCCATATAGAGATTATACAGATCTAAATTAAAGCATCCTTGACAAATGACTGTTCAAACTTTGCTTGACACATCTAGCGATAAGGAACCACCGTCTCTCTGGATAATTGATTTGACTGTCAAGCTGCTTTTTCTATTACAAAGATTCAGCTTTTAAAAACCATTCAGTAGGAATCTGCCTTTCTGTAATATAAAATCATTATTCTATGCCCTTCATTTTGGGTTGTTGCTTTTGGTGTGATGCCACTTCAAAGGAGTGCTATCATATCTGCCTTTAGCTTTCCCAAGGCTAAGCATTAGGACATACAGTACTGTTCTTCAAACTCAGTTGCCGAAAACTGCTTTGAAGCACTTAACAGCATACATGTACTACTTGTCTGCAGCACTTTTTTTCAAATAAATTTTATTTACAATTTTCAAAAAGAACATAAAAACTTACATAAATACAGAATTTAAAAAAAGAAAAAAATGCAGAAAGAAAATATAAAGAAATAGAAAGGGGCTTCTGATTTCTTTTGCAGCAAATAAGACTACAAAATCATCTCTTACTTTAGGATTATGAAAAGCTGAACTTTTTTTTCCTGTTACCTAGATTTATTTTTCCTATCATCAAAACCACAAGTCATAAGTGCATTTTTTTCTGTTTATGGAAAAAAAGAAAAGGGTTTCTAGTCAATCATAAATGTAGATTTTTTTCTCGAATCAAGGATGTCAATCTAGACATCTCTGTAAAATCCATCATTTTCACCAACCATATTCTTTGTATCACAATGCTTCATTTACTCTTCATCTGAAAGAACTAAATTTTCTTTAATACACCAGACTCATACCATGTTTTCCCGAAAATAAGACATGTCTGCATAATAAACCCAATTGGGCTTTTCAGCGCATGCGATAATATAAGCCACCCTAACAAAATACCCCCCCCAGAAGGTTTTAATGAGCCCCCCCTTCGGGAGAAGGTTTTCTTTTACAGCATGTTTCCCTGGACATAACAGCGAGGAAAGCGACGGAGTTTGAAAGGTAAGAACTGTCCCTCTTCTCGCCCGCCCCACCTGCCATCCCCAAATTGCATCCCTAAAGGGGGTGGGTGGCTAAGCAAAGGGCCGTGCCATTCCCAGTGAGGTGGGGGAGAAGAGACGGCAAGGGGAGCCATGTCTCGCTCCATGCGTCTCACTTCTCCCCTGCCCTACCTGCCACCCCTCTCAATAAAGAGACGGCGGGGAAGGGAAGTAGCTGTTGCCATTGGGGTGGCTCGGCCGGCATGAAGAACAGGGAGGGGAGGCGACGGCAGCGATGGCATATCCAGTCCCACACTTGCCGCCTCCTGCACTCCTAAAATAGTAAGACTCCCCGATAATAAGGCCAAGCCCTTATTGGGGGGGGGGTGTCAAAAGAAAAGAAGATCCTGTCTTATTTTTGGGGAAACATAGTAGAACCAGTTTGAAAAAATATTTGGTAAAATCTTTACTTTTACCACTACTAATTTTAGTCTCTTGAAATCCAAATTGTGTATTCTTCAAAAGGATCTATATATATTTTTTGAAAAACAAGTACAGGTAGTCCTCGACTTTTACTGTAATGGAGCCTGCTCATTAGGGTCACAAGTGATGATGGCAGTTAAGATGACCTTGCTTAAGGACCCACATGCCCTGCTTTTCCTGATGCAGTCATTAAATGAATGTGTGGGACATTAAGCAGAAAATAGGCTGCCTCAGGAGTGGGGCAGGACATGAGAGGCCTAGCCTCAGCACCCCCGATTCCCTGAGATACTCCATGCTCTGATTCTTACCTCTTGGTGTCCCTACAGCCCTTGAGCCCTCTTTTGCCCCCTCACTGGGTCCTTGCAGACTTTCCCCCCCCCCCCAGGTCCCCACAGATCCTCCTCACCCCCCATCACCTATTGTGCACATATCTTTGGAAGATCTCTGGAGCTCCAGAGGTTTCCTCAGCGCTGTGCAGACTATATATGGAAGCAGAATGGAACCACCTATCCCTGGAATGTGTGACAGCCTCCTGGAAGAGACTGCCATTTCGGTGCGATCACTGGGAATTTGCGGCATGTTGAAAATGGTGGTGCTTCTGAAACTTTGTTCTGCTTCCCTAAAGCTACACAAGGAAGTGTGGACATGCTGAAAATGGCAGCCACTTCCAGCCCAAGGGTGAGTGGTCTGTCTTTTTTCCCGAACCTAAGTCTGGAGATCTTCAAAAGATAAGTGCGTACTGGATGATGGGTGAGTGAAGACCAGGTCCAAAACCTTTGGGGTCCCAGTGGGGTGGGATTGGGGTGGGAAAGGCCACCACCTGCAGTCAGTCATAAGGGCAAATGACTGTGGGGGTGCTGCAGCAGCTGTAACTTCAAAACTGCGTTATAAGCACCTTTGGGGGGATATGTGGTAACTTCAAATGAACCTCTAAGTGACCAGTCGTTAAGCGAGGACTAAGTTCATACCTGTAGTGCCTAATTCAGTACCACTTTTTCCAATTCCTGTTGCATTGTCATTTTTGTGCAGTTTCTCCTGAAAGTACCATTTCTATCTCCTTCAATATTCTGTTATGGCTGTCTAAAAATCCACCAAATTTCTGAACTGAATTCAGTCTAAATCTCTGAATCTCAAACAAAATTATTTCTCATTTCCAATAAAGCCAGATAATCCAGTTCTTTTTTCACCTCTTTGCCTTGATCATCTCTCTTATTCTCTAAATTTTATCATTAATTTGTTTTACATCTCCAGAGATTTGCTTTTTAGAACTTTCCATTTTTTAAACATCATCCCTCATCTTCTCTCTCAATTTACAAATCATTCATCCATTCTTTTTTCAAAAGCATCCATTTTATTTTCCATCTATTCAAACAATTTCTGAAGTATATTTTGTGTATCTTTATGTTGCTCTAGCAAGCCTTTTCTTGCCTTTTCTAATAACCATTTTTTGATAATAATCCAAAAGTGAAGGTGTCTCCAGCAAGCCACTCCTTCCCCCGTCTTACTATCTTTTTTGGTTTTGACATTTTTTTTTGTTTCGATAGCTCTCGTTGCTTTCAGCCAGAACACACATCCCATCTCCATGGCAACTAAACATCACAGTCTGCTTCTTTACCTTATCTTTCATTTGTAGAATCCACCAATTAAATACACTCTTTAAGAATAAATAACAAGTATTCCCACACACGTCTGGTCTTATTAGCGTAGTGCAAATTCATACCAAAGTACTGTCATCATAAATAAAAATGAAAAAAATGAAAAAATAAAATGAAATAAAAGTCCAATCCAGAATAGAGTGGAACTATCACTACATATTTTGGAAATGTTGCTGATGCAATCTTTCTTACTTACAGTCATGTTAAAATAAATAAATAACCCTCACTTGATACTACACAGAAATGATTATTAATGCTATTACTCCTGAGTACTGCTTCTATCTAGCTATAGCTAGAAAAATACTGAAGTTTCTGAGGAATTTCAGTCAGTGAACTGGCATATGGAGTTATGCTCCTGCAGAATAATTTAGTTAGATGGGAGCATACTATCACAAATACCATACAGGTAAAAGGACAGCAAAAAGATGTTACATCACCATTCTCAGTGAACTGTCCAGCAGAGCTTCATTGAGTTGCCTAAGTATAAGCCAGTGATAGAGATCTTGGCCAGAATTCAATAACCTATTTAATAAATTTGTGGAGATAAAGTTCCTTGTATCTATTTCAAATTAAACACTACATTTAATTAATAACCTACTGGGCTTATTAGGGTACTTCTCATCAGAGATGGTGGGATTAGTGCCAGTTACTAAGGAAATTGATAGGGCACCAGTGGAAAGATAACTACTAGTTCTCTGCTCCTTGGTTCATTATGGCTGGTAACGTTGACCAATGAATTACTTTTCATATATACTTTGTCGATGCACTCTGTGAAAGAGGTCATGATGCAACTTCTCTTAAAAAGTTATTTTATATTTTAAAAGATGCTAAGTTTTTAAATAACTGCCACTAAGTTGCAATAAGCTTTCTTATAATGAGCTGATTTTATAATTTCTTACAATAAGCTGATGGACAATACCATGCCTGGTCAATTAAAACTGACCTGGATAGGTACTGATTATAGAACCATTTCACTTTAGCTTCAGACTTGGATATAGCACCCAAACATAACTTTGATTATCCTGATTGATGACTTAATGGGTGAGAGAAAAGGGCACTTTGGTTTATACAATTTATGTTCTAGTGGTCATATTTTGGAATTTTGAGAATATGTCACAGCCACTCTCACAAAATGGCTACCTTGATGAGCTTGTTTATTTAGGAAAGGTCTACTTCGGTGGGCATCTCAAATCCCCAAATAGCTACCAAACAGAAGGTAAATTGACAATTTTTTCCTTACTCTTATCCATATTCATGTGTGCAAGCTAGACAAAGTAATTGATATTCTAGGTTGCTGAGAAGAGAATATTGCTGTAGCACTTTTTCTTCCATATCCTATCTGAACAAAAATACCAACTTTCATCACATATGATAAACATAGTCTTCCCTTATGCAACAGTTTCCAAATAGGAAACTCCAGTGAATCAAAAAATTCAAAGTGCTGTTAAATCACATTAACTTTACTTGGGCTATCAAAAAGTCACATAGGAAAGACTCAGTTTGAGTTTTAAACACATTGGAAGATAAGCCAAAGAGGGAAGAGAGAGAATATCTTCAAAATACTTTGCTTAAATTATTAATTCTCTATAAAACCTTAAGTGATAATTATGCCTATATCCTATTCAGATCAAGTTAAATATCAGTTTCTTCATTTTCCATTGGATTTTTAATATTCTACTTTGCCATTCTCTTCCCCTGTTTTTCAACTATAGTGAATGAGAGGATTGAGACTTGTGATGTAAGAAGCAGTAGTTTTCAGATTACAAATGGCATCACAGCTGCTCAAAGCCAAGTAACATACCAATTTTTACTTAGGAAGGGCAGAAGGAAGAGGCTACAAGGGAGGGAGAGGGGGAGGGGGATATATATATCTCTGGCATATTTGCAGTACAGTGGCCAATCAACTAATTGTAGTAGACATTTAAAAAATTTATATCTTTTCCTCTTTCTCTAGTTACATTGTGACTCTTCTTTCCATATCCTACTTTTTCTAGTGATGAAACCAATGTCACACGTTCATTCCCCCACCCCCACATTTTCAGTAAAAAAGTTCAAAAACAATTTCCAGTTGCTGATAAATGTATTTATTGTTCTTTCCCTATTCAGTCAAGTCAATATTATCATCTCTGCAAATTTTCTCATCTTTGCCAACTATTCCTTTGTTCTGGATATTTCAGAGTCTTTCCATCTTTGTGCATATAATAATCTTGCTACAGTTACCATGTACCAAAAAAAAAAAAAATCCTTTGGTCTTTTCTAGTTGTCTATCCATTAGTCCCAAAGAAAAAAGTTTTCATTTCAGTTGAATCTTAATCTTTAGAATTCTTTTTTTATTTAATATTTTGGAAAAATCATTTGGAAGGAATAAAATATTAATGATTGCAGTGGACATTCTTGTCTGCAATGAAGATTCTAATCTAGCTGAGCTGTGTCTGTCAGTCTTTTGCCAAGTGCCACTAAGAGTTGAACTAGGGAATATCAGGAAAGATTGATTTATTCTCAAGTCTTTGAGTGAAACTGGACATTGAATTTTCTGTACCAATTCTTCATAGTAGAATTCCCTCATTTTTCTGGAACTCTGGCCTGTTATATATTTGCACCACAGCAGTTATGCCAAATGGAAAAAAAGAGTAGAATGTCATGGTGTATAGAATATTGGAATTGGGTTCTCAAAGTAAATTAACTTCAGGCCATAATCATACCCTTCTTGATCGCAAAGAATGCCTGCTGAGTATGGAAGGTTGGAAATAGATACCTAGTTTTGCTATTTGCCCCATGAAAAGATTCTGCTTCTTTGCTGCTACTTTTCTTTTCTTTTTTTAAACTAGCAGATTTAGTATGGAAAGCATAACCAATGAATTACATCTTTTCTGCAAAGGCTAAAATTAATTATAATTATTAATTCTAAATTCTTGAGAAATGCTTTATGAAATTTACCTCAAACCTCTCTAATTAATGAATTCTAAATTCTTGAGAAATGTTTTACAGAATTTCTTTCCAGTTCTCTAAAGTTTTACATTCATATCAGAAAGGGATACATTCATAAGAAAAGGGATATTAGGGTTGTTAAATTTGTCACATTCTGTTTTAGTCCCTCTCTCTATAAACCAGCCCCTCCCAAATGTTAACAATTGTATTTCTGATTTCTGTGGAATTTGGCATTTTTCATCCCTATTTAAGTTTTTAGCTTGGGTACAGAGTTTTTTCCTGCAGAAAATTAAAATAGCTCAAAGCGTATTTTTTTCATTTGCAATGTTTGGAAGAAGGTATTTCTATTTTTTCAAATTCACACTCTGACTTTGTTAGATTATACTACCTCTGAAATGAATAAAAAGGTCCAATGCATCTGCCAACAAAAAGCTATTTTGCTTTTGCTTTTCAATATATGAAAATGACATGTCAAGGGAGAAGTTGAGTGACTGACAGGTTTAATTTTGGAGCACAGGGAATATTTACCTGGAAGGTCTGTTCGGTGCTTTAAAGATACAGTGTTTTAAAGATATTGAGTTTATATAGCAGTGTTTCATTCTGTTCACTGCTTTTACCTACTGAATAATAGGGATCTTTCTTGCATAGTTTTCTAGCACCTTTCTGTATTAATTTTGGTATGATTTATTCCTACAGAAACAGTAAATTTAACTTCAAGTCTCAATGACTTTTATTAAAAATGGAAAAGTCTTACATATTTCCAATGACACCAACAAATTGAATCAAATAACACTGCAATCAATTGGAGATAAATTATCTCTTTCTTTTTAATAAAGTCAAAATGAAATCTTGGAGGTGCCTACCCCAAAATTTTAACTCTCTTCTGTGATACTCATCTTTAACTAGGTGTTTTCTATTGAAGTTTACTTTGCAGAATTTGTGGTCCATAAATCAATTGATGGGTAAAACATTAATTCATCCCTGCAAAATGGTTTCTGTTAGATCAAGGTTAGTTCATGTGAGGTTTGAATGTTGGAAGCTGGGTGGCATGTATGCAACAGGATCCTATGTATGGTTCATTGACTATACAAGGGGTCTGCAACCTTAAACACTCAAAAAGCCATTTGGACCCATTTCCCACAGAAAACATCGGGAGCCACAAAACCTGGGTGGGCATGGCCAACTCAACATCACTCCCACCCAGTCACATGACCCCCCCAGCCACACCTACCCAGATTTCGTGGCTCTCGGTCAGGGGTGAAATGCTAGCGGTTCAGTCTGGTTCGCCCGAACCAGACGAACCAGTAAAAAATGTTAATAAAAAGTTCTGACGATCAGCTGAGTGACCCAGTGAACTTTTTTAAAAACATTTTTTACTACCAGTTAGGCGAACCAGAAGTATTTTTTACTACAGGCTTTAAAAAAGTAAAAAAAATGGCTCCGACGATCGCAACTGTGCCGTGCGATCTTCAGAACCTTTTTTTTTTACTTTTTTAAAGCATAGTTAAAAATGCCTTAAAAAGTAAAAAAAAAAGTTCCCACGATTGCGGGTCGCTCAGCTGACCGTCGGAACTTTTTTTTTTTTTTTTTTTTTACTTTTTATGCATTTTTTTACTACTGGCTTGGGGGAATAGGTAGTAAAAAATGATTTTAAAAAGTGAAAAAAAAGGCTCTGACGATCACAGCTGTGCTGCGCGATTGTTGGAGCCTTTTTTAAAAAATATTTTAAAGCATTTTTTTACTACCTATTCCCCCAAGCCGGTAGTAAAAAAATGCATAAAAGGTAAAAAAAAGATTTCGACGATCGCGCCTCAACTGTGATCGTCGGAGCCTCTTTTTTTACTTTTTTAAAGCATTTTTTAACAACATATTCACTCGAGCCGGTAGTAAAAAAGGCTTTTAAAAGGTAAAAAAAAGGCTCCGATGATCACAGCTGTGGCACGTGATTGTCAGAATCCTTTTTTTTACAGGGGTGGGGTGGAGGGGGTCTGTTTATGCTAGGCCAAAAACTGGGGGTAGGCAAAAATGGGGGTGGGGGTGGGGGGGTCCGTTTTTGCTCCCAGCAGGCTTCCCTGAAGCCTGCTAGGCCAAAAATGTGGGGTGTAGGCCCAAAATGGGGGGGTGAGGGGTCTGTTTTTGAAATAAAGTGAGAGAAAGAGAGAGAGAGAGAGAGAGAGAGAGAGAGAGAGAAAGAAAGACAGATAGACAGGAAGGAAGGAAGGAAGGAAGGAAGGAAGGAAAAGAAAAAGGAGAGGAAGGAAGGACTACAAAACTGGCACTAGATGCAACTTCAGAGGATAATCCAGGGCTGGAAAGGACCTGGAGGTCATCTAGCCAAACCCTGCTCCAGCAGGACATCGTTAGTGAGTTTCTGTCTTTTGATCCCCCGGTCACATGGTTACATAGCCACCGCCCACCTAGTCACATGACCTCACCAAGTCACGCCCACAGAACTGGTAGGAAATAAATTTAGATTTCACCAGTGCTCCCGGTGTTTTCTGTGGGAAATGAGTCTCTCTCTCTCTCCCTTCCTCCCTCTCATTTCTGTTTCTCTCTCTCTTTTCTCTCCCTCACCCTCTCTTTCTTTCTTCTTTCTTTCTTTCTTTCTTTCTTTCTTTCTTTCTTTCTTTTTTTCTTTCTTTTTCTCTCCCCCTTCTCCCTCTCATTTGTTTCCCTCTCTTTTTCCTCTCTCATTCTCTCCCTCCAGCTCTCTCTCATTTCTCTCTCTCTCTTTTTCCTGTGCGCTGCTCCCACTATCCATGCATGGGTTAATCCTTCAGTATTTGGCAACAACTGAGTGAAAGAAACAAAAGGCTCTTCCCCTTTCCGGCCCCCAAGCCACGCCTCTGTTCCCATGATCCCCCAGTCTTCACTCAGTTGCTGGCAACTACTGAAGTGATTTTTTGGAGCTCCACAGGTTTTCCAAAGGTATTGTGCTTCTGTGGGGATTTGCTCCTTCTTTCTCTCTAAATTTCTCTTAGAGTCTTGGCACTCCTCTTCTCTACAGCGTCTAGGCGTTTGTTTGTTTTCATTTTGAATAGTTGTTTTTTCGCGCCCCTTTTTTCTTGTGCCTGGCGCTTCGGCGCGAGGCGCTTTCTACCAGCTGGTGGGGGAGAGCGGAGCTTCGCAGCCCGAATCCAGTTGGCTGGCTCCTTATCTGATCGGATTTAACTCCCCACGTGTGGTGCGGCCGCTAGTGATTCGCGCCCCTCCAGCTGGCCGGCGGGCTCGGATTCCCTCGCCTCACACCCTCGATCGGCTGCAGGCACCGGAACGCGAGGGAAAAGACTGTGGGCGGCTTCGCGCTCATCAGCTGGGCGGCGGGTTCGAAAACTCTGGCCGCCCACGCAGTGCCGATCAAGCCACCCGTCGCTGGACTATCTGCTGGCCCTAGCGCGAGGGTCAGGAAAGCGCCGGACGCCTCAGCAGCCTTCCCCTGCACAGGGGAGTCGCACGGCATCTGGTCGGACCCTCGGGCTGCCATTGTAAGACCGTCGCCAGAGTCGGGCACAGCGGAGCCACATGCCAGCGCCATATTGGTGGACCTTCGGGCCGCCATTTTGGACAGACTCTCCAGCCGGCACCTTCAGAGATCAGCGGGCCGGCTGCAGACCCCCCACCACGCCTGGAAGGGGCCGAGTATCTTCCTCCTCTACCATCTGAGGAGAAAATTTTGTGCACCTTGAACTCTCTTGGAGAGATCTGCCCTCTGGTGGCGGAGTGCAGCATCAGGGGGTCTGCCCAGCGCTCTCAAGCCTCAGCCATGCCACACTCCCCTCCGTCTTCGGATATGGAATTGGAGCTTAGCCCTCCTCACAAAAGCAGTAAAGGGGGCAAGAAGAAATCGAAAAAGAGGCATACGAGCGCCACCAGCAGAGCTGCTTCTGAAGGAGCCTTTCCTTTCCAGGACAGAGATGCGTTAAGGAGGCACAATGCTCTCGAGAGACAGTGGGAGAAGGCTCAGAGGGCAGTGGCAGGAACACCATCCAGGGAGCCCGCGACCTTGGACCCAGTGCGTGCTTCTCCTACAGACGCGGAGTTGGGGATCTCAACTGTATCCGACATTGCAGTGACCCCAAGAACTCCAGATGTGCCCAGGTCTGGTCGCAGCACACCTCGCCCGGAGGCAGCCACAGGGCTCGCAGCGGAGGCCTCAATGACCCTCCTTCCTGCTCAACATCATCGGGCCAGGGAAGCAACTGGTCTGTCGCCAAGCGCTGACCCGCACCTCCAAGGGGGGGCCGGGATGGCTTCCCCATTGGACTTCCAGGCCATGTTTTCGGCCGCACTCTCCTCCTTCTTCAGCGCAACCCTGCAGCAGTCCTCTCAAGCTCCAGTCCAAGCCGCCCCGAGCCAGTCGCGGCGCCACCAACCCCAACCCCATCCTCTCCCTAGACGAGGTCAGGACTCCTCTTCGGAGGAATCAGACCAAGCAGAGGAGGGGCCTGAGGAGATGGAGCTATCAGAGGATGAGGGTCTAGCGCCCGACACACCGGCATTTACAGGCCTCTTTCGCCCGGCCCTGTTCAAGTCCCTGCTCCACAAGGCTCGACTCACAACCAATCTCGGAGTGCCAGGGGATGTCACAGCCGCCACCCCACTGGCAGCGGGCCCGTACGACGCGCTTTTCAACTCATCAAAGCCGCAGAAGAATTTCATCCCGTGCCCTCAGCTGTTTGCGGAGATCATCCAGAACCCCTGGGGACAACCAGCTTCCCTGGCCACACCCAGCAACCTGGACAAGAAGCTCTACTGCACAGCCCCAGAGCTAGAGGACCTCCTAACGCTCCCTATGGTCGACCAGCCTGTGGCAGCATTGTCCTCCGGTTCCTTGATCTCCACCGACCCTCTTGACTCTCTCAAGGCAGAGGAGAAGAGGATGGAGGGGGCCTTTCAAAAGGCACATCAGGCAGCGGGCTGGGCAATCAGAGCCGCGACGGCAATGTCCTTCTTCAACCGAGCGTCGCTTATTTGGCTCCGGCACCTGCAGGACAGACTACTCCCTGAGGACACCAGGCTCCAGCAGGATATAAACAAGATAATAGCCGCCACTGAATACTCAGCCGACAGTTCATTGAACGCAGCCAAATTTGCCTCAAGGACTCTAGCCTCAACCCTTTCGGCTAGAAGACTCTTCTGGCTCCGGCCCTGGAAGGCCGATTTCAAAGCAAAATGGAAATTGGCGGCCGCACCTTACAAAGCCCCAGAGCTCTTTGGCGCTGCGCTGGAACCGTTGCTAGTGGAGGGGAAGGACAAGAGAAAGATCCTCCCATCGACTTACTGCCGCCAGGAACGCTGGTACACACCCTACCCGCTACAACAGCCCTTTCGTGCCAGCGCGGGACCCAGGGGGTCCTCTTCTCATCGTTCCCACTATCAGGGAGGAGATAGGTTCCAGGACCGGCAGCAGTTCCAAGACCGAGGGCGAAACCAGCAGCCGAAGCGCAACTTCCGTGGTGTCGGGTCGAAGCCAGCCAAACGAGGGAAATGACTCCAGGCTCGCAGGCCCCATAGGGGGAAGGCTCATTCATTTCCACCAGCAATGGGCCAAATCAACTTCGGACTCCTGGGTAAGGCGTACGACTGGTTTGGGACTTTCTATCGAATTCTCCGGTCAGCCGCCCCATCGGTTTGTCCGCTGTCCAATGCCCCGATCCTCAGAACAGCAGGACTTAATGTCGCAGGAGATAACACACCTCCTGGAAGTCAATGCCATTGAAGCAGTGCCGCACAGCCAGAGGGGCTCCGGGTTCTATTCAACCCTCTTCCTAGTACCCAAGAACTCCGGGGGCTGGAGGGGCATACTAAACTTAAAGCGGCTAAACCTGTCGGTTCAATACCACAGGTTCAAAATGCACTCCCTCAAGTCCATTCTAGCGGGGGTGAGACAGGGCGACTTACTCCAATCGGTCGACCTCTGGGAGGCCTATCTTCACGTACCCATTCACCCGGAAGGTAGTTCCTGAGATTCGAATTCGCGGGAACACATTACCAGTACCGTGCGATGCCATTCGGACTTTCGTCAGCCCCCCGCACCTTTACCAAACTGGTGGCGGTGGTAGCGGCCAGGCTTCAAACCATCCCGATCCGGTTGCTCTGCTACCTGGACGACATTCTGATCCTGTCCTCCACTCGAGATCAGGCCACCAGAGACATGAAGAAGGTCCTGCAGGTCTTCCAGGATCACGGCTTCACCATAAACTTCAAAAAGAGTCATCTGCAGCCCACCACCAGACTACTTCATCTGGGGGCACTGATAGACTCAGCCAGTGGCCAGGTTTTCCTATCGCCGGACAGAGTCCAGAGCATCTGCACTCTGATACAGCAGATCCTGTCGAGGAGAAGAGTTGCCCTGATCCATCTTTCCTGCCTACTCGGAAAGATGGTATCCTGCTTCGGCATCGTTCCGTGGGCACGCAGACATTTGAGACCTCTGCAGTGGTTTTTGCTCCCCTTTCAGCGAGCAGGCAGGGCCAACTCCAAACGAGCAGTACACCTCACTCTTCAGGTCCGCCAGTCCCTCAGGTGGTGGACATCGCCTTCGCTTCTCAAGGGGTCCAGCTTCCTAGAGCCGGACTGACTGATCATCACCACCGACGCAAGCCTTCGAGGGTGGGGAGCCCACCTCCACAACCTTGTGGCACAGGGACAGTGGTCCCGGCGGGAAAGTCAGTGCAGCATCAACCTTCTGGAACTTCGGGCGATCAGACTGGCCCTTCGGGAGTTCCAATTGACGGTGCAAGGACATCACGTTCTGATCCTGACCGACAACATCTCGGCCAAGGCGCACGTCAACAGAGAGGGGGGCACAAGGTCCCGCACCCTGATGCGAGAGGCCGCTGATCTCTTCAGCTGGGCAGAGAGCCACCTTCTCTCGATCAGGGCGGACCACATCTCGGGGGCATCCAATGTCAGAGCAGACTGGCTCAGCAGAGAGACTATAGACCAAGCAGAATGGCAACTCCATCCACAACTGTTCCGGGAGCTCGCCTCACGCTTCGGAAGCCCAGTGGTGGATCTCTTTGCAACCCCGGCCAACGCTCAGCTTCCCCGCTTCGTGTCACGCTACCCGACACCTCAGGCGGAGGACCACGATGCGTTGCATTGCAGGTGGCCCAAGGGTCTCCTGTACCCGTTTCCACCAGTGCCTCTACTCCCCCACCTCATCCGAAAACTGCTAACGGAGAAGGCCGATCTGCTCCTAGTAGCCCCGAACTGACCCCGGCGGCCGTGGTATGCCGACCTGGTGGCACTCTCCATGGATCAACCGTGGGTGATCCCACCACGACGGCTCGTCCTTCGCCAGGGGGAGGTCACGCACCCAGAGCTCCAGTGGCTGCAATTAGCCATCTGGCATTTGAAAAAGGACAACCTACCGGATGAAGTCGTGGCCACCATCCAAGCGGCTAGACGTCTGTCTACGACCCGCATCTACGAGGCGTCTTGGCAGGCGTTCTGTCGCTGGAGTACCTGACAGCATACCGACCCTACATCAGCGGATAGTCGAGACATCCTGCAATTTCTACAAGCCGGCCTTGACAAGGGCCTGACCCCCGCAACCTTACGAAGGCAGACAGCTGCGCTATCGACGGTCATTGCTTGCACCCCGTACCAGTTGCTCGCGCACCACCCGCGCATTAAGGGGTTTCTACATGGGGCCACAAACCTTTGACCTCCCGCAGTGCATCGTTACCCATCATGGGATTTAACTCTGGTTCTGCGGGCACTGACCGGACCTCCCTTTGAACCCCTAAACTCAGCCTCTCTCAAGTACCTCTCATTTAAGGTGACCTTCTTGCTGGCGATTACTTCGGCGAGAAGAATCTCAGAGATAGCGGCACTCTCAGTCCGCAAGGACTTATGCATATTTCGCGAATCCACGGTGACGCTGCACCTGGACCCAGCTTTCATCCTGAAGGTCAACTCGTGGTTTCATCGGGCCCAGGAACTCATCCTGCCGGATTTCTGTCCTTCGCCTCGAGATGCCAGGGAGGAGAGGTGGCACACGCTAGACGTCCGACGCGCTATCCGCATCTACATCTGTCGGACCAAACCCTTCCGCCACACCGAGGGCCTCCTGGTTTCCTTTAGTCCGAGGTCCATGGGTCAGAAGGTATCAGCAGCCACGGTCAGCAGATGGATTAAGGCCTGCATCGCTATGGCCTACGATTCAAGCTCCAGGCCGGCACCGGGCAGAATCCTCCCCCACTCTACCTGCAGTGCGGCCACTTTGGCGGCCTGGGCCACTCAAGCCTCAGTAGTGGACATCTGCAGGGCAGCGACCTGGTCGTCCCTCACGCCGTTCATTCGCCACTACAAGATCGATGTGTACAACTCCGCTGAGGCATCGTTTGGCCGCAGAGTACTTCAGAAGGTGTTGTCGGAGGACGACTGTGGAGGCAGTCAGCCTCCCGCCCAGGGAATTTGAGCTTGGGTATATCCCATGCATGGATAGTGGGAGCAGCGCACAGGAAAATGGACGTTGTCTTACCTGAACGTCCTTTTCTGGGCGCTGCGTACACTATCCATAACCCTCCCTCTTGGGCTGACTGCTCCCTCTGTGACAGTCTGGTTTCTTATCGTCCCTTGTTGTCAAGTTGGTGTTAATAAAGTTGAGTTTGATAAAGTTACTCTTAGTTGACTCCTTGTTAGCTGCGCCTTTCATTCAGACTGGGGGATCATGGGAACAGAGGCGTGGCTTGAGGGCCGGAAAGGGGAAGAGCCTTTTGTTTCTTTCACTCAGTTGTTGCCAAATACTGAAGGAATAACCCATGCATGGATAGTGTACGCAGCGCCCAGAAAAAGGACATTCAGGTAAGACAACGTCCATTCTCTCCCTCTCATTTCTGATTCTCTCTTTTTTTCTCCCTCCCTCCTTCCCTTTCTTTCTTTCTTTCTTTCTTTCTTTCTTTCTTTCTTTCTTTCTTTTCTTTCTCTTTCTTTCCCCCTTCTTTCTTTCATTTGTTTCCCTCTCTTTTCCTTCACTCTCATTCTCTCCCTCCAGCTTTCTCTTATTTATCTCTCCCTCTGTCTCTCTCCCCTTCAGTCTCTCATTTGTTTCTCTTTTTCCTCTCACTCTCTCCATCATTTTCTTATTTCTCTCTCTCTTTCTCTCTTGAATATCCTCTGCAAGCGAGCGGAGCGGTGCCACTGCTGGCATTGTTGCTTGAAAAGTGTCTTCCGGGTGGCTTTAAATCTCGCATGGGAAACTTTTGCCATCCAGAGGACACTTTTCAATCAAGGCCACCGGTGGCCCTGCTCAACTGGAGGAATAAAAAAGCTAAGGGCAGCAGGAAAAGGGGGCTGGCCCTGCTGAACCTTGCATGCCCACCCTGGGGATCAGGCTCGGAGAAAGCTGGAGCACCCTCGCCAAAGATGCTCGCCCGTCAGCCGGCCAACTCGCCCGCTCTGCACGCCTTCGCTGCAGTTTGGCCGAGCCCAGCCACTCACTTGAGGAGGGTATCCCTGCTCGTACGTGCCCTCCCAGCCCCGCAACAGCCGTCCAAGGGGTCGCATGAGGAGAAGGAGGGGGAAGCCGCCACCGTGACTCATGCTCGCTCCTCAGCTGCGGGCCTGTCCCCCTTTCCATCATACCCAGTGTCTTGGGGCAGAGAGCAGGTCATGCAACTGGGTTGGCAGGGAGCCACAGGAGAGGGGTCAAAGAGCCACACATGGCTCCGGAGCCGTGGGTTGCTGACACCCGGCTATATGCTAACATATACTGTGTCTTCTCTGAAAGATCTTTTGATGCCCAGTCCTCTCAGAAGACATACCTGGTGGCATTCTTTGGATCTGTTTTTCTGTTTCATAATCAGCCTTCTTCAGATAATGGACACGTGTTTCCCCCAATTTGAATTGAACAGTGGAATGGGCAAGCAATAGATTAGAATTGTGCTTTGTGAAGGAGCAATTCTTGCTGGGAGGAAAGTGCCATGGAAAAGAATACTGAAAATACAGATGTGCAAATACAGTAACAGAAAAAAAAATATTTGCCCTGTTATATCCTGAGACACACAGTCATGACAGCAGGATTAAAAATAAGGTGCTTCAAATGAAAAGAAAAAGTGGAAGACCCTGTCCGTCCTCCTGGCTAATTGCCAGATCGAAATCTTTGGTCACTGTGGCAACCAGAGCAACAGGTTTCGTTCACTGCTGATTGAGTGAAGCCCATTGTCTTTGATTAACTCAAAACAAGTCCACAGATAGCACTATTGTATGATTTATTATAGTGATTGCAGTATTTTATAGATGCTTTACTTGAAAATAGTGATTGTGTACAGAAACTGATTGATTGCCACTATATGTTAATATAAAGTTTTCCAAATTTTACCCTGCAAGCTTTATTCAATTGATTGCAGAATGGTTCAGAATATCTTTATGCTTGGTACATTTTCTCTGGCAGATACAGAATTGAGCATCCACAGATTTGTTTTTTGTATCTCCTGTGCAGCATTTGCACCATACTCCCTCCCCCCCTTTTTTAAACATTAGACAATAATGGCTTCTTATTCTTTGTTAGCTCTATGAATACATAGCAAACTTTCTCATGCTTATATTCATTAGGAATTTTCTGCTGATACTATAATAGTTTCATTCCACATTGGCAGATATATCACTAATATATCTATTCTTATAATGAAAACCCTCATAATCTATGTATATAAATGAAGCTCCAGTTAATTTTCTTCATAATTCATTATTGTTTACTGAAATAGCATTATGACTTTCACTAACTTTTGTTCCTCAATATTGAAAACTAATGTTAGAATAAATAAAAATGAATACTGGTTTCATCTCAATCCTGGCAAGTTTCTTGAAGACGTGATTCTTTAACACAAATGAAAGTTACCCAGCAGAGATGCTGTCCACGATATTCAACAGCATGTTTGCCCTATATGGACACCATTGTTCATGTTGCACAGTGTGCAATGTTTTTTTGGAGGCCTCTAGCTGCCCTCACATTCACTTAACATTTACTCCATGATCAATAGCTTATTATATACTGTCCTACTCAGGCCGGCAGAGGGGGCCTACTGCGGATCCCATCGGTCAAAAAACTGTTGGGATCTTCTACCACAGCATCTGCCCTTTGGAACATCCTGCCCTCCAGGGTAAGATTTGGCCCCAACCTCCTATCCTTCTATAAGAGTCTAAAGATAGTAGATTTCACCCCCACCCTCTGGTCTTTGCTCCCCATTTGTCCATCTTTTTTTTTTAATAATCATACTGATGTATTTTCTTTGTTTTCTTTTTCTTTGTTTTCATTTTCTTTGGTTATTTTCTTTGTTCTATTTTACTTTCATTTTCTTTAAACTTTATTTTTATTTCTTCATTTTTTATGGTGGTGAGCTACTTAGAGAAGCTCCATGGTGAGACAGGCATATAAATAAATTTAATAATAGTAATATGTAAGTTACTTTTATGACAGCAACTTCATAATAAGACAAAATGTGGGACACTCATAGCAGCAGTCATAATAAGGCATTGATGCAAATCACCCAGACACTCATTTAGCAGTTCTTTTATGCACTGAATAGCAGGATATGAAGGAATTTCTACTTCCTTAAATATTAAAGATTTCCAAGAGTAGATCACACAGTAGAAAGGGAAGGATGTGTGTCTTTAAATAATCTTTCCCTTATTGATGTTTTCCTGAGGTTACAGAAAAAAATTGCTTTTTGTTGTGTCTGATTCCTGCTCCACCAGTTTTGAAATTCTTTGTTCACTTTTTTTCTGGAACAGTGGATGAATAACTGTAATAGGAAATGTGAATATAAGTAATTTTTGTTATTCTGCTCCCCTGCTCCTTTGCATTTAGGATCTTATACTTTCTTATCTCAATTTACTTCTCTTCGTCCAACTTTTGGTAGAAGAGTCTCCCTGTGGAGATCAGGGCAGCTACTTCTTTAGTGGTCTTTTGAAAGCTTTTGAAGACCCAGCTCTTTTGGAGGGTCCTTCTCTGATTTGTTTCAGTTTGATGTTGACTTCCTTATGTTGTTATACTGCTATCATGTTTAAGTTTTTAGTGGCTATGATCTTTTTTTCTATCTACGGTAAGCTATCAGGAATTGTTTTGATTGCAGCACCATGGAAATATGTTTAATAAATTAATATAAATAAATAAATATAAAATGCACAAACGTAATACATAATTTATCCAGATAGCTAAGAGAATACACCTGGAAGGTAATTAATTTGTAAATTATTATGATACCTTTTCTAGTTGGCTAACATTCAGACCTTACAGCTCCCTTGCTGCTAAGTCAGATGAAGAAATAGTGTTACTCTTTTTGGCAAGCAAAAAGAGCAAGAACAAACCTTAAGACAGCCAGTTAAATCATACAGTATTGCTCTGGCCATTCAGAGGCCTAAATGTTTATCTTCCAGACCATCAGTAAGTATATATGTGTTCTTCTCAAGCCAGCTGATTTGAAAAGTTTGATTAGCATTTATTTCTGAATCTTTCTATATTGTCTGTCTGTCTGTCTGTCTGTCTGTCTGTCTGTCTGTCTCTCTCTCTCTCTCTCTCTCTCTCTCTATCTATCTATAAACACCCACCCCCCCACACACAAATATATATATTATATTTATGTTTTATACTGTTTTCCTTTATACTCATTTTGTAGTTATCAATTTTAGGTTGGTGATTTGTGACCGTGGTAAATATCAATCATCTAATATGAGCTATGAAGGCATTGGTTTAAATCATATCTCACTTATAAATATAATTTAGTTTTTTGTAAGAAACATCCAACTGTATTTTGTAACATCCATCTCTTTTTTAGATACACACTATAATTCAATCATATTACTGACTTATCACTGTCATTAAATCTTGAAAGTAACTTGAAATTAATGCTTTAGACCTATATCAGAGCAATAGAAACCTATATCAGCATTAATATATTACTAAATTATTAGTTTTTATAATAACAACATTTGATCATTGCAAGGCAGGGGTAACAGGTTTTTTTTCTTAACTCCCAGATGCCTTTTCTATGTTTTTGAAGGATGTCATCTGGACAATCTTCATTTATTGAGCCAAGGAGAATATTGGTTAATTACCAAATTTAACCCCAATCCCAACCCCATATCCTTAATTCAAGGCTCATATTTTCTTGTTAATTTGCTCTCTTGAACATTCTAACTTCCTCTTCTACCTCCCCTGTTTCTAAAACCTTCCCCTGAAGGTTTAAGTAAATGAGGTTCAAAAATGTTATTATAATCCGAATCCCCTATCCCCAGTCAGGCCTCATTTATAATCTTTGAACTGTTGTAACAGTGGAAAGAAATGGCAGTTTGCAGAGGCATCACTCAATATTGCATAGCAAGTGAATAAAGCTTTGGTTCTTAAATCAATGATGACAATTTTTAATCCGCTAGATTGCTCTTGTTTAATCCAGAGGGCACTTGTAAGGTGACATATAACTGTAAAATGGAATGGAAAATACAAACATTATTTATTGCATTTCTTTGAACAAAGGATAGTGGCTTTTATTCACTAAATTACAGGTAGCATTTTCTTTAATATATCAAAATGGTACTTAGAATTTTGGCAATGTGTAAATATATTACGATTAAATCTTTTAAAAGTTAATTGCATAATCAGCTTGTTTCCTTCCCCCAGGAAAGGAAAAAACCTTTCCTTGCTTTGGCAGCCAATTCATGCCATCACTTATAAATTTATTAAAGCAATATAAAATGGAAAAATTAAAAGTGTAATCAGAGCCACTGTATAATTTAAAACCAAAACCTTTCCAAGGTACTGCGGTCAGAGATTGTAGTCATGAGACCAGTGAGTGCGATGAATTAGCCAAAGGCTATATACAGTACTCAGATATCATAATGGATTAGACTATTATAGAATGCATGGTAAAGCACATGCTATAGCTCTGCTGTGCAAATGGCATTGGTTACCAGTTTGTTTCTGGGTCCAGTTGAAGGTGCTGATGTTGACCCTTAAATCCTTACATGGCATGGGCCTGGTATAGTTCAGAGACCACCTCTTCCTGATTTCCTCTGTCCATCCCACCAGATCTAATATAATAGCTATGTTATGGATTCTGTTGTGTAGGAAGCCACATTGGGCAGGTCCTATGTGTTGGGCCTTTTCTGATGTGGCACCTGCATTGTAGAATCTTCTCCTCCCACACACACACACCATTTCAGAGAAAAGGTTGACCTCATCACTCCTGAGCTTTCAAAGGTTATGCCAGCAGGCTTGGGGAGCCCAGGTCATGGAAGAACCTATGGGTGAGATGGTTCTGTTACTATTGATATCCCTCAGTCTATTCATTTCCTTTTTTTTTTTTAAATTCTGCTTTTATAGTTTTTAATGTTTCTTACTAATTATGCATAATGGTTTTAGGTAACAATTGTTTTATATTTATTGTTTATTGGATTGTTGTATGCCACCCAGAGACACATTTTATGAGATGGGTGGCTATATAAACTTGATAGATGATAGATAGATAGATAAATGTGAAGTTAATCCACATAAACAAACATCAAGTTGTGTTCTTTGATTAGACTCATTTTGTTTATTTAGGATAAAAGGGGTGGCCATTAGGAGAATAAGAAAGAAGCCAAAACAGCTTACAGATATGCAGGATTGTCTAGTACCATCTTGACATTTGTCTGTGTCTATCCTACAAACAATGATGAATTTGCATTTTGGTTAACCAAAAATGTCAGTGGTGTTACTTGGAATGGTTATGGTTTGCTGCAGAAATAGAGAGCTGCCTTCTAATGCACATGAGGTTGAAAAGAGGTTGCGGGGTGGGAGGGCAACATCTCTAAAGTTGTCATTGTACATCACTTTGTACAACATTGTACAATACTTTTTAGCTGATATTTATGTGTCTACTAAAGGCTTACGGTAACTTGATTCTCTTCGGATAACATCAGGACCCAGAACTGAGATTCTGTTTTCTACAGAGCTACCAGTTCTGTTGTTTAAGAAACATCACTTTTTTATCTGTTTTAAAAGAATTTAAGAAAAAGAAGACAATGGTTAATAAAATGTTCATTTCTTTTAGGATGTGACTGTCATGCATGGAGTCTTGTTTTTTAAGAAAAAATAGTAGGCTGGTCATACAGTACTTACTTCCATGAGGGAAAAAAGTAATGTAAGCACAAGAATTTAAGGAGTTTCAGAATGAACTTTGGATATCATCCTTCCCCCCAAAAAAATAAAAAGAAAAAAGAAATTGTAACACTTGTAACCTTCCTTTAGGTTGTAGCAAGTTTGATTCAATTCTGCCAGTACATTTTCCATATACGCAGTTTTACTTTTGATTCTTTAAGATTCAGTGTTAATAACTGTATCTTTTGTATTATCGTCTTTTTTGTTTTTTATTTAATTGCTGCATATAGATAGTTCTGGTCTTACATCCACAATTGGGACTAGAATTTCAGTTGCTAAGCAAGGCAGTTGTACACCCGGAGGCTCCAACTGGTGCAGAATGCGGCCGCGCGGGGGATTATGGGAGCGACGGGGCGCTCCCATGTGACTCCTCTCCTGCGCAAGCTGCATTGGCTTCCGGTGGACTTCCAGGTGCGCTTCAAGGTGTTGGTGACCACCTTTAAAGCGCTCCATGGCTTAGGGCCGGGGTACTTACGGGACCGCCTTCTGCCACCAATAGCCTCCCATCGGCCGGTTCGCTCCCACAGAGAGGGCCTCCTCAGGGTGCCGTCAGCCAGACAATGTCGGCTGGTGACCCCCAGGAGGAGAGCCTTCTCTGTGGAGGCAGCTACCCTTTGGAACAATCTACCCCCAGAGATACGAGTGATCTCCGACCTCCGGACTTTTCGTTGGGCCCTAAAAACTTACTTTTTTCAGTTAGCCGGTCTGTCTTGATTTTATAGTTGGTTTTAAAATTTTGATATGGATTTTATATTGACAAGTTTTAAATTACGGGCCAAATTTATGTAATTAATTTAAATCTATTTTTAACTGTAATGTTATGTATAAATGTTTTATCTTGGCTGTTCACCGCCCTGAGTCCGAAAGGAGAAGGGCGGTATAGAAGTTCAATAAATAAATAAATAAATAATAAATAAATAAATAAATAAATAAATAAATAAATAATAAATAAGTCATGCATATGCTTACGACTTTTTTTTTTTTTTGCAATGATTGTTAAGCAAATTACTACAGTTAAGTGAATCACATGGTTGTTAAACAAATCCGGCATTGACTTTGCTTGTTGGAAGCTGGTTGGGAAATGGCAATCACATGACCCTGTGATGATGCGACTGCTATAAATATATGCTGGTTGCTGGGCACCTGATCATATGACTGTAGGGATGCTGCACCAGTTGCAAGCGCAAAGAACTGTTGTGCCATTATAACTTTATGAATGCTGAATGAATGGTTGTAAGTAAAGGACTATTTGTATAAGATACTGAAAGATTTCATTTCTTACCTGCTTTCCATTATGATTGTTAGGCCAGTGCAACATTTTGGATTCAAAGCAACAAGTGTTTTGAAGCATGCAAGGGCACAAATATAGCATTTGTCTGTTATTCTTAAAACAGCTGTATCTTTTCCTGGAATCATGTAGCAGCTACAGACAATAGCCATGCCATTCTTGAAGAGGCATGGCTGTTTTAAGGAGTTGCGTACTGGTATCACACCCATATCACTATGTGTTTGGGAGCATTTTTTGCACACCCTAATGACAATAGCCCTGAAATAGAGTATTGATTTATATAAGTTCTGTGAAAACCTAAACATCTCGTTTCAGGTTTCCAGAATTTGTTTATATTGTTGCCATTAATGCTATCAGTGCTTCATGTGGGACCTACTATACTAATTTGAGTGAACAAGTAATAAAGGTTGTAGCATGTTTCGTTTATTTTAATTAAAAGACGGTGTGTCTGTGTAAAAAGCAGTTATCTCATTAGCTGCACAACTTTCAAGATTTTCTAATATGGACATTTCAGGTCTTTTGGATATCCCCCTCCCAAAAAAAGGGACATGAGTTGTTCTCTATCATCCAATAATGCAGGACATGGTCATCAGTTACAGCAAGTCAGATTCTGGACAAATGTGAGAAAAAAAAACTTTTAGCAGTAAAAACAGCTCAATAGTGGAATCAAAGAAATAGTGAATTCTTCTTCACATGATTTACTCAAGCAATCCTGTGATTTTAAGAAAATCACTTGCGTAGTATTCATCCATAACTTAAATATTTTCCAGAACTGTGTGAAGCATTTGAAAGAGCCATTTCTCAATGCCTGTTGGTGCAAACAAAGTAGCTCTCCTCAAATCAGCCATATCTCTTGCAAGGCTCATATGATTGTCTCTGGATATTTTTGCATTAACATGCACATCAGTTTTATACAGCTTTTAGATCTAATGGAAGTGCATTATACACATACATATTGTATATAACCATGCAAAATTTGCAAAAAAAGAAAAAAAACCATGGCTACTTCAACAATTGGAAGAGAAATGTTTTATTTACACTGCTGCATGTAAAAAAAAACCTGAATGTTTAAAATATTTTTATCAAAATATATTAGGAATGGGGACATTAATATTTCCCTATTCAGGCAAACCCTCCAAAGGTATTAAATAGGGACAAGACACACAGCCTCCAGAGAGAGGAAGCTTGAATGTCAGCAGGAGGCTCTTCTCTCTACCCACTTTAAAATCTTCAAAATCATCGTCTGTGCCAGTTGCTTTAACAGAGGCTATTTTAGCAATAGAGTTCCAACCATTGACATATTTCTTCAAAGAGGCACTGGGGGAGAAAAAGATTGTCAGACTTTTGGCAGCCAAGTTTTCCTAAAAGCAAGATTCTCACTGAGTCTTCTTTTAACAAAGTTAGGTTATATAAATTTCAAGAACTCAATTTTTCTTTCAGCTAAGGCAGAGAATTCCTTGGCTTTTTTCTAGTGATTCTTCCCAAACTGATGAACTGGCTATGCATTTCCAAGACAATTGAGGAAGATACAGCTGTAGAGTCAAGCAGAACAGCCAGTGATCACTCTTCTTGCTATTCCATTCCCCCAAAGCACTATACATCTTCATTTTCATAGCCTGAAGGCCTTCTAAAGTTCAAAGGCACATTTCTCCTGCTTAGTATACACCTTGCATTTCTGAGATCCCATTTGTTTAATCCCAAATTCAGAAAAAAAAATCAATTGTTGTCTAACCAACGAAAAATATTTCATTCTGAATCTCTTAGAGATGAAAAGATAATTTGATAAGGTAAAGGACATCACTGTATTCAAACTTTCTCTCAAGTGTGTCAAATATACGGTAGTTAAATATTCATGGCTCTCTTTCATGTCAATCAAACTGTAAGACCCTCCCAAGTCTATTTTATAAAAAGACTTGCCCTTAGAATCATTCCAGAAGGTCAGAGACTAGAAGTAATCGCTGACAGTTACACAAATAGTCTGAATTTACTTTTGGAAATCTACTTACTCTGTACTTACAGAGGCAGAAAACGAATAAGACCTAATAAATTGTTTTGCAGGTTGTTGTTAGTACATTTCTTTCAACAAACCAATTCAGTAGATATAGACTATCTGGTGCAAGAACATCACCAAGATGATAGAACAATTGCTATAAGGAAAAAGGAGGAGGGGGGCAAAGACAATATGCCTGCCTTTTACTTTACATAGACCTCAGAGCACTTTTTCCCCTGATAAAACAGAAGGAATGCCTGCAATGGGTTTGACATGTATGGGCCTATTTCTAATCCATTTTAAGAACAATAGGAAGAGGTCAAATATAATTGTATAGTTACCAAGCCATCATTAGTGATAAGCTCCTAACAATATGTTAGGAGATCAGGCCAGACCATAAAATGTTTCCCACTATGGTTTCAATATGTATTGGCTGTTATGTTGTCTGAGGGGAAAGACAAATCATTGTAAAATTGCTTTGCCAATAAAATTAGTTGTTTTATGATGAGACCGATATTGAAAAATATACATCACAGCCAACTTCAAAGCAAGTTTATAACTGAGCTAACATACTGCTTTTTTACATTTCATGTCTGAACTCCCCTTAATTGCTCTCTTCTGGCCTCTGGAAAGGGCAGCTCCCTTGTTTCTTGGATTCTCGTGCTTGGAGTGCTTACAAGCAGCATAACATTTGATTCCAAAGATATCATAGAGAAGAAATTCAAAAATCATCATTCAAGCATCACTTTAGCCTGAATAAACTTGCCCTGCCTGGATTCTCTTTACTAAAGAGGGGAGACACAGAATCTCTCTAGTCTCTCAACATTATACTCTAAAATAAGTAAAATTCTGGTCAGTCATGTGATGTCTTATTCCTGACCTTGTCTACTTCAAACAGCTAGTAGGCATGGCACTTCACAGCCAAACTTTTCCAAGAGCCAGCTAGTGTATAAAATGTCCTGAATTTGCACAGTGAAGGTCATAATCCATGGTAAATCTGCATTGGTTTTGTATAGCTGAAATAGGTTCTATTTATTCTTAGATTCAGCTCCACAGGGATCTAAAGAATTGGAGAGAAAAGGGGAGTGGATGTAGATAGATATAAAACTTCCTCTTCTCCCCTCTCCTCTTCAGTGTGTCTCAGTTTTTCTAGCTTTCCATCTATTGACATGCAGTGTTGGAACAACTTCTCTAAGATGTTTAGTGTACCCTGAGGAACTGGTTCATCTCACAATTCATTAGATGAGCCTTCTTAAATTGATCAATTAATGATAGCTCATTTCAGCCCACCTCATTTCTCTCAAATACAATTGAATTTCCAATATTTGTGCCTGCACTCTTCACTTAATCTTGATGCAATCTGCAAATTTCTTGATTAGTTGTGGTTGTTCTTGTAGAATAATCAAAGGCAGTTTTCATTTTCTACATGCAATTGAAATAGTTACAGGAACATTAATGTCAGTGATAGATATTGTCCATTTGGCAACCCCATCTGTTAAGAATTCGGAATAAAATTGTGCTTGAACTCATTCTGTGGAAAACTCAGCTGCTCAAAGAAATGTTACACTGAATATGGAAGCCTTGGATTTGTCTGGGATCCATCATACTATCCTGAAAAGCAAAATAACATGGTTAGAGGTTCAGAAATGATAAGTGGCATAAGTGTGGTAGCTGTAGTTGGTTGCTGTGCTTGACAGAATTGCATCATTTCAATAGTGACATCTGAATGACTAACCCAGCTTGCCCTGTTTGATGGATGATGATATTTTTATCCCACTTTCTAAATATACTATATATAAAACTCAAGGTAGTGAACTTCCTTAATACTCTTGCCTTCTTTTTTCCCAGAACAGCCTTGTTATATGGCTTGAACTGAGACTGGCCCAAAGTCACTCAGCTGGCTTTCATGTTTAAGGGAGGCCTAGTTTCTAGGTCAGCATCTTAACTAGGAGGCAAAAAAAGAAAAAAGATTTCCCTTCCTTTGCCTTCCTTTCCCCTCCCCTCCCCTCCCCTCCCCTCCCCTCTCCTCTCCTCCCCTCCCCTCCCCTTTCTTTTCTCTTTTTTTCTGGAATTCAAGATATTGTGCATCAGACTCACATTTATTTATGAATTTATACCTTTCATTTAGAAATTCAAGAAACTGAACATTGCATTTCCAAACTTCGTCTATATCAACAATTCTATGAGGTAGATTGGACTGAGAGAAAGTTTCCCCAAACCACCCAGTCAGCTTCTGTGACTAAAGGTGAACTTGAATCTGGATTCTTCCATTCTAGTCCAATTCTTTAACCACAAAAACATATTGCCTGCCAGTGTTATAAAAGGAACTGCTTATGTTCTGCTATTTTGGGAAAAAGAAGAGTGGATTTGTTGGAAATTGATTGTGAAGGGAATTTACCTTGCATACACCATCTTATACTCATTCCTCAAGCCAGGAAAATCTGATTCTGAAAACATGGTAATGTCATTCATTTCAAGACCATTTTCCTAAAGGTGCATGTGGCAAATTGCCTGAAACTTTGTCCCAATTTATTCACCTATGTAAGGGAAGTTAAATTGCAAGTTGGTGCATTGATTAATCTCTTGCTAGGAGCCTTTTTATGTTCTGCCTGTATTCCAAACCCTTCATTTTAGTAGAATAAACGTTCAACTAGAACAATATATTTGTTTTAGCTACTAAAAGACCACCTCTAAAGATAAAAGCCCTCTAATAGTTCTTGCAAAACAGAAATAATATGAATTTGACCTTTAATAAAAGTTAATAGTAATGCTGAGTTATTTAGCTCAATAAATCTAGAATCCAACAATATTTATATCTGTAACTACATATCACCATACTCCTAATGATGTCATGGCATTACTGGGCATCCTCCTATGGTTCTTTATAAAGTTGAGAATATAAATTGCTACTTTAACCTCTCAGATAATGATTACTCCTGCAATTAAACTCTGAAAGTGGGATGGTTTTATTTATTTATTTCTGCAATTTTTATGGCCGCCGATCTCGGTCAATGACTGGGCAGCTTACAGTTCAAAAATATATATTACAATTAAAAAAATTAAAAACACTTTTGAAACATTAAAAAAATAAAACCAATAAAAAGATTAAAATTAAATTAAATTAAATATACAAAAGAGCAAGATACTTGTCCAGTTAGCAATATAGCCAGAAAATGGAGTCCTTTAGCAACCCAGGCTTGGAAACGGCCAGATTTTAGGCTTTAGGCTTTGGCTTTAACAGAGTTGAAGCCATTCTAATCTCTGAAGGGAGGATGTTCCATAGAGCAGGGGCTACTGTGGAAAAAGCCCATTTTCTAGTCCTTTACAACCGACACAGTTTGGCTGACAGGATCTGTAGCATGCCCATTCTGTTCACCTGATTTGGAAAGAGACTCTTGAAAAAAGGTGATCCCTCAGGTACCCTGGTCCCAAGCTATGCAGAGCTTTAAAGGTAACCACCAGTACCTTTAATTGCACTTGAAACACACTGATAATCAGTGCAGCTCATGCAGGAGCAATATTACATGTGCCATATATCTAGCAACATTTACTACCATTGTGGCTGCATTCTGCACCAGGTGGAGTTTCTGAATGGTCTTCAGGGGCAGCCCAATGTAGAGCATGCTACAGTAGTCTAAATGGGAAGTTACAAGTTTGTGAGCTATTGTGAGTAGGGCCTCCCAGTCTAGGTATGGGCACAACTGACACATCATCCAAAGGTCTGCAAGGCCCTCCTAACTACAGCTGCCACCTGCTCTTCAAGCAAGAGTTGCGGGTCCAGGCAGACTCCCAGATTGCACTCTGGGGTCTATCTGAGGTTGTGTAACTCCATCCAGAACCAGAGATCGAAGAACCCTGTCTCCAGGAGGTCAAAATACCCACTGCCATTCCATCTTGCTAGATTTGAGTTGTAGCCTGTTTCACCTCATCCAGTCCCCAACAACCTCCAGACACTGACATAGGATGCCAAGGCATCACTGCAAAGGCTTGGATTGAGATATATAGCTGAGTGTCATCTGCATATTGAAGATATCTTACCTCAGGCCTCAAGTAAGTGTTAAATGGTGCTACTGTCTTCTGTTCATGCGTTGAAAATAGAATTGCTTGTCATGGTTACAGAGGCAACATGGTCAAAATGAAACAAAAGAGAGAATGTACTTTGAAGAGCTGCTAGTGAGAACCTCCATAATAGTTATGGTCATATAGTCTCCTAAGGCAAAGTAATGGCTGAAGTATGATTTGCTGGTTTGGACCAAACGCAGAAATGAATTTCATTCCATGCCTTTCAATTCTGATTTGTTGACTAATGAGAAGCTACAGGGTCATATTTTCAATTCTCTTTCTAAGTAAGTAAAGTTGATAGTTATCTCAATCATGGAGGAGCTCATTTTATCTAAAAGATAGAAATTTCAAATGATGCTTTTTAAAATTTGCTATCCTGTAAAGCAAAATTTGCCCCACAGTGCATGCTTTTCAAAAGGAAAAGCTGATAATGATGAGAAACTAGATAAAAGTGTTCAGAAGATCTTTAAAGTAATTTAGGAGCTTTACATATTCTTACAGGTAAAAGAGTCTTTTTGTGACAATGTTAAACTGTTAATCAGCAGTCATGGAAGACACAGTTAATGCTTCATGGCATCTTACTAATGTTATTTGTGAATTATATGAAACCGAAACCAATTTATGCAGAAGACGATGCCCATCGGGAACAGAACTTTCTGTTATTAATTTATGATAACATTATTTCTAAAGTAGCTATTGTCATGAGACGTAAGATTAAATAATAACAGAATTCAGTCACTTTCACAGTAATTAAAGTGCTGCTAAATATTCTTGTATTTGGAAAGATAAAAGTAGGGCAGTAATGTTATAATTACTAACCTATATTATATTACATGGAAGTAGATAAATAGGTACCATTTTGGTGGGAAAAATAATGGAACTTCATGCAGAACTACAAATCCACCTGGTGCCAGATCTACCCAAATACAAGGCAATATTAGTGGAGGGAAAAAAGCCCCGGATGTTGCTGTAGAACACCATCAGCCACTCTTGAGTGCGGAGCTAGTTTGCCTACTGTAGTATATTTCTGGATAGTGCGTGAACATGAACTGAACAGACTAGCAGACTTAGCAGCCAAACAACTACTCTGTATTAGCACTGTATTGTCCTGGTTAATGTACCATTGCCATACACTAAATAAATAAACCTATATTATATATCAAGGTCAAGAAATAAATTTCTCCTAAATTTCACACCAGAAATGCTAACACCTATTTTAATTTGTATACAATTAGCCAGCCAAGTACCTCAGTCCCATCTTTCAGAATTCCACAAAAAGATAGTGGTAGAAAGTTTCAGCAATTTTTGGGAGACAGTGCTGTGCAAGTTACTGCTGATCACTGAATTTGTTGTTAGATGAAGTGACTGAAACTGGGTCCATCACAGAGAACATCCTCTAGCCAGTTCTTGCCAGATGAACCCCTTTTGCCAAAGAAATCTGAATTCTTCAAATAATTCTGTGATAAATTTCCTTTGGGGTAATGATCAGAAAGGGGTAGAGGGAAGTGGAAAAGTCTCTTGATTAATCTCATCTCCTTTTCTACTTGATGTCCCTATAATCCCCCCTTGATCATAAATTAGTTTGCAATCTTTTCTAGGATTCTTTGGCTTTTGTACCATTAGGTAGTGTGTCCAAGTTTCAAATGGAAGTAATTTTCACTGATGTTCAGGGAAGAATTATAATTCAGGGATCTGGTATTCTGTACCTCTTCTCCAAAATCCTGCTAGTTAAAAGAGCGCTTAAAAGCATTGGTATTTATTTAATTATTTATATCCTTCCTTCCTTTAATATTTTTTTTAGAAATAATTTAAGGCTGCAAACATATACAACACACATTCTTCCTCTTATTTTCACCACCACAACAATTCTGTGAAATGAGATGAGTTGGACTGAGAGAATGTGACTGGCCCAAAGTCCCCACAGCTTTCTTTCATAATTAAGGTGGGACTACAACTCACAATCTCCTGCTTTCTAGCTAAAGCCTTAACCACTAGATCCAGTGGTGGGATTCTGCCGGTTTTAGGGGGTTCGGCCGAACCCTTTGTTAAATTGCTGGCTCGCCCCGCCCCTTGCCCCGCCCCTCCGCACTACTATTTATTGCCAATAAATGAGGCGAGCAAGCCAGCAATTTAACAAACGGTTCGGTGTTTTTTTGTAATTTATTGGCCCCGCAGCACACCGAACTGTTTGTTAAATTGCTGGCTCGCCCGCCCCTCGCCGCCTGCCACCCGCGCGGCGCCAGCGTACCATAGCCAGGGGTAGTCAATTGTGGCTCTTTTACAACCTGTGGACTTCAACTTCCAGAATTCCTGAGACAGCTTGGCTGTCTCAGGAATTCTGGGAATTGAAGGCCACAGGTTGTAAAAGAGCCGCAATTGCCCATCCCTTCCCTAGCCTGAGTTCCGCTGCCTGGGATCCACGTGGGCTGCCACGTGGTTCCCCACCGGCTCTGGACGCAAGAGAGCAGGATGGAGAAAGCAGCTTCCACGCCTTCACTCACCCTCACTCTCTGCTCTGTTGGATCGCCGGCCGTTCGCTTACTCCGCCCACTCCCAATCTATTGCTGCCTCCAGAGTCCCAGCTGATGGCTAGAGGAAAAAAAACGGTTTAAATTCTTGCCACGGGGCTTCAAAGGGCTGCCCTATAGCCAGTGGTGCAGCCGAATCGTTTGTTAAATTGCTGGCTTGCCCCGCCCCTCCGCACCACTATTTATTGCCAATAAATAGTGGTGGGCGAGGGGCGGGCGAGCCAGCAATTTAACAAATGGTTCGGTGTTTTTTTGTAATTTTATTGGCCCACGGAGCTTCAGCATAGGCTAATTAGTCCTTGCTTAGATCGGCTCCCGAGTCTCAGCTGATTTGTCTCAGCTGTTTTGCTCAGGGCTCTGCTGCTTGCTGGAGCAATTTTTTTCCCCCTAGCTATCCTGAAAAACGAAACTGAAACTGCTTTGCTGTTGCTGCAAGGTTGGATAATTAGGCAGGCAGATTTCTTTTTCCTCACCAAAGAAGGTAGGTGCAAACAATGGGAAATTTAGGGAAAAAGAGGAGAGTTCAAGATTTTAAAACACAAAAGAAAAAAAGCTCTATTTAAATAGGGAATTGTAATAATTGAGATACTATTAATTGTATATTTCTGAAAGCAGAAATGGTTAAGTTGTGGTTTGGAGGAATATATGGGGGAAATTATTTGGTTTATTATTATTGGTAAATATAATTAATTGATTTGTAAGAAATTGGATTACATGGAAATAATTGGAATATTCATGTTCATATTGATTAATATACAAAAAAGGTAGTTATATAACTAATTGATTTATATTAAAATGTTGAATTTATATTAAACAACTGTAATATTACATAATTAACCAATGTGAGGATGGATATAAAAATAGATAACAATGGGAAGGGCTATAATATAGAATAGAAGGGAAAAATTGAATTTGATTAAGATTGGAGATGAGGATGAAGGGTAATATTGGTTTTTTACAAAAATAGATGAGGAATAAATATGGCAAAAAGGAAAAATAGAAATTGTAAATTTAATTGAAATGACTAAACACTGTTTAAATTTGTGAACCGGCCAAATACTCTGTTCAAAGAAAATAAATTGTTTGTATGTGTGTTTCTAATTATTGTTATTTATTCATATTTGTTCTCTTTTATTCTTTAAAGTTTAACAATTCATTCTTTTATCTTAATATCTTTATATTTGTTTGGGGTTGGCTTTCTTCCCTTTCATGTTTTTTATTGTACAGCAATCTTTCTCCTCAAACCTACCACCTCTCTCTTTTCTTTCCTTCTTACTTTCTCTTCCTCCCCCTCTTCTTCTCCTCTCTACTTCCTCTTCCTTTCTCCTTCTCCTCCTCTCTTCCTCCCTCTCTTACCCTCCCTCCTACTCTAATTTCCCTTCCCTTCCTTCATCCCTCTCTATTGCTGTATCCTTTTATGCATATGGACTACTCAGAGGGCTGAAAAAGTTATTTTTGACTGGTCCTCGCACTTTTGACCAGTCCTCGAACTTACGACTGTCCTCACATTTTACGTTTTTGCCCTATCTTGTCACCATGGTGAAGAAAAGCAGTTGTGAAATGAGTGACATGGTTGTTAAGAATGCTACAATGGGCATAAATGATGACCAGTCATAAGTGCGAAGACCGGTCAAAAGTGCGAGGACCTGTCAGGGCTGAAAAAGTTATTTTTGACTGGTCCTCGCACTTTTGACCAGCTAGCCACGCCTACACAGGCCTACACAGTCACATGACCAGCTAGCCATGCCTACACAGTCACGTGACCAGCTAGCCACACCCACCCAGTCACATGATTGCCAAGCCACACCCCCAGAACCTGTTGTTAAAAAAATTGAATTCCACCACTGACTAGACCAAACTGGCTCTAGTGATAGTTAATGATCATGATATCCATTCAAAAACCAACTCTTTTAAGCATGGTTTCTGTAAAAAGATTCTAGATAACATTTTCCTTTCGTGAGTAGTGGAAGACACAAAAGGATCATCTATGCTTGTTTACTGCTGTGAGGGAAGTGTTGATTGGCAAAGTGGCACATAGTAGAGCTTGAGAAGAAAATCAGCAGGTAATGCTGGAATTCTTAAGTAAAATGAAACTTAATATAATCAATGTGTATCTTGAACTTCAAAATACAGATTTTAGCAAGGCTAACAGAGTTTTGTAGCAGGAGAAACTAATAGGAAAACAAATACAAGAGTGTCTGAAGTGGAGATATTAAAAGGAAAATCTCAAAGTAATGTAAAAAGTACAAAACAAAAAGAAGAATTCAGATCCAAGGTTAAGAATTACAGTGGTTAGGATTAGGAGTACAGAAATCCTGGTTTGCATCCACCTTCAACCAAAAACTTCATTGAGTGACTTTATATCACTCACTCTCACTTAGCAGGATTGTAATAGAGAAATAGGAAGTTGGTGTACACCAACTTCTAATGAATGACTGCATAAAAAGGAAATAGAGGACATATGCAAGAGTTAAAATAGGCACAGGTCACAAAGAAAGAGAATATACAAATAGCTTGGAAGTGTAAAGATGTTGTCAGAAAGACTGAAACTCAGAATGAGCTGTGATTGAATACCTCTTCCAATCTGTAAATAACAAGGCAATAAGAAGAAACAGTATGGTACCTATTTAATGAAGAAGTAAAATGCTAATAGGTAACAAAGGAAAGATAGAACTGTTTAATTTCTATTTTAGTTAAATCCTCCAACAAGAGGCAATTATGAAGAGGAAGTTGTAGAATACAGATTGCAGTTTAAGATTAATAAAAAACATGGGTGTGGAATACTTACTTTGTGTTCAAATCAGATCAACTGTGTCCTAGGATACTGAAAAAAAATCCTGAAGTTCTATCCATTGACTTCTATCCATTGAAAATCTGGTAAAGTGTCCAACCACTAGAGGATAGCCAATGTATAATTTGAAAGGATCCGCTGGGAAAATTCTGGAATAGATTATAAAGCAATTTATAAACAATTTGGAAATAATTTCTAGGAATGTCATTTGTATAAAATAAAGTTCTGCACAACTGTGTATTTTTGTTTTCTATTCAAATCTGGTAAATTTCTTAGTACATTGTGAGACTGTAATATATATAATGTATGTTGATTTCAGCAAAGTATTTGACAAAGAACTCCATGACAGTCTGATTAGTGAGCTGATTCAGTATAGATTGAATGATAGAGCAATTATATAGATATGCACCTGGCACTAAAGACTAGTCATCACTGATTCTTCATTGAAACATATGGAGCTACTGAATGCCACAAAGGTACCACAAAGGTACTACCAAGTTCTGTATTTTTTACAATAAAAATTCGGAAGACAAGAGTTCATATTTACAATATAAAAATGAGTGGAAAACTAATTTTTAGAAGAGAGAAACAAAATGATTTTGGTATGTTAAAAGGTAGAACCCCAACCACTGTTCCAGTGGACACATCTGAAATTTGGAAAACATATCAAAGGAAGTTTCAGAAACAGCTGTTTTGGGGGATATGACTAGTAAAAAATACTTTGCAGAATCAGAGGCAATTTTAGAAATTAAGGTAATGGCTCAAATGTTCTTTCTGTTGCAGAATACTAGCGGAATGCTTGGTTAGCATTTATTTTATTTTTTTAAAATTAAAATGATCTGAACAAAGTAAGCTCTGCAAACAATGGAATGCAATTTAATACAGACAAATGCAAAGACAGGAAAAAGAAATCAAATATTTAGATGTGGCCTAGGGAATGCCTGAGTAAGTTATAGTACATCTGAAAAAAGATCTTGAAATAGGAGCTATGAAATACTGAATTTGAGTCTATAGCCTAATGGCAAATGCCATTTTAGTGTGTATCAAAAGACAGAAAAATGAGATTTTTCCCAGTGGATTTATAGGAGGGGCACGTGGATGGGGGGAGGGGGTGATATTCATAGAGAATGGAAGATGCCAATGGAAACAAATAAATGGGCAAGATATTTCAAAACTTAACTGCTGAAAAATCTGGACACCTCTGAGAATTGATCAAAGATTTGATTCAGAAGGAATGACACTCTGCTGTATTTTAATCCCTTTTTCTAACATCATCTGTTCTTTCTCAGATTGGAGAGACAACCCATTTTTGAGATTCAGAAAGCAAGTTATAGGGCTAGAACGTAATGGTAAGTTGGCAGAGTGATGTGGGAAAATGCCAGTTAGAGCTGCAAATGACACCATGCATATAGACATGCAAACATGGAACTGGAAAATTGGCACTCGGAGAGCAAATACTGCTCAAATTTAGAGATACTATGCAGTCAGGAAAGCTGGCAATAAAGCAGACGGCCACGGGATTCCATCCTCTGTTGCTTCTTGTCTGGCTGTGAGTAGGGTTTGCGAATCGAGCCATGACAGGAGGGCAGAAATGGAACAGGGAGAGAGAAATGATGAAGGCAGGGTAACACCTGGATTAAAGAGTGCCTGCAGTAGTGGGAAAGAAAATGTAATATTGGCATAGGCCTGCAACAGTTAAGTCTTGTGGCCCCATCAGTAAAGGTTGAAAAACTGTTTAAAGCCAGTCTTTCCTATCCCTTCTCTCTATTCAAACTTCTTTGCAGTCTGCTCCCTAATCTCAAAACAATATTCATTTAGAGATAAAAGTCATTTATGGCCTTTCCATTTTAAAGTATTTGGAGTTGAGGTTCATTTTAGTTTTATTCCCATTCACATACTGCTGGGATTTAAACTGTTTCAGGGAAATCCAAGAAAAAATAATTTAAATAAAAAATGAATGCAGGGCAGCCTGAAGGTGGCTGAAGAATTGTTTCTATTATATAAAAAGCTGCATCATTCTTTTAGGATAGACATGATATGAGACCCAGTTTGATATAATGGTTAAAGGTTCCTGATTAGTAACCACAAGACCTTGAGTTTTAGTGGGACTTCTAGTTCCACTTTTAGGCACAAAGCCAGCTGGGTGACCTTGGGTCAGTCACTCTTTCTCAGTAGGAAGGCAGCCATGGAAACCACTTTCAAAATATTCCAAAGAAAATGTAGGGACTTATCCAATTATAGAGGAATCAACCCTGAATCAAAAACAGAAGATAATAACAGCACAGATTAAGAGGACTGAAAAATCTACAAATTGTTCAACAAACAGTTGATTCAACTGGTCCTGGATTTAAACTTGGATCTCACTGTTCCAGTATGTTAGGGATTTTTATTGGCATTGTTTGTTCAGAATTAGGATCCTTTCTGAGAATATAGAATTCCCAGGATTAAATTGGTAAGAGTGTTTGCAGCAATGGTCATTGGCTTTAAGGTGGCAGACACAATCAACTGAAACCCTTCTGCTTTTTACATAAGTGCAATGCATATGACACACATTAAAAAGAAATGCAGCTTTGTTCACCCAAAGCTTTGTTGCCCATCATTTTAAAGCCAGTGATTCTTGCTGTGGCTGTAGCTGTATAAGAATTCAGAATCTTTACATTTCCATTGAACAGAAGGCTGGATGCAGCTGAAAAATCTCTGAATAATTTATTTTACCTATGGATCACTTCCACCAGGCAAAAACAAGTATAGTTAGACAGTAAGGTGAGCCTTGAGAAAAAGGCAGGGTGACAGAAGCAGATTGGTAGAGACAAAAGTATGGTGGAGATAGGAACAGGAGAAGCAAGAAGAGCACTGTATTCCACAGCTCAGATGTATAGCAATGACACTAGCACTTAGACTTATATACTGCTTTACAGTCTTTTACAGCCGTGTCTAAGTGGTTTACAGAGTCAGCATATTGCCCCCAACAATCTGGATCCTCATTTTACTGACCTTGGAAGGATGGAAGGCTGAGTCAACCTTGAGCTGGTGAAAATGGATCTGCTGGCAGTCAGCAGAATTAGCCTGCAATACTGCATTCTAACCACTGTGCCATCAAGGCGCTTTAAGTATTAGCATTAAACTAAAAAGTTTAGAGAAATCCAGGAAGCTGAGTTTTAATGCTGTTAGAAGCTTGACACGAGCAAGGTTAGATGCCTTCCTTCCACAAATATATTTTCAGTCTTAGTTCTTAAAAGCAAGGCTCATTTTGTATAATCTTAAAATAGTACAATACTTATTTGGAGATAAAACTTGTTCACAACCTTGGTTTCTAATCTTAAAGCAACAGCATTTGGAAAATTGCCCTTTGGCAGACCTGCTCTCTCTCGCTCTCTCTTCCCAGAAAGAGCAAATGAGTGAAAGGCTGCAAATGGGCCTTGTTCCAAACAGTCATTAAAAAAAATGTATTGGTTTTGGGAAAAAGGACTATTCATAGTCTCTCACACAGTTTTGAGAGATTGAAAACCATGTTCCTGCATGATCATGTTGTGATCCTGCCATATTTGGTTTTGGGATGCCCCCACACTCTAGAGCAGTGTTTCTCAACCTTGGCAGCTTAGCAAGATGTGTCGACTTGAACTATCAGAATTCTCCAGCCTGCTAGGCTGGAGAATTCTGGAAGTTGAAGTTCACACTTCAACATTTAAAAGTTGCCAAAATTGAGAAGCACTGCCCCGGGGAGTCCTAGATTACACCTGCACATCTTTTGAGAAGTAAGCATGAATAGGCTTTGCTATGTGCATTATTTTCAGTTGGCTACCTTAAACTTAAGGAGCCGCTTCCATTGCTCACAATGAGGAGTGATGTTTTTTTGGCTGCTACTAAAGAGTCCTACCTTTCCTCCCCTTTGTTGGTGCAGTCGTTGACTAGAATGCTATTTACATTCATATACGAACATATGCTGATAGGATTCCCATCCAGCAAAGTGGGGTCCTGTCTTCCACTTTTGTTCATCCTAAACTTAAGCCTCCTGGCCATTCCTGGTCATCTTCAACTGCTGCATAAAGCTAGTGCATCTATAGATGCAGCCCTCTAGGCAGCGATCCATATGTCAGCAAACACACATATCTGATAATGCACATACCTACTTACCGAACAATGGCTCCAGCACCCAATACCCTTGCTCAGTCCCATCACTGTATTTTATCTTAGTGAATGCTGAGTAGGACTCTTGCACACATGTCCTTAAATACAGGCCTCAAAGAAGCTCTTCATCCACTGGAGTAACATCAGGAAACATCCTGGCTAAGTAAGATTGTGCCAGCACTTATTAGGTGAGCCTTAAAAAGCAGCTTAAGAGAAGAGGTCTTTGTTTATCTAAAACAGTTCTTTGGGTAGCTAAGCGCAGATCACTTAATAACATGTTAAACATAAATACAAGTTTAAAATTATAATACCATCTAGTTGAAAAGATACCTACGTTTTAATTCCAACTTTATATCTAAGGTAGTTATTTTTTCATATTGATAGCTTGTCTATGGAGCAACCAATAACAACTATGATGTTAAAACAGGATTGTATCAGTTATAAAAGGCATATTTCAAAAAATATGAGCCGATGACTTTAATGTTCTGAGCACAGGGATTATCACATCTGTAGAAGTTTTGTTAAATTGGCTCTTTAAGAATGCAATGGGGATGTTATGCTTTGTTATAGTAAATGCTGTATAGAATTTTGGAACAAAGGACAAATTGAGATGCCTTGGAGTTGAATGATCCCCTGTATAATTCAGTTCCAACTGATTGAATTTTATTTAGCTTATCCTGGTATCCCATGCTGTTCATTCATTTCTACCTGCTCAGAGTGATCCCTTGAAGTGTCCTGCCTCCTATCCCATATCTTATGTGCCACTGCAAGGCAAGGATGCAGTAGAAGAAGTGATAATAGTGCCTATTGATGGAGAAGACCAGGGTTACCTGGATTACATGATGGAACCTCCCTGCTTCACTAAGCATACTATCCGTGTTCCATCAGGTATTAATTAAGCGTGCTTATGTTTAACTTCCAAATCCAGAAACTGTCCAAACTCAGAGTGCTTCCACGATAAGAAAGGGCAAGAATTGGGGATGTAATATTTTTGGAAGGTGGAAACATAAAGAAGTATTTTACTCTTGTCAGCCAAATTCTACTTCTGGCACTAGCTGTATAGATTGCTGTTGCCTTAGCAAGTATGTCAGCATACTGATAGTGCTATAATGCCTTGCTTTTCCTCCTTCACTTGTGATTTTTGCAGTAAGAACAGATCTGCCACCTACAAGAAATGATGCTACACAGTTCTCCTGTCTATGTCCAACTTCCATATTTAGGAAACTAGTAATGCTACATGAATACAGAATGGTCTTGATCCACTGAGGCAAATATGAAGAGGAGCCCTTTCATGTTCAGAAAGTAAATAATTCCCCATGGACAGTACAGCTTTTAGAAAGGTCCCCATTCATAACCCATTCAGCATCATCAGTTATAACACTTGTTGTTGATATGGTAGAACCATGAGATCTGTTTCCCTTACCATTTGCAGCCAAGAGTGTTCATGCCATCACTTTGTCATCTCTATTACTTCCATCTGTCTTAATTCTTTTTGCAGACTTCCCTAGTAAAATAAAAGCTTTATATGGCCACTAACTAGTGTCTATTTTCTTTCATAGGAAGAAAAATTCTGCCCTGCAAACTAGAATTCTCCCTCCCTTTCTGCCTCTCTTCATCTTTAGATTGAAAAAAGTTGCATTGGTTTTGCCCTCAGGACATAACATACAGTAGTTATTTGTGAGTGCATATGTTGGACCACAACTGTAGTACAAAAAGTAATGGCTTTGTGCCACTCACATCACAATGACACTAAAATAATACTATACTTCTAGGAGGCAATACAGAACAAATCTGAAAAATGTAAACCTAAGAATAGAGTCAAGCTGAAATTGTGTGTATATGTGTATGCACGCACACACATACTTGCTTACAGAAGTTACAAGGTCTATGATTGAAATACAGGCAATTCCATTAATAAATAATAGAGCCAATTTTCCCTTGCCATTTTGTGAAAACTTTTTCTGGGAGGACCAGAAATAAGAAGCTTAATAAAGCAATACCTATTATTTTAACTGGATCAATTTGACTCAGGATATTGAAACAATTTTTATTCAACACTTTATTTTTCAATAAAGTAATAACATTACTACTGTGCTAAATACTAAGTACTTTACTAAATGTCTTTTAGGATTTTTGGTAAGCTTATATTGAAATATTTAAAAGATGTATATACCAGTGGTATTTCTAAAATATTGTATATGCTTTTTGTATTTTGTGCGGTGTACAAATGCACAGCAGTTGGATTTTTAAAAAATTAAGTCTGATACTTCTGCAGTATCTTATAAGCTTTTTCAATTAGATAAGATGAATGTGCTGCAACTCATCTCCTAGGGTTGTTTTGTTGTGGGAAAACAGGAGGAGGGAGAAGTGTTAGGCATGTCCACCACCCTGAGTTACAGTAGTGGCCAAAATTGTGGAAACCTTTTGGGAAAAGTTTATTTTTGAGGTTTGATGGCTAATAACACCATTTTTTTTTGGAGAAGTACCATAAAATTATATATCAATGGAAAGATAATTTAATCAAGAATGTAATGCAACAAAGTTTGTTAAATTATTTGTATTCTATGAAACGTTATAGCCAAATAACCAGAAAAAGGAAGCACAACTTGCCTAGGTTGATATCAGGTAGCTTTCCTTCATCTGATTGTAGCCAATGAACATGAATGTTTAGAGACCCAATCAGGTGTTATCTTGTTTTGGCAATGAGCCAATCAGATTGCAGTAGGATTCAGTTATTGATGTCATGTATTGAAGCTGAGAGGAGGACATTTGTCAGTGTGTTATATGATTGCTATCAAGTTGGTTGGGTTTTATTGTGTTCTTTCATTTAGTTTTTTTTTTAATTTTTATTTATTTCTTTACAACAAAATATTTATTCGCACACAGATCGCGACGGGATCTTTACAGAATATATTAACTTCAGTCAAGATATACAAATAAAAAAAAATCTACACTAACCTTATCCTTTTTTTATTCTATTATTCAACCAAGTATACCATTGGTCCCAGCACTGAAAATATACGGAGTCCTTTTGATCTCTCAAAATTTTTGTTAACCTGTCAGCTTCCGCATATTCGATAATTTTCCCCAGAATCAGGTCTTCAGCCGGTAGGTCTTTCCCCTTCCAATGTTGAGCAAAACATATTCTTGCTGCGGTTGTGATATATGTAGTCAAACACCATATATTCGTGCCTATCTTATCTGGCCTAATATTTAATAGATAGTATTCAGGTTTCAATTGTAATTTATATCCCGTGATTTCTAATATCCACCTCTGTATAGATCTCCAAAATTCGATTGCCTTAGGACAGATCCACCATACATGATAATAAGTACCTATCTCCCCACACTTCCAACAATTTGGGGAGAGTCCTGGAAACATTTTGGCTAATCGAGCGGGAGGGAGATGCCATCTATACACCATTTTATACAAGTTTTCTTTATAAGTAGTTGCCATCAGAAATTTCAATTGTTTCGTCCAAATTTCTTCCCATTTTATCAATTCAATTGAGTAACCAATATTTCTCCCCCAGGCAATCATTGAGTCTTTAACAATCTCATCCCCTATCCAATAAGTTATTAAGAATTTATAGATCTTAGATAGTATACTTTCCTCCTTTCCTAATATAATACTATCTATTTCTTGCTGGGTCATATCTATACCACTTTTTTCCTTGTCTTTCTTATATTTAGAGCTAATCTGGGCATAAAACCACCAATCCAGTTTTATTCCTTGAAGCTCTAACTCAGTTCTTGTTTTTAAGCAGCCTTGGGCATCCAACAGTTCCCAATAGGATAGGTGTTTTTCTCTATTATAAAGCGAACTATATGTTGTAGCTTCTAACGGGACCAACCAAGAAGGAGTTGAAAAGTAGAGTTTACCCTTAACTTTCCTCCATGTATCAATTAGAATATTCCTTACATAATGTCCTGCAAAACTTATATGTTTTTTAACCTTATCTTGCCGAAGAAAATAGTGCCAACCCTGTTGTAACCCCGAACCTTCCAGAATCAACAACCGTCTTCTTCTCAGTAGAATCCATTCCCTTACCCAAACTAAATTTGCAGCCTGATAATAATATTCCCATTTTGGTAAGCCAAATCCCCCTCTTTCTTTCACCTCTTGAAGCATTTTAAGTTTAATTCTGGGCTTTTTATTTTGCCAGATAAATTTGAGAACACATTGATTTAACTTTTTGAAAAAAATATTGTCTAATCTAGCTGGTGCTGTATAAAATAAATATGTCCATTTTGGGAGGACATAGGATTTTATAATCGCGATCCTACCTAGTAAAGACGTCTGAAGGTTCTTCCGTTTCTCTAAATCCTGTTCTGTTCGCTGGAGTAATTTCAAATAATTATCTTCTTTAATTGTTGTGCATTTAGCTGATAATATAATACCTAGGTATCGTAATTTATTGACAATTTGGAATCCCAAATTCGCTTCTAATTCCTTCCCCTGCATTATTGTCAAATTTTTAGTAATAACCTTAGTTTTTTCCTTATTTACTTTTAAACCCGCTACATTTCCATATTTTCCTAATTCATTAATCAAATTTGGACCCGATAAAATGGGGTCTTCCAATATAAATACTATGTCATCAGCGTATGCTTGTACCTTATATTGTTGGTTTTTAATATGCAATCCTTTTATCCCCGAATTACGCCTAATTTCCCTCAATAAAGGTTCTAATGTTAAAATAAATAGCAACGGGGTTGCTTTCTAGTTCCTTTCTCAATGCAGATTTGTTCAGAAACATCTCCATTAATTAGAATCTTAGCAGACTGTTTCGAATAAATTGAACGAATTGCCTGAATAAACCTTTCCCCGAATTGCATATATTGTAATAAACCCACTAAAAAATTCCAACTCACTCGATCAAAGGCCTTTTGCGCATCCACAAAGACCAAAGCCAATTGTTTATCAATATGGGTTTCATAATGTTCCAAGACGTTCATAATTATTCTCACGTTATCTCTAATCTGCCTACAAGGAAGGAAACCATTTTGATCTTCATGTATAAAGTGATTTAGGAAACCTTTTAGCCTTTCTGCTAGCACTGCCGCAAATAATTTGTAATCTGCATTAAGAAGAGAAATAATTCTGGATCAGGGATAGGTCACTGCTTTCCTTCGGCAAGAGGGTTATTAATGCTTCTGACCAGGAATTGGGAATCTGTCCCTCCCGGATTACCCCATTAAATAGGTCTGTCATATAAGGACTTAAGACTTCCCAAAGTGCCTTGTAGTATTCTGCCGTCTTTCCTGTTCTTTCATTTAGTGAGTTTGTAAAATGTAATAACATTAAAGTGACAAAGAGTTGACTGGTCGCCCAGAAAGTGATGTAAAATAGTATTATTAAGTGAACAAGGCTTCAGTTATAAAGAAATTAGAAGAAAAATTGGTGGACACCTAACCAAAGATGGCATTTCTAAGTTTTTGAAGAGGTATAAGGAGACTCAGTCATTACAAAACCACACTGGTAAAGGCAGGAAAAGTTGCGCAACAACAAGTGATGATAGAAGAATTAAGAGACTGTGCCTATGTGACAGAAGAAAATCATCTGGGTGTTTACAAGATGAAATGGCGCAATGCAGTGTGAAGTTGAGTGCAAGGATTGTTTGGTGCAGACTGCAGGAATTTGGCCTAAAATCTAGAATTCCACGAAAAAAGCCACTTTTATCTCTCAAACAAAGGTTGAAAAGCATTACATTCTTGATTAAATTATCTTTCCATTTATATATAATTTTATGGTACTACTCCCAAAAAAAGTGGTGTTATTAGCCATAAAATCTCAAAAATACACTTTCCCCAAAAGGTTTCCACAATTTTGGTCAGTACTGTACTTATAAACTAATAAAGGCAGGATAAAAAACAAGTGTAATAAATTTTCCTCTTTTCTCCCCTGTGATTTTATTAGTGATGCATAATGATGTTGTTAAAATATCTATTATTAAACTGAATAAGGGTGACAATAAATTTTATTTTATAACTCTCAAAATCAGAACTTCCTTTGTAAGACAGTTATTCTTATCCATACCTTTGTGGATTGATAAATCTGATGTTTACAAAATATTTGGCAGATTATGTTTTTGTAATGTTATTTTCATAAATAATCCATCTGCAATTTAAGGCTTCAAATATATCTAATGAACATATTAATAAGAGGAATAAATTGATTTTACAGAAGTTTATAATATTTAACAATTTTTAATAGGATAGTATATTATATATAAACAATTCAAGGGTATTTTAACACCAGAGTTCTTATTCATATGTAATTCAGTATATTAAAGAGATCTTCCAACAACCTGGCACAATTCCAATTCCTCTTATTCTCAAATCAAGAACACATAAAATGTAACTTAATTAGTCCATATATATGGACTAACTTAACTTTCTTTCTTTACTATATGCTCAATTAATAGCTAAATCATTTAAAATTAGTAATAAATAAGACCATACTAGACCACTCAGGTTTTATTCCCTAGACAACTGTAGGATTTTTTTTGGAATTTCCACCTATCTACCCCCGCCCTCTCTTCGCCAGTCACCCCTGTTTCACCTCCTTTAGCGGCCCCGGCCCTAGCCCTGCTTCCTCCCCCACCACTGCCTCTTTGTTCGGGCTGCTTACCTTCCACGGCAGCTGGTCCAGAGTCTGGAAGGCAAGATGACCGGAGTTTTCAGTGGCCCCCAGACAGCCGCTGCTGCTGGAAAGTGGCTGGCAAAGAAGCCTACCTTGCTTGCATCTGATCTAAATTTGCTAATCTTATTTTCCAGTCTAATCTTCCATTTTTGTGGTACACTATTTATTTTTTTCTGTTGATTTTGCATCCCAGATATTCAGTTATATTATAACTGCAGGTGTGCTGTACATTAGTTGGTTTGTTTCATGCAGTGAGTTGGTGCTTACGCTTGATATTGCAGTATTTGCATCTTTTAATGCTTGTGCTAGCTGTTTCTTTGGCACAAGCTTCAATGCAGGCAACCTTATTCCAGGGGTGAAATCTAATTTTTTTTGCTACCGGTTCTGTGGGCGTGGCTTGGCGTGGCATGGCTTGGTGGTCATATGACTGGGTGGGCGTGGCCAGTTTGACGTCATTCACGTCACTCACCATTAGAGCCAGGAGCTCCACATTCTGACACAGAACAGAAGCACATTCTGTCTTTCACAGAATGTCACAGAAGCCAGGAGCTGCACAAAAGTACATTCTGCCTTTCTGAAAACCCCAATGCTTGACTGCCCAGGTGAACCTCGGAGCCTTCTCTTGCCCTGCTCTTCATCCTGGAGGGCCGTGCATCCCCCCCAGTCCTCCGTACAAACCACCCACCCCGTTTCTGCAAAGAGAGCGCCTCCCCCTTGCAAGGCAATCCAAAGAGGGGAGGGGGATGCTGCTGAAAAAGCCGCCTTCCACCTGGGCCGCCTCCTGCAGCCAAACGTGCCTAGCCTTGCTTGCCCTTTCCTCAAATGGGCTGTGCATGGGGTGCTTGGAGAGAGAGAGAGCAACACAGCTTTCCAACCTCTGTTTGTGTATGTGTGTGTGGGGGGGGGATCTGAAGCCAAGGCACCCAAACTTCTGGCAGCGGCGGGGGCAGCTTCTGAGCAGCCAGCTCCACCTGACCTACTCCTTGAGTCTCGCCATTCTCCTTGCCCCACCTCCACCCCACTCAAGCAGCGGCTTCCCTGCTCAGCCCCAACAAGCTATGCATCTATGGTGCCCGCACCAGTATCCTGAGAAAGATCATCGCTTGCAAGCAGACAAGCAGAGGTAGCAAGCGTACGCTGTGCTGTGGGAAAAATGAGAGGTCCTGTTGTCCCGCAGAGTCTGCCGCTGCTTGAGTGGGGTGGGGTAGGGGGACGAGGAGAACGGTGAGACTCAGGGAGTAGCTCAGGTAGAGCTGACTGACTCAGGGCTGCTCATAAGCCGCCCACGCCGCTGCCAGAAGTTTGGGTGCCTCGGCTTCAGATCACTCCCTCCTCCCTTCCTCCCTCCGTCACACACACACACACACACACAAAAAAACAGAGGTTGGAGAGCTCTTTTGCTCACTCGCTCTCCAAGCGCCCCATGCACAGCCCATTTGAGGAAAGGGCATGCACGGCTGGGCGCATTTGGCTGCAGAAAGAGCCGCAGCGCAGTGGGGTTGTTTTGTTCACTGAGGTGGTACTTCGGGAGGGCAGGCGGACATCTGCAGCTGACAACTATAATGAATATGTCCACCTGCCCTCCTGAAGCACCACCGCGGCGAACAAAACAACCCCATTGCTATGGATGCATAGCTTGTCGGGGCTGAGCAGGGAAGCCACTGCTTGAGTGGGGGTGGGGCAGTAAGCTGCTAGCTCCTTCCCTGCAGCCCTGCCATGCTTGCCTGCCTTCCACGTGGACTTTTGCTTGCCTGCCTTCGCAAGCTGGCCACCGGGATGCCAGGAAGGCAGCATGGAAGGCAGGCAAGCATGGCAGGGCTGCGGGCCGTGGACCAGTTTGGGGGCGTGGCCAGCCAGCCATTGCTCCCGGTTCGGTGAACTAGCCTCAATCTCCACTACCTACTCGCCCGAGCTGGTTCGAACTGGGAGCATTTCACCCGTGCCTTATTCTGACGTTTTTGTGCTGTTCTAGATGCTAAGTTATTCTTTGTTTTAGTTCTTTTACTTCTTTTGTTACAGGGTTTTGTTCTTCCTGTGGCAGAGGAGTGGGTGCCTGGTTTCTAAATGAAAACAATTGTATATCTCTTTTGGATTCTTCTACTACCAACTTTCCCTGGTTTGCCTTTACATTCTGAATTACTTCTGGCAAGGCTTTGATTTCTTTGCCCTGGGTGAACCTTTGCAGTTCTTTCAATTCTGCTTCTGTGAATACTTTATTTCTATTATAAATCGACCTTGATCTGCTAGCCTCTGTTTTGTTATTTCTGATTCTGGATGTTGTTCTTTCCAGACTGGTGCATTCTTTTCAAATATCCTCTTCTTGTTGGGCTTGCTCTGTTATAACAGATCATTATTTCTTTGTTTTCAATCACTGTATATTTGCGACAAGTTTTCTTCCAGTAGTTCTGCAGCTGTTGGTCCTGGTTGCTCAGCCAACAGTCCTGAGTCCTGTAGCCCATTTTTCACTAGATATCCAGGAACTCCAACATCTAGCATGGACCTTGTTAACCCGGGAGACATCCGAGCTGATATGGCTTTCTGAAATTTACGTTTCACCATATTTTTTATGGGAGAGACACTCTTTGTCTGACTCCTCTGATGAGACCTGTCCAGTATGGTTGAACCTCTGGCATAGCTCTCATCTTCCTCAGAGCACACAAGCCCCACAACCACATCAAGGTAGTGGCTCACTGGGGGATGATGATGATGATGATTAATTTGGGGAGCGGGAGTTGGCAGATTACATTGTGTTGCTGTTTTTCTTGATCTTCTTTTGATTTCTTGCCTAGAGTTACAAATTGCAATTGAAACAATCTGTAAAATAGTTAAATTGATTGATTGACTGCAGGATTTTTTTAGTCATTTGATTTTTTTTGTCAGTGGGGGGGGGAATAATTATTTTGATTCAGACCTGTTGTGATGTGCTTTGGCCAAGAGTAAGAAAAATATCATTAAAATCATAAGAATTATGCTTGTCACCTTCAGTTAAATTATATTAACAGTAAGTAGGTGTTTGTAATGCAGACTTTTGAATAATCTAAAATTGGCTGAATTAGTCTAATCCCATACAGATTTGTGTCACAGAATGCCAGGATCTGCAAATAAGTAAATAATGCACATATAAGAGAAAATTGAATGTGAATTTATACTTCTGCAGAACACACTTTTTCATGAAGGCATTTTACTGCTAGTTGTGTTCTCATTGCTTACATTTTGCCCATGTTCCATCCTCTGGTAATGTTTGCTTTTAAAGGCAATAGTCTTCGGTTTTTCTTTAGTATTTGAAATAGTGATTCTTTATGGATTCTGAAAGACCACATAATTCAGAACTCGGTATTCTATAAGAAATTTGGAAGAAGACAATTTTAATAGCATTCTTTCTGGGAATATTGTTTTGAAAAAAAATACATGATGCCCTTGAAAATCTAAAGGAATATGAGAATAAAAGCTCCTTTAGTATCTTTACCTGGATTCTAAATGCCTGTGAGGCATGTCCTGGTAAATACTAGTTCATGAAAAGGACAATTTTCATTGGAAGAATGGAAAAATCATTTTTTTAAATCCAGTTTTTACGATTTGTGCATATGCTGTTATAAATTCTTTAAAACAGGTTGGGAGTTGGGAGTTCTTTTTCAAGAAACCGAGTTGATTAGAACTACCAAAAAGATTAAATATAATTTGAAAAGAAATAACTACAAAGTTTAAAACGAAAATAGTTTTTTAATATATTTAATTGCTTACAATACTTCTGAATCTAATTCCCAGACGGATTACAAAAGACAGTTTTATGGTAAACAAGTGGTTGTGTAAAGAGCTATCTCCAAATTAAAGTCCTAATTGTATAATTCATATATCATACTATGTATTTTTTTTTCTCTGTAGCTTGCAGTTGTGAGGATTCAGCCAGCTGTAGTTCATTCAAGAAGATGAAATTAAACAAACCTGAAAAAAAGTTTGAAAGAATTCTGTGCTGTTTGTGAACATCTCATGAATACATATTTGAATCAACAGTTGGAATAGCTATAGTTTTATAGCTATAGCTAACATTTACTGTCTTTTGAACTTGTGTGTGGAAGGTGTCCTTTTTGTGTACAACATGATGTTTAGCCATGTTTTCATTTGGTACCTTTTTTCTAGGGATAGATTCAAGGATAGGAAAATTTAAGTGGACTCCTATAATACATGTTATTTCTATAAATAATCAAGGTGAATTCTTCTAAGGTTAACTCAGTTTTATATGCTTTAGCTAGTCACAGTAAAAATGGATGGCATTTAGGCTTTCAAGAGTTTTAAAAAATGTTACTTAATAAATATTTAAATGTGCTTTACTTTATTTATATTTAAGTTCATTTAATGGTAAATGGTTCCATATGAAAGTTAGATTTTGCCCAGGTGCCGCTTTTAGGAGAGTGGCCACTGGTACATCACTCAAGGATGTTTCTTACCCAGAACAAATTGCACATCCCTGACAATATTGTGATGGGCTCAGTTTTTCAGTCTATTTCTGTCATAAACCAATGCAAAATATATAGAATTACTGAAGAATAAGAATTTAATGTATACTATAATATTGACTGTGTATGTGTCATCAAGTCAGTGTTTGCCAACTTAGATTTTCTTCAAGACAGAAATTTGTTGCAACTTGATTCTTCATATCTTTCATTGATGCACCAATCACTACTGCAGTTGAGTTTATCTTCTGTGCTATTGTCCTCTTTTTCTTTTTTCTTACACCATTCCCAGAATTACAGACTTCTTTAGATATACCGTGTTTCCCCGAAAATACGACATGTCCTGAAAGTAAGGCCAAGCCTGATTTTTGGGGTGGGAGTAAATATATGCCCTCCCCCGAAAATAAGCCCCAGTGAAGGGTTGGGTGTGGGCAGCAAAGAAGGTATCCCTTCTCTTCCTCAGTCAGCTAATGGCAACTGGGCTCCTTAATGGCAACCCGGGGATCAGCTGAGCTGATTGGAAGCTGCCCCAGTATTCTTGGCACTTGCCAGCCTCCCATCCATCCATCCATCCATCCCCCTCACCTGAAAACTCCTGCCCCGCTCGCAAGAGAGCAGCCGTCCACCACTTGGTGTACACCCAGTGGACACTCCCCCCTCTGGCCAGGTAGAGTGCCACTCTCAGATCGAGCGGTATTCCAGAATCACAATGTGGGTGAAGCTGGTGAGCACCAGGTCCTTGAGGAGTCTGCGCCCCTGTCATCACAGCACTGAGGATGGCTTCCTCTGCAGCTTCCAAACCCTGGCTGGAAGTTGCTGGAAGTGGAGAAGAGGCCAGTTGGGCCAGCCGCCTGCTGCCAAGTCTTTGAGAGCCAGGGCAGAGAGTCATCTGGCAGCCAGGGCAGAGAGGCGGCGAAGGGTGAAGGGAGCCGTAGCCCCGCATGGGGATCCATGCCGCCGCCATCCCAGCACTGAGGATGGCTTCCTCTGTGGCTTCCAAACCCTGGCTGGAAGTGCAGAAAAGGCCGGTTGGGTCAGCTACCTGCTGCCGAGTCTTCCGGGAGCCGGGGCAGCTGCATGGACCTGGAACCATAGAGCAGGAAGTCCGCTCTATGGTTCCAGACAGTTTACAGACTGTCCAGTCTGACCACCAGTGTCAGATTGGACAGGGGAGACCTATATCTTTATATATTCAAAATCATATTATGAAAACTGATTGGATTTCTTCTCCATTCGCTTAACTTTGAACTTGCACTTGAGCAAGATCTGTTCCTCAGTCAGCCCCTGGTCATGACTTTCTGTTATAGCTGGTCTTCTATCTCCAAGTGCCAATAATACAGTGAACTTAATATGTGTATACTCCTGTCTGGTGATGTCTATGTATATAGGTTCTCTTTTGATTGTTGGACTAGTCTTAGCAATGGATGATTTATTGTATTGGCAGAAATAAATTGTTCTGCTTTGTTTTGTTTCCTAGATACTAAAGTCCAACTATACTTTCCCCTTTAATATTTTCAATTTAGACATGCCAGTTTCCAGCAACACATCCTGCTTGCATGTTCTGTCAATTTCATATTGAAGTTGACCATAAAACTTTTCAACCTTCTCTTTCTGCATCAGGAATTGGAGCAAAAACCTGGATAAGCATTGTATTTACTTGCGCTTCTCACTAAAGTGATCATCCACTTCCAGCATCTATATAGATTTTTGCTTTATCTGGGCAGCTGGAATGACCTTCATGCCTTAGGTCACAGGTGTCAAATTCGATCGAGTCACATGACATCACATGATATATTGTGACTTTTTTGCCTTTGTGGAACCAGGGTTTAAAAATATAAAATAATTTAAATTAAATGCATTATTTAAAAATGCATAATAAACACTAACAGGAAAGAGTTGAAATATAGGTGTCAGTGCAAATGTTACTTCTAAGCATATTGGTATACATTGGTATAGCACCTGTGATCAGATTCTGAAATGGTTTACAGCATAAATACAATTAATACATAAATACAAAATTAAATCAAGATATTACTCGAACTTAATGTCTAGTTTTACAGGTAGTTCTCGACTTATGGCTACAATTGAGCTCCAAATTTCATTGCTAAGCAAGACAATTAAGTGAATTTTGCCCCATTTTCTGACCTTTCTTGCCACAATTGTTAGTGAATCATTGCAATTGTTAAATTAGTAACATGGTTGTTAAGTGAATCTTGTTTCCCCATTAAATTTGCTTGTCAGGAGGTCACAAAAGGTGACCATGTAACCCCAGGACACTGCATCATAAATACATGTCAGTTGGCAAGCACCCAAAGTTTGATCACATGACTATTGGGATGCTGCAATGGTTGTGTGAAAAGCGGCCATAAGTCACTTTTTTCAGTGCCGTTGTAACTTAAAACAGTCACTAAACAAATGGTTGTAAATTGAGGGCTACCTGTATTTAGTAATTCATTATTAATCACCATTTTTTTTCTCCAGGCAGCCAATTTCATATATATGTTTATCCTTACATTTAAATTAATAAAATCCAGTGAATTTCTTAGGTTAAAAGAAAGATTCATTCAGTTTTATATCAACTGAAGAATTTGGGACTCATCAGGCCCAGTATGGATTGTCAATTCAGGTTTCTAACGGCAAAGAAATAGCCTAGTAGTTTACCCAAACACTATTCAGAGTCTTCAGATTTTTATTAATGATGGATGATAGCATATATACTGGTAGAAAGAATTGTGAGATGATATTTAACAAGCACTACTAGAAGACATTAATTAGAGAGAAACTCTGAAAGACATTGTTAAAGGAATTTGAGTTACAACTCTATAAAGTATTAAAAAAATTGAGACTTCTTAAGTAGGATATATTATTTCGTGAACAGATAAATATTAGATTAAGTTAATGAAAGTCTAGAACAAATGAATCTAACATGAACCCAAAGTGGATGAATCTGATATAGAAAACATAAACAAACTGGACCAATCTATGTAATTCTTAGCTTTAGTAGTAAAGATGCCTTTGCGATCAATTTTCCAGAACGCTGCTACTACACTCCAGCATAGGGTTAAATCCTCATCTCTGCCAGCAACTGAGAGAACCTTTATTTAAATAACTTCCTACTCTGTGCTCTTACCACGCCCCTTTTGCACTCAGTTCCTCAGTCTTTCTCTCAGTTGCTGCCAGACTGAGAGGGTTTTTCTCTGTGCTCCGAGGTAAGCGTTAGGCCTTTGTTTATTTTTGATTAGCCCCTTCTTTATTTTCGGTTTGGTAAGGTTTCCCTTTTTTTTTTTTTTTTGTAAATTGGATTGTTTTGCCTCCCTGCCTGCCTGCTGTTAGCTGGGTTCGTGCCTGGGTATCCGGGTCGTCCCAGCCAGCGCCTGCGTGCGCTCACAGCCGCCGGTTTCTGTCCCCTCGGGGCGGATCCGGCTGATTAAGAACTGCCGGTGGATTCGGATGAGGACTGCGCTCCCCACCCCACCCCACACCGATTGCTTGGGGAGAGAGCTGAGCGGCGGGGCATTGCAAACGGCGGTTAGCGGGCGCGCTACCGCCATGGAGCCTCTCAGACGACCGTCCTGTCAGGTGCCTGCGGGCGGCGTCTCGGCAAGCCACTTGATTGCTGCGTGGGATCCGTTCCGGCAATTATAAGGTTTGCGGAGGGCGCGGCGTGGCTGAACATCGCTCGCCACCCTCCTGCGACGGGGCAAACGGCCGGAGACCCTTTCCACGTGGCGACCTAGGGAGAGGCGCCAGAGGGGTGCGGCGGAGGCCGTTGGAGAGCGTGCGGGACTGCAGCATCCCCGCGCTGTAGCCGCGCGGCCGCCATTTTGATTATCGGGCGGCCGCCATTTTGTCTGACCTCGTGGGGCGGCCCGGCTCACATAAGATTGTTCACCTTCAGGGGGCCCATTCTGTGGTGTCTAAAGGCGTGTCACCGCTCGCACCTTCTCCCAAGACAGGGAGATTTAATTGGCCCCACCAGCTGTTCCCCCCTGTTGGCTGGGGGGGGGGGGGTGACTTAAAGGCTATCTGCCCTGCAAAGCCAGCCTTCCTGCCTGGCCCGGGCTAGGGCCCTGAAGTGACTAAGCCCTCTGTGACCCAAGTTGTAGGTGGTCTGTCCAGTCACTTTCTCTGGGAGGAAAAATTCGCCACTGTCCTTAATCCAGAGAGTTCTGATTGAATGATTATATAAATAAATAAATTAAAAAAAAATAGCCACGCCCCCTGGTCACATAGGTGGGCGCCTGGCTTTTATGATGGCGGATTCATCATTTTCCTCTGACGTGGAGCAGGAGGCCAGCCCGGTCAGAACAAGCAAGTCTCGAAAAAAACAGCCGGCCAAGCGGTCCAAGGCGGGAGGCCACAAGTCCCGGTCTTCTAAGTCGTCTTCTTCAGCGGACAAGGACGAGCTCCGTCGTCATAAGGCCTTGGAGAAACAATGCGAGAAGGCCAGGCTGGCTTCTGCTTCCTCGTCAAGCCGGGACACAGGGCTCGCGCTTCAGACTTCTTGCACTCCCCAGGATCCGGAGCGAAGGGCGGTCCAACCCAGGCCATTGGCGTTGCAGAGGGGCGTGTCCCAGTCGATGCCGGACGTCTCGTTAGTGGGTCTGGATCCCCCACCACCTCCACGACGCCAACCGTCTGCCACTTTCACACCTACGGCTGCGGGGCTTCGCTCTGCGGATCAGCCTCCGCCCCCTCCTCAGTATGATTTCCAGTCGATGCTTTCCACCGCTTTGGCATCTATTATGGCGGCTGGCGCTCAAACAGCGGCAATGACTTCCCCTGCGGGGACTGCCTCTGGAGGGTTGGGGACTGCGGGATCTCGCAGGGCCCGCTCCCCGTCCCGTATGGACTCTGATTCGTCTGAGACTTCGGATCAGGAGGAGGAGGCGCCAGAGGAACTCAAATTTTCGGAAGATAAAGACCTACCGCCTGACTCCCGGGCTTTCACGGGTTTGTTCCGGCCCGCATTATTCAAGTCCCTGCTCCACAAGGCCCGACAGACAACCAATTTGGGGTCGGTGGGGGCTCAACCCCTGGCGTCCCAACCCGAGCCTGGCCCGCACGATGCCTTGTTCAAACAAGTAAAGCAGGAAAAGGACTTCATTCCGTGCCCCCAACTGTTCACGGATGTGTTGCAGGCGCCTTGGGGCCAACCTGGGTCGTCTACCGCGCCCAGTAACCTTGACAAGAAATTGTTCTGTTCGGCACCTGAGTTGGATGCAATGTTGGACTTGCCCACTGTGGATGCCCCTGTCGCTAGTCTCACTTCTCATTCAATGGTATCGTCTGATCCTCTTGAAGGTCTAAAATCTGAGGACAGGCGTACCGAACTGGCTTTCCGTAGGTCACATCAAGCAGTGGCTTGGACGGTCAGAACGGCCACGGCTACGTCATTCTTTAATCGTGCAGCTCTGATTTGGCTGCGACAGCTCCGAGAACGGCTGCCGCCAGAGGAACGGCGTATGCTTCATGATATCAATAAGATCATCGCTGCCACAGAATACTCAGCAGACGCCTCGCTGAACTCGGTCAAGTTTGCATCCCGGGCGATGGCAGCTTCCATTACTTCACGTCGTCTGTTCTGGCTTCGCCCGTGGAAGGCGGATATTAAAGCCAAGTGGAAGCTGGCGGCGGCTCCGTATAAGGCCTCCCACCTATTTGGCGCTGCTTTGGATCCGGTCCTGGTGGAGGACAAAGACAAACGTAAAATTATGCCTTCCTCTTCTCGCAAGCAAGACAGGCGCTATACCCCGTACTCACAGCATCAGCCCTTTTGGGCTTACTCGGGGCAGGGAGGCCCCTCCACTTACAGACCTCCGTTCCAGCAGTCAGAACGTTTCACAGACAGGCAACGATTCAGGGAACGTGGCAGACCTCAACCTGCCTCTAAGCGTCCCTACTGCGGGGCCAACTCCAAGCCCTATCGCAGAGGCAAATGACTCACCGACTCTAGGTCCCGTCGGCGGGCGACTTCAATCTTTTCGTCGCCAGTGGGACCAATCCACGTCGGACGAGTGGGTTCGCCGCACGATTTCAAACGGACTCTCGATAGAATTCTTGGATCGACCTCCTCGACGCTTCCTGAGATGTCCCGTGCCCCTGTCCATGGACTGTCGCAACCTGATGGAGGAGGAGATCTCACACCTTTTGGAGATCAGGGCGATAGAACCGGTGCCGGTAGATCAACGAGAGACCGGGTTCTATTCGGTCCTGTTTTTGGTGCCAAAATCTTCAGGGGGCGTTCGAGGGATTCTCAACCTCAAAGATTTGAATTGTACAGTACGTTACCGTCGGTTCAAAATGCACTCCCTTCACTCGATATTGGCTTCGATTCGTCCAGGGGACCTGATGCAGTCGGTGGATTTACGAGAGGCCTATCTGCATGTTCCGGTGCTGCCTTCGCATCGTCAATTTCTACGCTTCGAATATGCGGGCGGTCATTACCAATATTGTGCGATGCCATTCGGTCTTTCTTCGGCTCCCCGTACTTTCACCAAGTTGGTGGCGGTGGTGGCGGCAACACTCAGTGCCATTCCAGTCAGAGCACTCTGTTACCTGGACGATGTGTTGGTCCTTTCTTCGTCCAGACAACGGGCAGTGCGAGACATGGAGCAGGTGATCTCGGCCTTCAGGGAGCACGGCTTCACTATCAATCTGGACAAGAGCCACCTCATTCCTTCAACCTCGATTTTACATCTAGAAACTGTGATAGACTCCGGGAGGGGGCAGGTCTTCCTGTCAGAAGACAGAGTGAGAAGCATCCTTTCACTCCTGGACCAGATTTTAGCCCAGAGGTCGGTACCACTGCTGACGTTGTCCCGGTTGTTGGGGAAGATGGTGTCGTGCTTCCGCATTGTGCCATGGGCGCGCAGGCACTCCCGCCCGTTACAATGGCTCCTGCTCCCCTTTCAGAGAGACCGCAGCTCCAATTCGTCAAAAAAGGTGTTGGTCCCTCCACGAGTTCGCCTATCGCTACGTTGGTGGAAGTCGACGGCCATTCGGAGGGGATGCAACTTTCTGGAGCCAAACCGGATCGTGATCATCATGGATGCCAGTCTCCATGGTTGGGGAGCCCATCTGGAGGCACAAGTGGCACAGGGACAATGGACTCCGGCGGAGCGCACTCACAGTATCAACTTGCTGGAGCTACGAGCGATCCGCCTCGCTCTGCGACACTTCAAGTCCCGGATTCGCGGCCGTCACGTTCTAATACTCACAGACAACACGTCCGCCAAGGCGCACGTAAACCGCGAAGGAGGGACGAGGTCGTGGAGCCTGATGCTCGAGTCGGAGCGTCTGTTCAGCTGGGCGGAGATTCATCTGGCATCGATCCGAGTGGACCACATCTCCGGGATAGCCAATACTCGGGTGGACTGGCTCAGCAGAGAAGTGATCGATCAGGCCAAGTGGCAGCTGCTTCCCAGTCTGTTTCATGAAGCATCACTTCGCTTCGGGCGGGCGGTGGTGGACCTCTTCGCCAGCCCGGCCAACGCACAACTTCCGAGGTTCATCTCTCGATTTTCGACGCCGCTCGCAGAGGACACAGATGCACTGAGATGCAGTTGGCCGGCCGGCCTTCTGTACGCCTTCCCGCCAGTGCCATTGATTCAGCGAGTGATCCGGAAGTTGCTGGTGGAGAAGGCGGAAGTGCTGCTGGTGGCGCCGTACTGGCCGTGCAGACAGTGGTTCGCGGACCTCGTGGAACTTTCGACGTCAGCCCCGTGGCGAATCCCTCCTCATCGGATTGTCTTACGTCAAGGGGCCATTCGGCACCCCGAGCCCCAGCGGTTCCAGTTGGCCGTTTGGCATTTGAACGCGTTATCCTGAGGAAGGGCCGTTTGCCGGACGAAGTGATTGGGACGATCCAGGCGGCCCGTAGACCTTCTACAACAAGGATTTATGAAGCCTCGTGGAGGGCCTTTTGCTGCTGGTGCACGGGGGCCATGTGGATCCGACGTCCACGACTATTCAGGATGTTTTGGTTTCCTGCAAGCGGGGTTGGGCAAAGGCCTGGCCCCGGCTACCCTTCGGTGTCAGGTGGCAGCCCTGGCCACGGTGCTTTCCTTTCCTCCGTACACATCACTGTCCCATCACCCGTGGGTGAGGGGGTTTCTTCATGGAGCTACAAACCTGCGGCCGCCCACCGTTCACCGTTATCCCTCTTGGGATTTGGCGCTGGTTTTACAGGCCCTTACTGTTTCACCGTTTGAGCCGCTGGGTTCTGTTTCTTTGAAGTTTCTATCGTTCAAAGTAGCTTTCCTGATAGCTATTACGTCGGCTTGGTGCATATCTGAGCTGTCGGCTTTGTCCGTACAGAAGGATTTGTGTATTTTCCACGCTAACACCGTTGTGCTTCGACTTGATCCTGCTTTTACCCCCAAGGTTAACTCTTGGTTTCACCGCTCGCAGGAACTGATTCTTCCAGACTTCTGTCCGTCGCCCAGTCATCACCGTGAGGTTCTTTGGCACACGCTGGATGTGCGCAGGGCTCTAAGGCGCTACATTCGCAGAACGGAGTCTTTTCGTAAGACGGAGGCGTTGTTTGTTTCGTTTCATCCAGCTTCTATGGGGGAGAAGGTGTCGTCGGCCACTATTGGTCGTTGGATTAAGGCCTGCATTTCTTCGGCTTACGAGAGGCAGGCGCGCCCTGTGCCCACGAGAATTCAGTCTCATTCGACCCGGAGTGCTGCCACCTCAGCTGCCTGGGCTACCCAGGCGTCGGTGTTGGACATTTGCAGAGCTGCCACATGGACTTCCTTGTCGCCGTTCATTCGGCACTATCGCATTGATGCTTACGCTTCGGCGGAGGCGTCTTTTGGTCGGAGAGTTCTGCAGACTGTGGTTTCTGGCTCCTCTGGGGGGAGTGGGGGTTTGCCCGGCCCTGGGAATTAGGCTTGGGTATGTCCCTATGCTGGAGTGTAGTAGCAGCGTTCTGGAAAATGGACGTTGTTTTACCTGAACGTCCCTTTTCGGAACGCTGCGTATACACTCCATTTCCCACCCATTTGGTTTTTTTGTTGGTTTGTGTGTTTTGTCTCTGGTTTGTTTAATAAACTTGTTGTGTTTCACACGCTGTGTCTTTGTTCAAGACTGGGGAACTGAGTGCAAAAGGGGCGTGGTAAGAGCACAGAGTAGGAAGTTATTTAAATAAAGGTTCTCTCAGTTGCTGGCAGAGATGAGGATTTAACCCTCTCCTGGAGTGTATACGCAGCGTTCCGAAAAGGGACGTTCAGGTAAGACAACCTCCATTCTTGGTGATTGCATTCATTCAGTTTTCATATGTCAGCTCTCCAAGCTAGATCAAACCTGGAAACCAAAGACATGCAAGGTGTAATGCTACTTTTATTGTAAGGTTATGGTAACAGAATTTTGCAAGTTAGAATATGCTTCCCCCTCCCTCTTTAAGTCTTCAGAAGAACTAGGGAGCATTATAGCAATAGCAATAGCACCTAGACTTATATACTGCTTCACAGTGCTATACAACCCTCTCCAAGCCGTTTACAGAGTCAGCATATTGCCCCCAACAATCTGGGTCCTCATTTTACCGACCTCAGAAGGATAGAAGGCTGAGCCAACCTTGAGCCTGGTGAGACTTGAAATGCTGGTAGCCAGTCAGCAGAAGTAGCCTGCAGTACTGTATTATGTCTGAGATGTTTTCTCAATTTTCATTTGTGCCCTGGGCTCATATTTCTTTTAACTAACTGTTGTTCTGGTTGCAGCTCTTCCTCTTCTTCCTCAAGGTTATTCCTTCTTCCCATTACATCTTGGCCTTGCCATGGATATCATTTGCCCTTGCTTTCTTTAGAGTCTAGCAAATAGTCCCAGAATTGCCACTCAATTGCTGATGAGGTCTGACCTTACTTGGCATTTATGGTCAAATTGATGCTATTTTGTAAACACTTTTGTTATTCTGGGCCAAACTACAAATTACAATTTTCTATGGAGAATGTACATAATAATAGCATTATTTGATGTTGTTGCCCAAAATAATAGCTAGGCTTATTTATATTGAAAAAATAAACAATGTGCATGAAACAGTCAGATAATATGCAGAAAAGAAGTTAAGGAATTCTCTTAGTCCTCTTTTGTTCTCCACTGCAAATATAGCTTCTAAAAAAAAGCTCAGTAGAAAACTCATAGAATTGCTCATTATCTTTTGTTTTGTCTTCAATTCTGATATGTGTAATTAATTTGTCTCCTTATTGTATTACATAAAGTTTTCTCATAATACTTTCTGACATATTACATGCAAACAGTATCTGCATAATTGGTAGTAGATGGGAGAAAAGTTCTCTTTTGCCTGTATCCTTCCTGTATCTGGCAGGCCTTCAATTTCATATTTTCTTTCAACCTGCCATATTTTTAGAGCAGACTGAGGTTTTAGAAAATAGCAGAAGTACTCCAAGATAGGTGAGTTGAGTTTCCACTCTACCTCCTGCAAGCTTTTACTTTTGAAAATTAAACCTATTCCTAATTATAGTACAAAATGTGTATTAATTAGCATGCAGTTAAGGTATAAAATGCATATAAGCACCTCAATAAAGGAATACTGTGTAGCTAATACACACACATCTCTCAAATCTGTTTCTATTTCTTTTTGGTTATAATTTATATTATCTTTTGGTTCATTGCCTAGAGCCAATGTATGGTGAGAGGGGCTGCTATAAAAACGTAAACCAATAAATTAGAAATTTATTCATTTTATTAAATTAATTTTATTTTCTTGCCTTTGAATATCAGAAGAGAAAAGTGAAAATTTCACAGTAATTAGCTACTAAGGCTACTTGATCTAGAGCTTCAGACATAGTCTAATTTGCAGTGGTTACTCTAGAAATAGTCTAATTCGATCTAGAGAGCCATAGAAGCTGTGATCATACAAAACCCAGAACCATGGGACTATTATTCCTTAAATCAATCAGAATTGACTGGCTTCGACCAATACACTAAACCATTAACTGGGTTTCTAAGTCATAGTGGTTGTGTTTAGATAAGACACTGAGTTACAAACAGTTTATTCTATGGCTTAGTGCGAATCTAGTCAAAGAAAGGTTGAGCTCTGATTCAAACAGGAGAAAAGACAGATGGCTGGAGTTTGTTTTCAGCAGATTGGACTAGCTTTACGTGGTGCCAGAATATGCCAAATGTTGTAGAATTTGGCACAGGAGAATGAGGAACACTCATGCCAAATATCAGTCAGATAAGTTAGGGAAATATTGTGCAAAAGAAAGAATAGTAAAGAAACTCAATTCTTCTTCCTAAATGTAATGAAGCTGATTGACAAGCAAAATTTAAGACTTTATTTTATAGTGAATCAGCTTATAGTGAATCAATAAATTAATCTAGTTTAGCTAACTAGCTAATTGAAAGCAGGTCATCACATTTCAGGCAACAAATTAGGCAATAAGGCAAACAATAAAAACACAAAGGTTTACTCCACACCACCAGGACCTCTTAAGAAGCTTTGACTAAGGCCATTAAACACATTGAAAACTTTTGTGGAAAAGGACAAGCATTAGAATTATTCTTAGAGTCTTTTGTGAAACTTTGAAATACTTGTGGACTTTGGTATAGATTCATTTATGGGGCAGAAAATATTATTTGTAGTGGTACTAGCTTAGCACTAGTAGTAGATTTCCCTCCCTATAGTATTGTAGGAAGTTCCTTGTAGTTCCTTGCACTAGGCAAAGGAACAAATAGGACAATATCAGTGTAGAAATGCTGAACAAAAGGAAGGATTAGTAAATTGTGACTGAGGATAAGTGATGTGCTGTATCAGCCACAGTGGCAGTAGATACACCCAGGCTTTTAGTCATGGGTGATTTCAACTTGCCATCCATTGGTGAAACATCTGAGGTGGCTCGGGAGTTCATGGCTTCCATGACGGCCATGGACCTGACCCAGTTAGTTCATGGTCCTACTCACAGGGGAGGTCACACTCTGGACTTGATTTTTGTCTCTGGCCAGTGGTTGAGTGGTCTTGTTATAGGGGACATAGACATGGAAACCTTGTCATGGACTGACCACTCACTCCTTCACCTAGATCTTCGAACCGTGACCCCTCGCCGCAGGGAGGCGGACCCAATTAGATGGATCCGCCCCAGGCGCCTGATGGATCCTGATAGGTTCCAGACGGAGCTTGGGCCATTTCCTGAGGATCTAGCACATGACTCGGCCGAGGACCTGGTAGCCGCCTGGGATCGGGTGGCTGGTGGGGCCTTGGACCGAGTCGTGCCTTTGCGGCCTCTGACCCGGTGCCAATCCCGTGCGGCTCCTTGGTTTACTGAGGAGCTGAGGGAAATGAAGCGCTGGAAAAGACGCCTGGAGAGCGGTTGGAGGGCCAGTCTCGCTGAATCTGATCGAACACTGGTAAGGTCGCATATTAAGGCCTACGTAGTGGCGATAAAAACGGCAAAGTCTAACTACTTTTCCGCCTCTATTGCATCATCAGGGAATCGTCCGGCCGCCCTGTTTAGGGTGACCCGCTCCCTGCTCCATCTGGGAGTGCGGGAGGATCCCTTAGAAGGCAGGGCGGAGGATTTCGGACAATACCTGTATGACAAAATCGCTCAGATCCGGGGGGATTTGGACTCTGACTGGGTAGATCAGGGCAGGGTGATGAGGAACAGTCTTGAGAACGTTATCTGGGAGGAGTTTGATGCTGTGACTCCCGATGATGTGGACAGGATTTTGGGGAGACTTAGTGCGGCCACATGTTTACTGGACCCGTGTCCCTCCTGGTTGGTACTGGCTTCCCGGGAGGTTACACGAGGCTGGCTCCAGGGCGTTATTAATGCTTTGTTGAGTGAGGGTCACTTTCCTGCTTCCCTGAAAGAGGCGGTGGTGAGGCCTCTCCTCAAGAAGCCATCCCTGGATCCGGCAATATTGGCTAACTATCGTCCTGTCTCCAACCTTCGCTTTATTGCGAAGGTTGTTGAGAGTGTGGTCGCGTGACAGTTTCCGCAATTCCTGGAGGAAACATCTTATCTAGATCCGTTCCAGTCGGGTTTCAGGTCTGGGCACAGCACAGAAACGGCATTGGTCGCGTTTGTTGATGATCTCTGGAGGGCTCGGGACAGGGGTTGTTCCTCTGTTCTGGTCCTGATAGATCTCTCAGCGGCTTTTGATACCATCGACCATGGTATCATGCTGCACCGGCTGGAAGAGTTGGGGGTGGGAGGCACTGTGTTGCGGTGGTTCTCCTCCTTTCTCTCCAACCGGTCGCAGTTTGTGTTGGCAAGGGGGCAGAGGTCGACCTCGAGGCCTCTCATCTGTGAAGTGCCACAGGGATCGGTCCTCTCGCCCCTTCTGTTCAACATTTATGTGAAGCCGCTGGGTGAGATCATCCGTGGCTTTGGGGTGAGATACCATCAGTACACTGATGACACCCAGCTGTACATCTCCACCCCAGGCCACCCCAACGATGCCCTTGAAGTGATGTCCCAGTGCCTGGAGGCTGTGCGGATCTGGATGGGGAGGAACAGGCTCAAGCTCAACCCTTCCAAGACTGAGTGGCTGTGGCTCCCGGCATCCCGATATAGTCAGTTGACTCCATCACTGACTATTGGGGGCGAGTCTTTGGCCCCCACTGAAAGGGCTCGCAATCTGGGAGTCCTCCTGGATAGGCAGCTGTCTTTGGAGGAATATCTGATGGCTGTTACCAGGGGGATCTTCTGTCAGGTTCGCCTGATTCGCCAGTTGCGGCCCTTTCTCGATCGGGATTCCTTGTGCACAGTCACTCACGCCCTCGTCACCTCTCGCCTTGACTACTGCAATGCTCTCTACATGGGGCTCCCCTTGAAGAGCACCCGGAGGCTCCAACTGGTCCAGAATGCAGTAGCGCGGGTAGTGATGGGAGCAACATGGCGCTCCCATGTAACACCGCTCCTGCGCGAGCTGCACTGGCTCCCGGTGGTCTTCCGGGTGCGCTTCAAGGTGTTGGTTATCACCTTTAAAGCGCTCCATGGCATAGGGCTTAGCTATCTGCGAGACCGCCTGCTGCTACCGACGACTTCCCATCGACCCGTGCGCTCCCACAGAGAGGGCCTCCTCAGGGTGCCATCAGCCAAACAATGTAGGCTGGTGACCCCCAGGGGGAGGGCCTTCTCTGTGGGGGCTCCTACCCTCTGGAATCAGTTGCCCCCTGAGATAAGGAGAATCCATGACCTCAATGCCTTCCGTCGTTCCCTTAAAACCCATCTTTTCCAGCAAGCCGGGTTGGCTTAAGAAGAAATTTTTAAATTCTTTTAATCAGTCTGTGATTTCTTAACTTTCGGGCCAAAATTTATATATATTTTTAACTGTTTTTTAATATTTGTATTCTATGTTTTTATCTTGGCTGTACACCGCCCTGAGTCCTCAGGGAGAAGGGCGGTATATAAATTGGAAATTAAATTAAATTAAATTAAATATAGACTCTTTAGGAGATCTCAATGCATGGGAATGTCCTATGGTCATCCAGTGTATATTTGAGATAGATTATTGCTTTCTATTCAAGGCAATAGAATTAACTACTTAAAATATAATTCCATGGTAGTCCCAAAGGTGCTTTTTCAAGAGGCAACTGAACTTTCTGGTTTTTCTTTGAAGACATTTTGCTTCTCATCCAAGAAGCTTCTTGGATGAGAAGTGAAACATCTCATCCAAGCACCTTTGGGACAACCATGATCTGGATGACTGAGAATCTTCATAGATAATTCCATGGTAGTTTCAGTATGTCAAATTTCCTCATGTTCTCTCCAGTAAATCCAGTGGATAAAAGAGTTTACATTGATATAGGGTGCAGGGAGAAGTAGGAAATGGAATGTTCTGTCCCTCAGCCTTTCAAAATGACCTTGAAGTCAAAATAAAAGACCAACAAACTGAAATAAACAGATTTTAGTAAAATTAGAGTACTGAAAAGTTGGATAGCATGGCAGAAGAAGCTAATGAAAAATTTACCTCAAAATGGGCAAGAAAGGAGATTTCCAAAAAGGGTAGTCTCAAACATACCCAGTAAGGAAAACAATGGAAGAAGTCAGTATGGCTGTACAAAAATAAATAAATGAAAAGGAATGTTTCCAGCAATCTGTGAAGATGGCAAATACTAACAGTCAACAAAGAAAATATTCTTACTTTGACCTATTACTGCAATAACAGGCAATTATGAAGAAAAGGCTGAAGGAGCATTTCAGTTTAAAAATGGTAAAGCAATACTCAGGAAATATTTATTTGGAGTTCAAATTTCCAGGATTAAATCAATTGCATTTTAAGAAAGTAAAAAAAAAAAAGAATTCCCGATGTTAGAGGTTAGCTATACCCATTTCCTCTCCAGAAATCCTGGAAAACAGTAGGGCCAGACAAACTGAATGAAAGTGCATATTATATGAAATCTGTGATTTGATACTATTGCTGGGAAGATTGTATAACAGATGATAAAGCCATCTGTAAATATCTTTAAAACAATGCCATGATTAGTAGAAATTGTTTTGTACTGCCAATTATATACAAAGCCAACTTTTTATACAAACTCAAGGTATTTTTTTTTGCAGTTGTATATTCCTAATAGCAGTAACAAACACATTGCAAAATACAAATGTTCTGTTTAGTGAATGAAAACACAAAAGCTTACTGTTCAGATAATCCAGAGATACAAAACACCAGTTCAGGAACAAGCCAAATGTGGTCAGTTCCCAGTTCTAATTTCATTTAAGTAGGAAGGAATCCAGAGCAGCACAGAAAGAGGGCTGCAGATGGATGGGTGAAACACTTGAGTGCCACAAAGAAATAGACTGCAGCCTCCTTCATGCATCCCTTTTTACCAGATGGATTAATTTGCTTTTCCCCCCCAAGTAATTCAAATTAATTTCTGATGCGCTGCTGGGCTAGAAAAGTTGCCTAGCTCATGCTTTGGATCAGCTGACTTCCCTGTCTTCTCTGCACTTATTAAGTATGGTCAGTTTAAAGTTCAGAAGCTCTTCAGCTTCTGAATCTGAATACTCCAATTGATTCCTAAAAGACACTGACATGTTTTCTAAAGAAAAAGTTCTTCCCAAATGAACTGGAAAAAAATGATATTTTTTTACTAGGTCTGTTGACACCTGATGTCTAGCCAATAAATTCTGTAGGATTAAAGGACAGTAGATTCAGGCCCGGGTGAAATGCTGAATTTTGAATTAATATTAAGAGTTACCAGAAAAAGAAAGATACCACAATCCATATCTCTTCAGTGGCTACATTAGGGAGCTGTTGTAGACCTCTTTATCTTAATGTAAGAGGCAAGCAAGATTGATACAATAATATAAACCACATAGCTTGGTAAATTATTTTATCTTAGAGCAGGGGTGGGCAAATATGGCCCCTTTATTACCTGTGGACTTCAACTCCCAGAATTCCTGAGCCAGCTTGGCTGTCTCAGGAATTCTGGGAGTTGAAGTCCACAGGTTGTAAAAGGGCCACAGTTGCCCACCCCTGTCTTAGAGGATGGGTGGAGGAATTTGTTACACATAAGTTTTCTCAGTTGGCTACATAATCCTTCCTACATAGGTATTTATTATAGATACAAAGGGGAAAGGGAATTCCACCATTAACTCCTCACTAGTCTTTTGTGGTACCAATACAGGAAATTATGGAAATACCTTAATTTCGGGACTTCCGGTTGGTGAATCCCAGCGATATGGCGCTGTGACAGCGATCGCTGCTTGCAGCGCCACTTTTTTGTTGCGTTTTGGGGTCCCTTCGAGGCGTGGGAGCTCGGAGAGCTCCGCGGACGATAGCGGGGTGTCAGCAGGCAGAGCGGTGAGGAGCAAGCACTCTCTGCTGGACCGACTACCACTGTCAAACTAACGTGGCGCGTCTGCTTTAAATGGCAGACTTGAAGCTGTGATAGCCAACAAAAGACAGGAAGCAAGAAGATTTCGGTGAAGTTGGTGCCTATGATCATTCGTACTACTCTCCCTTGAACACGCTCAGGTGAGTTCAATTGGATTGTGCTGGCTGCGTCGGATAAGAAGGATCCTGAAAGGAATTGGCGGCGATTGTGAGGATTGGAGGAGATTGGTGGGAGGCGAAATCGCAGACGTGCCAATGAGATTGAGGACACTTTTAGAAAGGGAGACGGAGCCTTCAGTGGATTGGATTGATACTTTGTTTTGAGCAAACAAACTTCGAAAGTTAAGAGTGTGGAATAGACTAATTGAATAAAGGAACTGGATTTTGGAAGTGCGGTAGTTGTCAGGACTAATAATAAGACTGTCTTGAGCTGAGAGACTGAGAAGGAGCACTTGGGGAAGATAACATGGCTGATGAAATCTGAATGACAATGCAAATGGAGAGTGATTGAACTTAAGAGCAACGCGAAGCAGATCATACAGCAAAGCGTGCCTGCTGCATCATTGTAAAATAACTTTTTTATATTTTTGGTTGCTTTTCCCTTTTGCTCTTTTATGACTGAGAGAAGTTATTGAGCAATTAATCAATCAACGAGTTGGGCAAATAACAACAACAAAAAAAACATTAGAAAATTTATATATCTACAAGTATATATCTATATTAATATTATATACATTACATATTCCATTTTAGATAATCTAAATTAATTGTGAACTTATTTAAAATTTATTAAGTACTTTTTAGATTTTTTTATTAAGGAATTTATATACGCTATAATCTTATATATTCTATAATTGGATTTTTCCTTTTCTTCTCCTCCTTTCTTCTTCTTTCAATTATTGATTCTTAATTTTGATTAGCTTTTTATAACTTAAAATATTGAATATTGAGATTGCATAATTAATTATCTATATGTGTACTTAGATTGCTCAAGATATATTAGAAAGTCATCAGTGCTTAAGTGTTAAATAAGGATAGGTAAAGATAATTTGCTTAAGTAGTGGTAGCAGGTGAGAAGGTTACCTTAGTTCAAATTAGTTTAACTATTAATTGATTAATAAGTGACTTATTACAAGATAGATTTGTGCAACAGATAAAAATTTGAATTATTGAATTATTGTATTACTAAACAATATTGAATAGTGGAACGGAAGGGAACGATTTAATATAAATTCATTTGATAGAGGCAGTTAAATATTGGTGGATGACAATCTGGAAAAACATTGAAAATATAACAAGAAAACAGAAAAAGGTATTAAAGGAGATGACGAGCTTCTCATCCATGGTGACAAAAACAGGAAAGAAAATACCCTCAAATCCCAAGATCACAACGACATCACCTGCTACACAGAAATTGACTGAAGGTTTCTCTAAAATGGAGAAATCAGGAATGCTACCCACAATGCAAGCAATGCAATCAACATTGACAGCAATACAGGACACGATGATTATGTTGCAAGAAAAAATGCCTAGTAACCATACTGAATTGAAGACAGATATTAGGGCATTAGATCAAAAAATGATTGGTATACAGGAATCGATACAAACTAATACACAGAAGATTAAAAAGATGGAAGTTAAAATGGAACAACAGGAAAAAAATTTAGATACGGTTGACCAAAAACTGATGGAACAGAACAGGAAATTGGCAGACTCAATTACCCAATTGGAAATGGATCGAGCCTCCTTCTATCTCCGTTTCCAAAACATTGCGGAAGATAAGGAAGAAGATCTGTGCCAGGTGATGGCAGAATTAATTGCTGAGGTGTTGCAACAAGATAAACTGGATATTATAAAGGAAATTGACGAGGCGTATAGGGTCCAGACAAATTATGCACGAAGAAATAAATTGCCAAGGGAGGTGCATATAAGATTCGCAAGGAAGAAGGTAAAGGATATCCTCTATAGTATGGCAAGAGATGATCCAGTCATGTATAAGGGAAAGGAGGTGATTATATTGAAACAAATTCCAAGGAGGGTAAGGGAGATAAGGAGAGATTATAGGTTTTTGGCCACTCAATTAAACAAAAGGAATATTCTCTTCAGGTGGATCTTACCGGAAGGCATGTGGATCACGTGGCAAGGGAATAAAGTTAAGATAGATAGCTTAGTAGCAGCTCAAGAGTTCTTGGATCAATTACAAGCGTCTGAAGAGGATCAAAGCAGTAAAGAGGAGTTAGAGGCGGAAACATCGAAAGAAGAAGCAACCCAGCAGAAAAGAGAGAAAGAAGGGACATCGAAGGAAAAGGAGGAGGAAGATAAGGATAGTAAGGAGACAAAGAAAGACCAAAGTCCACAAAGAGTCACATGCGCCAAGAAGTATTAGGATAGTATACAAAAATTAAGAGATGGATGATTGGAAATTGATATTGGTTAACGTAAATGGCCTAAATGATAACAAAAAGAGGAAATTTTTTTTACAAAATTAGCTAAACAAAATATGGATATAGTGTGCCTTCAAGAGGTTCATATTAAAAAGGAAAATCAAAAATATTTGGAATATAAGAAATTGGGGAATCTTTATGCATCCCTAGCTGACAAAAAGAAAAGGGGAGTAGCATTGTACATCAAGAAGGAAATAAAAGCCGAACTAAAATATGCAGACCCGAAGGGAAGGGTATTAATGGTGGAAGTTAAAAGAGGCAACTATCCAATTTTATTAACAGCAATTTATGCCCCGAATGAAAACCTAGGAGAGTTTTATAAAAAATTAGGAGAGAGATTAAGCATGATGGATAAGAGCAAGATTTGCATAATTGGTGATTTTAATGGGGTAATAGATTCGAATAGAGATTATAAGGGGACCAAAGGTAAAAAGAAAAAGAGGAAAAATTTACCAAAACCATTTTTTGATATGGTGGAAGAACTCAATCTAGTGGATATTTGGCGGGTTCTGCACCCATATCAGAGGCAGTATACATATTATTCTAATCCTAAGAAATCTTGGTCTAGGATTGATACGATGTGGATAAGCAGAGATATAGGGTTAGATATTAAGTCAACAGAAATCATGCCCAACATTTGGGCAGACCATAATCCATTAGAGGTTAAATGGGAATGTACGCACAAGAGAAGAAATACAAGATGGAGATTAAATAATCAATTACTAAAGGACAAGCAAAATGTTGAGAAAGTAAAAAAAGAATTAAATCTATTTTTTGAAGTAAATGAAAAGGAAGTAACATCTCGAGGTATCATATGGGATACAATGAAAGCGTACATAAGAGGACTAGCAATATCGTATAGTGCACATAGGAATAAGGAAAGAAGAGAGAGGCAGAAGGCACTGATAGAAGAATTAGGGAAAGCTGAGAGGGAACTACAACATAAACCAGATAATAAGGTTGTTAAAGAAAATTGGATGGTTATACGGCACAAATTAAACGTTATAGATCAAGAGGAATTGGCATACAAAATGAAACGAACCAAACAATATTATTTTGAAAATGCAAACAAACCGGGCAGGTGGCTGTCCTATAGGTTAAAAAAAGAAAAAGAGAAAGGCATAATTCATCAATTGGAAGACCCGGAAGGCCACCTTAACAATAAACAGGAAGATAAATTGGAGATTGCCTGAGAGTATTATGCGGCTCTGTATGCGGAAGAACAAATTCCTAATGAAAAGGTGGTCCAATACTTGTCAAAAGAAAGTCTTCCAAAAATCGGGGAAGAGGATAAAGAAATACTTAATAAAGAAATAACGATGACAGAATTAAGGATGGTAATATCAAAACTTAAAAAGAACAAATCCCCAGGCCCAGATGGACTTCCAGGGGAATTTTACAAAAATTCGGATTTGGAGGAAATTTTGTTACCAAAGTTGTTAGAAATTTATAATGAGGCCCTAACAGAATCCAAAATTCCAGAATCATGGAGAGAGGCGTATATTACTCTCCTCCAAAAAGAAGGAGAAGACCCAAAATTAATTAAAAATTATAGACCGATCTCCCTCCTGAATACGGACTACAAAATCTATATGGGTATCTTAGCAGGAAGGCTAAAAATAATTTTAAATAAATTAATACACAGTGATCAAAATGGATTCCTCCCTGGGCGGCAAATCAGGAATAATACAAGGATGATAATAGACATATTGGAATACTATGAGGAACACCCGAACAAAGAAATGGCATTGGTCTTTGTCGACGCCCAAAAGGCATTCGACAATCTTAATTGGCAATTTATGAAACAACAAATTATCCAAAAGGAATTCGGATCAAATTTTGTCAATACGATATCCACAATTTATCAAAAACAAAAGGCTAACATATTACTGAATGGAGAATTAACTAAGGCTTTTCAAATTAGAAAAGGGGTCCGACAAGGGTGCCCTCTATCCCCACTTCTATTTATTTTAGCACTAGAAGTACTCTTGAGAAAGATTAGGAACAATAATGAAATAAAGGGTTTGACAATCAGAAAAGAGATATATAAGACACAGGCATTTGCAGATGATGTGGTATTAATCATGGAAGAACCATTAGAATCAGGCACTAAAATTCTGGAAGAATTGGGCAAGTACGGGGAGGTAGCAGGCCTTAAATTAAATAAATCCAAAACTAAATTATTAACAAAAAATATGACGGAGGTAAGGAAAAAAGTACTGGAAGAATCAATGGAGATCCAAACTGCCAAGAAGGTAAAATACCTGGGGGTCTGGATTTCATCAAGGTGCTCGGCCCTCAGAGAGGATAATTATTTACCATTGATTAGAAATATTAAACAGGATCTGGAAAAGTGGGGAAGACTACAGATATCATTATTAGGCAGAATCGCGGCAATAAAAATGAGCATATTACCCAAGTTATTGTATCTATTCCGAACGGTCCCTGTTAAATTAGATAAAATAATTTTTTGGGAGCTCAATAGCATCATCAGGAAATTTATTTGGGAGGGAAAGAAACCAAGGATAGCAATTAGGAATTTACAGGACAAGAAGGAAAGAGGGGGTTTCGGATTACCTAAATGGGAGTTATATCAAAAAGCTGCAAACCTAGTATGGCTGAAAGAATGGGCAACCCTGAGAAATAAAAGACTGTTAACTTTAGAAGGGTATGATCTCCAGAAGGGTTGGCATGCATATCTCTGGGATTTATTTATTTATTTATTTTATTTATTTATTTATTTATTCGCATTTCTATACCGCCCTTCTCCTTTCGGACTCAGGGCGGTGAACAGCCAGATAAAAAACATCTATACAAACATCACAATTAAAATAAAATTAAGATAATTTATAAATTTGGCTCATAATTTAAAACTTGTCAATTAAAATAAATATTAAAATTTTAAAAATTTTAAAACTAACCCTAAAATCAGGACAGACCAGCTAGTTGAAAAAAATGAGTTTTTAGGGCCCGACGAAATACTGGGAAGAAGACAAAAACTTATTTCCATAGACATAAAATAAGGGAGATATTGATACAAATATGGGGAGAGATGAGACAGAAGCACTATAGGAAAATTCCGAGATGGCTTTCCACCATGGAGGCTATAATATATCCAAATATATTAGAAATGGGTAAAACGGTCAGATACAATGAATTATTAGATGGGGGAGGGAACCTTAAAACAAGGGAAGAATTGATGGAACAAGGTATTTCTATAGACTGGTGGCCATATAACCAAATTTAATCTAGATATAAAAAAGATAAGGAGGAATTTGGCATTGAAACGAGCATAAATGGATTTGACAAGATATGGATGGGTACAGATGACAAAATTCTAGCTAAATTATATAATTACTTATTGGAGTACGATATGGCAGAGGAAGTAGTTAAAGAACCGATGTTAGCATGGGCCAAAAATATAGGACAGAATATAAATCTGAACGAATGGGATTCAATATGGAATAATAATCTTAAATTGACAAAGGTGACAGCTTACAAGGAAAACCAATACAAGCTGTTTTATAGATGGCATATGGCCCCAGCTAGGATAGCGAAGATCTACCCCAATTCGAGCCCTAAATGTTGGAAATGTGACCATCAGCAGGGTACTTTTTATCATTGCTGGTGGACATGTAATCAGGCACAAAAATTCTGGAGGATGATATGGATGTGGATTAGAGAAATAATGAAAGAAAATTTTGATTTCGACCCAAAAGCCTTTCTCCTGGGAATTTTGAAAACTGAATATGCAAAAAAGAAAAAGTATTTAATTATACATATTCTGACAGCCGCTAGAATTTCCTTTGCCCAGTATTGGAAAGAAAAACAAATACCACCTCAAGAACATGTTATTGGAAAAATATTGGAGTGTGCCGAAATGAACAAATTGACTTCAGAAATTAATGACAGAGAAGATTCGGAATTTTATAGCGTGTGGGACACGTGGTACGAATGGATGGGGAAAAGAAATAAAGAAGGAAATAGAGATTAAATATTAATTAATTAACAAAATCTATATGAATAGTATTATATTTAGTCTTAGAGAGTTGAGCACTATTATCTTTAAGTGTTTTGAAATTAAATCTAGCTTTAAGAAACAATATCAAATAAAAGACAAGTAATAATGCATGTAGATGTATATATGTATATAATTGCACCAATGAACCGAAAATGTACCGAATGTATCACTATATGTTATAATAAAAATCAAATTAAAAAAAAAAAAAAAGGAAATACCTTAATTTCAAAAAAACCATTTGACAGGAAAAAAGACTTATTACATTCTGATTAGTGAGTTAATTCCCAACCATCTGGGTCCTCGTTTTACCAACCTTGGAAGGATTGAACCAGTCAGGATCAAACTGCCAGCAGTCAGCAGAATTAGCCTGCTGTATTGCATTCTAGCCACTGCACCACCCTGACTCAAGTCGTTTGACTCAGTATTACAGCAAGCAATAATTAATGCATTGCTCAACCAAGGTGTAGACACTGCTTACATAAACTTACTACAATCAATATATGAAAAAATAATGGCGACAATTTGCCTTTACGATTTTAAAGTGGAAATCAACATAAAATGAGGTGTACAAAAAGGTAATACAATATCACCTATCCTTTTCTCAACTTTCCTTAAGAAGTTGCCTTAAGGAAGCATTTTGCAAACTAGACTGGGCAAAAGATGAAATAAAAATCAATGGTGCCTATTTAAATCATTTAAGATTTGCAGATGGTGTTCTCTTCCCACAAGACCCAAAAGAGCTACAAAGACACATTCAAGATCTGCACAAACCAGGAGAACCATTTGACTTAAAAATAAACCTGGAAAAGAGCCAGATTATGTTTAATAAATTCACCAAAGAAAGAATTTTTTTTTATATCTGGAGACGAACTATACGTAGTAGACCATCCCATATACCTTGACCAACAGATGTCAGTGGAAGATGATACAATAAAGGAAATTGAATGACATGCTAAATGTAGTTGGCAGCCATTCGGCAAGCTAAGCATAATTTTCAAGAGCAACCTCCCGTATGCCTGAAGAGAAAAGTTTTCGATCAGTGTGTGCTGCCTGCTCTAACATATGCCAGTGAAACATGGACAGTAACCTCTCAATTGATACAAAAGCTACAAGTGGCCCAAAGAGCCGTGGAAAGATACATGTTCAGTATTACAAGAGAAGATAGAAAGATCTGCACATGAATTAGAGAACAAATGAAAATATATGATATCATCAAGACAGTAAAAGAATGGAAATGGAAATGGGGCTGGTCACGTAGCAAGAAGAACTGATGGCAGGTGGACCAAGGCAGTCATAGAATGGATCTCACTTAATAATAAGCATCCACGAAAGAGACCAAAAACAAAATGGATCAATGACATCAGCAAGTATTGCAGGCCCAATTGACAAAAGAAAGCTCAGGACCATATTGGTTGGAAACATGCAGAAGAGGCCTTCATCCTGCACTGAATATGGCTAAAATGTTGATCATGATACGTCCTGGAAAATGTGGCCAGTCACAAAATACCAGTCTCCTTAATTAACCTTTTCTTTTCGTTGGCATTTGAGCATATTTCCAAGTAAATACAGAAGCCCCCAAACTATGTACGGTATTGTTTTTCTAAGTGTGGTTCTTAGGGTCTTTGCAGACCTCAAGGTACTTATAGAAACAAAGTTGATGGTTAAGCTATACTGTGTTTAAAATTAATTTTTTTAAGTAAAAGAATATAAACAAAGTAAGATCAGAAATTAACTGAAAACAATAGAATAGCATTTAATTTAAATAAATGCTAAATTCTACTGTTAGCAAAAGAAATCAAACACATAGATACAGTATGGAGAATGTGTTCTCGAATCCAATACATGTGGAGAAAATTCTGAATTGGGATTTGATCAGAAACTGAAATTCTAATAGTAATAGTAATGTGATAGGATTCCAAAAAAGCAAATGCAGTGATAAATTGTATTGTGGAAGCATATATTCCAAACCCCACTCTGATTATTATTTCTAATTCTGGCACACTTTCATGAAAATGTATATGCACACATTCAGAGAACAACTACCTTCACTTGGGGTGTTCAAGCAGAGATAGACATCTATTGAAATTCTTCAATTTAGACTTGCACTAACTAGAAACTTGGATTTGATGGTTTAAATGAATCCTTCATGAAGATACCATCTATATTTAAGGTTTCTCCAGTGTGGTTGACCCATAGTTAATAGAAATAGCTGTTTCTAAACTGCAGTATTTTCTCCATAAAACAGGTCCCATATTTCTTGTTTCAAACTGCCAAATAAAGGATTTTTTTCATCTTTTGTTCCAAGAGCTTGAGAAACTTGGAAAAATCAAGAACAAGTCAAATGAATAGTTTATACATTCATACATTTACTATGATCTAAGGGCTTTTAATGGAGTAAAAGCTTAATCAGTTTTTCACTCAATCTGTTTTTGATTATAAATGAAATTGGTGAAAACACATGTTTATCAGTCAAACCAATTTCTGGCTAGGTGTTGTTTTTTAAGGAACGAGAAGTTTCCCAAAAGTTTTGCTATCTAAATGACCCTGTTCTCCTTTGTGATACCAGCTTTTGTCAGATTTAACATACAAATCTATTTTCTAGCCATCTAATTTCTCTCAGAACCTATTCTTCAAGATTAAAAATGGTTAGAGTATGGCAGATATAAGCAGAAAACATGAGCAAAACTCCATTCTGCAAAAAGGAAAACTGATGCAACATGACAAATAATTTCTCAGAGCACTGGAGCACTGTATTACTATTATCCATCCATACAGCTACCTTATTCCCCGGGTCTTAGGAAGGCCTTCCTCTTGAAATTGAAAACCATGTGCATTTTCTGAGTATTTCAGGATAGGTGTTCACCATTGGAGATACTTGCAATTGTAAATATCTATATGTGGTAAAAAAAAGAGCAAAATCAAGGTTGCAGTTCCTATTATAATAGTATGTATCTTGATAGTGTTTTGTCATCATCTGCCACTTGCTACCCTGTACAAGAAGAGTAGCATCATCTACTGGCATTTACTAGCATCTTACAGCATCTGTGCTCCCCACTACTTTAAAACTGAACAGTAGAAGATCTGTTTACTTCTTGGTTCAAAGGTGATATTTTTCCATCTGGGGATGGGATAATAGTTAGTAGATTAGAGGAATCTTCTAATAGTTAGGGGACAGTTTCATTCTGGGGGGGCATGCAGCCTTTTTCCCATCCATTTCAAGCAGTGTTTGTGATGTTTTGGGAACTGAGAGCAAAAGGCTAGTAGGATTGTGCATGGTCCGTATGGTTCTTAAATCATGGCAGGGATCTCAAATTCCACAAATTCTGATTAGGTTTTTTTTTTCCCCTGCCAAGCATCTTACTTTAGAAGAGTTGGAACCAGAAGGGCAGCTATTGGGCAGATATATGTGTCAGTTCCTGGTGTTTTGTCTTGCTCATGAATTTACTGGCTGTTACAGTTGCAATTTTCTCTTGGTTTGTTTGCAAAATACAAGATTGCAGATAAAATATTTGTGAATCAATAAATGTCGTAATGCTTGCAAATTCTTCTTAATGAGAACATGGAATATGAAGGTGGGCAGGAAACTGGTTGTTCTGCCTTCCTCACCTGGAGTAAATATTTTGGATGTTGTGTGAACATACCCAAAAATACTCTTGAAAGAATTTGGGTACCAATTAATTTTGCAAAACCTAGGGTCCAGAGATGGGGGAAATATATAAATAGCACCTCACCATAAATGCAAAAGTAGCCATTCAACTATTAAGTCTCACTATCAAGAACTCAAAGAATCTAAATAATAGAAACATTTTCTTTCAAATGATTTCAAATAAAATCAGTGTACCATAAAAGGTACCATTAGGAAAGGAGGAAGGTATAGAAAAGAGAAGCTTCAAACTCCTCTGTCTGTTAACAGGTGCTTTTGACAGAACTGAAATAATTTGGAAGGGAGTAGGATAAGAATTGTCCACTGTCCAGCTTCTCTGTGTGAAATTATTTCCTTTGGCCACAAATTCGAACTTTGGTCTGAAAAAGAAATAATCTTTCTTGCTCCATTATGTTTCTTTCTGATCTAGCTTTTGACTCACCCAAGAGCTGTCTATGGCTCAGCCCTGACAGGAGCAGTAATAAAGACACAGTGTGTTGTTTATTACTTCAATGAATAGTTTAGAGAAAAAGGCAGGTGTTTGGGGAGTGCCTTCGCCAACCATTTGTTTTTGTTTGCCGTAATTAGGCATCCCATTATATTCATGCCGCATTTTAAGATTGCTATGCATGGTATGTTCTCTATTGCACTGTAAGATGAAAATTGATCACCAATCAATACTCTGTAATGATTTAATGCTCACCACAGTAAAAGCTGGTTGGTGGAAATTAGGTGTGTGTGTGTGTGTGTGTGTGTGTGTGTGGTTTCCAGTCTAATCTTCTTGAAAAGAAGTCACAGTTCTGTGAAAATGAGACAACATGGAATGTATTTGGCTAGGAATACTAACTTCACTCAGGCTGAAATAAATTTAGCAGATCTGAAATATTTATGGTTTCATTCTTGTTATAACAAAAATGGTTGAGATTTTCTAAATTCTAAAATTTCACTTCAATTGGAAGTGAATGGAGGAAAATGTGAACTTTGTGGCACCCCAAAGTGAATAACTGCTTGGATGATCTCTCCTCTTCCAATACCACTGACTGATACTGACACGGAGAAATACTGTGCAGCACAGTGTCCCCAACTCCAAATCCTCCCAGTTGCACTAAGAATAATTTTGAATCTTAATTTCCCAAAACAGAAATTTTGGTCTTTTTGGTTTTTGTTTTCTACTTTTTTTAGCATTCAGTTTCACAAAATTATTCTTCCTGTTGAAGTGACCTCTAGAAATAATTGTAATTACAATTGTCTAGAGATTGACAATTCATAAAGCATGCCATGTTTAAGCTGGTTTTTTTTTTAAAAAAAAGATTGCCATCTCATAGCTGAAATGAGCAACTAAGCAGAATATCACTAAATCTCTTCAATACTTATATGTGGAACCAAATGCAAGTTTAGTCTTCATAGATATTTTTATCATTATTGATTAAAGGTATTTTCTTATGTGAGGCACAATTTAAAACCACACTACAAATCACAGAGAATGGTGAAATTCAATCAATATGTATTTACCCAGCTGTGTAATCAAAAGAAAATGTACACAAGGGAAAGCTAATTAAAATATTTCTCTCTCTTATCATATGTAATCTGGTAGACACCCATCTTGGTGAATTCCCAGGGATGGTAGAACAGACTGGATTTCTTCTTCCTCTAATTAGAAAAAAAAAGGGGGTGGGGAGTCTAGTTCTAAAGTGAGAAAAACTGAACTTGAAAAAAGAGGTCTAGTTTTCATAGATATTTGAGCAGCTGCCAAATGTCAGGAATTCTGAAATTGGAAAAACAAAGGAATAAGTTGATAGGTGTTCCCTGTATGTGCCCAGAGAGGTTTTAAAAGTTTTTATTTTATACCTTATTCAGTTCATCTCGTTTTCAAGAGCAGTCCCACCATGTATGTACAAATAACAAGGTGCTGGAAGGCAATGGAACGAGCACCAAGGCTACGTTTCATTTCTCCAGGAGGGGGCATAACTGGCAAAATATATTCTTGTCATCCGTAAATAGAGTCAAATAGATAAAACTCTCACAATGGAATTTTTTCCCCCTGATAGTATCCCACAATAACATTATATAATTAGACGTTAGTATTATTTAGTCACACTTTGGCCAAAATATATTCCTGAATATTAGTTTTAAAATACCAACGTGTCTCTGCCTTTGTGTCAGATTATTGTTACAGAGTTAAAAAGAAACTGAATTTTTCTGAACAAACAATTCAAGCCAAACAACAGGCTTCCTTATATCATCTTAGACCTCTATTTTCCAGAAAACCTCATTTGTAAGTTTCCTGTTAATTCAAACCAATATAATTTGGCTACTGCTTCGTTATTTGTGGGGTTTTTTCCAATTAAAAAAGAAATCAAGGTACTTATCTATAACACTCCCATAGTCTACTAAGAAAATTGCATGATACATCTTGATATTAATAAGTCATTCAATAAAGTAGCTTATGGAATTTTGATTAAGATGCTACTCAAGGGTGGGCTGGGTGGCAAGACTATTAATCAAAAGTATTTTTGTGAGTCCAGAATAGAGTATTTTCCAGTTTTTCCAGCTGTGGAATATGGTAGCTTTTTTTAAAAAAAATCTTGAGATACCTGATTAAGTGTCAAAGTACCAGTAATAGGAAATTGGCAATAAATTGAAACTTGAGCTTTTTGTAATTTATTCATATGAATTTAATTACAGCTCCAGAACCACCATCCCCCCCCCCCATATATTTATTTGTTTCTGTATTGTCTGCATTGTACTAGTTTGTAGCCAATCATCCATATCTGGGGGAAAATGCATAAATGTGTATTGCATAAATGTGTACTTGAACTAGTCAAAAACAATATAAATATAATACTCATATGCTGAAGGTTATATACTTAGGATGGATGTGACAGTTTAATATTATAAAGGTGAAAAAATATGCAGGAAAATCACCAACTGGGATGTCACTTAGAATAAATCCCTGACTTAGGAATGCTGATGGTTTGATGCACAAAAACACTGCATGCCGCATAATAATATAGATAGAAGCAATGAATTAATATAGTGAAATTAAACTTCTTTTCCATAGTGAATTCTTGGCTGAAGCCACTCAAGCACCCTTCTCCCTCCTCCTGGCTACCTGCCTGCCTTTACAAACACAATTCTCTCGTATGTTCATATAGACTTACAGATAGCCTCACTCATCAGAAGAAGTCTCACTTTAAAGGAAGTTTGAAGAAAGGCAGGGAATAAGCTTCTGTGCATGGGCACATGGCAGGGGAAACACTGCAAGACAACCCCTGCATGGAGTACTTGCAAATTCTGGTGATGTAGCAAGTGAGAAAGGAAGAGCAGCATCAAGGCAGGAGTCCATTTTAAAAAATCCCGAATGATTTTGACTTCAGAAACTTTATTTTCTCTAAAGTATATAAAAAATAGGCCATTGAGGTTCTCTTCTTTCTATAATTTTTCCTAACATCCCATTCACACCCAATTCTTCTATCTCTAAACATATTTATCTTCCTTGAAATGTGTATTATATTCTCTCATGGGATAACACCTGTACTATTTTGCAGCATTAGCAATTATGGCAATGATGATGTCAGTTGGCATAAAAATAGATGCTACAGTTTGCTATACATGGTTTAATTTATCTTTGGACAAATCCAAATGGATTATAGCATTATATATTATAATAAATAAAGTAGTTATTTTTATACACACTCAAAATAAGATCAGTAAATATTTCTAAATTGATATAATACGAGGAATTATCACTCAGGAGTATAACAGCTGGTGGAAAAGATCTCTAAATACCTACTAGAATTTTTTAAATGAGTCTTAGAAAGCCTTAGAAATTCTACATCACAGGGGGAAATCAGTGTTCATTAATGTTGAATAAAGTTCTTTTTAAATCTGAAAATGTGGAAGGTCCTTTTAATCCATCTTGTTCATCCATAAACGATCCAGCAGGAACCATCTGGGCCTTAATATACTGAGAGATTTTTGCGCAGATGCTTCTAATCCTTAATCATCTGATTCAACACTTTTGTGGCTTGATCAACTTAAAAAGAAGTGATATCATGTTTGTCTGTTAATCCTTGTATAATAGAGGCCAAGAGTCAAATATAGTTCATTGATTGCATGCATTCAATGGAAGACTGAATCTATTTCTTAATTCTGAATTTTATTCAGTCAACTATTCCATCAGTTTATTGAGGTGTAAAAGGTGCATGTAACAGCAGAAATTCCAAGTAAAAGAACAATTTACTAGGGAATCAGATAGATCTGTTTGGCCTAGTATTCAGCCACTAACAGTTTGAATGAGGACCATTATACTGAAATTTGACTGCCATTAAGATTCTAGTACATTCCCAAGCTAGCATCCACCACTGGTATTCCATAGCCAAAAAGACTGTGCAGTTGTATGGTTATGTATCTCTGTCATTATCAGGAGTCAGGGACTTATTTATATTTGTATTTGATATTCCATCCCAAGAATATGACAAAAAGGTTCTATTATTAAAATAATTGAGTAAAGCAGATATCCGACTCAAAATCAGGGAGAGTAACATTGCATTACTTACAATTGGTGGTACAGTTTAAGCATATAAAATAATATTAAGGAGCATATCACTTACTGAACATTACTTCAGTCAAACTATTTAATTGGACTCTACATACTTCTGTTCACATTATAATGGAAATAGAATCGCCATGGTGGATGACCCAAAATAAAACTTCTTGGGAGAAGTGAGCTTTCTACCAAAAGAGCTGGAATAATCTAGAAACAATTAGAGCATTTTCTAACCTCTGGAGCATATATAGCTCTGATCTAGAGGATATAGGAATTAATGTTGGAAGGATTGGTTACCTTATTCCCTCAACATCCCATAGTAAATGATACCTCTCTTTCTGGTAAGCACCCCACCAATGCCTATTGTGTAATCTAATATAGACACTATTAATTACAAAATTTTTGGGAAGGGGGAAAAAAAATCTGCTTTGTCAAAACATTTTAAGGGAGGGATGAGTGAAGAGATTATGCCAAATGACATAATTTTAAATTATTTGTGAATTTCAGAGGAGAACATTCCACAGAACAGGTGCCACCTCAGAGAAGGTCCATCTGTAAATAATTGTGGCAAGACAAAGAGCAGATACCGATACTTTATGGAGTACAGGGCCTTGCTATATGACTTCTCCTAAGAGGAAAACAAATTTATCTCTGCTGCAAAAGAAGCAGCTGCACCAAAAACAGGAAGCAGAGCTACTCTTAAATTCAGCCTCAGCTGGAATCAGAGAGAGTCAAGAAAGAGGGAGAAATACAATAGACAAAGCAACAATAACTGCACAGTCAGCATATCAATAGAGTTCAATTTTTTTTCAGTTAGAGCCCCAACAGAATCAACTGCCTGGGAAATGTTAAAAAAAAAAATAGCAGCAGTCTCAACTATAGTTCTCTCAGTAGATGACCAAGTTGAATGTAGCACACTTGAAGGGAGAATCCATATAATTTTCCAAACTATCAACATAGAAAGAATGTATGAAGTGTGTGCGTTTATGACAACATAATGTCAGTAAAGTTTGTGCACAAGTGCATGCAGCATTTATGAACCTTGCTTTCAAATATTACTGAGCTTCAGAACTGACAATCAGTTTTTACCAGGTTGTGATGTGCACTGATCACAATTATTTCTTGTTAAAAAAAAAAAAAAGTAGAATAACAGCTAACTGGAAACTGAAAACGAGAGAGAATGAGTGTGGTTGCAAAGAAAACAGTTTTTAGGCTGTGTCATCAGAAATATGTCAATGTACTTGTCTTCCGTGGTTAGACACCATATATTATTTTAAAAAAAGATTAAGCAAAAGTGGAACAGGTTCAGAGAAGGGGGACCAGGATGACCAGGGGAACTAGAAATATATCTCTATGAAGAGAGATTGAAAGAGATAATTGGCTTTTGAGAAAAACCAACTGAGCAGGGATATAATAGCATTCTTCAAATACCCCAAAGGATGTCACATAGAAGAAAGTCAAGACCTCTTCTTTCTTGTTCCAAAGTGTAGGACATAGAATGGCTTATTTTAAGTTACAAGAGGAGCAGTTCAACAGTGGAATCAATTACCCAGACAGATGGTGCACTACCCTTCATTAGTTGTGTTCAAGGAAAGACTAGAGAGTTGTCTGTGGGAAAATTCCTGCATTGAGCAGGGGATTGGCCTAAATGGTCCCCTACAGCTTAGTGATCCATCATTCTTTCATATCTCCAGCTCTTCCTTCCACCTGCCCTGTGTTCAGAAAAGGAGTCTAGGAATAGTTTACAATTTCTACAAGGTGCTGTACAGGAGAAGGTATAATGTAATATTATTAGGACTGCTATCTCCAGACGTTAAAGACAGATACTGTAGTTCAATTCAAGTAGTAAAATTCAGAGACCAAGGAGAGATACATAAGAGTTATTTCAGGATGTGAAAGAGGCAAAACAGGAATAGATACTTATGTTCCTAAATTTTGAGCTGAGCCTTTTGATTTCATTGCTAGAAATATTCACTAAATTTAGGAGAATTGGGCTATTTAATTATTGGTGAAATTAGGGGCTCAAGTTTTCTTTTTAAACAGTTTGAACCCTCTCAGAGAGAATCAAATCTTCTGGAATTCACACTGATTTGAAGTTTACCAGGTACTTCAGGATGACACATTTATTAATCTTTTCTGGAGTTACACATTTCATTCTCCTACTTGGTGGGAAGGGCATGGGCTAACCCTGTCTGTCAACCATTAGGACCGAGTTTGCTGATTTCCTAAGTCCCACCTCTTCCTGTAGCTCCCCAGTTTTTTGACTCGCTCTGGCCTGGACAGACGTGTCTTTTTTTGCTGCAGGTTTTAACCTTAGGCTTTCTAATTATTTCAGACTCAATTTCCCTAACATCGGAAGAACTGAAGAGCTGTTTATTGCCAGTGTGAAAGGCCTTTGCCTGAGTCCGCTGAGGGCCGCGTGGTAGCATTGGACTGCCGGCCAGCAGTTCCGTCAGGGGCAGCACTCACCAGCTTGCTCTGACGTGCTAGCCCTGAGGATCCCCGCTTTTTTTTTTTTTTTTAAATTTGATTTATATGCTGCCCTTCTCCGGAGACTCAGGGCGGCTTACAATGTGCTAAGCAATAGCCTTCATCCTTTTGTATATTTATACAAAGTCAGCTTATTGCCCCCACAACTGGGTCCTCAATTTACCTACCTTAGAAAGGATGGAAGGCTGAGTCAACCTTGAGCCTGGCGAGATTCGAACCTGCAGTAATTGCAGGCAGCTGGTCTTAATAACAGGGTGCTTTAGACCACTGTACTACCAAGGCTCCTACATACAGCTTGCACTACATCGGCAGCGGGCGAGGGCTGCTGCGTTTTTAGAGCATTTCTCAGCAACTATTTTGGTGCGAAGACTCATTCCGTGCCAGGATTAATCGCATTTACGCCGGATGGCTAGTGATTTGCAGCTTTAACAGCGGCTATTTATTATTCCCCACATTTCTCCTGCAACCAGCTGGAAGCACTTCGGACCGCAGTAATATCACCTGAGCGGCACAGTGAGTAGTGGGTTGCAGATCTACCCGCAGAGATTGAGCACTTTGGGGAGTTTTGTTATAGCCGCTAGCGCACATGAGCATTCAAAATGGCGGACGCCATTTTAACTAAACCATCCCGTGATGTGGCTGACAAGGGGAGAAAGCACTTCAGACTCGCAGCACCATAGAAAAAAGGCAACGGTGCAGAAGCCCCTTGCTCCTCCCCATACCAAGCATCCAAGGATGAGGAGAGATGACATAAAGCCCTTGAGCGGGCCATTCAAAAGGCGCAACAGGGAGCAAATAAGGAGGCAAGACCTCATTCCAGAACAGGCCCTTCCCCTCATTTATCAACTACTTCTTCCCCTTCGGGGCAGCCTTAAGCCATACAGGGGCCTTCCTCTACATCATTGTCTCCGGATGTTCCTGACCAGAGAGGGACCTCTCAACCCACGGATGCGGTGTTGTTTGAATCTAGGCCCTGTGAGCGGGCTCCTCATTCTTCTGGTGGCCCTTTGGCTGTTCTCTGCAGCCCAGCTGCCACTTTTATGCCCACCGCCGCAGGACTTAGGCAAGACGAACAACAGATTCCTCCCGCCAAGGCGAATTTGATTTCTGAAGCCATCCGGCAGAGCATTGCCCAGAGCCTTCATCAGAGGGCATCTTCGGAGGTGTCAGAATACATTAGCTACCTCAGTCACTCTCAGAGGTCTCACCAGTTAGATGAATTAACGGGGGATCATGAGCTGGCTGATTCCACAGGTTCCACCAGTCAAGCTTCACTTTCCGGTGAGGAGCCTCCATTTGATCCAGAGCTTTCTGATGATAAGGGCCTTGAGCCGGACCAGCCCTCATTGTTGGTCTTTTTATTTATTTATTATTATTTTATTTTATTTTATTTTATTTTATTTTATTTTATTATTTTATTTTATTTTATTTTATTTTATTATTTTATTTTATTTTATTTTATTTTATTTTATTTTATTTTATTTTATTTTATTTTATTTTATTTTATTTTATTTTAATTAATTGGTTCGATTTATATACCGCCCTTCTCCGGAGACTCAGAGCGGCTTACAATGCGTTAAGCAATAACCTTCATACTTTTGTATATACCTGCTTAGTAGGGCTTTCGGGCCCCCGCAAGCGGTATTCTTTTTTATACAAAATCAGCTTATTGCCCCCACAAACCGGGTCCTCATTTTACCTACCTTGAAAGGATGGAAGGCTGAGTCAACCTTGAGCCTGGTGAGATTTGAACTTGCAGTAATTGCAGGCAGCTGGTGTTATTTAACAGTACTTTAGTCTGCTGCATCACCAAGGCTCTTTTATTTTATTATTTTATTTTATTTTGAATTTGTATACCGCCCTTCTCCCTGAGGACTCAGGGCGGTGAACAGCCAAATAAAAACATCAAATACAAATATTAAAATACAGTTAAAAATATATATATAGATTTGGCCCCATTAATTAAAACGATAAACAAAACAAAACAATTAAAAAACCCTTAAAAAGAATTAGGCCAGCCCGGCTTGTTGGAAAAAGAAAGTTTTAAGGGCACGGCGGAAGGCACTGAGGTCATGGATTCTCCTTATCTCAGGGGGCAACTGATTCCAGAGGGTGGGTGCCCCCACAGAGAAGGCCCTCCCCCTGGGGGTCACCAGCCTGCATTGTTTGGCTGATGGCACCCCGAGGAGGCCCTCTCTGTGGGAGCGCACGGGTCGGTGGGAGGTCGTTGGTGGCAGTAGGCGGTCTCGAAGATAGCTAGGCCCTATGCCATGGAGCGCTTTAAAGGTGATAACCAACACCTTGAAGCGCACCCGGAAGACCACCGGGAGCCAGTGCAGTTCACGCAGAAGCGGTGTTACATGGGAGCGCCAGGCTTTTAGGCCTCAGATGTTCTGTTCCTTGTTATTCAAGGCTCAAACAGCTACTAGGTTGGGATGCCCCTCCTCAGTGGCAGAATCTGTCTCTACAGCAGTTGATCCCACTTCTTTGATTGTGGAACCTACGGTGCAGACGGAAACCGTTCCAGCGCCCAAATTATTTTCAGATGTAGTTCAGAGGCAATGGGCCTTTCCCAGCTCTGGTCTCCTCCCTAACGGCCAAGACAAATATCTTTATAATATGGCTTCGGATTTCTCTAACCTTTTACAGGTTCCCACAGTGGATGCACCGATTGTTGCACTTTCTTCCTCACATCTGACTGGAGCTTCGGAGGAATCCTTACGTCTGAAGGACAAGAGAGCGGAGAGAGCTCTAATCAAAGGACACCAGGCGTCCACCTGGTCAGTTCGGGCTGCCTCTGCAGCTTCATTTTTCAATAGAGCATCCATCCTCTGGCTGAAGAAATTGCAAGAAAGAATTATTTTCACCGATTTGAGATCCCATCAAGATATCAACACAATACTGGCAGCAGTGGAATTTTCGGCGGACGCTACACTCAACGCTGCCAGGTTTGCTGCTAAATCCATCGGTTCATCGGTCACCTCGAGGAGACTTCTATGGCTCCGACATTGGCAGGCCGATGCCAGAAATAAATGGCACCTCGCTTCATTTCCCTACTCGGGAGACAAATTGTTTGGGGCCCCACTGGAACTGCTCCTGGTGGAAACCAAGGATTGGCATATGATTTTACCATCTGTTTCCAGACAGGCCAAATTTAGACAGCAGGGTTATTTTTGACCTCAGTCCTTTCGAGGCTCAGACAGTGGGTATTACCAGCAACGCTCTCAACGTTCCTTTCCATCCAGAGGTGGTCAACATCAGGATGCCAGGTTAGACAAGGTTCCAGATTCCCTCCCAAGAGACCCTTTCGGGGCAGGAGAAGCTGTCCCTTCTGAAGGTCTCGATAATCCGCCTCCCAACTCCCACATTGGGGGATGTCTGGCATTCTACGCCAGTCAATGGGACTCTACCATCTCAGATGCTTAGATCAGGGAAACTATCAGGTTGGGTCTCTCTTGAATTTCGCTCCACTCCCCCGAGGCTGTTTGTTTGCTGCCCTATCTCCCAGAACAGGACCAAACGTGTACAGTTGGAATCAGCCATACAACACCTTTTGAAAATTAAGGCCATACAGCTGGTTCCACGGGAACAACATAGGCAGGAGTTTTATTCCTGCTTATTCCTGGTACAGAAGGCCTCGGGGGGCTAGAGGGCAATTCTTGATCTGAAATCCTTAAACTGGTACATTATTTATCACTCAAAATCCAATCCCTTCAGACTATCTTGTTGACTGTTCAGAAAGGCAATTTTCTTTTGTCAGTTGATCTGATGGAGGCTTATCTCCATGTCCCCATCCTCCCTGCCCCCCACAAATTCCTCCGCTTCTTTTATAATGGGAAGCATTATCACTATCGGGTTTTGCCCTTTGGACTTTCTTCCGCCCCCAGGATGTTTACAAAGATTATGGCAGTCCTGATTGGCTACATCCACTCCCTCCCCATTAGAATCCAATTCTATTTGGATGATGTTCTCATCCTATCACAATCACAGTCCCTAGCTCAACAGGGCTTACGCACCTCCATTCAGGTTTTGCAGGATCACGGTTTTTCAATTAACTGGTCCAAGAGTCATTAAATGCCCTCCACCAGGCTCAAGCATCTTGGGGCCATGATCGATACAGTCAGTTCGGAGGTTTCTCTAATGCAGGACCGCCAGTCCAGTCTCATGGACCTGGTAGGCCATTTCCTGAGACAGCGTTCAGCTTCCCTACTGTGATTGTCCTGCCTGCTCGGGAAGATGGTCTCCTCCTTTGGCATTATACCTTGGTCTCGTCTTCACAGCAGGAAGTTGCAGTGGTTCCTCCTCCTGTTCCAAAGGGCTCATCCTTGTCCAGAATACAGATTCCTCCTGTGGTCCTCAAGTCCCTTCTCTGATGGACTTCCCCTGCCGTAGTCAAGGGCAGCAGGTTCCGGGAGCCTCATCGTTTAGTCCTCACGACCGATGCCAGTCTGTTCGGTTGGGGTGCCCATCTAGGTTCCCACATGGCTCAGAGTCAGTGGTCTCAGCTGGATCTGAGACACAATATCAATTGGTTGGACCTCTGGGCCATCTACCTGGCCCTCCTGAGCTTCAGGGACCTGGTTTCAGGTCAGGATGTCCTAGTCCTGACCTGAATGTCTCAGCCAAGGCACATGTGAACAGACTAGGCAGGACTTGTTCGAAGGCCCTCATGCAAGAGGCCCTTCGTTTGGGACTTTGGGCGGAAACACACTTTGCCTCAATATAAGCTGCACACATATCAGGAGCAGCGAATGTTCGAGCCAACTCCCTCTGCCGGACTCCGGTCGACCAGGCGGAATGGAGCCTACATCCCCTCTTATTCAAAGAATTGACAACCCATTTCGGCATCCCCTCGGTCGATCTATTCGCTTCCCAGGACAATCATCAAACTCCACAGTTCTACTCCAGATTCCCCACTCCGGGGGTGGAGGCTGTGGACGCCTTACGCACCCCATGGCCTCCCGGTCTTCTGCTTTATGCCTTCTCTCCATTGCCGTTGATCTCCAGGAAGCTCCTAGAGGAGAGAGTGGAACTGATTTTCCTAGCTCCTCATTGGCCTTGGTGGCCTTGGTTTGCAGCCTTGGTGTCTCTTTTGGTGGCTCGGCCCTGGAGGATTCCCGATGACAGGATCTCCCTTCTCCCGGGGGCTCTGGTTCACCCGGAACCCCAGTGGTACCAACTAACCGCCTGGAGATTGAGTGGCGTCTCCTGATCGGTGCCCATGTCCTTCCAGGGTCATTCCCACCATTCAGGCTTCCCGCCGGGCATCCACTATCTGCATCTTATGAGGCAACATGGAAAGCCTTCTCCTCCTGGTGTAAGAGACACAAGCTAAATCCTACATCAGTTTCCATAACACAAATTTTAGATTTTCAACAGGATGGCTTTCAGAAGGGCCTCACCCCCAACACACTTAGACAGCAGGTAGCAGTCATTTCTTCTGTATTGACGTGTGTTTCATCGGACTCAATTTCCAAGGACCCACTAATTCAGAATTTTTTGAGGGGCACTACTAATCTTCGTCCACCAGTGGTCCACTGGTTTCCGACATGGGACTTAACAAGGTATTGTCTGCGCTGACTAAGGCTCCCTTTGAGCCCTTGCGTGAAGTCAATCTCAGGTTTCTCTATTTCAAAGTAACCTTCCTTGTTGCTGTCACTTCTGCCTGCCATATCTCGGAGATGGCTGCATTATCCATTCGTCACAACCTCTGCATCTTCCACACCAACAGAGTCATACTACGGTTGGATCCTACCTTTGTTCCGAAGGTCAACTTCACCTTTCACAGGTCACAAGAGCTCGTGCTACCCAATTTCTGCCCCTCTCCTCCTCATCGGCTAGAGAGAGTCTGGCATACACTGGACATCCGCAGGGCTCTAAAAATATATATTTCCCGTATGTCCTCCTCCTCACGGACGGAAGTCCTATTTGTTTCATTTCAACCGGCGTCCATGGTTCCAAACTGACGGCTACAGCCTTGGGGCAGTGGATCAGGGCCACCATTTCCACTGCCTGTGAGGTTCAGGCCTTGCCTGTTCTCGGAACATCATGGCTCACTCTACAAGGAGCGCGGCCACTTCTGCAGCCTGGTCCATGCAGGCCTCCTTGGAGGAAGTTTGCCAAGCGGCCACTTGGGCCTCCCCGATATCTTTTATCCGACATTATTGGTTGGACTCCTACACTTCGGCGGATGCTGCCTTCAGCAGGAGAGTGCTGCAGGGAGTCCATTTGGAAGGTGATTCACGCATCCGGCCTTCTCCCTCCCTATAGGACAATGAGCTTTGGTATGTCCCATGCCTGACTGCCGAGTAAGAGAATGGGCACTGTTCTTACCTGATACGCCCTTTTTCTGATAGGGGGGAATGGCAGTCAGCCCCACCCTGTTCTGGTCGGGGCGGGAGGCTTCTAATTTTCTTTGCTTCTTATTAGACACGTCAGTCTGCATCACCGTCCTTGCCAAAAAACTGGAGAGCTACAGGAAGAAGCGGGACTTAGGAAATCAGCAGACTCGGTCCTAATGGTTGACAGACAGGGTTAACCCATGCCTGACTGCCATTCCCCCCTATCAGAGAAAGGGTGTATCAGGTAAGAACAACACCCATTTTAATGTCTATGAAAGTTTGCTTTGAATTTTCTTCTTACTTTACAATTGCAGTTACAATTGCATGAAAGGTAAAGATTTCCCCTGTCCAGTTGTGTCTGACTCTGGGGGCAGTGCTCATCTCTGTTTCTTAGCTAAAGGAGCTACCTTTATCCAAAAATGTTTTCCATGCCCATGTGGCCAGCATGATTATATGCTGAGGCTCACAGAATGTTGTTACCTTCCCATTGAGGTATTTATCTACTCGCATTTGCATGCTTTTAACCTGCTAGGTGTGCAGGAGCCAGGGAAGGATGGGAACTCACCCCATCACTCAGCACTCATGCCTTAAACCCAGGCTGTCAGTTTTCCAGCTGACAAGCTCAGCATCTTTAACTGCTGAGCCATCACACCCCCTTGCATGACTGAAAACTACACCTCAATTGGAATAAGCTTAGATACCTTCTGGATGTGCAATGCCCTCTACATGGGGCTGCCCTTGGGGTGCACCTGGAGGCTTCAGCTGGTCCAGAATGCAGCCATGTGGGTTGTTACGGGAGCTTCCCATTACTCCCATGTAACACCTCTCCTGCGCGAGCTGCACTGGCTGCCGGTGGCACTTCGGATCTGCTTCAAGGTGCTGGTACTTACCTATAAAGCCCTTCATGGCATGGGCCCGGGGTACTTGCAAGACCACCTCCTACTGGCCTCCCACTGCCCAGTGTGCTCACATAGGACTGCCCTCCTCCGGGTGCCATCGGCCAGACAGTGTCGGCTGGCAGCCCCCAGGATGAGGGCGTTCTCTGTGGTCGCACCGACCCTCTGGAATGGGTTACCCACCGGGCTCTAGATGGCCCCCTACCTCCGTACTTTCCGCGCCGACCTGAAGAAATGGCTTTTTCAGCAAATTCCCTGATCTGCTGTGAGGTTTTAATTGTCGGGGGATTTTAAATTGGCTTGTTTTAGCATTATTTTATGGTTATGTTGTTTCTATTCTGTGAGCCGCCCCGAGTCCTACGGGAGAAGGGCGGCATATAAATTTGATAAAATAAATAAATTAGTAGAATGTCTCACTTCCCTTGTTTTTGTTTGTTTGTTTGCTCTTCAGGACTGTCAGTTATCAGTATTGTCTGTGTTATATAATCTAGGAATTCTTATTAATGAGAAGCTAGCTTGCTTTCTTTCTTTCTTTCTTTCTTTCTTTCTTTCTTTCTTTCTTTCTTTCTTTCTTTCTTTCTTATATTTCTATACCGCCTTTCTCCCGTAGGACTCAAGGCGGTGTACAGTCAAGAAAAATATAGACACACAAACATCATAAAATTGCTAATTAAAATTATTACTTAGTTTGTTCAATTAAATAAAACCCAGAATTAGATCACATTTAAAAAATCATTCACATGTTCATATGTTTATGAAAGCCTTTAAAGCCTTTCATCAATGAATCTACTAGAAGTTTATAATTTTTTCCTTTTAAATATTCAGAACATTTCTTCATATCTTATTTTAGAAATTGTTAAATACATAGTTCAAACATTGGTGGGATCATGTCTGTAGAGTAGAGTAGAGTAGAGTAGAGTAGAGTAGAGTAGAGTAGAGTAGAGTAGAGTAGAGTAGAATAGAATAGAATAGAATAGAATAGAATAGAATAGAATAGAATAGAATAGAATAGAATAGAATAGAATAGAATTTTTTATTGGCCAAGTGTGATTGGACACACAAGGAATTTATCTTGGTGCATACTATAGATCACTATAGTAATAGCCTGACAGGCTTTTATTTTGCTTCTCACCCACTGGTTCATATCCAGAACAGTTCTGTGGTCCTGGATTTCTCCAAATACAGCCACACCTTTCTTTTAATTAATAGCTATATATTGGTTGGACCTTCATTATTGGCTTCAGTATACAGAAAACCTAGTTTTCTGGAAAAAATGATTATAATTTATGTTTCTGTATGCACTTAGCTTGATTTTGCAATCAAGGTCAACTGGTTTTTTTCCCCTGTATTAAATTAGACACTTCATGTTTTACGGTGCTTTTCAATTTCGCTCTGGAATAAATTCCCCTTTGAATTACATCTCGTAATTCAAAGTTAGTTACTAAGTACTACTAACTAAGTTACAACTTAGTTTACAGGATGTTTATGAAGCTAGAAAAACTCATCTCACTACAGATTTATACTACATATTTTATACTAAAGTTTTGATGATATTAGGACTTTTATTCTGATATTACATTTTATTAGGAAATCTATTAGGTTCCGTCCCAGGCGCCTGATGGATCCCGAAAGATTCCTGATGGAGCTTGGGTCGTTTCCTGAGACTCTGACACACGACTCGACTGAAGAGCTGGTGGCCGCCTGGGAGAGTGCGGCCGCCGGAGCTTTGGATCGTGTCGTGCCTCTGCGGCCTCTGACCCGATGCCAATCTCAATTGGCTCCTTGGTTCTCTGAGGAGCTGAGAGAGATGAAGCGTCGGAAAAGACGCCTAGAGAGCATTTGGAGGACTAGTCATTCTGATTCCGACCGGACACAGGTGAGGTCTTATATCAAGACCTACCTAGTGGCGATAAAAACAGCAAAATCTAACCATTTTTCCGCTCTTATCGCATCTGCAGAGAACCGCCCAGCCGCCCTGTTTAGGGTGACCCACTCCCTTCTTCGGGGGGGAGTGCGGGAAGATCCCTTGCAGGGTCGAGCTGAGGATTTTGTGCAATTCCTGCACGATAAAATCGCTCGGATTCGGGAAGGCTTGGACTCCGACTGGGTGAGTCCGGGGGAGGAGACGAGGGTAGGTCTTGAGAATATTACCTGGGAGGAGTTTGATCCTGTGGCTCCCAAGGATGTGGACAGGGTTCTGGGTAGGATTAGTGCCGCCACATGTTTATTGGACCCGTGTCCCTCCTGGTTGGTACTGGCCTCCTGGGAGGTTACACGAGGCTGGCTCCAGGGGATTATAACTGCTTCTCTGAGTGAGGGTGCCTTTCCTGCCGCCTTGAAAGAGGCGGTGGTGAGGCCCCTCCTCAAGAAGCCTTCCCTGGACCCGGCTGAATTAGCTAACTACCGTCCGGTCTCCAACCTTCGTTTTGTGGCGAAGGTTGTTGAGAGTGTAGTGGCACGACAACTGCCCAGGCCCCTGGATGAAGCTATCTATCTAGACCCGTACCAGTCAGGCTTCAGGCAGGGGCACAGCACAGAAACGGCATTGGTCGCGTTGGTGGATGATCTCTGGAGGGCTCGGGACAGGGGTTGCTCCTCTGTCCTAGTCCTATTAGATCTCTCAGCGGCTTTTGATACCATCGACCATGGTATCATGCTGCAGCGGTTGAGAGGGTTAGGAATAGGGGGCACCGTTCTGAGGTGATTCTCCTCCTTCCTCTCCGACCGCTCGCAGTTCGTGTTGGCAGGGGGGCAGAGGTCGACCTCGAGGCGTCTCGCATGGGAAGTGCCACAAGGGTCGGTCCTCTCGCCTCTTCTGTTCAACATTTATGTGAAGCCGCTGGGTGAGATCATCCGTGGTTTTGGGGTGAAGTGTCATCTGTACGCTGATGATACTCAGCTGTACATCTCCACCCCAGACCACCCCGACGATGCCCTTGATGTGATGTCTCGCTGCCTGGAGGCCGTGCGGGTCTGGATGGGGAGGAACAGGCTCAGACTCAACCCGTCCAAGACCGAGTGGCTGTGGCTGCCGGCGTCCCGATATAGTCAGCAGGTGCCATCCCTGACTATTGGGGGTGAATCTTTGCCCCCCACAGAGAGGGCTCGCAATCTGGGTGTCGTCCTGGATGCATGGCTGTCTTTAGAAGAGCATATGACGGCTGTGGCCAGGGGGGCCTTTTATCAGGTTCGCCTGATCCGCCAGTTGCAGCCCTTTCTGGACCGGGACGCCTTGCGCACGGTCACTCATGCCCTTGTCACCTCACGGCTGGACTATTGTAATGCTCTCTACATGGGGCTCCCCTTGAAGAGCACTCAGAGGCTCCAACTGGTCCAGAATGCGGCCGCACGGGTGGTTATGGGCGCAACTCGTTGTGCCCGCATGACACCCCTCCTGCGCGAGCTGCACTGGCTCCCAGTGGTCTTCCGGGTGCGATTCAAGGTGTTGGTTACCACCTGTAAAGCGCTCCATGGCATAGGACCCGGGTACCTTCGAGACCGTCTTCTGCCACCAATAGCCTCCCACCGACCAGTCCGTTCCCACAGAGAGGGTCTCCTCAGGGTGCCATCAGCCAAGTTATGTCGGCTGGCGACACCCAGGGGGAGGGCCTTCTCTGTGGGAGCTCCAGCCCTGTGGAATGAACTGCCCCCGGAAATACGTAAGATCTCCGACCTCCAGGTGTTTCGCTGCGCACTGAAGACCCTGTTGTTCCGCCAGGCAGGGCTATCAACATAATAATTTTAAATTGGGGTATTTTAAATTTTTGGGGTTTTAAATCGGCCAAATCTATTTAATTATTTTAATTCTTAATCATTGTTGTGTCCTGTGTTTTTAAATTGGCTATACACCGCCCTGAGTCCTTCGGGAGAAAGGCGGTATAGAAATAAAATTATTATTATTATTATTATTATTATTATTATTATTATTATTATTATTATTATTATTTATTGGATTTTTGTTGTTGTATTGGTTTATCTTGTATATAATTGGTTGTGGTATTGATTGATATTAATATAATTTTAATAGTAAGTCAACCCCAAAACTTACTTCAATGGTAATTTTTCTTATGACCTCATGTAGAAAACAGAGCCATAGTCAAAATAGTCAAAATGGGATAAAACCAACTATTGTCACATCTGATCAGCTCAAATATTTAATCTGCTCAGAGGAGGTTGCAGTAGACATACCATCAGTGGTGGGTTGTGGCGGCAGCAGGAGGCTCAGCCCACGCGCCCACGAACGAACCAGTAGCAACGGGTTTTGAAACCCGCCCCTGACTAGGATTAATTATACAAAGGCATTCCACAAGTTGCCTCCTGTAAATAGCTGAAAATCAGAGAGTGCTTTCTGATAACAAACCTGGTTGTTCAAGAGGAGACAAAATTCCCTCCATAACAGGGTGGACTCCATTGCTAAGTCCAGTTTCCTCTTTAACTGTATTATTTTTGTTTTCTCCAAATTGTTTTTATTTATTTTTTCTTTCTCATCTAGTCAACTATTGAATTTAGGCAGCATTCAAGACACTGATCTGTATCAGGGGATTTTGATGATTAGGGCAATAGGTGCCATAATCACATCTTGCTGACTACTAACAATACTGTCATCCTTACTTTAGAAAGCCAGGTGTTACCCTAGCAATTTCATCTAGATGTTAAACCTCATGGGGACAACTTCAAATTCAGTGGGACACTTAGAACAATTATCAGAGTTGAAGAAAATTCTTCTAGCACCATTTTCTAGAAACGAAGGCTTGGAACTACCCTTAATGCCAACAGGGCAGAATCCTCCCAGAAAATTAAAAAGGATGCCATGGCCAGTGACATGGACACCTGCCAATAGCTCCAGAGGAACTAATAGGTTTTTAAAAAATAAATAAATAAATCCAGTTTTGATAACATATCCCAGGTAAGAACTCAATTGGTATAGATCCAGAAAATCAGCATCAGTAAGAAGAAACTAGAACTATGTGATCACTCTTTTCTCAACAAAACTATATTGCAAGGAGAATATTTGAATCTGGTGTATAATTGTAAAGATCTCCTGAGTCAAGGGATAATTTTCATTAGTAAAGGCCTTATTTCTGCCTTTACTGTTATGGTATGGAGGAATATGATTTCTTGCAAGCAGGCATTGATCCCATTTTCTAACCGTCTGATATTCATCCAAACCCAGCAGCATGTCCTGGAAATTGGCAATAGAGCATCTGGTCAGCAAAATAAAATTCCTATAGACCAGCCATTTAATCTGCTCTAGCACACAGTAAACTGGTCAACAAAGATGGGAGGTATGAACTCCCTCCTCTTCTGTCTGCCAAATCTCCATGATGCACATGAGGTCAGCATTTCATCCAGAATTAAATCCTGAATAAGAAATTATTTATGCTTCAAATAGATGTTTTAGCTTGCAAAAAAAGTGGGGGGAGTAAGTGGGTGGTTGAGGGGAGAGCTGTTTTCTGTTGAAACCAAGAACAAATAGGAACCAAGAGGTTGAAAGCAAAATATAGATTCAGGCTGAGTATTAGAAGGAATTTCCTGATATGAAAAGCTGTTAAATAATGGAACAATTTGAGGTGGACTCCCCCTTACTGGAATTTTCTCAAACAGAATGGAACTGTCAAGATAATTTATTGGATACTTAGAGAAAGCAGGGAACTGGATTGTTTTTGAATGTGGCATTGAAGAGTACAGCTTTCTAGGTTGGAGATGCTTCCACCATTGTGAACTTGACTTGCTTATTATAATACTCTCTGAAAGGAAGGCCAGTCAGTGACTGTCTTCCTTTTCCTGTAGTCGGCAGGTGCATGTCAGGCATGAAAGGCAAGGTCCACATGTGAATCCCCAAATAAACTGATTTATTGCTAAAAACTTACAGCACAGGAATCTTCTCAACTAATGGGTTAGCATTTTCTTGGAGTTAGATAATGGTCCATGGAATTCAAGGGCAGGGTGGGGTGGGGTGAGCTTAGTCCACTTATGGTTACACAGGGATTCTAGTCTGATCTTTCTTTTAACCCCATCCTCCAGGTTTTGCCACTTTTTCTCCTACAGTGCATGCTCCCACTGTATTTCTCCTGGCCGCTAACCCTTAAGTGTTTGCTTTAAAATCATATTCTATTTTCTCTCCAGGCTTCTTAATGCATCCTTTAATAACAAAATACAATCCAAATACATTCCTACCTTTTCACTTCTTGTTATCTACATAAACAACAAACAAACAAACAAAAACAAGGAATTGGAAGAGATAAAATGAGATACTGCTGTAGGAAACCAATAGTTATGAAAAAGCTGTAGTTTTACAGCACTTACTAGACAGCAAAGACAATCCAGATTTTCTTGTTACATAACTGTTGAAAATACAACAGTTTTTTCTCTATTGTTTTTTTCTCTCTATGGGTAAAAAGTGTTTGGAAGTATGCTTACCTAGATAAAGTAAAAGCAGGCAGACATAATTTTAGAATAGTGTGTTAATATGGAGGCTATAACTATTATGGAATTAAAAAAATAAGATGGAAGTGAAATACTATATAATGTAAAAGGAAGACTTAGCTTCTTGTCTTGTCAGCCTAGATTCTGAATCCTGAAATCTGTTCTGGAGATATCCTAATCCTCCTCCCCCCCCCGCTCATAAAAGTATGCACTGACATTTTGATATGTTTGGCTTTATATGCACCCATGTATGTATACCTGCTAGAAGTCATTCTCCCTTCTCCTACAAAAGGTAGACCCAGGACAACCTCCACAATTAATAATTTCTATTTAAAAATAATTCCCTGAAAAATAATAATCTTCATTTGTAACATTAATATACTAGCATCCTTACTGGCATATATTCTTCTTTCTTCCTTTTACACTCAAACCACTTCCCCATAAGAACACAGAAGCAAAGATGCATGTATTCTCCTCTCCCCTTCCAACAGAAAAAGCCCAAAAAGGAGAAATTGGATTGAAATGAGCTAAATAGAAGGATTGACTTCCCTGAAAAGGAAGGAAAAAGAAAGGGGGAGAATGGATGAAGTTAAAAGGAGAGAAAGAAGTAACTGGGCAGTGCAGGAAGAGGAAAAGAGAGAAACTGGGTTTGAGTAAGACAAAAAGGATTAACTAGGTAGACAAAAAGCCTTCTCAAGGGACAACATATAATTGATAGGCTAATTTTCATCCATTACTAGCATCTTTACCTCTTGCTGTCTTTACTTTCAATAGCTGTTAATTTTATTAGACAATATAAGATGTCCCTTTTCTCAATTCTCAAACTACTTCTTTGCACTGCGAAACCCTGGGGGAAGGAAGGAGATAGAGTGCTATGCAAATTAATAATTCTTAATAAATTAAGAAGCAAACATGAAGGTCCGTCACATAAAGCAAGATTCTGAGAGGACCAAACAGACAAAAAGATGGCAGAGGGCTTACTGGTTAAATGTAAGAATGGCTTTCTTGGATCTTTGTCCATAGTAGCAGCATGCAAATCTCTGGTCACCCCCACCTCTAGTAACCATTCATTGCCCCTCTATTTCTTCTAGCTCTGTGAGAAGCTGGATTCTTCTGGTCTTAAAGTGCCCCTAAAATGTAGCACCCATGAATCTGGGTCCTGGATATTTAATTAATTAATTGAATTTATATGCCTCCCTCACTATCCAAAGTGACTCTGGGAAGAAGAATATGACCAAAGGAAGCTAGCAGGCCCAAGGCATAAGGAGAAGGATACTTGGAAAGATTTCTATGGGGATGCTACAGGAATGCTATGGAACTATAATATATGAGGGAGTCAAAAGTTTTTGGTTGTCCAACATATCCTTTGCAATATTGTACATCATATGCTGATCAGGCTTTAGCAGCTTGCCTAGCCACCAGCTTCTCTCTCTTTTTTTTTCTTCTGAAAAAGACCAAAGTATTTTAGGAAAGTAGTACTGACAGTCCTAGGGGGTCTGGCTAAATTTCAAGGCATTAACATTTTATCGCTATAGGCTGTAATTGTGTTTTACAGTTTGTGAATGCCGTAGGATGAAATCTCTTAGGAGAGGCACTTCCTTTGCTCTAGAGTTGTCAGGAGACTACAGTAGACATCTGGAGTTCCCTGCTCTCAAAATATTTAATTTTGTCCTGTAAATATAGACAAAGCTTACCCAACAAAAGTGGCTGGATAGAATACAATACCTCTTGGTCTGCTTGCAAGGAGGTTGAGGTCTAATTGTAAGTTTCTATCATCTCTCCCAGTGGGAAACAATGTAGAATATTACAATGTAGAAGAGTTTGTACGTATGTATACATGTATGTATGTATGTATGTATGTATGTATGTATTTGTTTATTTAGGTATTTAGGTATTTATCCCACCTTTATTATTTATATAAATAACTCAAAGCAACTCCAGCACACCTTCCTTTTCCCATTTTCCTCAGAGCAACTCTGTGAGGTGGGTTGGGGTAAAAGAGAGACCGATTGGCCCAAAGTCACCCAGCTGCTTCATGGCTGAGGCAGGACTTGAATTCATGGTCTCCCACATTCTAGCTTGAAGCCTTAACCACTAGACCCATGATGGTGAACTTATGGCACGCGTGACACAGGTGGCAACAGAGCCCTCTCTGTGGGCACATGAGCCATCACCCCAGCTCAGCTCCACCACGCATGCATGCTTCCACTGGCCAGCTAGTTTTTGGGTCTCTGCCGCACAAGAGTGGGGGGGCAGGGCGCATGCAAGAGATGTGCGTACATACACTGGGGGAGCACGGGGGGTCACGCACGAATGCTCGGGTGGGAGGGACACGCTGTGGGGGTCACGCACGTATCGCGTTATGGGTTATAAGTGCAGGAACGCCTACTAGGCCCAAAACACTGCACGGGGGGGTGCAGCGCCCCCCCTGGCCTGTTTTAGCTCCCAGGAAGCTGCAGGGAAGCCTACCAGGCCCAAAATGGGGTGCAGGGGAGTGGGAGGGGGTCGTGCGTGCATTGCTTTATGGATGCGGGCATTTTCAGCACACGACAACAAAAAGGTTAGCCATCACTGCACTAGACCAAATTGGCTGTTTTATTTCAGCATTCAACAGTATGTGTATTAGTGTCTAAGCAAATACAGATAGTGCTTGACTTATGACCTGTCATTTAGCAGCTGTTCAAAGTTACCTCCCTAAAGGCACGTACAATCCAGTTCCAACAGCAGCTCCCTTCCCTGCAGTCACATGATCACATGTTGGGCCATCGGTCTGCATTTATGGCCATTTGCAGTGTCCTGTGAGCACATGACTTCATTTTACATTTTACAACATTTTGCCGAAACCAGCATTTACTTCCGTTTTGTGGCAAAAATAGCCCATAGCAAACAATTGGTTTGCTTAACAACAATTCATTTAATGAGCGCCACGAAAAAAGGTAGTAAAATCAGGTTAATCATATGAGTGAACTGATTTACAACTGTCATTATTTATCATCAGACTCCATTATGGTCATAAACAGAGGACTATCTGTAATACATTAATTTTAGGACTACAATCCAAGCAATCTTCATAACTAGGTTTGCTTATATGTAAATTGTTTACTGTGCTTCAGGATCCTTACTTTCACAGAGCAATAGTAGCACAGCAATGAGTTAAAGTTTTTCTCCCTCTTCCTGCTGTTGAAGAGAAATGGGAATCCTGACTTGCATTTAAAATAAGAACAAATGACAAATGTGCCATGTTAAGTAGCTTGCAGATATGTTTTTACTCAATTTTTTGGTAATATGTTACAATAAGCAGCTATAGAATTTTGAAACAAGTAATTTTATTGCAAAATAATAGTTTTTTTTAATGAGATGGCACTAAACATTTAATGCTGCTTTAAGTACTTTGCTTTTCTGTGTATTTTAACATTAACAAAATAAAGTCTCTAAGGCTGAAAAAAGATTGTATTTTCAGGCTAGCTTTGAAATAGTTTCCTGAAAAAAATTATAACAATTGTCTTCCAATTTAGCTGTGCAAATTTTGCAAAACCTCCAATCATATTCGAACAGACCCCTTCTCCTGCAATCTGCTGATGAATATATAAGCCAGCAGTTCCGGAATGAAACATATCCAATTTGCCACTTCATTCTCTTTCTGGCTCTTATGAAATGCAAGTGTAAAATTGGAAGTGGAAACAACAGGGAAGAGACTTCAGTTGGTGGCAAAAAGGATTAAAGAGATAAGACAGCACAAACAAACCAAATACCAAATACTTGCTACAAACACGGAGGCACATTATAGTAAAATTGTTCATTCATAGTGTTTCAAATCTAAACCAAACTACATAGTTGCAGAACTCTATATTAACAATGATAGTATAGGGAGGAAAAGGTCTAGTTGGAAGAGCAAAATTTATTTCTATTTATTCGATATTGTATTTGTATGCCGCCTAACTCCCAACTTTAGAAAAAATATACTCAAAGCAAAAATAGAAGTAAAAGATAACAAGTTGACAGAATCACACTGAATCAAGGGGGGGAAAGAAGCTTCACTCACCCTCATCAAAAGCCTAGGTCTTCAAGGTCCTTCAAATCACCAGTTGGGTAAGGGCCATCCATATCCCAGGGGGAGCCTCATTCCAGAGAGCAGGACTGCTTCCAGGATCCTGATAGGTGGCAAGATTTAATAAAAGGTACCCAGAGTCTGTCAACCCTGCTATATCAGATTGCTGGGGTAGATACTATCTGATCTAGGCTCTATGCCCGTGATGGCGAACCTATGGCATGAGTGCCAGAGGTGGCACACAGTGCCCTCTCTGTGGGCATGCGAGCCGTTGCCCCAGCTCTGCTGCATATGCGTGCGTGCCTCCCGCCAGCCAACTGGTCTTCGGGTCTCTGCCATGCATATGTGGGGAGCTTGGGGGGGTGCATGCACAGGGCGGGACGCGTGCAGGGGGCCCAGGCACATATGCACAGGGAGCAGGGTGCGTGTGGGGGGTGCGTGTGCATTCATGAGAGGGGGGCACATGCACGGGGCCTGCACGTGCATTGCATTTTGGGGGTTCGGGCACGCACGCTTTGGGCACTTGGTCCGGAAGAGGTTAGCCATCACTGCTCTATGCCATATAAGGCTTTGTAGTAACAACCAGCACTTGAATCAACTTGGAAGCAAACTGGCAATCAAAGCATACCTGTTACTGCTGCTGCATTCTGAACTGTTGAATAAAGCATATGAGTGCACGAAGAACACCGAACCTTCCTCCTATCTGCTGTTTGCTTGCCTGCAATCTATGTGTTTTTCTACCCTGCTGATTTTCAATATCAGAAATTGGAAGACAAAAGTTTTGAAATAAAGGTTACAGGGGGTAAGAACTGATGTGTGTATGTGTATTCATAATCCATGGGGCATGATGGAAAGGGCATCTGGAGAAGGAGTGGGGAGGTATCCTAGCAGGAGCACCATGGTTTGCCAGGAGGAGAAGGTCCATTCCAGAGAGAAACCCAAATTAAGATAATGTGCTGAATGGGAGAAGGGAAGAGGTTCAGGGTAGCCACATCCCAGAATCTCTCAGGATATATCTTTAGGCTACAGAGTTTTAGTTTTAGTCTGGCAAGAATCTGTCTACTAGGTGTAAGCAAATAAAGGATTGGATCTGGTTGAATTTCACTGTGTTGTCTTTGGGCTTGGGCCTGACAATTGTTGTTTGAATGAAAGTCGGTTGAACACATTCCAGCTCTATTAGCAGTAGTTCGAGGCAGGAAAAGGTTCTTTTTAACAGGTGTTGGCTCTTAGGTGACCTTGGTTAACCTTGAAAAAGTTAATATCTGGTTGTCTTTAGTTGGGAGACCACCAGGAAATCACCATTATGCACTAAGTTACATGAACTCAAGCATATATTCTGGAAGCAGTAATGAACCATTTTTCTGTTGCTGGCAAGAAACAACATGGAAGCTGAACCTAACCTGAATAAGATTTAGCTTTCACCCTTTTAAAGTTCCACTGAAGATGAACATGGATCCTCATTATTCCATGTCTGAGCTAAGTTTATTTATTTATTTTATTTATTTATTAAATTTGTATACCGCCCTACTCCCGAAGGACTCAGGGCGGTGAACAGCCATAAATAAAACATATAGATACAAAATTTAAAATAGAAATAAAACTAATTAAATAAATTTGGCTGAGACATTTTAAAACCCCAATAAATTAAAACCAAATTTAAAATTCCATTTAAAAGAGGAAAAGTTTAGGTCAGGCCAGCTTGATGGAATAAAAATGTCTTAAGCGCGCGACGGAAGGTACGCAGATCCGGAATCCTCCGTATCTCCGGGGGGAGCTCGTTCCAGATCGTAGGTGCCCCCACAGAGAAGGCTCTCCCCCTGGGGGCCGCCAGTCGACATTGTTTGGCCGACGGCACCCGGAGGAGCCCCTCTCTATGGGAGCATACTGGTCGGTGGGAGGCTATTGGTGGCAGCAGGCGGTCCCGTAAATAGCCAGGTCCTAAGCCATGGAGCGCTCTGAAGGTGATAACCAAGACCTTGAAGCGCACTCGGAAGATCACCGGGAGCCAGTGCAGCTCACGCAGGAGAGGCGTTACATGGGAGCGCCACGTCGCTCCCATCACTACCCGTGCGGCCGCACTCTGCGCCAGTTGGAGCCTCCGAGTGCTCCTCAAGGGGAGCCCCATGTAGAGAGCGTTACAATAGTCCAAACGGGAGGTGACGAGGGCATGAGTGACCGTGCGTAACGAGTCCCGATCCAGAAAGGGACGCAACTGGCGAATCAGGCGGACCTGATGAAAAATCCTCAGAAGTTGGAATTTCTATGATTGTAAGAGCTTTATAGAAGAAGAAAAACAGTCCAATGGAGCCCAGAAATACCATCTACTAGGATTCATCTGGTCACCTAAATTAAAAAGTTGAAGTACTGTTAAATATATTGCAGTTAAAACTCTTTAAATTAAAATGCAATTGCTCAACTTGAGAAAAAATTATTCTAACCTTTTCCCATAACAAAGTTCTCTTAAATTACAAAAAATATACTTTATCTTACTGTTTGATAAAAGTGTATTTGTTTTGAGGTGAACCCAAAGGGATAACTGTCAGAACAAGCTTTTAAATTCTTTGTGTATCCACAAAAGCACCCCCTAAAAGCAGTTAAGCCTTTGAAGAAAGAAGAGATGGAATTAGAGCAAGAATTGCTAAGGGCAATGCAGCACTGGAAGAGCTCCAAGTAATTCTAAGTTTAGGGAAATGAGCTGTTATTTTAAATTATTTATTTATCTTTGTCCTTAATGTTTTTATAATGTTCAGTTGACAGAAGTCTGTATCTTGAAATAGAAGCAATTATGCGTAACTCTTATTGTAGCTTAAGTTTTTTAGAACTTTTCTCCCCTGAAAATTTTGACAGAAACGAAAATCTTTATTTGCTGTGCAAGGTTCTGCTGCCTTATTTCTTCTACACAGTGTGCTACTGGTTAACTGTGCAGAAGGGCATCTCATAACATTGTGAAAGAAAACTGGCATCACCTTTCTCACTAACAAAATCTGTACATTGGCAATTCTTAATCAAGCATTTTTTGCTGAAAACGGCAGTTTAGTTATTGAAATTGTTTTTGATTTATGGAATTGTTTATGGAAGGAGGAGGGAGTCATCTTTTATATATCTTCTTTTTTTCTCTATCTCTTTGCATTCCTCTTTTTCTTAAATTCACTTTTTATATTTTCCTTAGTTTGTATTAGCTTAATTATCTTTGTACTTGTAAACTTTAATGAAATTATTTTTTAAAAAAGAGACAAGATCTGTATTCTGAGCTGTCTTCTGCCTTTTCTGTGTATTTTCCCAAAGGATCAGGTGATCAAGGTCATTTGCAAATGCAATGGTGGAGGTGTGTCAAGGATTTGTATCTCATTGCTGCAGTATCCTTCTGAAATAGAATCATAGCAGTTCAGCTAAATATGGTAAGAATTATCTATAGTATTGGGAACCTTGATATTCCCAATATCACAAGGATTATAACTGCCAGCCCTTCAGGTAGATCAGATCAGGAAACTGATGCCACATGAATACTGGAATTCTGCCTTATCATTGTAGAGGAGACTATAATAACCCAATTTTGAAATGATTCTCTTTCTTCCCTCTTATATGACTCACTTTAATATAAGAAGGGAGAAAGAGAAATTTGATCCCCCCCCAAACTGTCTATTCAGGTTAACCTGAAGTTTACGTAACTCCTTCAGCCACTGGAGACCAAATAATCCAGTCCCACTCCACCCCTCCAGAGACTAGGTAGAGCAGTCCCACCATCAGCTCCTGGCGGGCAGCCAGCTGCAATCACACTAAGAGGGAAATCAGAAGTCACTCTTGCTCCATGAGTGAAAGCAAATATATGCGTCCCAGGATAATGTTGCAGGAACTCACCTAGGTCCGCCACTAGGACCAGAGGTTTAGTCTTCCAAGCTTTTGGATTCATGTTAGAGTCCATCCTCAGGAAACTTCTCTCTACCTCTCTACTTCTCTCTTCTCTCTACAATTCTGGTAGAGAGAAGTTAAATCCTGGTGACCAACCCAAATTGATCACTCTTGCTCCCACTGCTTTTTGCCCTTGGTCATTCTGTTTCTCTGTTTAAGTAAGGAAATATACTTGAAACAATGTTCCAATAGATTACAAATTGTCTATTAGAGATAAGAGATAGATCATAGATAAAATCTCCATGTCTGCCATGGTTATTAGAATACCTCCTAATCTTTGCTGAAAGCTGAAATAAATGAAATCAATTATCAATCCATAAATGGCTCATTTGGCTGTGGTCCTTTTAAGATAATCTATGCAGTTGAAGGAGACCCAACCTGGTGCAGTGGTTAAGGTACCAAAAGCTAGAAACTGGGAGGGTGTGAATTCTTCCGCTTTAGGCACCAAGCCAGTGCCCTTTTCTCAACCTTAGGAAACGGGCAAAGGCAAACTACTTCTGCAGAATCTTGGCAAGAAAACCACAGGGACTTTTCCAGGCAGTCGTCAAAAGTCAACACTGACTTGAAGGCACAGTAAATAAAAATAAATGCAGTTCTTGGATCCAGAGTAAGATTTAGAAAAACAGAGCTCCATTTATTCATATTTTTACATGAGGAAGACCCCAACTGCTATAACCTTTTTCTTTTTCAGGAGAATGGAACAAAGATTTATGAGAATTGCCATTCATAAATGTCAGTGCAGTGCTGCAGAAATTGCTGAAGGAAGCCTCAGAAGCAAAGCAAAACAGTGCAGCTTCTTTGTGTCTCTTTTAGAAATGGAGAAAGAGGGAACCTGCTTTGTTTGTATCTATTTTGATGGTATTTGAATAAATCAGCTTCCAATTAAATCATTCCATCCGAACTTTTTCCAGTCTTGCTTTCTTTCAGGATTAAATGCCTCTGAATGTCAGCAATTGGAGAACAACTGGGTGCATTCTGAAGAGTCTAGTTGGGTTTTTATCTTACACGAATCCAGCCTCTTGTAGCATGTTAATAGGAACATGGCATGTCAGTGTCAGGGTTTCAAGTAATATACCCATAGCAAATAGAACTCCGAGGCAAGTAGATTCCTTAAAGAACAGTTTTACTGGATATATCATATTGGCACAGACTGGTGAAAACCAACTCTAAAGGTTCCCTCAGTTTCCACCTAATTAAAAGTAAAAGTTTTCCTCCCTTTCCCAACCCATCAGTTACATGGCCCAAAGAAGGTGCTGTCCAGTTGCTTAGAAACTTCATTCCTCCTCTCTTCAGCCACCTGTGGGAAAGTCCTTGGTTCTGAAGGGAAAGTATTTTGTTTTGGCTACAGAACCCCAACTATCTCTATTCCACCCTCTCTATCCTTTATCACCACAGTGGCAACGCTGAAGCCTCTAAGATGGCCTCAGTCAGGCCAGCTTCAGAATTGACAATCAGAGGAGCATAATATGGGCTGAGAATATTTCTTTCTCATAAAATTCTTCCTGACTAGGTCAAAATGCCCCAATATTGATATTATTAATCTGGTTTTTTTTAAAATAAAATCAAAAGAATGTGTTTTGGAATATTTCCCAGATATCATTTCTACTGTCGGTTAAAAGATTAACACTTCTCTTCTGAATTTGGTTTTTGCTTTTGAAATAGCGGCACATTTAAAGAGCTACCGTATGACATATTTAATTTAGTCCCAGTGAAAGAACTTCGATAATGTGAGAAATCTATTGAGAATCACAATTAAGTTATGAAACAGCTATTTTTTTTAAAAAAAGAACTGTTTGAGGATAGTAAAGAAGATTAAACAAAGGGAAGATGTATTCCATAGTATTTGCCTTTAACACTCCAGCAAGATGCTGCAAGATATTCTTCCTGTCTTTCATTTCTTAATCCTAAAAGGTATATGGAACATGTACTAGAGACTGTTCTATTCTTGCATTCCATTAATGTACTAAAGTTTCTTGGAAGACACAGGAATGTACCATTCATCTGCTTTGCCAGAGATGGGGGTTATCTGAAAGCAAAAGGGCAATTTTACAGATCATTTCACCCATCCCATTTGATGATATGGTTGGTCTGACTCAGCTTAAATATTAACTTTCATGGGTATGTTTCAGAAGAGAGGTGATTAGAGATGTCCAGAACAAATAGGTAAACATATTTTGTTATTTAAGTTTACCATTGGTTTTCTGTATAACTTTGGAACAGATACATTATGCTGATTTGACTGTTGTACAAAATAAATAATGGGGTTTTTTAATACAGCTTTTCAATTAATGGCATCAGTTCCAGCAAATATTCATGTACAAATGGTAGATTTGGTTCAGAGTTATTTTTGCACTATAACTATCTAGCCATTTAGTTGGTAAGTCTGATTTATTTGACCCATTCTGGGTTTTATGTGGAAAGACATATATTTCATAAGAATTCCTATTATGGTGTGTACAAGTCTCTAAGAAAAACAATTCTGAAATACAATTGCCGCATAATGCTTCAAAGATAAACAATGTGAGTACACTGGGAATAATTGTTTCAAGTGTTCTACATGCAAGGTTGAAGGCTTGTCTATAACTGTGAGAATTTATTGGAGTCCCTTGTATGTAAGCATAATTTTTTCTTTTCTCTTTTTCCTTCAGAAATGCTGTATTTGATACTCTGCAGAAAAGATATATAGATTTCGAGCAGCTAAAGAACTAATACAGGTAAATTACATTATATATTATAGCTGGACTTAAATATAGTATACGCAATAGCTACTAGTACTGCAAAATGTTTTGGAATGGCATAAATTTAATCAAATTGTACTATACATTGAGAATTTACAGGCAACCTCTGCACCTGCAGTACAGAGGAGGTGAGCTGTGTATCTTCTGCATTTCTTGATAGATCTGTTGGTGAGCAGTTCAAAGGACACATGATTTGGGAGCTGTGTGGGCTATGAAGCAAAGCGAAGCAACATGGTCATTTAACTTTGTTCTTGTAAGTGAGGAGTCTGTTTTGCAGTGCTTCACTTGCATTTACTCATTTTGCATTGCACAACATGCTGCTGTTAAAATTTTCTATACTTAGCCTATGGATTTGACAGCAGTACATCAAGATTTATTATATAATGTGTGCCTGGTCCTGGCTGATTGGATTGAACTTCTCAATTATCTATTTTCTGTTTGATTCCAATGTCCATTTTGTGGTATCTAAGTGTAGAATCTATGCTCATGTTCTTTGAAGCTGTCCTTTTTCAGGTTTCAAACTCATACACACTCAGTTGCTAGATGAAAAGAGCAATTTACTCAAAGCTAAGTAGATAATAGCAGACAAGGAAAGAAATGTAAATCATAACAGTCTCTGGGAAAGAAAGTTTGCATAGTATCACTTTCAGTAGAGACACCACAGAAGAGAAGTCAAATCTATTCCAAAATTCAGAGATCAAGTCAAAGGTCAAGGTTTCAGGAATCACAAGCAGAATCATAGAAACAACAAGCCAGAGCAGATCAGAGAGCTGTTTCCAACAGAGGAACATGAGTCAGGACTGCTTCTTAAATCAGGCTGCAGCCAGCTAACTTTAATTAGGCTAGTTATTCTCTTGCTTGGCAAGGACCCTCATTGAGTGTCTTCATTCTGCTTTCTACTCTAATCCGAGGGGCCCATGGGGTCTATGTCTCATCATCTGATCACTCCAGCTTCTCTGATGGTACCTCTGTTTGAGCAGCCTCAGGTGATTCTTGACTAGGTGCCCCCTAAGGGCACCACAGCAGAGGTCTTCAAACTTGGCAGCTTTAAGACTTGTGGACTTCTGGCTGGCTGGAGAATTCTGGGAGTTGAAGTCCACAAGTCTTAAAGCTGCCAAGTTTGAGGCTGGCTGGAGAATTCTGGGAGTTGAAGTCCACAAGTCTTAAAGCTGCCAAGTTTGAAGACCTCTGCTCCACAGGGTCAGGTGGAGCAGCTTCTTCAGAATCAGAGTCTGAGCCCTGGGCCAAGACAGAAGTGGAGTTAGACAATTAACAACAAATTTGCAGCACAAAAGTCTTATTAACCTATTTCTTGAATTAATGCATTTATCTATTCCAAATCCTCCTATAATTTCAGGTTCCTTTATTTTTCCACTTTTCACATTCCAGATACACATTATCTTGAAGCTGCATTAAGACCTCTTATCATTTATTAAATTCATTTTGTACATCTAAACAGAAGTGTGTATTCTTGTGTAATTTTTATATCAACTAATTCTGCTATCTTTTTATTGATTTATTGCTGAACAGTGTTCTCTTTTTATCACGGCCTCATATTCTTTCATACAATCACAGGCCCTGAGCAGAATATCATGTAGTCATCAGAGTTGAAGTGACCCAGTCTGTCTACCTGTTCTCTTATTCCTAAAACATATAGTTTAACAGAGTTAAATTCTGTTTTTTCCCTTGTTCATGCTTCTCACTTTCCACATTCCAATTGCATGTTTTCTCATAAATTAAATTCTTCTTTTTGATTTTTGTTCCACCAATAATGAGACTTCCTTGCAAATTTGGTGACCATTTCCAGATCTACTTGTGAGGATTCTACACTTCCTCAGTAATGAGGAATACTCTCTGACCAGGATTGCTTTCATCATCTGGGAGAAAAGTTTCGTTTTTAAGTATTTTGCAGTAAGAACCATAATGGGTAAAACAAAAGCTGAGTCAGTATATTGTGCTTGGTCATTTTCTCTGTATTAAGAAATATAGATAGCAAACTAACTTGAGGCTTCATTATCAAATAGTGTCAGGTGATTTTTCTCAATTTCTTTAAAATATTTCAGTCAAAACCCTGACTGAGCATTGCAACCAAATATCTACAAATTTATTTACATTTCCACCCATGCACTCTACAGGTAATCTATGTAGTGTAATCTCAGTAGAGCTCTGTCCTTACTTTAATTTTTATTCTCGTTAACCTCTTCAGAGAAATTGACAATTGCTAATTACCATCAAAAAACTATTTGCAAGTAATTAATAGTTTAGTAAAACAAGTAATTACTTGCAAACTATTTGCAAGTAACTGCTGTCTCCTAGCAAGATCCAAACTATCTGCACCAGATTCAGTCCATGGGTGTTAGATTCAAATGAACCAATTTACATGGAAATTAACTCAAGAGCATTACTGTATTTTTTTTAGCGTTAGAATATTTTTTTAAAAAATGAATAGTAGGATACCATGGATAGTGCTTGGTTTTACAACATATCAAAAATATTTATCAGTTCCCAAAGGAGCTCTGTATGTGGCATTGATTGACTTCAAAACAGTTTTTGATTTTGTTTCTAGACAACAACTGAATAACAAATTGGAGATTGCTGCTGGCACTTATTAAAACATTGCATGATAACATCTATGTTCAAATCAGATTGACAGCCGAGGTCAGCTCTCTGCTGTGGCGCCTACTTCCAAGGGTGTTTAACAAGACTGTATTTTAGCCCTTTGCTGTTCAGTGTTTTATATCAATGATACGGTGGAAAAATGCAGAAATCTGGAAAATCACCTGCCATTTAACTATTATCTCAACTTTGCCCCTTGGATTGAGAAGAGCATCAGGTTCAGTTGCCTCCCACTGCATGTATAATTATCTGTTTATTAATTATGAGAAAAAATAGTATTTTTAAAGAGCCTTCCAAGATTTAAATATAAATAGCAAAATAATGGAAGCATTATTGAATAGATATTTTTCCTGTGCCAGAGACACCTGGAGGGCCAACATTCGGTCATTGAAAGTGGTAAAAAGGAAGGTGGCCAATATGTTAAAGTAAAAAAATGGTAATCAACATCTTAGACTTTTTTTGTATCAGAAATAGATTAAAAATGTTTGAGGCCAAAATAGCATGGCTTTCAAATATCTGCTTAGAAGGACATAGAGCTGTTAGATGCTGTTTAATTAGACATGTTTTATTTCTGCAATATTTCCCCAATCCAGTTGTTCAGGCATCAGTGGCATCAATGAACATGAGTGTACATGGTATATGTTAACTCTTGGCTTAAAAATACATGCTTTTTGACTGCTGTGATAAATTCTGGTCTTCCTGGTGGAAATTGCTTATTTGCACTTAAAGGTATTGTAGACTTTCACGTAACATGCCAAACTCAGTGGGTTTTGAATAGGATATACTATACTTCAAGCAATTCTCCAAAGTGATTTCAGTTAAGCACATCTTCCTTTAATTGAGACCAGTGAAAATTGTTGTACTTGCCCATTATTTGTTTAATATTACATGCCAGAATACCAGAACAGCTTTTACATTGGCCTGTAATAGCCTTCCATCTGCTCTTTAAGAGGGTAGGCATAGCATTTCTCTCCTCATGGTGAATGGAAAATCAGAATTAAGCTGCACTGTATCCTTTATAAATCAAATCAAATTTTACCATGGTCATAGATCAGCATATCAATCTTTTAAAAATATATATAATGATATATATTATATATCATTGTATATACTTTTTATGTTACATTAATGTAATGTAATGTAACATTATTTTAATGCAGCCTAGGATTTCATATATTATATGCAATTCTAGGTTGCATTAATAGATAGAATTAACATCACATGAAGTCTTACTACGTCTTTATCATGCCTTGGTAAAGCCCCACTTGGAATATGGCATCCAGTTTTCATCACTCCAATATAAAAAAGATATTGAGATTCTGGAAAGAGTGCAGAGAAGAACAACAAAGATGATTATGGGCCTGGAAGTTAAAACACATGAAGAACAGTTGCACATGAGTATTTCTAGTCTAGTGAAAAGAAAGACTAAGAGTGACATGATAGTAGCGTTCCAATATTTGAGGGGCTCCCACAAAGAAGAGGAGATCACACTATTTCCCAAAGCACAAGAAGGCAGGACTCATAGTACCAAATACTCATGGTACCAAAATCCTTGATTTCCTAGAAAAGATTAATGAAAGTTTAGCTGCAGAATTTTCAAAATTATTTACAGTACTAAGGATAAATTGTACAAATTACACTTTATAATACTATTTTAACTGTATTGCTGCTGATATTTTTGTCTGTTAAATCTGTGCACCAAATTAATCTGGTGATTAAAAAGTTTATCTAGTTCAGGATTCAAACATGCAGCCCAGTGCCTGCAATGTCATCCTCCAAGAGATTTTCTTCAGCCTGGAATGGTACTCTGTGGATCTGTAGGTGCTTCTCAGCAAGGCCAGGGCCCTGAGATTCTGTAGATATGAAGGCTGGGCCATTGGAAGCTCTCCAGAAAAAGAAGAACTTTTTCTGGAGAGTTTCAAGCCTTGGCCTATCCCACCCAATCACCTAACAACAGCAGGACTTGGATAGATGAGCTAAGCTTTTCCCAATGAGCATGTCACCCTCCAGGACCCTTGCTGCTCTCACAATTTGAGGCAGGCTCTGTTTCTGAGGCAGTGCTGGCCCTATCAAGGCAGAGACAATAGGGAGTCTGGCCAGGGAAACTAGGCCAAGAGGCTGTGGCTGTGGCTGTGGCTGCCTAAAAGAAGGAAGGAGGAAACAGCCAAGGAGGAGAGGTTCAGAAGCAGCCCCTGTGCAGTGCTGTTCTTTTACCAAGCAAAGAAACAGAGTATCAGTGAGTGAGCAACCAACTATAAGTCTCTCTGTTAGGCAAAGGTAAAAAAAGGAAGGAATCTGTGAACCAAAGAAAGAGAATGGAAAGTAGATGAGGAAAACATTCAGGAATTGAAAGATCTTTCTGCTTAGAAAACAGAAGAAAACAGAAACAAATGTGGGCGTCTCTTAGTAGGATGAGTTTCCTATATTATATCAACTTAGATATAATCTGAAAAAATACTGCATGTTAATTCAGTAACAAAATGTTGATGTTTTGCTTTATGAAAAATGGTACCAACTCAGTGGCCAAAATAAAGGTTATTTTGCAGCTTTGTTTTGTAAATAGCTGCTTCACAGAAGTTTTTTTTTTTTATATTTAATTTATGTAATAAATTTGTTTAATAGCTATTACAGGGGTGTCAAACTCAAGGCCCGGGGACCGGATCTGGCATGTAGGGTGCTTAGATCTGGCCTGTGGGGCCACCCTAGAAACAGTGAAGGACCGGCCCGCTGTGCCTCTGCCAGTGAAAATTGCAGAAGACGTGTGGCCCTCCTGAGCTCCGTTTTTGCTGGCAGAGGGTTGCAGGATTCTGTCACAGCTGAAAACGGAGCTTGGGAGCCCATTTTCGCTGGCAGAGCACTTGGGCCTCCAACAGCACACCGACACAAGTGACATTGAGCTAGCCATGCCCACCCCAGCCATGCCCACACTGGCCCCCCAAGGTCAAACGCAACCCTGATGTGGCCCTCAATGAAATCAACTTTGACACCCCTGAGCTATTGTAAAACATTTCCATTTCTTTCTTCTTGATCAGCTTCTGCACCAATACATGAAAAGGCTTCAGTGTCTCTGCCTTCAGGCTAATAATCTTGGCTTCCTGCATTACTTACGATTTTGAGAACCCTGATTTTAATGGAAACACATGTGACTATCCTATGCTTCTAGGAATCCAACTTTGACTGTTAACACCATAGAAATATATGCTGCAACTGAATCATTGTAGATACAGCAACAATAGTTTCTTATGGAGTTAAATCTGTGGTTTCCAGCATGAAGCCCGTAGGGCTGTGCAAAGCTTCAAAGGAATGCTTTGCTTCAATGATACTTCAAACAAAGAACTCCTTAGATGCTGCTTCTAAGAAGCCTCTGAAGAGCAGAGTGACTGGCTGAGTTGCTTCACTTCATGTTGCGTATTTAGTACCCAGAAGAAGCATTTTGTTCATAGATAGAGCACTGGATGAAGCATCTTCACATGCAAAGCATACCCAAAAACTTTTCTTCTGTCTATTATAGACATGTCAGAGAAGGAGCAATGCAGAATGCTTTGTTGAATGCATTGCCTTTTGTCTTAATGATTGTTTGGGATTGAATTTGTTTACTACTATATGTGCTTATTGGGGCTCAAGCACTGAATTAAGGACAGCCCAGGAATTTCTCCATATTATGTCAAAAGAATTGTACACTTAGACTCACAATTTTTTCAAGTTATACCTGAAGAGTCAGAAATCTGGGATATTCTGCAGGCAAAGCAGAAGTTCTAGTAATGTCCTGTGTTCTAGAGAAATGTGTGGGGGGGGGGGGCATTTTGTAGAGTAGCAATGGAATCTATGCTGAGTTTCTTTTGCAGGAAGGATGGAGACGTTCACAATTAATGAGGGCAAGACATTATGGAAAAATACTAGTTTCACCTGGGGGAAATGTGTTTTAAAGCAGGGGAGATGAGTACTAAGAAGGCTTGCCACCTGCCCGCTCTCTATTGTACTTTCCCCAAGGAGGAACCCAGCAGCCCCTCTTGAGATGTTTCACTTGGATGAACAGATTTAATTTTGGCAAGACGGTTCCTGATTGATCCCCTTGTGATAACTTTTATAAGTGAAAACCATCAAACCTCACATAGCTGGACAAAATCAGAGAAGCAAAAATGAGCCCACAGATCAAAATAAGTTACATCTAGTGCTAGTCTGGGTTGCAAAGTGTAATAAAAAAATTCCAGTGTTCTCTCATTGTGTGTGGTGGGGAAGTTTGAGGCCTTTCTGGACGCATCCTCTTAATAAGTTCCAATTAGGTCTTCTCTGCTCCATGTAATCTTCCATGCTAGAAATGACTGGCTTGAAATGGCTTCTGATCCAACTGGCACTGAGCATGACTGGCTGGTATTTTCGCAGGCAATAATATTCCCTTTCTTGTTCTGTTGTTGCTCGCTGCCAAATTCTCCCTTCCATGCACATGTCTCCTATTTTCCACTTCCAGCATCACTTCCTGATTCTTACCTACATCTTATAAACCACTAAGCCCAAAGAAAAAAGTTGCAGTAAAATTTCTATTAGCTAAGACATGTCCTAACTAACAACTGGTCTGGGTGTTGTCTTTGCAACCAACCCTCTCATTTACAACTTTTACAGGTCTGTAAAAAAAAGAAAAGTTCCACCCCACTTTCATTTCCCTAGAAGCAAATACGAGGTAGTCCTCGACTTACAACTATTCATTTAATGGCCATTCAAAATTACAATGGCACTGAAAAAAATGATTTACAATTGGTTTTCACCGTTACAGCATCCCCATGGTCACATGAACAGAATTTGAGCACTTGGCAACTGGCATGTATTTATGACAGTTGCATTTGTGTCCCGGGTCATATGATTACCATTTGTAGCCTTCCCAGCCAGCTTCCGACAAGCGAAGTCAATGATGGAAGCCAAATTTGCTTAATGACCTCATGATTCACTTAACAATTGCTGTGATTCACTTAACAATAATGGCAAAAAAGGTCATAAAATGGGGCACAACTACCTTAACAACTGCCTTGTTTAATAACAGTTGAGTTGAGGTCGTAAGGTGAGGACTACCTGTAATAAATCATCAGAAATCTGGACAAGAATGATAGGACTGGAATAATTCCCACTTTTGCTAGTGCCTTAAATTTTTCATGTATGTGCATAACAATAATCTGATTATTTATATGCATTGACTTAAACAAACACAGAAGAAATCCCATATTTAAAAGTAACAGTTCAGTTAAAAACATTATAAACTCTTTTCTTTTACATTATTTTTTAAGGATAGACATCCTAATGCCCAATCACAGCTGCACCAAAATTTTGATTCCTGAACTATGTTTCATAAAACTGTAATCATTTCCAGCAGAGAAAGTTTTTTTTTTTTAAATGAATTGTGAACTTGGTTCCCCAGATGGTATGCATATTCATTATTGCCTGTACTAAATAGGAAGTACCATTTACTCATTGGCTAAAAAAACATTGAAAAACAGAAAAAAGCCTTTTTTACAAAACAAAACTGATGGAAACCCAGAACTCAGTTACTAAAAAGAGACACTACTGCTGTATATACTCAGCTACTATAGAATAGCTCCATTTTTTAAAAAGGAAACTAGGATTTGGGGAATTATGGCTTATCAAAGAGGCTTATTTGTACCCTATGACTATCATTAAGTGTTGTACCTTATGATTCTTGACGAATGTATCTTTTCTTTTATGTACACTGAGAGTGTATGTATCAAGACAAATTCCTTGTGTGTCCAACCACTTGGCCAATAAAGAATTCTATTCTGTTCTGTTCTGTTCTGTTCTGTTCTGCTCTGCTCTGTTCTGTTCTGTTCTGTTCTGTTCTGTTCTGTTCTGTTCTATTCTAACTGTCTCTCCTGTTCCCCCAAGGATGAGCTCATGCATAGATCGCTGGCAATATTATAGGCTTCTGGCATATTCGAATATACCAGGCATGTTAACATGGCTGGGTGAATTGCAGAAGCCATCTGTTTCTCTAGGAGTTTGGCAGAATCGGCATCTATGTCATTTTCTAGTTAAGAGGAGATTCTCCCTTAGTTAAAATTTTGTTGTTCGGGGGATTGGCTCAGTTTGTATGAATTCTGAGAGATTTCTACTCATACTTAAAACAAGAAATTTTAAATGCTAAAAGCCTCTGAGCAAGTAAAGAAATAGAGAATCATGATTTCAGGATCACCATATTATTTGGTGCATTCTGAGACTAGAAACTACGTAGCTAGGAAAAATCATATTTAATGTTCTCACTTTACAACAAAACACCCGTATTCCAAGAATTTTGCATCATGGTTAGGACAACATGAATCTGTCCTAACTAAAAAGAAATTCTTGTTTTGAGTGGTTGTTTTGATTTTTCTCGATGAAGCAGTTCATTTAATTGTTTTCTAATTCATGTTTGGCTCGAGTCTTTATTTTTTAAACAGACAATCCTTCAACTTTGGCCAATAAAAGAGCTGGAAAAGTTTCCATCCATGCTGCCTGCTTTGGCTAGGTTTCATGGGGTGAGAATTAGGACTGGTGAGAGTATAATACAGTATTGGCAGCTACAATTCCAGGCTGAGAAGAATAATTTTGCATTCTGCTGATACGGACAATATCCTGGTGTGTGTGGTGTGTGTGTGTGTGTTATGGGGAGGTTAGAGAAGAAACTTTGCACTTGCTTTGTGTATTTTTCTTTGATAGAGTGACAGTTGGAAATTCAAAGGATATATAGTCGAAGGGTAGTCGAAGGTTTGCCAAGATGCTTGGTCTGACTTTGGAGAGCAGTGACAGGGAAGCCAAATTGATGATGGTGGTGATATTGATGATGATGATGATGACAATTCATTAAACTTGTATGCCGTCCAAAATTCAGCAATAAAATTGTAATAAAATCAATAACAAAGAAAGATAAAAGATGGCAAGTGTGATGAAGTTAGGGTCTCCCTCTCATTCCCAGAGGCTGATGAGGAACCAGGTCTTCTCAGCTCTTCCAAACAATACACATGCATCTTAGGGCATGTCATTTAATGGGGTGAAAGTTAATATTTGCAATTTTATCACATATTCTAAAAATATGTGTTTTTACACCAACAATTAAAATCATCTGTTATTTTTGGAATTGTACAATGTTTAGCTTGATATGGTAAATCCACGTCTGATCATAAGAGCCGCGGTGGCGCAGTGGTTAGAGTGCAGTACTGCAGGCTACTTCTGCTGACTACCGGCTGCCTGCAATTTGGCAGATCGAATCTCACCTGGCTCAAGGTTAACTCAGCCTTTCGAAGTAGGTAAAATGAAGACCCAAACTGTTGGGGGCAATATGCTGACTCTGTAAACTGCTTAGAGAGGGCTATAAAGCACTCTAAAGCAGTATAGAAGTCTAAGTGCTATTGCTAAGTGCTATACTCCACAAATACTGTTAACTTTATCTTCTCAAAATTATACCTTGCTACAAAAATTAACATTTTTTATGCATGAATCTTATCCAGCTAAGCAAAAAATAATCCATGCAATTATAAACTAAGATCAGAAAGCAATTATCTAAGTTAAAAAATGTTTAAGCGAGTTTCATCAAGTCTTGTTTGGATTCATTCTTCAACATCAGCTGCCGACTTACTTCTTGGCCTCTGATATAACCCTCACGTTTCTCATGTGTATACACTCTGCTTGCTGCCTCTGTGACCTGTTTCACACATCTCTCTACTGATTGGGCATGACAGGGCCACTGTGGTACTTGCATTGGTTCATCAATGAACTTCTTTATTTCCACTGTAGTCAGTTTGCACATCAAAGGTGGCTCATATATACCTTCAGACCAGTCAATCAGCTCCAGCAGAGTGGATGCTCTGGCTTGACCTCTATCCAGAGCATGGCACCACCTTCACAGCCAGTATTAACATTTGTAGAATCTCCTCCTTCAAGCTTTTGTCAATGCCTTTCTTCTTCATGAAATACACTAGATTATTTACAATCACTTGAGTGAAACAATGAAGATATCTTCCACCTGGGTCACTGCACACAGAATAATGCTCTTCTTTGATGGTACTGGGGAATTGCTAGTCTAAATTGTTATGCTGGGGACTTGCTGGTCTGAAGAGTTATGATATTTATGTAGTTGTTCACCAAGCTCATCTAAATTATATTAAAGTAACCAAAATATCTTTACAATCCCCAAGGCATGTCACAACTTTTGAGCAGCCCTATTGTTGGAAATTGAAAGTTGAAAAATTTGATACGTCATAATGCATACATTAGGCCTAGAGATCTTTATCAAGTCTACAGCCAGAACTAAATATTTTGCTTGCTCACTTCTTTGTTGTTGACACTTGTCGTTGTCTATGTTGAATTGAATTCAGTTGATTATTATTATTACTTCTAGTCAAACTAGGCCAAGTTTGAAATGCAAAACCTGTGCAGGCTACAGGCTACTGGCCAAAGAAAGCTGGAGGTTTGCTGTTGCTTGTGGACTATCTTGAAATGAAATCAGCTGGAATCAATATGGCTTCTGACCATATTCTGACCCAAAAGCAGGCTTTTACTCTGTTTTCATTATCTCTGTTGCTTTTGGGAATTTTATAAGTGCTTCTAGTTTTTAAAAACTCCCTCTGGGCCCGGGAGTCTCAAATTCTGTGGTGCCGTGCCACCTAAAATGAATGGACTTACATATACCCCACCCCACTTCACCCACCATAAAGTTATCACTTTTTGGACAGGAAAAGAAAAGTCTTGGCAGATTTCTGGTGAGTACAAATGCATTTAATCAGAGCCCCATGACAAGGCTAGCTGAAGATATCACAGGAGCACATCCTTATATCTGATGCCCTGACAAGAATGGTTCTGCCATCTAGGAGTGGAAGAACTAGGTGTAGAATAATAGCAGTATTCCAATATCTAAGAGAATGTCACAAAGAAGAGGAGGTCAACCTATTCTCCAAAGCACCTGAGGGTAGGACAAGAAGCAATGGATGGAAACTAATCAAGGAGAGAAGCAACCTAGAACTAAGGAGAAATTTCCTGACAGTTAGAACAATTAATCAGTGGAACGACTTGCCTCCAGAAGTTGTAAATGCTCCTATACTGGAAGTTTTTAAGAATTTAATTTAATTTAATTTAATTAATTAAAATTATATGCCGCCCCTCTCAGAAGACTCAGGGCGGTTCACAATACATTTTAAAAAATAAGTATAAAAAATATTGAAAAATTAAAAACATTGAAAACATTAAAAACTCATTCATGCCATTCGTGGCCGGATCTCGCAAGATCACAAGAGCGAGATCAATGGCCCCAGGCCTGCCGGAAAAGCCAGGTCTTCACCGCTTTTCAGAAGGCCAATAGGGTGGGGATGGTCCAGACCTCAGGAGGTAACTGGCCCATTTTCCTCTGTTTTTGGAGTGTTATCCTGCTGATGAACAGACAGGGTCCTCAGATTTTTAACTCAATTACTTTCTAACATTCAGTTGAGCTAGGAAAAAACCCTAAAAATTAGAGTACAATTTGAATCAAAAGTTAAACAAAAACGAAAACAGCTGTTCATTCAATCAGAGGACATCACACATTGCAACACAACGAAACCAACCGTAGACAGATCCGGAAGCCAACTCTGCTCAGACAACACTTTTATAGAATGTTACCCACATAACTGTGGTTCATTTACTCAGGCTGGAAGCAGTGGTGGTGGCATTTTTTGGCAAATCCCAAAAACAGGTTTGGATGTTTTGATGTGAAAGATGGCAGAACCAGTCAATGGCCAGAATATGCTATTGATATTTTTCAGAAATGACCTACTGCTTAGTAAACTAATCTCTCTTTAGCCAAAAGAATAAATAGATTCAGAGTCACTGGGAATTGGGCAACATATAAATTTAATACATTATAATTGTTAGGATATGGTTTGAGCCTAACATGTTGTCCAGGCAATATATGTGTACTGTAACTTTAATCTGTAAATGTATTATGTTACTTTAAAAGTTTTCCTGCTGATTCATTGTAATGCTGAGTCATGCTGTAATTAGGTAATGACTGGTTGTGAGAGTATTTAAGCAAGGTATTGTAACGTATTCAGTTTGATGATGAAGCTGCTATGATATGCTGCCATTGTGTATGAAGCTGATGTGATATGCTACCAGAGTATGATAAGCTACCATAGTGTGTGGAGTTGCTAACATTCTGCTAATCATCGTTGGATGGATCTGTTACCATCGTGGTTTGTGAACCAGAGTGAGTTTGTTATTCTAACCAACTACTGCTTGTTGGGTAAGAAGATTCTGTAACTACTGGACTGATTTAACTGGCAAAGACTTGGAATTTGTTTAAAGACTATGAGACTGTTTTTCTACTATAAAGTAATCTTTTGATAAACCAGTTTGCATATCTCTTATTCATTGCTCTCAGCATCGTTTCTCTATGCTCTACACTCTGCTGGTTGGTAACACAACACCAATATCCTTAACAATAATTATTATTTTATTAGATAGAAGCAAATGTTACATTATAAATGGAATATCCAACATCATTTCAATTCCCCAAGATACTCCATGATGTGCTGATTGCTTTCCTGAAAAAAATTTGCAAGTGGGTTGCAAAATTGTTGAGTTAGAATTCATTCGAAGATTTAATCCTGTTAGCAATGAATTTACCAATGCAACAAGATTTGTATTCAGTATTGCTTGTTGATGAACAATTATTAATATAGACAGTTCTTATTTAGCAACCACAATTGGGATTGGCTTGCCAGTCATTAAGCGAAGCCATTACTAAGTGAAACATCACAATTTTACTGTAGTTTTCCTTTCCTTTACAAACATGCAAAGGTCATAAATGTAAAGATTGGTTGTGCAAGTAATTTCTCATCACTATTGTAATTGTGAATAATCATTAAATGAGGCAGTTGCTAAACAATGATTACCTTTGCAGTTCAATGTTCACAATTTCCCATCTTGCTATATGACTGTATATATTCATCACAAAAATAGGCATCATATATCTGATGAAGTGAACTATATGCAAAAAAATGAAAGTAAAGCATGGTGAAATTTGAGGAGGTGTCCCAACGTCAATGGGATTGGCCCACCCCACCTGCACCGGCAGAGAGGGCATACTGCAGATCCTGTCAGCCAAAGAATTTCAGTTGGCCAGGATCCAGGAGAAGAGCCTTCCCTGCTTTGGTTCATGCCCAATGGAACATATTACCTCCTGGGGTGAGATTGGCTTCCATTCTTCTGACATTTCATAAGAGCCTTAAGATCTGGCTCCAGATAGCCTGAGGACCTAGTGGGGGAGCTTCATAAGGGATGGTTGACTAATTAAAACTTAATCCCACCTACTGGGCACCCCCCTCCCCCCCATGTGTCCTGGTTCCTCTTTGCCATTGGATGTTAATTATTTTATTTGCTAATTATTTTATCTGCTGTGTTTCTATGATTGATGATTTTAATGTTTTTTTAATGCTTTTATGTTGTAAGCTTTCCAGAGTCATTGGATATGAGAAGGGCAGCAAACAAACAAGCAAACAAATAACTTGGAGGAGCATTAGCTTCTAAGGTGGGAATCATCCCTGCCAAATTTTGGAGTGGTTAAGTTAATTCTTAAACATAAAGTAGCTGATTTTGATATTGAGCCCAAATACAAGGTATTAGCTTAGTGCACTTTTCCATAAATAATCTTGCTAATAGACCAAGTCAGTTAGCCAACACTAATAATAAAATATGCTGATTTAATCATTCAAGACAAGAGGCTAGATAAAATGAGGTGGAGCTTTGAGTTGAGACAATCAAAATAATGCGAGTTAACTGTAGCTAAGGTAATACAAACAAACAATACCTAAACATATTTTTCCCATGGACCAAAAGAGCCACCTTTACTTTTCATGCCTAAAATAGAAGAGAGAAAAAGGATTTCAATCAACACGCTATTTAGTTGAATTTAGAAAGCCTCACCTCACAGAAGAAACTATTTCTCACAGAAAATGAAAGTGATTCTGTAATATCTGCATCTTCTCTAATACACATTTGTAGCACTGGTTTTGTCATGTTCAAGGGAACATCTATAAGGAAGCTGATGAATGCCTCTGAAGTTCCTTGGAGATATTTTAAAAGATTTCTTAGAAACAAATCCTACCATAGCAGTTCAAGACAAAAAGTGAGACAAATGGCTCTCTTCTGCCATCCATGTCCTGGAGGAAATGAGGTTACTTGCATCTCTGGTGATCCAATTTCCTTTTCTATAAGGAGCATACCATTGCTAACCTCAGTGAAGGAAATTAGCAATTACATCCATAAATCACGGAGTAACTGGCCATGATGCTGCTGCATCAGAATACCTATATGCAAATCAAGTATGCAGTCATTGGAGCTCTTTATGCCCTAATACCAATACTAAAAAGAAATGAAAGTGTTATACTTAATCTCCTGTTACTTAATTTTTCTATATTCTACTAATTTTTTTCTATTAGAAAAGACATTTTTAAAACCTGAATTTCATCTTCTAATCCAGTATTTCTTAACCTTGGCAGATGTATGGACTTCAACATTTCCAGCATGCTGGCTGAGGAATTCTGGGAGCTGAAGTTTTTACATCTTCAAATTGTCAAGGTTGAGAAACACTGCTCTGACTTTAGGAAATAATACTGTATCTGTCCTACTTTATTTTGATGACCCCTTCATTCTTACTTGTAGATGCAAACCAATGTTCAGCGGGCCTTCCAGCTTGTAGTAATATATTGACATGATGAAGAATTATAAATTAAATGAAAGTGTTTTCATTTGTTAAGCTGTGTGTCAACTCCCACCAAAACTGGAAAATTTCAAATTGAACAGATTAAGCTATTTAAATATTTAGGAAAGTATTCCTGCTTTGGAGCAACAAACTTTAAAAAAATGATAGCCAGTACCCAGAAGGCTTCAGGGCTTTAGATAAATTTTCTGGTTACAATAACTTGCAGCAATCAAATTATTTTGAGTTAAGGTACTGAATCTCTTTCTGTATGAGGCAATTTTAGAATTAAAAAAAAAATATAGAAGCAACTCAGTCAACTTTTATTAACGCTATGCTTCATGTTTCTTGATCCATGGTAAGCATACTTCTACAGTTAAAACTGGCCTGTGTTTTTGGTGGATATTTAAATGAGCATAACTAAAGCTAATTTCTCAGAAGGGAATCTGTCCCTGCCCATAAGTTTATCTCCTAGAGATTATCTGTACAATTCCTGCTAACATTTGGACTGAGGGAAGTCATGGTAGGCACTTTGATTTGAGTCTTAACCAGTGACACATTCGAAGTCATTATTATGAAGGCCTAGTTATTTTTCAGTTAATCTCTCCATTTCTTACATAAAGCTTAATGTTTTATTCTCCAGTGGGTTGGAAGGGAGTCTAACAATATCCCATAGTTGAAATACTTCTTGCCATATTTGGATGAAGCCACTAAGACAATATTGCAGGTTTTCTTGCATTGCACCACATACCATATTTGGCAATGCAAGTTAATATTTCCCATCCATGCCAAAGACAGACTGATCTAAAATTGAAATCTATTGTGATTTTTTATAAAAGTTACCAAATTCTGATCAATTTAATTGCTTTTAGAAGATGCTGGATTTAAATTATTCTTAGATTGAATAGTCTAGCTAGATTTTCAGTTAATGTTTGTCACAAAATACTGTCATCTTAATATGTTAATTTCTTATTTTGTTTTATTGGTGTATAATATATAATTGCTTTCTTTTTGGTCTTCAGCTGTAAATCAAATAAATATGCCTGGATAGGGATGCAAAAAGGAGAGAGGAATATGCAGCAATTTTTGTCAATGCCAGGCTTCTCACTTATGTTTTATCATTTTGGGAGAAAAGTTGGTAATATTAGAAGGGGAAGATATCTGTACATTTTCTTTTTTTGCTGAGATGCTGGAAGTGTGTCTCACAGACTGCACTACCAAGGACATAATAGATTGGGGGATGGGGTGACAGGCAGTTGTCACAAATTTACAGTGGGCAACTTGCTATTTACTCTGATATTCCTTGTAGAATTTACAGAATGCAGCCTTCTTGGGGGCAGCTCTAAGTGATTTAGCATTGTTTAGATGTTCTTCATAAATGTTATACATTTACTAGCCATAATTTATCATTTTGAAGGTCATACTTAACCTTAACAATGTGAGAAGCCCTGTAATAATAGGCCTTCTTATATTCAGTAGTAATATTGCAATCTGTTAATGCCTAGGCCCTGAGGAATATACCCAGATGGTTGGAAAAGTACCAGCTTTATCTGAATAAGAACACTGGACATCCCGCAGGAATGCTATACTTCAAGCCAACTAATAGAAAAGGATCTCTCTGGGTTTTTTCAGCCTTTGAAATGATTGGTTTTTTTTCCCTAGAATTCCCTTAATTTTTAGTCTTGGACTGTCTGATCAAGTCTGAGATACATTATGTGTATACATACATATGCATTTAATTTACATTAATTAGCTATCTCACACCTGTAATTCTGAAAGGGTCACATATTTGTTTCCAAGCCCCTCATGAATGAAGATAGCTGAGAATGCTGTGCCAGTAGGCAAAGTTATATAAGAGCACTCTTCCAGAATTATGCTGCTTTTGGAGAGCAAGTCCCCATAAGCAAGAATTAGCTCTCAGTAGAAATTCTGAAGATACAGGAATAAAAGCAGTCGTGCCCTCAGCCCCTACTTTATTTTACATATTTTATTTCATGTATTTATTTGTATCCCACGTTTATTATTGTTGCAAACAACTGAAGGCAGCTAACATGTCCAATACATCTTCCTCTTCCTATTTTCTCCACAGCAAGAACCCTCTGAAGTGAGTTGGGCTGAGAAAGAATGACAGACCCAAGGTCACCCAGGTGGCTTTCATAGCTAAGGCAAGATTTGAATTCATAGTCTCCTGTTTTCTAAACTGGTGCCTTACCCACTAGACCAAATTGGCACTGTTCACTTCTGGGTAACTTCTATATGAAGCCACTGGGTGAGGTCATCTGTAGTTATGGGATAAGGTAACATCAGTATGCTGATGATACCCAATTATACATCTCTTCTTCTGGTGAAGTTAGCAATGCTGTTGACATCCTGCATTGGTTTCAGTTTGCTTCTCAGTTCAATTCAAGATGCTGGTTATGACCTCTGAAGCCATACATGGCATTGGCTGGATTATTGAGGAAACTTCCTCTCCCAAATCATATCTACATGCCCTATCAATTCCAACAGAAAGGATGTTAGGGGTCTTGTCCATGAATGAATGTAATTTAATGGGATGCAGGAAGAGAGCCTTTTCTACTATGGCATCCATCCTCTAGAACACCATTCCAATTTTCAATTCAATCTTTATTACAGTCAAGGACCAATACAGAACATCTTCCCTTTAGGGTCAGAATGGCCCTGATCTTACTGGTCATCTGGAAGGACCTGAACAGAATGCTTTGCTATTTCACCTTGGAATTTTATATAGTGGTGGTGTAGAGCCTGCAAAATGACTGTATTGTTAGTGAGATTAATTATACCCTTCTACAAATTATTATTTTGTTCTTATTATTTTGGTTATTTTAATTTTTAATACTCTAACCCATCCAGAGCCATGTGTGAGAGATGAATGGCTATATAAATAGAATAAATAAATGTACAAATAAATAAATAAAACCTATGAGTAGGAGGACAAACAGGACAAAGTCTCTATTGGATGCTGCGATATTGGACACAGCCACCTATTCCTTTTTTGATGGGGTGAGACAATCCTGCTCTGATGAAGAATTTTATCCTGAAATACTTGTTGGTTGGTTTTTTTTCTTTTTCCTAACACATTTCTTACTACTGGAGTCCTTATCAAAGGAGGATACTTGTGCCTATCTTTTGATCTGTGGTAAACAAATACTACTTTTATTAATCCCAGACGTTTCCCTCATCTTCTGCATTGTCAGGCAGGCACAACACTGTGACTATGGATTTATCTCTCAATTTATTTTTTAAAAATAATTTTAAGAATTTATCTGTCAGTTCTTCACTGTTTGTAATATTTTAAACTACAAAGTGCCCCTTCTTTATACTCCAGTGGAAAAAACTTTTAAGATAAAATTAAGTAAAGTTATCCAAGTAACCCTCTCCAGTAATATTCCTACTGCTTTCATAGATGTAAGAAATGTATATGTCAGAAAAACCAGCCACTTAATAATGTTAAAAAATACATGGAGTATCTACTTTACAGAACTTAATCTTACAGAGATAAAATATTTTAGAATATGTATCATAACCCTTAGATAAAAGAATAATGAAATTTGGATGAGCCTGAACTCTTGCTTCTAAAATGAATGTGATAATTTTAATATTCTTTTAAAAATGAATTCATTTTTAGAGAAAGTAATAAAAATAAAAGAAATGGTCCCTTTTTATGGATAGACAGAAAGCTAGAGTAACTGCCAAACTCATGTATCAACCTATTAATTCAATGACTATAACATAGCATATTGTTATTACATAGCAACTATGATGAGTTCATTAAAATAATGGGTAAAATGAAAGAGCAACTTAACTTTAAGCATATATATTATAAATATTATTTGGTTCTCCAGCAAAAAGGATTCAGAGACCATTAAAGCATATCTCTGAACTGGTAGCCTATTTAAAATTTGGCAAACATAAAAATCAGCTCTGCCCTGAGGTCTCCTACCGTACTTTAATTATAAAACTTGAAAATAGATATGATCTAAAAATATTAAATCTGGAAACTCTAATAGAAAATAAGAAATATTTTGGATATGGTTTTATTAGATATTATAGTGAATAATTGGACAAATTAGATTCCTTCTCTTTGGTACCTGAAGATCTATTATATATTTTTAAATTTAATAACCAAATGTTCATTAATGGACTGGACTACATTGGCAACTGCACTTAAACTGTGGAAACAAATTTTAATTTGATAACATTTTGGCTAATATGTATGTGAAAGAATTCCTAATCAGAATACCCCCAAAAAAATTCTGAAAGGGAATTTCCATTTAGGAAGTTAGAAATGGATTTGACATACAATCTCAAAAATGTGTTATGTAAGAATAGTAAGAGGAGATTTTGAAGAAACTGCTTTTTAAAGAACAAACTTGCAATAATTACAAGTTCATAGGTAAATCTGACTTTGTGCAAATCTTCTGCAAATTTTTCAGATGTCCTCTAATAACGTTTAGGATAATGCTAAAAGATTATTTAAGTTAATGTATTATTGATTTAATAATTATACAACTTAACTTATTGATTTAGTCAGTGGTTCATTACTGTAACTACTACCATTGTTTAAAATATTTTATGTATCATTTCAGCACAGAAACAATCTCAATATTATTTATAAGGATTTACAAAATTCTCTGAATAAAGATGTGAATAAAAATAATCCATAAAGCATATATTAGAGAGAAGCACAGTTCAATTACATGGAAATCCATCATAAAAACCTGAGTTTTTAAAAGATGCCTAAAACACATCAGTGTTGGTCTAGTGTACCACAAAGAGGAAGCGGTTCTACAGGACTGTTGCCAGCACAACAATCTGCAAGACACTTTATGAGTAGTGAATAAAATGTCATCCAAAGTTTATATGTGCCTAGGATACTTATAGAACACAGACTTTCTTCAAAGTAACTTTGTACGAAATTGTTTAGAATGTTAGTATTTTAGCATCAAGGTTTGACTGTGGTTTGATGGCTGATCCTTTAGAACAAATACAATATAGGCATGAAAGTGAATTGGTTTGGTCTAATGTGAGTTTTAGTCATGAAAACTGACTGGGTGACTTTGGGCCAGTTACTCTCACTCAGCCCATGATGCCAGGCTCAGGAGACAAGTCAATTCCTGTTGCAACCAATGGACGATACTTGGTTTAACTGAAAAAAGTAGAGCCTGTACTTGCAGGAAAAAGCTGGGAAGGAAAAAAAATTGAAAGACCCTCCAGTCAATAACCCAACTACTGCCTTAAACACTAGTTGTATCATCTACCCCAATCCCCAAGCAATTGAACATTCAATGAATTTTACTAATCCAGTCTTGAGAATACCACATAGATTTGAACTGCAGTATTGATATAGACAGTCCTAATTTAGCAACCACAGTTGGGACTGGCAACTTGATCATTACACAAAATGGTTGCTAAGTGAAAAGTCAAGTAATTGTGACTATATTTACAGTTTTACTCAGCTTTCCTTTCCTTTATTCAGGTGACTCCAAATAATGGGGCAAGTTTCTGGAACTCAATTTATGAGGAAGCTGGATAAGGGAGCAAATCTTGCAACCCCTATTCCCCAGTTCCTTGGTCTTTGTAATACTCACTGAGGCATTGAGATGATTAGTAAGAAGAGAATTGATGTTTGTGTTTAAAAATCATTGGAGAAGAAGGGATTACAGGAGAGTAAGGGAACTGATCAGTGTCTTGTCAATATCAGGCAGCAAAAGAGCTGCCATCTGGAGGGTTCTTATCAACTAACTAAAGTCAGAGTGCTGAATTTATTAACTTGCGGTTAGCAGTTTTTAGGGCCATACTGCACTGCAAAGAAAAGCAGCTGAGAAAAGGATATCTCATTTAGGCAATATCTCAATTTTGCAAGGAAGGGAGAAAGAAAGAAAAAAAACAGGTCAGGCACACTAATGGTGTCCAACGACTGTAATAGTGCATACATGACACAGAGAAAGAAAGAGAGATGCTGTGATTGTGAATGATTAGTTGTAAAGTTATTTTTTCATCATAACTCTGAAGTCACTGTCCAAAACAGTCACTAAATGAGGACTATCTGTAATCAGATTGGGTAACATATAAATGTTTCTTTGCAACCATATAAAATGAATTACTGAACATTATAAACCCCATACTTAAACACATTGTTTAATAATTAGGGAATATTGTGATAATTTTCTTTGCTACTAATGTTATAGATGCAAAGTTGACGCAGTGGCTAAAACTCTTCTTAAGAAATCAGCAAAAATAACACACACCAGAAAGGCTACAAACTGCAAATGGAGGAGAAGGAGAGGGAGGGAAGGAAGGAAGGAAGGATTGATTTTGGGGTATTAATGGTTAAAACCAGGATACCTCAAAACCAAATTGATTAAGAAGAACTTTAAGAAAAACATACTGTGTACAGAGTTATATTTTGCTTGTCCTGTTGTTATTATTAAATATATATTTGTAAGCCAGTTTGAATATTAATGCTATACGAAAATGAGAAAGAAACTGATTGATTAAATAACATCTGGAGCTTGTGACTATGTAATATATAATAGCTGTCAATTATGCCTGAGAATTAAGCATCTGGCACTTCATTGAGCAAGACATCATTTGATTGGCTTTGCAGACACTAATGACTTCTAATAAAAAAAAATCCAAGGTAATTTTGAAAAGAGAAAGAAGGTAGGGGGAAACAGTTCAGGTAATTATTTTATAGCTAGAACTGAAAGTATATTAGAGTTCTGACAGAGCATGTAATTATTTTTAAGGTGTTTATATGAAGAATTAATAACTGGGCATATTTAAGACTCATAAATATCTGAAAGAGACTATTCAAATTAATGAATGCTTTATGATAGAGACTTGGCAGTTAATTTTCAGAAGATTTACAATACAATACTATACATGTTTAGTTAAATTCAGTGCACCAAATTCCAGGCAGCTGGGAAAGGGGTGTAGCATGAATTGTACATATGTAGTTAACATCTATTTTCTGATGTCACTCACAAAGATTCCAATGGCTATAAAATGGAAGGACCACTTTCTTTATGAATTGAGGGTTGCTTGAACTTTGAACATTGAAAGAAAAAAGAAGGAATAGTTCCTATAATTTATGGCTTCTGGGTGAACATAATATACAGGTAGCCCTCAACATATTACAAGTAGCTTGGTGACCTCCATAGTGTTGCTTATAGCTCAGATTTGAAGTTCTGATGACTGACACCCCGCCCTCACAAACATGTAATAGCATTTTGACCACTTGCAGCATCCCATAATCACGTGACCACAATTTACAACTGGAAAGTTGAATTTATTTCCAGATTCCATCAAAAAAAGCCCTTTGCAGACATGAATTCACTTAACAATTGCAACGTTCGCCCGACGACCACTGCAAAAAAAGTTTATAAGTTTGGGCACAGTCATGTGATAACCAACTTAATGACCAGCATGACTTACAACGATAACTCTGGACTCAATTACCATCATAAGTCGAGGACTACCTGTACTGCAATATAAGCTGACAATGTTATGGCATTGCATAACATTTTCAATATGTGTTCTTCTCCTACTTTTGAAATCCCCTTCTGTCGATTGTTCTGTTTTTTATGGGCTTTGGGTATGCTTTTGTTTTCTTTGCTGCCATCTAACAGTTTTAAGCAATTGCAGACTGTGCCCAATTCAGTTCATATAAGAGAAATGTTGTTGTCAAAACAGATCGTGGAAGGTATCTAGAAAAATGACAGATTCCACGTGAACCACAATTGGATATGTTTCGCTTATGAAAGTATCTTTGATCATTGCAAAGCTATGTTAGCATAGGGGAGTTTTAGATTTCTTTTCTCCTCAATTTATCTTGCTGCAGGGCCCTTTGTCAGCTTATGTAATGCCAGCAAATGAATACATGTCAACACCTCCATGTTCTGTTAACAGGTAGTTGATGCATCAATTGGGAATAACTACTACAACTACTAAAATTCATAAATATGTATATATTTCTAAATATTCATTTAGCATTAGTAGGCTAAAAGTTTCTAAGATCAGCTCTATTTTTATTTGTTTAATTTTTTTTTTAAAAAAACATTGTGTACTTTTGTAATCAAGAAAAAATGTACACAATGCCATTAGAATTCAAAATGCTGAACACTAATGTGACACTTGACAAAGATCAGAATATTGAATAAAGAAGTATTTCCAATGGTAATGAATGGCCAGGAGAGCTGGACACTTGAGAAAGTGTAGGGCAAGATAGATGCCTTGAAATTATTGATTGGAAGTTGGTTACTAAGAGTATCATGGACTGCAAGAAGAACCAATCAATCTATCCTTGACTAAAGAAGAATGACTACTTCCCCGGAGGCAGTAATCAGTAAATAGAAATTCCCATGTTTTGAGTAAGTGATGCAATTGGATGGTGGCCTTTTTTCTAAAAAGCATGGTTTCAAAAGTTGGGAGAAGCAGAAGAAGAAGATCACAGAAAGGGCAAAAAGATTATTGTAATATCCCTGGAAATACTACCTAGTAGTTATTACTACTATTATTACTACTATTACTACTATTATTACAAGTTAGGTTGGCCAATAGTGGAACATACTAAGGAGCTGAATCTAACTTGATGACACCTAAACAGAAAATAATAACATCTTTTCTCTTTCGGTATATAATTTATCATCCTTATGCTTGTAACAAGGGAATGCATATTCTGGGATTTAAACTGGTATTATATGCTCTGGTCAAGAAACATGTCTTCAGAGTAAACGTTAGTATAAACTTGTATTTTTAAAAAGCAAAGAAAAAGAAAGCTGAAATATTCAGGAAGGTGAGTTCTTGAAACAATGCCATTTCTGAAGTTTTGCAGAATCCCGAGTTTATCTCTCTAGTTTATTATAACATTTCTCCAGGCGACTTCTCGTTGGTGATCTGCAGCGACAGGGTGCTGAGTGAGTAATCACTACTCCCCAGCACCTCTTGTCACTGTGTTTTGGGGATCCCTTCGGGGGCGCGGGACCTGGAGAGCCCCGCGGACTAAAGAGAGAGCCAGGCGAGCGAGAAAGTGGAGCGCAAACACTTCTCACAAGACCGGGCGGCTCTGTCGACCCAACGCGTGTGAGCCCGCCATTCAATGCTTAACGCATTGTAAGCCGCCCTTACAATGGGCGTCTCCGGAGTCTCCGGAGAAGGGCGGCATATAAATCAAAATTTTTTAAAAAGTGGGGGACCTGAAGCTGTAGGAACCAGCAATAAGACGGGAAGCTAAGAAGATCGGAGGTGGTCGTGTCAGATCTGAAGCCACGCTTTCCCTGCCTGTGTGCGATCAAACATCGAAAGAAGAGGTCGGCGTAGTCGGGAACGAAGGGCTCGGAGCGAAAAGAAGCGGCGACGGAGAATAGAGGGCAGATCTTAAAGGCGCAGAGCTCGACAAGCTGACGCGGAGAGCGGAATTCTGAGGGAGCAGACTACTTGCACAAAGAGCTCGGAGGGCACAGTGAGCGGGAAGATAGAAAGACTTTATTAGAATTTTGGTTCAATTGTCGCTGGAACAGGGACAATTTTATAAGAAATTACATGAACAATTAGGAAATTGGGCCCATGTTGAAATTTTTATTTATTTATTTATTTATTTATTTATTTATTTATTAGATTTTTATACCGCCCCCTCTCCCGAAGGACTCGGGGCGGTGAACAGCCAAAATTAAAAACATACAATATAAACAATTTAAAATACGTTTAAAACAGAATTAAATCTAAAATCTAAATGGTATGTATGTATGTTAGGTGACTTTAATGGTATTGTCAACCCTTATAAAAGTGGGGAAAGGAAAAGAAATAAAAGATTACCTCTGCCAAAAAGCTTTTTTGATCTAGTAGATGAAATTAACTTAATTGATATGTGGCATACTCTACACCCACATGATTCCCAATACACCTTTTACTCAACTTCACAGAATTCTTGGTCCAGAATTGATATGGTATGGACTACTAGAAAATTAGGTCTAGAAATTAAGAAAGTGGATATAAGTACAAATACTTGGGCAGATCACAAACTTCTTGAAATAAATTGGTATTATACTAACAAGAGAAAGTAACAGAGATGGAGTCTAAGGACTAACTTTTTGAATGAAAAAGAGTTTATAATAAAATTAAATGAAGAAATTAAGCGCTTCTTTATGGAGAATGGCAAGCAAGGCACGGCGAAGGAAATTGTATGGGATACCATGAAAGCGTACTTGAGAGGAGTAGCAATATCGTACACGGCGTTCAAAAATAAGGAAGAAAGGAAAGTTAGAGAGGCTTATAATAGGAAACTAGAAGAAGCGGATAGTAAACTACAACAAAACCCGGGAGACGAGGTGGCCAAACAAAAATGGATGATGGCAAGGCATAATCTCAATATTCTGGATCAGGAGGAGTTGGCGCAAAAAATCAAGAGAATAAAACACTACCACTTTGAGAACGCCAACAAGTCTGGAAGGTGGCTGGCGTACAGATTAAAAAAAGAACAGGAAAAAAATCAAATTCTTACATTAGAAGATTCCAATGGAGATATTTTGACAAAAGAAGAGGATAAGTTAGAAAGAGCGAGAGAATTTTATGAAGCCTTATATAAAGAGGAAGCGATCAACCCAGACAAAACTGAACAATACCTGATGGAAGCTAACCTGCCACAGATAACGGAAGAAGAGAAAGAAATGTTAAACAATAAAATCACAATAGAAGAACTCAAATTGGCTCTTACCAAAATTAAGAAAAATAAAACACCAGGCCCAGATGGTCTCCCGGGGGAAATTTATACAAAATTTGAGGAAGAACTACAACTAGAACTGTTAGAAATATTTAATGAGGTCTTAGTTGGTACAAGAATCCTAGACTCTTGGAAAGAAACTTACATTACACTCATATTGAAAGACTGCTGACCCGAAACAGATAGCAAATTATAGGCCCATTTCTTTGTTAAACTCAGATTACAAATTATTTACAAGTATAATTGCAGAAAGACTAAAAAAAATTCTAAATGGCTGGATTCACAACGATCAGAAGGGATTCCTCCCAGGGAGACAAATGAGAGATAATTTGAGGACTGTAATAAATGTCATAGAATACTATGAGCAGCACCCGGAAAAACAGCTGGCGTTAGTGTTTTTGGATGCCCAAAAGACGTTCGACAACTTGAACTGGAAATTTATGGTCAACCAAATTGACTTAATGGGATTTGGAACAAATTTCAGAAAAATGATCGAAAATATTTACCATAAACAGAGGGTGAGTATTTTGATAAACGGGGACAAGATGTGGATATTTTGGATACAAAAGGGAGTTAGACAGTGATGCCCCTTGTCCCCTCTACTTTTTATAATGGCGCTAGAAATCCTACTTAGGAAGATCAGAGATAACAAAGAAATTAAAGGACTGCAGATTAAGAAAGAAATATTCAAAACACAAGCCTTTGCAGATGACGTGGCCTTAATAATAGAAGATCCCTTGAAATCTGGCCCCAAATTACTCCAGGAAGTACAACAGTATGGAGAAGTCGCCGGCTTTAAGCTTAATAAAACAAAAACTAAAATTTTAGCAAGAAACATGACAGAGGCAAATAAGAAAGAGCTAGAAAAGTCCTTAGATCTTCAGATAGTGAAGAAAATAAAGTACTTGGGAATATGGATCACCTCAAGATATTCCTCTTTAAAGGAGGATAACTACATTCCATTATTACAAAAAATAAAGCAGGATACAGACAGATGGAAGAAGTTAAAATTATCTTTCACAGGTAAGATCTCAGCAATTAAGATGAACATTCTCCCCAAAATTATATTTTTATTCCAAACTGTACCAGTGAATCTCGATAAAAAATATTTCCTGGATCTGAATAAGAAGGTGCGAGAATTTTTATGGGAAGGGAAGAAGGCGAGGATTGCATACAAGACACTGCAAGGGAAAAGAAACATGGGTGGCTTTGGATTACCTGATTGGGAAGTATATCAGAAGGCGGCTAAACTAGTATGGGTCAAAGAATGGGTTACATTAAAAAACAAGAGAATCTTGATGTTAGAGGGCCACGATCTACAGGCAGGCTGGCACGCCTATTTATGGGATTTAAAGAACAAAAAAAAAATCATATTTCCATAAATACAAATTAAGGGAGACCCTTATTCAAACATGGGAAGAAATTAGGCAACGATTTTATGTGAAAGTACCGAACTGGCTTTCAATCATGGAGGCCCTGACTGCCTCAAATAAAAGAGGTATTTTGAAATTTGGCATGTATAAAGACATATTAGATGATAATGGTATCCTTAAATCACGGGAAACATTAAGAAATCAAGGCTTCAATTTAGACTGGTGGAGCTACCTACAGATAAGCTCAAGATATCAAAAAGATAGGGATCAATTTGGTATAGAGGTGAAGCATAACAATTTGGACAAAATTATATTGGGGATTGAAAAGAAAATGCTAGCGAGATTTTACAACATTTTACTAGGTGAGGACAGGGCAGAAGGAATAGCTAGAAATCAATTAAATATTTGGGAAAAAAACATGGACTATAGGTTAAATTTCAATGACTGGGAGGAGGCCTGGAACAGAAATTATAATTTGACTAAATCAGCAACTTATAGGGAGAACCATTACAAAATTTTCCATAGATGGTATCTAGCGCCAGCTAGATTAGCAAAAATATTTCCCAGTGCTTCAGCAATATGTTGGAAGTGTGGAAAGGAGGTTGGCACCTTCTTTCATATGTGGTGGTCCTGCCCCGAGACAAAAAAGTTTTGGACAAAAATACGAAACTGGTTACGAGAAATAGTGGAAGAAGATATAGAATTTTCCCCTGAAATCTTCTTATTAGGAATGATTGGAGATGGATTTTCAAAAGATAAGATACATCTTACAATACATGTCATAACTGCAGCCAGGTTAATTTTTGCAAAATACTGGAAGGATAAACAAACCCCTCCAGAGGTGATAATAATAAACAAAATTTTAGAATGCGCAGAAATGGCAAAATTAACAAGTGTTCTTAATGATGATGCGAATTCAAAATTCAAGGCAGTATGGGAAAGGTGGTACAAATGGTGGAATAATAGAATGAGATTGTAAGGACATGTCTATTTTCAATAATGGTAGATTTGAAGATATTTGATATGTATATAATGTATATAACGTAAATATGTAATTACACGACACCTCAGATGTTAACAGAGATTTGATGTTTTCTTTTTAAAAAACCTTTTAAAATCAATAAAGTATATTTTTTTAAAAAAACATTTCTCCAGGCCTCTGGTTTATTAATGCATGATTTATTCATTTATACATTTACTTTATATACCACCTTTCTTTCCAATCAAGCATTCAAGGCAGCTAAATAAAAATGCAAGTACAGAGTGAAAAAGCAAGAAAAATATTTATTAATTGACAATTAGCAGTTAAAAGCCATGCAGAAGAGATGTGTCTTGGCTTCTCTTGCAAAGGAGATGGAGGGGAAGCTAATGGAGGGCAATGTTCAGGGATCAGTGCAGGGGGGGAAAAAAACCCTCTTCTGTTTGTCAGATGAAATTTATACATAATGTTTTGATTTTACTTTTAGAAGTATATCAAGAAAATTATGCATGGGTGATGATCACCTTAAGCAAAGTAGTGTAGTTTTTGATGATTTAAATCTTACAATTACAAGTGGAAACTGCAGCAAAAACCTCCTGATTGGTTTTCCTTTATTTTTGCCGTAGGAGATACTCCATATTCCTTTTGGTGACTATTGTGCTGTTCTAGACTAAGGTGACCAGACGTCCCGCTTTTGGCGGGACAGTCCCGATTTTTAGCAATTTGTCCCGCGTCCCGCGGCGTTTCAAAAAAGTCCCGATTTTTCATTCTGCCTCCTCAGTCCCGCTGCCTCTTGAGCCCCAGCTGATGGCTAGAAGAAAAAAAAAACTGTTTAAACTCTTGCCCGGGGCTTCAAAGGGCCGCCCTACAGGCAATCAGTGTAAAGAGTTTTTTTTTCCCCTAGCTAAGCTGCAGAAACGAAACCGAAACCAGGATCTTTGGTGCAACGTGACAAAATGAGGCAGAGAGACATTTATTTTTATTTTTATTTTTCCTCCCCAAAAAAGGTAGGTGAAAAACTGCAAACAATGGGAAATTTAGGAGGAGAGTTCAAGATTTTAAAACACAAAAGAAAAAAAAGCTGTATTTAAGTAGGGAATTGTAATAATTGAGATACTATTAATTGTATATTGTGTTGAAAGCAGAAATGGTTAAGTTGTGGTTCAGAGGAATATATGGGGGAAATTATTTGGTTTATTATTATTGGTAAATATAATTAATTGATTTGTAAGAAATTGGATTGCATGGAAATAATAGGAATATTCATGTTCATATTGATTAATATACAAAAAAGATAGTTTTATAACTAATTGATTTATATTAAAATGTTGAATTTGTATTAAACAACTGTATTACATAATTACATAATTAAACAATGTGAGGATGGATATAAAAATAGATGACAATGGGAAAGGGTATAATATAGAATAGAAGGGAAAAATTGAATTTGATTAAGATTAGAGATGAGGATGAAGGGTAATATTGGTTTTTTTAAAAAAATAGATGAGGAATAAATATGGCAAAAAGGAAATATAGAAATTGTAAATTTAATTGAAGTGACTAAACACTGTTTAAATTTGTGAACCGGCCAAATACTCTGTTCAAAGAAAATAAATTGTATGTTTGTATGTGTGTTTCTAATTACTGCTATTTATTCATATTTGTTCTCTTTTATTCTTTAAAGTTTAACCATTCATTCTTTATCTTAATATCTTTATATTTGTTTGGGGTTGGCTTTCTTCCCTTTCATCTTTTTTATTGTACAGCAATCTTTCTCCTCAAACCTACCACCTCTCTCTTTTCTTTCCTTCTTACTTTCTCTTCCCCCCCTCTTCTTCTCCTCCCTACTTCCTCTTCCTTTCTCCTTCTCCTCCTCTCTTCCTCCCCCTCTTACCTTCACTCCTACTCTAATTTCCCTTCCCTTCCTTCATCCCTCTCTATTGCTGTATCCTTTTATGCATATGGACTACTCAGAGGGCTGAAAAAGTTATTTTTGACTGGTCCTCGCACTTTTGACCAGTCCTCGAACTTACGACTGTCTTCACATTTTACGTTTTTTGCTCTATCTTATCACCATGGTGAAGAGAAGCAGTTGTGAAATGAGTGACATGGTTGTTAAGGATGCTGCATGGGCATAAATGTGAGGATGGTCATAAGTGTGAGGACCAGTCAAAAGTGCGAGGACCTGTCAGAAATGATTTTTTCAGCCCTCTGGTTAGTCCTTTTGTGCATATGGACTACTTAGAGGGCTGAAAAAGTTATTTTTGACTGGTCCTCACACTTTTGACTGGTTCTCACACTTATGACCATCCTCATATTTATGCCCATGCAGCATTCTTAACAACCATGTCACTCATTTCACAACTGCTTCTCTTCACCATGATGACAAGATAGGGCAAAAATGTAAAATGTGAGGACAGTCGTAAGTTCGAGGACTAGTCAAAAGTGCGAGGACCAATCAAAAATAACTTTTTCAGCCCTCTGAGTAGTCCATATGCACAAAAGGACTAACCAGAGGGCTGAAAAAAGTCATTTCTGACAGGTCCTCGCACTTTTGACTGGTCCTCACACTTATGACCATCCTCACATTTATGCCCATGCAGCATTCTTAACAACCATGTCACTCATTTCACAACTGCTTCTCTTCACCATGATGACAAGATAGGGTAAAATGTAAAATGTAAAATGTGAAGACAGTCGTAAGTTCGAGGACTGGTCAAAAGTGCGAGGACCAGTCAAAAATAACTTTTTCAGCCCTCTGAGTAGTCCATATGCATAAAAGGATACAGCAATAGAGAGGGATGAAGGAAGGGAAGGGAAATTAGAGTAGGAGTGAAGGTAAGAGGGGGAGGAAGAGAGGAGGAGAAGGAGAAAGGAAGAGGAAGTAGGGAGGAGAAGAAGAGGGGGGGAAGAGAAAGTAAGAAGGAAAGAAAAGAGAGAGGTGGTAGGTTTGAGGAGAAAGATTGCTGTATAATAAAAAAGATGAAAGGGAAGAAAGCCAATCCCAAACAAATATAAAGATATTAAGATAAAGAATGAATGGTTAAACTTTAAAGAATAAAAGAGAACAAATATGAATAAATAGACATGGTTGTTAAGAATGCTGCATGGGCATAAATGTGAGGATGGTCATAAGTGTGAGGACCAGTCAAAAGTGCGAGGACCTGTCAGAAATGATTTTTTCAGCCCTCTGGTTAGTCTTTTTGTGCATATGGACTACTTAGAGGGCTGAAAAAGTTATTTTTGACTGGTCCTCACACTTTTGACCAGTCCTCGAACTTACGACTGTCCTCACATTTTACATTTTTGCCCTATCTTGTCATCATGGTGAAGAGAAGCAGTTGTGAAATGAGTGACATGGTTGTTAAGAATACTGCACGGGCATAAATGTGAGGATGGTCATAAGTGTGAGGACCAGTCAAAAGTGTGAGGACCTGTCAGAAATGACTTTTCAGCCCTCTGAGTAGTCCCTATACACATAGCCATGGCCACCCGGTCACATGACCAGCTAGCCACGCCTACCCAGTCACATGGCCTCCAAGCCACGCCCACACAATAAGTCACTCCCACAATGGTGTCCTTCTTACCAATGTTAAAATCTGTTCACCTTACCCTATACACATAGCCATGGCCACCCGGTCACATGACCAGCTAGCCACACCCACCCAGTCACGTGACCAGCTAGCCACGCCCACAAAATAAGCCACGCCCACAATGTCCCTCTTTACCAATGTTAAAATCTGGTCAACTTATTCTAGACAGTTTCCCACATGCTAGCTTTTTAAGAGTCTTTTAGTTCTTCTGAATTTGATACTACAATTCCATCTCTAGTTGTGCGCATTTTGGTTTTGTTTCTATTTCTACACAGGCATTTAATTTGCAGTTGCAAGGAGGCATAAGAATATAGGCAGTAAACTTAGTGGTGAGAGCTGTGGTGGCGCAGTGGTTAGTATTGCAGGCTAATTCTGTTGATTGCCAGCAGTTCGATTCTCACCGGCTCAAGGTTGACTCAGCCTTCCATCCTTCCGAGGTTGGTAAAATGAGGACCCAGATTGTTGGGGCCAATATGCTTACTCTGTAAACCTCTTAGAGAGGACTGTAAAGCACTGTGAAGCAGTATATAAATCTAAATGCTATTGCTAATGCTTGTATAATCATTTATCTCTAGTAATAACAGAAGTATGGAATACTACAGGACAAGAAAATTATTGGAATTTGTCCATCATCCTTTCTCTGTTCATGCCTCCATTGTCTTAATGCTTGCTAATTTAACACCAATGTTTTTTTTTCTATTTCTGATTATAAAAAGGTAACTTAACAGAAGTGATTCTTGAGATATTAAGTCTCTACTTGGGCTTTACCAGACCTTTAGGGAGTGACACTGAAATCCTTTGCTTCATTCCAGCTAGTCTATTATTCTAGCCATCTTTAACCTTCTGTCAATATTATTGTAATTTCTTTGATTGTTGTCAGCTGTCCAGGGTCATTGGAAATCAAGGGCATACAAGTTTAATATATTACAGTTGATTGCATAGTCAGCCAGATGTTTAGACTGGGTTTGGCATTTTTATCCATTTATCAAGTCTTTCCCAAGTCCTTCCAACCTATTAAGTCCTTTCTCTGAGATAGGTAGGTGTTGTTGATTAACGATAATAAAGGAATCGTTGCAGGATGTACAGTAAGCTGTTTCAATTTGCAATTGATTGATGGTGATTTTGTCAGTGCTGATGGTGTTCAAGTAATACTCCAAATGTTTTGGGATTGCATCCAAAATGCCTACTATTATTGGTAGTATCTTTGCTTTCTTTTGCCACAGTTGTTCTATTTCTATTGGCAGGTCTTTGTATTTTGTAATTTTCTCCAATTGTTTCTCTACTCTTCTGTCTCCAAATACTGCCATATCCACTACCCAAACTTTTTGGTCTTTCTTATCAACAATTGCTAAGTCTGGGTTGCCATGTGGCAGGTGCTTGTCTGTTCGAATTCTAAAGACCCAAAACACTTTAACTCTTTCATTTTATATTACTTTGTCTATTTTATAAGTCCTACCAGTTCTTGCTTGAACACAAATGGTATTTCTTAAACTTATTCCAACACACCATTGTTACTATTTTGTCTGTGAGATCATCTTATAGCAGCTAACTAGTTGGTTGATTGTTTCTTCAGCTTCTTTGCAGAAATGGCATGTGCTGTTTGTTGCTTTCTTCTCAATTCTGGTTTTGTGTGCATATGTGTTTAAGGCTTGTCTTGTGCAGCCAGAATTAGCCCCTCTGTCTCTTTTTTTCAATTTTCATGCTCTTATCCATTGCTGATTCTTGTTATAATCTGCTTTGCCTGATAGTTTGTTAGTATACTGGCCCTGTAATGCTTTGCCTTGCTATGTCTCTTCACTTGGCCTTTCCTGTAGGCCAGTTTGGTCTCTCCAGTACTCAGTAAGCTTTCATGGTGTACTAGCTTCAGTGTATTTTCTTCACTGTCCTTCAGATATTCTTCCAATTTCTTTTTTCTTCTTCAACCGTCTAGTATACTTGCAACATTCCATAGCCAGCTGTGCTTCTTGTTAAATAGAGTTTGTCAACGTTGCTGCATGGATGAAGGGCATGATTCATTATTTCTCTGGTCTGCCTATCCAGAGCTTCTACTTCAGTTTGAGTCCAGTCCACTATTCCAGCTATATATCTAGCAACAGGAATTGCCAATGTATTTTTTTTATTATTAATATATTCTATGCATCAATACACAAATGAAATGTACAATTCTGCCACCATGGTGTAATGTAAATACATTGTCCATAAATACAAAGTCATTCCTTTATACATACATACTTGCCATCATATATCTATTCTATCCCATCTTTTCTGGACCCAATCGTACCATAATTTCCAACTGTTATAAAATTCTGAATCTTTTTTACCATTGATCAATCTAGTTAATCTATCTGATTCCACACATTCATTAATTTTATATATTATTTTCAAATCCATCGGTAAGTATTGATTTTTCCACTCCTGTGCAAATGCTAATCTTGCTGCAGTAATAATGTGAATCAACAAGAACCATATACCTGATTTAACATTCGAAGGTTTTGCCCCCAACAGGAAAATCTTGAGCCTCAATTCCAAATTGATCTGTGTAATTTCCAAAATCCACTGCCGTATTTTTTTCCAATATTTAACCGCCTGCGGGCAGTTCCACCATTGATGAAAGTAAGTTCCATTACTGTAACCGCATTTCCAACAGCAGGGAGATGTCCCGGGAAACATTTTAGCTAGTCTCGCAGGGGGGAGATGCCAACCGTAGACCATTTTATATATGTTTTCTTTATATGAGGAGGCCATGGTTAATTTCATATTTTTCAACCAAATCTGTTCCCATTGCTGGAAGTCAAGGGGATATCCAAAATTTCGCCCCCACGCTATCATACAATCCTTCACTACATCCTGTCCTATCTGCAGAGACGATAAATATGCATAACATTTAGATAGTACCCCTTTCCCTCCTCCTAATAAGATTTTATCCAATTCTTGTCTTTTATGGTAAATTCCTTCACTATATAAATCTTTTTTATACCTGGAGTGCACTTGGGAATAAGACCACCAGTCTACCTTATATCCTTGGAGAGTTAATAATTCTCGTGACTTCGGATTACCCTGAATTGCCAAGGTATTAATCACCTTGATATTATTTCTGCCACTGACTTTTGACTTTAAGATCTTCTTCATTCCCATGATGTATTCACTTCTAACTTTCTTCGTGCTTTTGTGTGTTTGATGTTGTCAGCCTGAAGGATGCTGAAATATTCGTAGTAATCATCTTCATCCAACCTTTTATGTTATTTCCATAGGGTATCTTGATTCCTTCAGTTTTCACTATTTTATTTCCTGTTGATGAAGGTGACACATTTATCCAGTGCAAACTGCATGCAATATCTTGGCTGTATATATGGACAGAATTGAACAGTGATTCCATTTCAGATGGTGTTTTTATTTATTTATTTATTTTATTTATTTATTTATTTAATATAATTTATATGCCGCCCTATCTCCATAGGACTCAAGGCGGCGCACAACAATTAAAACAAACCAATAAAAACATAAAATACATACTTAAACAAATATTAAAACCTGTTAAAATAATTGAAAACCCCCTCAGTCCAGGCTAGGCGCCACAAACAGCCATGTTTTTAATTCGCAGCGGAAGGTGCAGAGGTCAGGAGCCAGCCGGAGCCCCAGGGGGAGTTGATTCCAAAGGGTGGGCACGCCCACAGAGAAAGCTCTATCCCTGGGGGCCGCCAGCCAACATTGTCTAGTTGACGGTATCCAGAGCAGGCCCTCCCTGTGGGAACGCACTGGGCGATGAGAAGCTGTTGCTGGTTGCAGATGCTCCGCAAAGTATCCTGGGCCTAATCCATGTAGAGCTTTATAGATCATTACCAGCACCTTGAATCTCAACCCGAGGGCAACCGGCAACCAATGCAACCCGTGCAGGAGAGGTGTTACATGGGAGTATCGGGATTCTCCCATCACAACCCGTGCGGTTGCATTCTGTACCAGCTGAAGCCTCTGAGTGGTCCTCAAGGGCAGCCCCATGTAGAGAGCATTACAGTAGTCAATACAGGAGGTGACTAGCGCATGCGTAACTGTGCGTAGGGCATCTCGGTCCAAATAGGGGCGCAATTGGCACACCAGAGGAATCTGGGCATATGCCCCCCTGGTCACAGTTGTTATATGATCTTCTAGACTCAACCGCGAATCCAGGAGGACACCCAAGTTGCGTGCCCTGTCTACCAGGGGGGTAAGACTTCACTCCCTATAGCCAACGATGGAACCTCTCCTTCGGACCAAGATGCTGGTATTCACAGCCACTCAGTCTTGGCAGGGTTGAGCCGAAGCCTGTTCCTCCCCATCCAGATCCGCACCGCTTCCAGGCACCGGGACATACAGCCTCAAATAGTCCTCGTGAAGAAGGTAGGATAGCCTGATTTTGATGTTTGATAGTCATGGCCTGACTTGTTCAGTATAGTTGATAGAGGAATCAGTGAAACTGAACTACATCAGCTATCACATAAGTTAGCAGTTTGAATGTTGTTGGTAAACAGGAGATTGGCTTGAAGTTGCCTGGTGCTGATTCTTTTGTTGGATCTTTCATTAACAGGTAGGTTTGGCCAGATGTTAACCCATGTTCAGTTTCACAATTTTGTTGTTAAACTTCTTGGCAATCAATGGGTGCATATCCGTCAGGTATTTCAACCAAAAACCATGTGTCTCATTTATTTATTATTTATTTATTAGTTCAATTTATATGCCGCCCTTCTCTGGAGACGCAGAGTGGCTTACAATGCATTAAGCAATAGCCTTCATACTTTTGTATATACCTGCTTAGTAGGGCTTTTTTGGCCCCACCTGAGCGGTGTTCTATTTTATACAAAGTCAGCTTATTGCCCCCACAAATCGGGTCCTCATTTTACCTACCTCGAAAGGATGGAAGGCTGAGTCAACCTTGAGCCTGGTGAGAATTGAACTCGCAGTAATTGCAGGCAGCTGGCAGCTAAGTGCTACTTTAACAGCAGTTTAGTCCGCTGCGCCACCAAGACTCCTTCTTCACCTGGGGCTGCCTTTGGGGAACTTTGGGTTCCAGCTGCAGCTTTTCAATGGCAGGTCTGCTGTAATACATCTCTCCTTATCCATAATTAAATGGTAAGAGGATAGATCTGAAGAGAGGAAAGTTCTCCTTTTGATAATGTGCCAATCCAGGGTTGAGGAGTTGCCATCAGTAGTTTCTTATGGTAGAGGAGGAAGGACAGTGATTGTCCTTTGGAAGGCTCTGCATGTATCAGCCTCCAAAACAGATCAGACCAGGAAACCAATTATACAGGAACAACTTATTGGCTGTAGTAAAAGAATCTTGCAAGTCTGTTTGTGCCCTACCTCCTCCTCCCTGTTATAGTTCATTGAATTAGAAGAGTGGCTGCCTGGGTCATTTCCAAATCCTATCTTGTTGTTCTGGACTTTTAAAAACAATGTTTCTAACTCTTTTGCTTAGGTAACAGCTCCTACTAATCTCTATTAAGGTCATATTTTCTATTAAGATCACTTTCTACAGCCAGTTAACAAAAGCTCTGATCCATATAAAAATGAATGTGAGGTCTTATTCCTGAGGGTGGCTGTGAGCGACAAGCTGGAACTGTAGCTGATGTACTGTTCTCCTGACGCACAATTGCACCCCATCCAAACTGCTGGTTCTGAGTGTCAGATTGGTATTGATTTTCTCAGGTTTATTGTTCTGGGGACTTCAATCTGCCTTCTTTGGTTGAAGGAATCAGAGGCAAGTCAACATAGGTTTGTCCTAGTCATCACAGACCGAATGTGTTAGAGATGATGATTATGATCATGATTTTGGAGTTAATAAGATCTGAAGGTGAGACATATTAACATCACCCCTGATTCATCCTGATGAATCAATATTTTGTTTCCATGTGTTTCCATGGAGATGATCAGTGCCACTGACCTTTGCAAGGAGAATGGTTCTATTCAGTCTGCCCCAAGGAGCTTATGGATCCATTCACTACCTATAGTACCTACAGGCGTTGGTTTCAGTTAGAGGAGGGAGACTTTTTCACCATTCCACTATAGGGCTCCCCATAGTTCAGTTCTCTCCCATTTCCTGATTAATATCCCCAGTATATGAAGCTACTAGGAGTGTTCTATTATGTTGTGGGGTTTAATTAACATGCTGGTGATACCTAATTATGAATCTCCACTCCACTCTGAACAGGAGATCTTGTAAAGTTTCTATTTCAGTGTCTGGAATTTGTTAGAATCAGGAAAAACATACTTAAACTCAGTTCCAGCAAGATTGTCTTTAGAAGCCAAAAGATTCCAGTAGAATTCCACCTTTTGGGCCTGTATGGATTTTTTGTGCATACCTGGTGCAGAGCTGATCCACAATATGGGTGTCTACTTAGTTGCTTCTACAAGCAGCTTGCAGGCATTTGGTCAGGAGGATCTTAGCACAGCTACATAATTTGCACTAATTGTAGCCATTCCTGGAGTTGGAGGCTCTGTTGATTTTATTCTTGTCTTTGTCATTTCATAGTTGGACACTTATTTTATCTGTCCATGAAGAGTGGAAAATTAATTTGGTCCAGAATGCACTAACCTGAGTAGAAATGGGCTCCATTTGGCTTGACACTACTATTCAGGGAGCTATACTGGTTGACAGTTCATGTAGTCCTCAAATATGGACTTCATCCTCACGATCCCAGGGTGGCCCATGTGCAGGGCATCCATGGTGCGCCTCCGAAGCTTTTGGGGAATGACAATCCTTTCTCCCCACAGCAAACAGCCCTTAATGGTTGACAGTTCGGTTTGCTTGCTGTGGTAACTCTTGAACTCCTCCCCCAAGTTCTCCTGTGGCTACCCCCTCAACACCCAGTTTAGAACCTTTCTTAATGTTTTGTCTTTTTGGGTGTGTTCAGCAATGTCTCTGGCTGTCACTGGGCTGGCCAGGTTGATGTCGATCAACAGCACTTGGGCGGTGGGTGTGGGGTCTTCCACCAATTCTGGCAGTGGGCAGCGGCTGAGAGCGTTGGCATGGCTGATGTCTTTGCCGGGGCGGTGGATCAGCTCGTTGTTGTACGCCGTGAGGAAAATGGCCCATCTGGTCATCCTCGGGGACATGTATGGCGGGGTTTGTTGGTTACCGGCAAGGAGCCCTAATAGGGATTTATGGTCGGTTACAATCTCGAAATTCCTACCATATACATACTCGTTGAACCGCTTGATCCCTGCCACCACGGCCTAGGCCTCCTTATCAATTTGGATGTAGTTGCGCTCGGCCGATGACAGGGTCTTGGAGTAGTATGCTGTCGGTGCTTCCATTCCATCTGATAGGCAGTGGCTGAGGCAGTGGCCCCAACTCCAAAAAGGGGAGGCATCACAGGTGATCCAAACTGGCAATGTGTGGTTATATTGGTTGGTTATCACCTTTAAAACGCTCCGTGGCATAGGACCTAGTTATCTTCGAGATTGCCTGCTGCTACCCACGGCCTCCCATCGACCTGTGCGCTCCCACAGAGAGGGCCTCCTTGGGGTGCCATCAGCCAAACAATGTAGGCTGGTGACCCCCAGGGGGAGGGCCTTCTCTGTGGGGGCACCTACCTTCTGGAATCAGCTGCCCCCAGAGATAAGGAGAATCCAAGACCTCGGTGCCTTCCGCCATGCCCTTAAAACCTTCTTTTTCCAGCAAGCCGGGCTGGCCTAACACTTTTTAAAATGTTTTTAATTGTCTGTTATTGTTTTTAATCATGGGCCAAATTTATATATATATCTTTTTAATTGTATTTTAATGTTTGTGGTTTATGTTTTTACTTGGCTGTTCACCGCCCTGAGTCCTCAGGGAGAAGGGCGGTATACAAATTTAAAAATAAATAAATAAATAAATAAATAAATATTGGATCAGGATGCTGTGGGACGAGAGGAGGTCTTTCACTGGTGCAAAAGCTTGGTCTTCCCTCCATCCCCAGGTCCACAGTGTCATCTTCCCCAGGAGGTTGTGTAGTGGTTCAGCAATGATGGCCTTCTGTTGTGAAAATGTGCTGTAAAATTTTAACAGTCCCAAGAAGGCTTGCAGTTCTGCCTTATTCTTCGGGGTGGGGGCATTCTTAATGGCTTTCATCTTGCTGTCAGTAGGGTGGATGCCCGATCCATCTATTAGGTAGCCCAGGAACTCTACCTACCTTACGCCAATTTTGCATTTCTTAGGGTTCACTTTTAGTCCTTTTTTCTGGAACCTCCCCAAGGTTTCGTGCAAATGTTCCATCAACTGGCCTATTGACTCCCCTGATATAAAAACGTCATTGAAGTATGGCACCACCCCTGGGATCCTGTGCAGTAGCCGCTCCATTAGGCACTGGAAAAGTCCTGGGGCTACGCTGACCCCAAACTGCAACCTGGTACATTTAAATGCCCCCCTGTGAGTCACTGTGGTTTGTGCTTCAGTGGTGGCTTAGTCTACTGGCAGCTGCTGATAGGCCTGGGCAAGGTCCAGCTTGGCAAATATCTTCCCGCTTCCTAGAGAATGCAACAGATGTTGCACCACGGGCACTGGGTACGCACTCTGCTGGAGGGCCTTGTTCAGTGTACACTTGTAATCCGCGCAGATGCAGACGGACCCATCTGGCTTCATGGGGTTGACTATGGGAGTCTCCCAGACCACGTGGTCGGTTGGCACGAGGATTCCCTGGGCAATGAGCTTGTCTAATTGTTCCTCGACCTTGGGCCGCAAAGCAAATGGTAGCCTACGGGGTTTGAGCCTGATGGGGGTTACATGGGGGTCTAGGTTAAATTAAATGGGTTTCCCCGTATATTTACCTAGGCCCTCGTTGAAGACATCCGTGAACTCTGCCAACAGCTGGTCCAGTTCGTGGGTTGTTACGCTGTGCAGTCCGGTGATGTCCAGGCCCAGGGGTTTAAACCATTCTACTCCCAGCAGTGATGGCCAGTGGCTGCCAACGACCGTGAGCGGCAGCTGGCCCTGTAACTCGTGGAATGTTAGTTTGACCTCCATTCTGCCTAGTACCTCTATCCGGTTCCCTTGATAGTCATTCAGGCGGATATTTGGTGGCTTCAGGAACTTCCTGCTTGCGGCTGGGTTCAACTTCTTGATTGTTTGCCAGGATACTATTGTAAAATATGATCCTGTGTCCAGCTCCAGTTTGCATGGTTCCCCTTCAGTGGTCACGACTGCGTGGAATTTCTCCTGCTCATATGCATCTGTGTGTCCCACGGTTGTGTGATGGATTTCTCTGGGAGCTTGGTATTGGTCCTCTCTTCGTCTGCTCCGTTATTGGCCGGCTCTAGGGTTCCCTGGTCTTCCTGATGGGGCTATAGGCTTTGGCTGAAAGGGAATGGGTTGGGGCGCTTTGCAGGCAAACCGCCCTTGTGTGGAAACCCCTGCTCTCCGCGTCCCTGGGGTTCTGCCACTTTTCTGGGTACATGCGGTGGACGGTGTCGTCTGTGTCGTCCCAGTCGTCATCGTACTCAGGGACTTCGGTTGACCAATCAGGCTTCTGGTAGGTGTGGTGCACCCTGCTGGTCTTCCTTACGTTTGCCGCCGAGTTATCTGATGATTCTGCAGCCCTGGCCTCCTTGACAATGTCCTTGAATGAGACCCCTCTCCTTATCAACAGTTTATTTTGTAGAGCGAGGTCCCTCATCCCCAGGATGACCCGGTCCTTCATCATTTCTTCAGGATTTATGTACTCACATCTGGTAGCAATTTCCCGGAGGCTGACCACAAAATCATTGACAGTTTCTCCCTCTCATTGGCGCCGCTGGTAAAACTCATTTCGGCTGACCATGGGGGTGGCGGATGGTGCGTAGTGGTCTTCCAGGGCACATTGCAGGGTGGCCCAGGCAATGGGCTCCACATCTGCTGGGGCAATCAGCGTCTGTGCCATTTTGTAGATCTTGGTGCTGCAGTAGGTCAGGAATAACACTCGCTTCCTGTTGTCCGGCCTGTCCTGGTAATCGTTGGCCTCCAGGAACATTCTGAAACGGCCCATGTATGTGTGCCAGTCTTCCATCTGCAAGTCGAAGATCGCTGGGGCCGGCGATACTTGCGATGCCATAAGTGCAGGTGGTCGGAGGTCCTTGTTTCAAGACAGCTGCGTGGTTCACTAGGAGGTTCTCAGGTCCCTTTTGTCCTTTGTCACCAGTGTTAGATCGGTGCAAGGCAACAGGCAAGAGTTGTTAGTGAATTCAGCACCTTTTTATTTCCAGCAAGTGTGACTGCGCTCTGCCAGCTGGGCTGCCCGAGCTCACCTTTTTAAGGAGCTCCAGGCAGACCAGCCGGCCAATGACAGCAGGTTAAATCTCCCACGGTCCGGACAGCCAATCAGCGGTGAGCATGAAACATTATGCAGATTCTAGCCAATCCGTGGCGAGCATGAAAATTTATGTAGATTCTAGCCAATCCGTACATAACAAGATCCACTGAGTTAAAGATGTATGCTTTTTCCTTGCTGTCAAAGGGATATTAAAACCTTTCTCTTCCAAATGGCTTGTGGGGATGCCATGGAGGGTGACTCCTGAAGAAGAAGAAGCACATATTTTTGAGGGATTAAAAGGGTTTTATAAGGACAATAATATTTGGAGATGTTCTGCTTTCAGTTTAGTTATTTTGTATCTACTGTTTAGCCTTAATTGTTAACCCAGTTCTGAACTGTGGGATGCATGTCGTTCAGAGTCATTTCTTATTGGAGGGACATATAAGCTCATGAAAAGAATAGCAAATGGGCACATATTCAAACACTAATGTTCCCCTGGGCGATCACATCTCTTTAAGAATAAAACCCTCTTTTGCTTCTGCTCCATAAAGAAAGGAGCAGAATGTTGTCTCTGCTCTGTATTTTCTGTACATGCTGTAAATGCATACATTATGTGCATTTCTATGGCTATTTTCAAAAATGTCTGAGCCATTTGTACAAAGTCAAAAATCCCTGGATGTCAAGAGGCCATTCTTCCTGCATATAAATTCTCACTGAAAGCTGTAATTTTGGCACAGCCAGGCACCTTTCCAACAGTTCCAACCATGGTTGCAGGTTGTAGAGCACAGTATCTATGTGAGTATCGAGTTGGGAGAATAGGTAATGGCTCACTCGATGAAGTAAAAATTCAGTGCATCTGCATTATAAGCAGGCAAACCCAAACTAGGTAGATTTTTTTAAGGGTCTAGAAATTTACTAGAGTGATTAAGAGTTTCATTGTTCAGGTTGTCCAGTAAATTCACTTCAAATTCAGTACATGAACTACACAGAGACCCGTGTCCAAGTCCCATGGAGTTCCTGTGTTACAAATAGCAAAACAGAAATTTTACAATTTGAACAGTGTTGCCCCTAATCCAGAAGAAAATTGTCTTGAGTGTCTAAGAAGATTGATGGCATGGGTTCCCCAGGGCACACTGCCAATAAAGAAGCAATGCCAAAATCCTATGTGAAAGGGCCCATAATAAGAGAAGAACCTCATATAATAATTCTTTTCAGACTTTTTAATTGCCTGTTTAAATCTTAATCTAAGTTGGAGAAGGAAGGAATTTTGTTCCGGTGGAACAATTTAGATAGATAACCTTTATTGTCATTTTTACTGTGGGCACACTGATACTTTTACTGTGGGCACACTGTCCATCTTAAATACATATCAGAAAGTGGAAGCTTGAGAGTTTACAAGATTGATACTATATGGACCAAAACTGTGATTGAATCTGGTTGTTCTGCTTCGGATACCACGAAGCCTCCTCCCAGAAGGTAACAAGGAAAACAGATTGTGAAGAGAATGTGTAGTGTCCCAGACAATACTGCAGACTCTGGTCAAGAATCGTTTATATGCTATGTCCTGGATAGAAAGAAGAGAACTGCCAATAATATTTTCTGCCATCCTCATCACTCTCTGCACCGCCTTCCTGTCTGAAGCAGTAATGCTTCCAAACTGTAAGGCAATATGACAGGAAGCTCTCAATCCTCCCTCTATAGAAAGTGGTAAGGACAGGGGAAGGAAGATGTACTTTTCTCATGTGACATAGAAAACGCAGGCGCTGCTGTGCCCGCTTCATCAGTATCTCACTATTGAGTGACCAAGCCAACCTACTCATTAGCTGCATACCCAGAAATGTGATGCTGCTAACCATCTCCACAGGTGAATCATTTATACACAGAGGAGTGTGGCTGTTCTTTTCTGAAATTGACAGTGATGTTTTTAGTTTTTCCAATGTTTAAAACAAGGCTGTTTTTATTATACCAGTTCACCAAACCCTCTATCTCTTCATGGTAAGCACTCTCATTATCATCCTGAATGAGGCCCACTACTGTTGTATCTTCTGCATACTTCACAATACTTCTGCATACTTCACAATGGTGACAAACCTTGCACAAGTTTAGGATACGATTTTTCCACTGGGAATGATTGGTCCTCTTCTCTTCATAAGATTTACTGAGAATTTAGCCCAGTATGTATTACATTGTTAATACTGTGCTCATTCTCTCCCTCACTCTCCTCTCCCTTTCGCTCTCTCTCCCCTTGAAAAACTACTTCAGTCATGGTTATTGGGATCTCAAGTTTTCTTGACTGCAGTATTTTTTACCCTTTCCTATTACTGTGAATTATGGATGAAAGGGAAATGTTTCTGCAGTGAGGGCTTTTATGTAACAGAAGCTGCCAAGTGCTCTGTGAATGTAATTTAGGAGCACATCCTCGATGGTTTGCAGGACTAGAGATTATGGTTGTGTCCTTCTCCCCATCTGAATTGGGCTAATTCCTTACCCTTGCAATCTGAACTTTGCCTCCTTCATTTGGAGGGTGCCATAAAGTAGATAAATTGGAAAAAAAGTCTGGAGGGAAAAATCACATCTTCAGTGTGTAATTATATAACTGTGGTTGGCAATTCCCCTCTCATCAGCCATAAAGATTCACTTCTTGTACTTATAATACCAGGAGCATCTAGTTATTAATCAAACGTGTGACACCAAGAAGCAACTGCAGCTACAGCTGGTCAAAGAAAGTGTTGGGTGACTCGGGCTTCTTGAAGAAGGTAAAGAATGAAATAGAGGTAAATGACAGGAGACAAACATCACAGGTGTGGTGTTGGGTGTTGGAGGAGGAGGAAGGGAGAAATAGCAAGCCATGGAGGTAGGAGACTTTGGGACAGGACATGGAACTTCAAGAGAATTGGATCTTGGGAACAGAAACATAGGTAAGAAGAGGAGATTCCATCATATTTAAGATTAAGTTGTATATCTGGTTGACATTGTTTTTTCCTTTCTTGCATAGATTGAACCTCAGCCACCTAGGCCTTGTTTATTACAAAGAATAGATGCTATTACTGTTTAGAATTCCCTAGATTTTCACTAATCTTTTAAAAATAGGTGGATAAATAGGAAATCAACATTCTGCTGCCCTTGGGCAGGAGGATATATCCACAAGCTGTACAATACTGTATAGTAGACCAGCTTTTATAACTGGATCATATGTTTCAGTGTGATTTTGGGAACTCAGCCATTGTGTTATCACAGTACATGAATAAGACCATCATACCAAGTTATAAAATAATTATAATAATAATATAATATCATTATGATATAATAATGTCATGTTTGAACATAGCATTTTAATGGGAAGCCATGTTTGCTGTGTTTCCCGCTAATCTTCTGATTCTAGCAGCTATGGAGACAGGACTGCTAAGCTTGTTATAATTTCCATGTCATGGGCCTTTTTTCTGACTTCCATTCCTCACACGATGGAAAGCATTTGTCTTATTCTGAAGTAATAACACCCAAAGCATGCCTGTAGTAGGTATTTCTGTTGAACTTCAGAATGTGTACATGGATGACTATCTCTTCTCAATACAATAGATCAGGGATGTCAAACTCGATTTCATTGAGGGCCACATCATGGTTGAGTTTGACCTTGGGGGGCCAGGGTGGGTGTGGCCAGCATGACGCAACTCATGTCGGGGGCACATGTGGTGGCCTGAGCACTCTGCCAGCGAATGGGCTCCTAAGCTCCGTTTTTGGCTGCAACGGCCTTCTGCAACCCTCTGCCAGTGAAAATGGAGTTTGGGAGGTTTGTATGTGGCCCTTGTGAGCTCTGTTTTTGCTGGCAGAGGCACTGTGGGCCGATCCTTCGCTGTTTTCAGGGTGGCCCCATGGACCAGATCTAAGTGCCCCGCAGGCCACATCTAGCCCCCAGGCCTTGAGTTTGACACCCCTGCAATAGATGCTACCTGTCTCTGACAAAAAAAAAACAAAAACCTTGGCATTCTAAGAAGGAGACAAATCCTCTGTATTTCCAGAAGTTATAAATGAACAATTCTTGCTTCCCCACACATGGTATGAAAGAAAAAGTCATGTTTGAGTATCTAGTACATGAACTATTGAGCACACAGGAGTCACCAACATTATTAGCTTAGAGTTAATTATTATCTTTTTGACCTCTATAAAGAGGAATGGAAACTAAGATTTGGGTTGAGGATGATGTTTGCAGTATCCACAGACAGTGACTCTCATGTAATATAAGTGATATAATTGAAACCAAGCTGTTTGGTGAAAATTCAATATTTTGGGAAACTAAGTGAAGAATGAGTGAATAAGACACAGCTCACACAGTTCATGAAGCATGGTGTTCTGATTGATCAACTCGAAGAATTGGCTGTTGTTACTTCTACCTATAGGGTGCTACCAGAACTTCACATTCTTCTCCAAGTTGTTTAATATGGGGCTGTCATGCACAGATTCAGATAGAGTGTTATCAGTATATTGGTTATACCTATTATCATTAGTCTATTTTGTTTGTATCAAGAGAGGCTGTGCAATTGCTGATCTAGCATTTTCTGCCTACAGTGATGCTTTGGATGATGGCCAGTACATTAAAGCTGAATAGGGAAAAGAGACATTGACTGAAATAAGATAGTTCTTGGTCTGGAACTTAGATAAACTGCATGTTCTTGATGTGTTTTCCCTTTCTGTGAAGGAATGGGCCTGGTTTTGAAGATCTGCCACGATGAAAGTCTTTCACTAGGCACATAGGTGGCTTCAGGAGCATCAACATTTGCCAGGTATAATCAATTCTGTCTAGCTACAGTTTCTTACATTAATAATTTTATAACAATATTACTGACAGAAGTAACCAATCACAATGTCATGCATATGGTGATATCATCATGTAAATGCTGCAGTTATATACTTGCATCTCAATGCCCAACAAAAGTGTGTAGTTCTTGAAATTTGCACGGTGATGTTAATATTCACACTTTGCCATCTGCATCCTTGCCCCCCATACAGATATCCTTTACTGTCTTGCACTCTATAAGTATATGTATATGACTGTAAGTCTATTAAAATAAAATATATGCAACTATCTTTTTTAAAAAAAAATCCAGAAGCTGCAGCTCACATGAAAGGCTGCCAGAGATTTAAGTCAGATCATGTTTCACTAAGCCTTAAATCATTATCCTGTAAGCTATCAGTTCTAGTTGCTTACTAGTTCAGGAAGTTGTTACCTGTATATAAAGTATCTCCACTGTCATCCAGTCGATTACTATTCCCACCCATTAAATCAGTACTTCTCCTTACTTGACACGCTGAAAGATAGATAGAGCTAGTTGTCATTGGTGAATTGATAGATGTTTCAATGTATCTTACTACAGAAAGGACTTCAGCGTATTAAGGAAAATTGAAAAATGTTTCAATTGTCATCCTGTTTCCTTGAATTAATATGCTTATTAAACAAAATGAAGCAAAATAAATTACATTTTAGCTGCCATGTTGAATAATATCAGTGCTTGAATCTCCATGTTTTCAAGGGTACAGAGGAGATATAAAACCATTGGTTGAATTGTTATATTTTATTTAAGATCTGACTTCCAGGAGGATATATATTTGATTCTTCGTTATCTGAATTCTGATTCATTTTGCTTCATATCCCTGTTGTTATTTGCTCTTAGGGGATGAGGCAGCTGAAGAAGAGGGATAGCCAATAGTTCTTATCCCCTAGAACAGTGTTTCTCAACTTTAACAACTTTATAATGTGTGGACTTCAAGTCCCAGAATTCCCACATGGTGACTGGGGAATTCTGAAAGTTGAAGTCCAGGTATCTTAAAGTTGCCAAGGTTAAGAAACATTATCCTATATGTAATGATGTGGCAAAATGAGCCGAGGTGGCACAGTGGTTAGAGTGCAGTACTGCAGCTGACTGCTAGTTCAGCAGATCAGCGGATCAAATCTCATCGGCTCAAGGTTGACTCAGCCTTCCATCCTTCCGAGGTGGGTAAAATGAGGACCCAGATTGTTGGGGGCAATATACTATTTAGTATACTATCTTTGGTGTAAACCACCCAGAGTCCTCGGAGAGTGGATGGCATAGAAATATGACTAATAAAAATAATAAAAAAATAAAAAAATAATTTTGAGAATTTCACTGTGAATTTTCACCAGAAAGAAATCTGAGATAACTAGGCTACCTCTTCATTTTTTGAGAACTACCAAGAGTACGTTCTGGTTTGGGCATATATATCTCCTCAAATAATTGTTTTTAATAACCAGGCACATGAATATAAATTTTCCATTAGATTTCCTCTCTACTGAGGGGAACAAAAGGGGAAAAGAGAAAAAAAATCAAGAGCAGTCAATTTATGGCCACAGTACAGTCCATAAATATTGTTGACAAGATTAGATTAGATTAGATTAGATTAGATTAGATTAGATTAGATTAGATTAGATTAGATTAGATTATCAAATTAGTAGCAAATGATTTTTGTGCTGTGACACTTCTCCAGCATAAAAGAAGTGGGAGAAATGAGTAAGGAAGTAGGAACTTACTTATTTGGACAGCCATTTGTCCAGAATGGTATAGGGCAGTGATAGCTAATCTTTTTGCCATCGCGTGCCAAAAGTGGGGGGAGTGCAGGGGGGGTCATTCACGTGTGTGCCAACACCCATAATTCTATGCGCCCCGCCCCATGCGCATGCGTGTGCAACCCCGCCATGCTTCCCCCACTTTTGGCATGTGATGGCAAAGTAGGCCTGTTTTTCTCTCTCCCCAGGCTCCAGAGCCTTTCTAGGAGGCTGGGGAGGGCAAAAATGGCCTTCCCCACTCCCCTGGAGGCCCTCCGGAGTCCAGAAACAGCCTCTTTCCTGACTTCCGGTGGGCCCAAAACGCCCAAAAATCAGCTGGCCGGCGTGCTTGCACGCTGGAGCTGAGCTCGCGTGCCCACCGATATGGGTCCGTGTGCCACAGGTTTGCCATCATGGGTATAGGGTCTCCTGCTTGAGCAAGGAGTTGGACTAGAAGACCCCCAGGCAATCTCTTTCTGCTTGTTTCTTATTCATTCTGGTTAGAGCAGCATGTTGTAGGTATTGCTGGTTGAGGAACGTTAGCTGATGGGATCTCAAAACAGAGACTTCTTTGATGTGGCACACAGACACAAAAAAAAAACGTTCTCCATCCTAAGGTGAGGTTGGCCCTCACACCTGCTGGCCCCCATCTTGCAGGGCCACATACCTTTTGGTTCTGAATACCTGATTTTGTGCTTGAGCCTCGGGCCCTGGGAATAAGATAGTAGCCAATGACTGGCTGTGCCGAGAGCCTTGTATGATTCTCTGTGACCTATGTGTTTTATTTTTGGTTTATTTTTAGTAATTGTATGCATTTTTGTTTATTTTTCTTTATTGTGGCCAACCCAGAGTGAAATAGGTGGCCATATAAATCAATTTTTTAAAAAAACCTCCTCTTTGGCAAATTAAGTATCTAGTGGCAAAGAAAAGTGGCAATGAAGCATCAATGTCATTGCAACTACTTCATTTCCCTTCTTTTTCTTTGTATCTTTCATTCTTTTCTGACACAGAATTGCACACAGCTGCTTCTTTTAAAATTAGCTGTGTATTATTGGCTGAAAATGGTGAATTGAGTGCAACCACTCTGGTGTTTATTTTAACATTCTTTGTGAAAAAATTGGGAAGGGAATTGACAATGAAGAATGTCTACTTGTGTCAGCTGAGAATTTAAGAACTGCCCATTGCTAAATGTTCCATTTCCCACAGAATTGTTTGAATGCTAGTATTTTATGCTTCTTATATGGTAGAAGTTGTATGTGTGCGTCTCTCCCTCTCTCCCTCCCTTCCTCCCTCTCTCTTGGTCTCTGTCTCTGTCTCTCTCTCTCTCTCTCTCTTTCTCTCTCTGTGTCTGTTTCTCTCTCTCTCTCTCTCTCTCTCTCTCTCTCTCTCTCTCTCTCTCTCTCTCTCTCACACACACACACACACACACACACATTTTAACATCTTATATTAAAGATAATACAGTCTATGAATGAGGAGAAAAAAATGCAAACAGAAGGGAGCCCCTAAATCCGGAAAAAAACCATTTTTCCTCTTATTTCTAAGAAAATAAAATGGAAAGAGCCATAATCATCACCCAAGTTGGACCCTTAGCTTTAGTCTCAAATTTATCATAAAACTTCTAATACCTCTTTGGATTCATAATTTGACTGGTATCTATCCTTGCTATGGCAGTGTCTCTTTTCTTCAACTACTGTGTGTTCAGTTTAAAACAATTTTGGAGTCTTGTATTGATACTGATTCTGTTCAGCTAAAGATCTACTTTAAATGTTTGTTCCTAAATCATGTAGTGTAGACTGAAATATATTTTTTGTTAAATTTATTTTGCGTTAAGAGATTTATTCCCTAGAGAAAAAAGTTGCAAGTGAATGCAAATAGGGTGTTATTATTTGAAAGCTGTGATGTATTACTATAGGATATTAAAGCATGAAGGATTTGATTTATAACATTGAATAGTCAAGGTGAACAAATAATAAATTATAGCATTAGCCCTGCTGTAGATTTTCCTTCGCCAGATGTCACATAACTTGAAACTGAAACAAAGGGTTTCCTTTCTTCTCCCTCATCATGCCCCAGTTGATAGTGTTAAAATTAAAGTGATATTGAAAATGCATGTCCTTCTGTGAAGTGACTCCCAGGGACTTCAATGGGAATAGGGGGAAAAAATCCTTAATAAGACTGGGGCAGATTAGTGGAGGTCTACTGCAGATCACAGCCATCATTTTGTACCAGTATTACTTGAAGGTGAGAAAGGAGTACATTGCCATTGTGAGCTTCACAGCTAAGGAGTGGATAAAAATTAAATAAAGGAAGGAAAAAATCTATTCAGGAAGTGAAAAGCAACTCAACATTTTAGTCCTTGTGGAAAGTTATATTATTAAATCCTTCATATTTCCTTTTTTCTTTACCAGGAATGTACTGTACATATTCTGCTACAACTGAGTTCGAGTTCTACACAATTGTTATATTTATATAAAATGTTATACTCGACTAAGCAAACTGTTTTGCAGCTTGATATGATATGCCTGTTTCACACAGTGTAGATAAACAGTGGCCATCTTCCCATAATATGCGAAGTCCTAAGTAGCCAAGCCCTGTGGAGCCTAACCCAGCCTATTGCACAATGAATATAATCTATCAGTTTTATAAAAAAAGGATGAAAATGGAGCAGGATGTCAGGAAACTCATGTAGACTATCTCTCCACAACCATAGGATTTCCACCCCCACCCCCGATTTTTCCACTGTGATATTGAGAGAGAGTTTCAACTTGGATAGAAAATCAAGAATCAGTAAATGCCCCTCTCTCATCCTTCTCTACCCTCTTCTTGAAGTCTGCTTTTTCCTGAAGTCAGTAAATTGATCACAAGAAAACTGGAATGCAGAGGAAAGAGCAGAGAGGTTTGGCAAGGGAAATTCTGTGAGAAGCTATGGTTACCTTGGACTGCCAGCCCTGTGCCTCTTCCAAATTACCATAGAAGTTATGCCATTACTTGAAGGAAAGAATATTTATTAGGGACAGTGGGGGGAGGAAGGACAGCAGGGAGAGAGGAAAAATTTCCCCCCAAAATTGAACTTATTGGGTAGGGGAAATATTTTTTTTTCTGTTTCAGGGACAGAATGGAAATTATTTTGGAAAAATAATTAAAATATATGTGCTATTTTTTACTGATTTGTGTTCAGTTTGCCACTTGAAGAATATAAAATGTAATATGTATATCTTTACTCGTAAACGTATTACAGTAATTTTCTGAGACCCAGCAGGGAAGAAGAAAAGAAGAAAAGCAGGCCATGTAGCTCCGTTCCCTTCACTGCCCACTAGCAGTTGTTCCTCATAAGATCTGATCAGTCAGACTGATTTTAGTTGGAGCAAGCAGACCTGTCCCAAGTCATTAAGGGCTTTATAGATCACCACCAGCGCCTTGTATCTAGTGACTATCAGTAATCAATGCAGCGCCTGCAAGTTCCTGTTACAAGTTCCCATAGCTTGAAATGGACAAATATGGGGAAGGGGGGAGCATATTCTGAAGTAGTTGTAGTTTCTGGACAATCTTTAAGGACAACCTTACATAAAGCACACACAGAAGTCCAGTTGGCTGGTCATAACATGGGTTACTCTAAAAGGTGCTTCTGCACCAGGCAGGATTACGTTTGGTGTACCAGCTGCACCTAAGCAAAGCCCCCAGCTATGACCCATACCTGCTAATTTAGCAGAGGTGTGAGTCTAGAAGAACCCCCAAATTGCAAACCTGTTAATTCAACAACAAAACTAGTGGTAATGTATAAATAGTTATTCCATCTTATTTGGGCTGAGTTTTTCTCTCATCCAGACCCTTTTAGCTTTAATCCCCAGGTTAGAAAAATCCATAGTATTTGTCATATGACAACGTAAAGTTGGATATCATTGGCAAATTGATCATATCACACCCCAAACTGATGGAGGAATTTCCCCAATGGTTTTATATATTGTAGATATTAAAAAACAAGTAAAAAGGACTGATTCCTGTGGTGTTCTATATATCACAGGCTATAATGTCAATCTTGCTCCCACACACACTCTGACCGAAACCACCCATTAAGGGAGGAGCAGAATAACTGAAAAACCGGAACTCCGGTCTCCAACTTTTGCCCATAGTCAATGGTATCAAAAGCCACTAAGAGATCCAAAAGAACAGAGGAGTTGCAGTACTCCAATGAAGTCCTGAAACAGGTCAAAGATGAAATCCTGAGTATGATTGTTAATATGACTTGGAACTCAAATTACTTGAGACAATCCCATGGTCACCATGGCAGACATGGACTCTGAGCCTTGTTGGAGCTTTATTGGACTCGTCCCAGTGGTCGGATTCAAATAATTTAACAACCGGTTCTCTGCCCTAATGACCAGCTGGCTGGATGTGGCTGGGCACGGCCAGGGGGCATGATAGCACTGAGCCTCCTGCAGCACTCTGCCAGTCAAAACGGGATACGGGGGTTAATTACAAAATGGGGCTTTGCTTTGTGGCATCTAGATCCAGCGAGGAAGGGGTGTGAATTGCACAGAAAATACACTTTTGTTTGGTTATGAAGAAATATCCCCAAAGTCAGATGTACATTAAATGTAGACTGACTGTTAGCTACACATCTTCCCAGCAAACAGCAAAATTTGAAGCTCCAGGTAAAGAGGATTCATTTTAGGATGAGTAACTACAGTTTGCATGTTGGAGGTTCCTAAAGGAATGCTGGGGGAGAGGTGCAGAATAGCCCGTCTCTGCCTGAGGCTGTAGAGACCTGGCACCAATCAAAACACTGTTTGTGAAACAATTGATGAATACTGACAGGGTAAGCCACTAGTATATGAAAATAAGAGCAAACTCCATTCCCTTCAAGTACTGATAATGTTACCTAGTTTGGTAATGAAACATCTACAAGAAAACCATCAGAGAGCACCAAGGATCCCACAGTTCAACGTTGAGCTACAAATATTCTCTTCTATTGATAAACACTTTTTGGTTAGAGGGACTCAGAGCCTGCCTTATATGAGATGGCTCCCAGTAGATTTCATTCTAAATTTTGATATGATTTCTGTAAATAAGGAATGTAGAATTATAATGGCTGAGTATTTGATTCTTCATACATCAAAAAATACAAAGCTAAGGGATAAACAAATAAAAAACAGATTTGAAAAAATTAGAGGCTCAGGAAAGAAAAAGAGTGAAAGTGTAAGAGAGAAAGAAGAAAAGAAAGAAAACTGAAAAAAATGACTTCCAACTTTCTTTGGTACAGATATAAAAGAGTTTGATATATAAAAAATATATCAAACTCTTACTCTAAGATTAACATTTGTCTACATTATTTCCATAATCCCATTCTAATCATCAAAGCCCTGATCAACTTTTAATTTCAGTTTCTCACAAAAAGTCCAGTAATGGTTCATATCGCTTTAATCACTATTTGTTAAGGAAACCACAACCAATTTATTTAATTGCACCAAACTCTAAATAAAACAAGAATGGAAAATCCTAAACTCTAGTATAGACCCATGCTCCTCAACTTTGGCAACTTTAAGGTGCATTGACTTCAATTCCTAGAATTCCCAAGGCAGCATGAAGTTTGCCCATCTTAAACTTGCCAAGACTGAAAAATGCTGATCTACAGATTCCTCTTTTACTGGTTCTTACTTACTTATGAGCAATCATAATGCAAAAGCCTCACTTCCACCCCATCCCAGAGTAACTACCATTCCCTCACCAACCTGCTTTCCAACTCCATTCTCCTGCATGCAGGGCAACAAAAGAAGACCATGTGACTACCAGTTTAAAAAAAAAGTTCAGTTAGACCTTCCAACTTCTTGGGGGAAAAAAAGTCTCACAAAGTTGGAAGGTCTGACTGAACTTTTTTTAGACTGGTAGTCACATGGTCTTCTTTTGTTGCCATGCATGCCAGAGAATGGAGCTAGAAAGCAGGTTAGTGAGGTAATGGTGGTGGTTGCAGGATTTTGCAGGAAGCCGTCCAGGCCAAAAACGGGCCATGGAGGGGGCAGCCTCCCAGCTGATCGGTGCGGCTGGTCCATTCGCCACCTTCCAGCTGATCACCACAGCTCGCAGTCACGCCCCTGCAGCCTCCCCACCCTGAATGGTAACCCCAGTGGGTATGGCAGGGCCAGCCAGTGGTGGGAGCAACCAGTTCACCGAACTACGCAAAAAATTAACAACCGATTTGGCAGAACCGGTGCAAACCAGCTGAATCCAACACTGACTCATCCTATATCCATAAGAGGTTTGTTCACATATTTATCACATACACATTATAAATCTATAGACCACTGAGAAGTCGGGGGGCATATTTTAATCCTTCTTGAATGTAAAGGAATGAAGAGCTGACCTTGGAGGAGCAATGGTTGAGCTGAAAGGAAGAAAGTGACTCAGTCATGAGAAAAAAGGGAAGCATGAGAAATAAGCTCAATAAGGCAATAATTATAAGGCAATAAGCTTGCCTTGATTTTATTTATTATAAAAGAGAAGTGAGAGAAACTTGGGCAGACTTTCAAAATTATGTGATTCTGCCTTATTACAATATAGAGCATTCCTGGAATCCCTGCTTAGTCTTCTTTCTTGATCTGGCCTATGTAGAGCTGGCACAGAATAATATATTAGCTGTAATGCATGGACTTCTTCTTTGTCTAGATCTGTGATGGCGAACCTATGGCATGCGTGCCCAAAGTGGTACACGAAGCCATGTCACCTGGCATGCACGTCCTTGCCTGTTTGTCTTCTTGGTTTCTGGTGCACATGCGCATACAATGATCAGCTGTTCTTTGCATGCATGGCAGTGCCAAAAACCGGTGTGTGCATGCACACCGGCCAGCTGATTGTCGGGTGCACATGCGCGCCAGAACCTGGAAGTTTGGCTTTTCCAGAACGTGATCCCTTCATGCGCATGGTAGTGCTGAAAACCAGCCTGCGCATACGTGCTGGCCACTGATCATCAGGCGCGCATGTGTCCTAGTACATTGGCTTTTCCAGAGTGCAGCCCTGATGAGCATGCGTGCAACATTTCCGTTCAACCTTTTCGGCACTCAGTGCCAAAAACGTTCGCCATCACTAGTCTAGATGTTGACTTCCATGTAGTAGGAATATTGTATAATTCAAAAGAATATGAACAGGTCTGGTTTTACAATTGAGTAATTTCTTCCAAAAGTAACAATTATAGGGCAGTATACAAACAAAGAAGCATTAATCTCATTCCAGCATGATAATTTACTCAAGCCTTTTCTGCAATGGCCTGACAAAGAAACTTGTCATTCATTTGTACATAGACCTAATTCCACTAGAATACCATAAACCATCACAACCGATATAATGCTTTAAAATTAAATATTCTCTTCACTGTTACTTTTGAAACAGAGTGCCTTATTAATGTGAATAATTGAACTTCTCTATTTTATGTGTCCCTATCTAATTGGAGCACTTTTGCTTCTATAACATTTTGCTTCTATAAGAGATGCATGTATGAAGCATGCATCTCATTAGCAATTTGGAACATTATGTTGATGCTTAAAATAGTTTTAAAAATTGTAATTCAAAGTGCAAAGTAAAAGCTACATTATTGCTTGAGCTGGTGACAGTCTTGACCTTTGTATTTTGTGTCTAATCAGATGGAGTAATTTACAGACTAGTAAAATGGGGAGCTTATAGACTAACTTGCAAATCGTAATTACACTAAAGTTCATAGTCATCCTAACATTTCCAGTGTACAGTTTAGAAATTTTATGAATGTCCATGTCTTTGTGAAAATAATTAGAGCCTCTAGACATTAACCTTGCACTATATTTCAGTCTGCAACATATAATTTAATTAGATGAGCAAAAGGCTTGTTGAATAATTGATGTTTTACAGACTTCCAGTGTGGATACTGTCTGTAAATTTAAAGAAAAAATATTTTTATTCCTAACCATTTTAAACAATAAAGTAAATGTTTCATTAGTATCTGCTGACAGAGCATTAAAGCCAAGTTATTTATTCCCTATAAAAATGAAATGCTTCTGAGCAGCTAATTATCAACTCATCTATTTTATTTTTTTAAAATAAAGTCTTTAGCCATAGATAAGACATATTAAATTCAGCATCTTCAAGGATTAATAGAACTTTCAACAATTCCAAGCTAGCAAACAATAATGAGAAAAAGAAACATATACATATTGTGATGTCTCCAACATAACAACATTTCTTTATATTTCTAATTATTTGCTTGGATTTCTTATAAATATTTCCTGCTAGATTAAAACACTGCACTGCTTAGAAATATGAATTTGTCTTTGTTTTTTCTGCTTTCAGAGGTTTCTACTTAAAAAACAAACTATTTCTAATTAATAATATATTATGAATTGAATAATATACTCAGTATTCTTCTATTCATAAACTTATTAAAAAAAATAAACAGGTGTTGGAAGCCCAACTCATTATTTACTAAACTTGCAGATGTGGAAGTTGCAGCCCTTACCAATCCAATTATTATAAGAAAGCATAGAGGAATTTTAAAATCAAACTGGTGAACAATAAATGGCTATTACTACTGCAGGAAGATATTAAGTCAAAGTGTCAACATGAATTAAGCATTCTCTTTCAAAGGAGTCTCTAAATCTTGATATTGTTTTATTTTATAGTATGGGATTCTAGTAAAGCATTATGAGAAGACTATTTATTTTTGACATCAAATAAAAAGGAAGGCAGAGAAAAGTCCTAAATAAATCAATTACAGAACATGGAACAAAAAAAGCAATACAGAAACTGAATTTACAGAAATAATAAACAAATAAACTTTCCAAGAAATGTTGATTAAATTTTTAACTCAAGTAATGAATGAGATACAACAGTGCCAGTACATCTTTTTCCATAACAAGAACTTTTTATTTTTATTTTTATTTACAACAACGGAAACGATCCAACTCATTTACCATTCTAGAAACCTCTAACTAATTTAGAATATTCTGCTGAAACTGGATTTGTTCCAAAAAGGTGCATAAAGTACAATATCCTGTACCTTTTCAATGCAATGTATATCAGAAAACAGGAAAGTGGCTGTGGTTTTTCTTGACTGAGAGAAAGCCTTTGATAATTTGGAATGGACTTTTATATTCAAAGTTCTGAAGAAGATGAACCATGGTTCAGTATACAAACATGGATATAGAGAGTTTGTAAAGAACATGAAGCTAAGATAATGTTAAATGGACTTTTATCACACAAATAATATTCATTTGACTCTTGGTGACTTCCTGGATAAGTCCCTGAAGTTTCCTAGGCAAGATTTCAGAAGTGGTTTGCCACTGCTTATTTCCCAGGGTAGAGAGAGTGTGACTGACCCAAGATCATCCATCTGGCTTTGTGCCCAAGGCAAGATTAGAACTCACAGTGTCCTGGTTTCTAGCCTGATGTCTTAACCATCACACCATACTGGTTCTCTTCAATATTAGAATATCAGATCAGAATAAGACTGAAATCATTACACAGAATTTATCTGAGGAAGAAAAACAATATCTAAACTATAGGGTTCCATATTGTATTTAAACTAATTAAGCTCCTGCAAATTTACTGAATTAAAAAATGATTTAGGAATAATTATTGGAAAAATAGAATGGCAAACATTTTAAGATGGAAAACATTAAAATTGTCCTCGTTAGGAAGAGTAGCAGCAGTAAAAATGAATCTCTTACCAATGCTCAGTTTTCAATTTCAAATTTTCCCAAGAAGAATTGAAGACCGGTATTAAATGAGCAACAGAGACAAATAACTAACTTAATGTGAACAAATAGAAAACTGAGGATTAGGCTCAGTACAGTATTTTGCAATACCTGAAAGGATGAGGTGGACTGACAATACCAAATTTATTATCAAGTCAACTGTCTAACTTGCATCACATAATGGATTATATTACATTACACTTAGATTACTTCTACTGAGGGAGCAGGTCTCCTAGATGGTTTGCATAAATACTTTTCACTTGATAGAAATAGAAATGCACAGTTTATAAAAATCACTCAGCCATAAGTAGTGAATTAAATATTTATATGAAGATTGTCATCACCTCTTGCCTCAACATTAAATACTTATTTTCATGAAGGAGTATCTACAAAAATATGATCAATGAAGAGAGCCAAGTACAAACCAGCAAGACCTAATTCTTCATAAAACAAAGATGAAATAGTTGGAAATTCTTTATTCACAATGGTCTGAATGATCTACAGGTTTCAATAACTTCAAATATGCAGTATATCTCAAAAGGAATGACACAAAGCGGGTGGTATACATACTGTAGAGACCTTGTGTTATAAGTTGAAAAGACTGGTAACAGAACTCAGAACATTTGTTGAGACATGTTTATAAGTTGCTATTACTATTCAGAAACTGAACTAAGTTGAAGAGTGCAGAATTTAAATAAGACAATAGATATATAACAATGGGAATATCACTTAGGGAAAACTACTACAAGATGTTTTACTGCTGGTATATTACCTCTGTGTTGAATACCAAAACAGATAACTCACTTCTAAAACCTGTTAGAAATATAATAATAGGTCAGATCATTTTTCACATTTGGTGGCAATGCTGTACAGCTCAACAATTTTGTAAATCACTTTATGAGAGAATGAAACAAATATTAAAGGATGAATTCATTTTCTGCCATCTATTTTTCTGTTACACAGTATTAAACCTAATATCCTCACAAAGACCACTAAGTTACTTGTGTATATGATTGTGACTGCCAGAATGCTTTATGTTTTTTATTTATTTATTTATTTATTTATTTATTTATTAGATTTCTATACCGCCCTACTCCCGAAGGACTCAGGGCGGTGCACAGCCAAACAATAAAAACACATACAATACAAAATTTAAAAAATAGAATAAAATCAAATTAAATAATTTTGGCCCCGACAAATTTAAAACCCCAAACTTTTAAAACCAATTTAAAATTGAATATATAAATACTAAAAAATATTTAAAATTTTAAAAATCTTTTATAAAAGAGGGGGAAAATTAGGCCAGGCCGGCCTGGTGAAATAGTAAGGTCTTTAAGGCGCGGCGGAAGGTGCGCAGATCCGGGATCCTCCGTATCTCTGGGGGGAGCTCGTTCCAGATAGTAGGTGCCCCCACAGAGAAGGCTCTCCCCCTGGGGGCCGCCAGTCGGCATTGTTTGGCTGACGGCACCCGGAGGAGCCCCTCTCTATGGGAGCGTACCGGCCGGTGGGAGGCTATTGGTGGTAGTAGGCGGTCCCGCAAGTACCCGGGTCCTAAGCCATGGAGCGCTTTAAAGGTGGTAACCAAAACCTTGAAGCGCACCCGGAAGACCACCGGGAGCCAGTGCAGCTCGCGCAGGAGAGGTGTTACATGGGAACGCCATGTCGCTCCCATTACCACCCGCGCGGCCGCACTCTGCGCCAGTTGGAGCCTCCGGGTGCTCCTCAAGGGGAGCCCCATGTAGAGAGCGTTGCAATAGTCCAGGCGGGAGGTGACAAGGGCATGAGTGACCGTGCGTAAAGAGTCCCGATCCAGAAAGGGACGCAACTGGCGAATCAGGCGAACCTGATGAAAAATCCTCCCGGTCACGGCCGTCAAGTGCTCTTCTAAAGACAGCCGTGAGTCCAGGAGGACGCCCAAGTTGCGAGCCCTCTCCGTGGGGGCCAATGATTCGCCCCCAATAGTCAGTGATGGCGTCAACTGACTATATCGGGACGTCGGAAACCACAGCCACTCAGTCTTGGATGGGTTGAGCCTGAGCCTGTTCCTCCCCATCCAGATCCGTACGGCCTCCAGGCACCGGGACATCACTTCAAGGGCATCGTTGGGGTGATCCGGGGTGGAGATGTACAGCTGGGTGTCGTCAGCGTACTGATGGTACTCCACCCCGAAACCACGGATGATCTCGCCCAGCGGCTTCACATAAATGTTGAACAGGAGAGGCGAGAGGACCGACCCTTGCGGCACCCCACATATGAGGGGCCTCGGGGTCGACCTCTGTCCCCCTGTCAACACAGACTGCGACCGGTCAGAGAGAAAGGAGGAGAACCACCGCAACACAGTGCCTCCCACCCCCAACTCTTCCAACCGGTGCAGCATGATACCATGGTCGATGGTATCAAAAGCCGCTGAGAGATCTAACAGGACCAGGACAGAGGAGCACCCCCTGTCCCGAGCCCTCCAGAGATCATCAACCAACGCGACCAATGCCGTTTCCGTGCTGTACCCGGGCCTGAAGCCCGACTGGAACGGATCCAGATACGTCGTTTCATCCAGGTGCTGGGGGAGCTGTTGCGCGACCACACTCTCAACAACCTTCGCAACAAAGCGAAGATTGGAGACCGGACGATAATTTACCAACATTGCCGGGTCCAGGGAAGGCTTCTTGAGGAGAGGCCTCACCACCGCCTCTTTCAAGGCGGCGGGAAAGTCACCCTCACTCAGCGAAGCGTTTATAATCCCCTGGAGCCAGCCTCGTGTCACTTCCCGGGAAGCCAGTACTAACCAGGAAGGACACGGGTCCAATAAACAAGTGGTCGCGTTCAGTCTACCCAGAATCCTGTCCACGTCCTCAGGGGTCACAGGATCAAACTCATCCCAGATAACATTCTCAAGACCTGCCCCTGTCTCTCCCCCTGAGACTACCCAGTCGGAGTCCAAATCTTCCCGAATCTGAGTGATTTTGTCATACAGATACTGAACAAAATCCTCGGCTCTACCCTCCAAGGGGTCCTCCCGCGCTTCCTGGTGGAGCAGGGAGCGGGTCACCCTAAAGAGGGCGGCCGGGCGATTATCTGATGACGCAATAAGAGCAGCAAAATAACTACATTTCGCTGCTTTTATCGCCACTAAGTAATTCCTAATGTGGGATCTTACTAGTGTCCGGTCAGATTCAAGAAGACTGGCCCTCCAACTACTCTCTAGGCGTCTTTTCCGGCGCTTCAACTCCCTCAGCTCCTCGGTAAACCAAGGAGCCAATTGAGATCGGCGCCGGGTCAGAGGCCGCAAAGGCACGACCCGATCCAGAGCACCAGCAGCCGCCCTATCCCAGGCGGCCACCAGGTCTCCAGTCGAGGCGTGTGCCAGAACCTCAGGAAATGGCCCAAGCTCCGTCTGGAATCTGTCAGGTTCCATCAGGCGCCTGGGGCGGAACCATCTGACCGGCTCCGCCTCCCTGCGGCGGGGTGCAGCGGTTTGAAAGTTTGAAAGTTTATTGAAAATTACATATCATTTCCTTTCAGAATGGCAAACAACCTTATCTGAAAAATGATAAATCAACTTGGAAACCATTTACAGATTACAATTCTACATACAACAGAATAACAGATTTGGAGGGGACCTTGGAGTCTTCTAGTCCAATCCCCTGCTCAGGCAGGAAACCCTATATCATTTCAGACAAATGGTTATTCAGTCTCTTCTTAAAAAACTTCCAGTGTTGGAGCATCCACAACTTCTGGAGGCAAGTCGTTCCATTGATTAATTGTTCTATCAGAAAAATTCTCCTTAGTTTGGTTGCTTCTTTCCTTGATTAGTCTCCATCCATTGCTTCTTGTCCTGCCTTCAGATGCTTTGGAAAAAAGGCTAACTCCCTCTTCTTTATGGCAACCCCTTTGATGTTGGAACACTGCTATCATGTCACCCCTCATCCTTCTTTTCATTAAACTAGACATATCCAATTCTAGCTATTGTTCTTTATATATATTTAGCCTCCAGTCCTCTAATCATCTTTGTTGCTCTTCTCTACTCTTTCTAGAGTCCCAACATCTTTTTTACATCATGGCAACCAAAACTGGATGCAGTATTCCAATTCTGTCTTATAAGGCATTATAGAGTGGTATTACACTTCATGTGATCTTGATTCTATCCCTCTGCTAATGTACCTAGGACTGTGTTGGCTTTTTTGTCAGCTGCAGCATACTCCTGGCTCATATTTAAGTGATTATCCAATAGGACTCCAAGATTCCTCTCACAATTACTACTATTGAGCCAGGTAGCGTCTATACTATACCTGCACATTTGGTTTTTCTTGCCTAAATGGAGACTCTTACATTTTTCACCATTGAATTTCATTTTGTTAAATAGTGCCCTATGTTCAAGTCTGTCAAGATCCTTCTATATCTTAAGCCTATCTTCTGGAATGTTGGCTATTCCTGCCAGCTTGGTGTCATCTGCAAATTTGATGAGTTCTCCATCTCCTCATCTAAATCATTGATGAAGATATTGAAGAGTACTGGACCTAAGGTAGAGCCTTGGGGTAACCCACTGCATACTTCCCTCCATATAGATGCAGGTCCATTGAGGACTATACGTTGAGTGTGGTTAGCCAGTTATAAATCCACCTGGTAGTGATGGATGTGAAGTTTGGGTTTCTATTAACACAATACATTTACTATACAATATTAGCTTTTGCTTGAGTAATTAAATAAGGATTTTTAGACTTGGTAAAAACTTTTGTTAATGATTCATTCTGACATGATTCATGTTATTTTGGCCACTTTAGTTAATTATTGAACATTGATTTGATCTTAAATGTGCTTTTTCAGATCTTAAACTAATGTAAGAGGCCAGGTAACAAAACATGCCCTACAAGTTTGGCCAGAACTGTATTATATTGATGAAGGCTATTGACAGATGCTATAATAATTGAATCCTGAAAGCCTGAGTTTTCTCCTTATTATACTCTAGTGAATTAGAGAGGGATCAGTTTTAGCATTTTCTCATACTTTCTGTTTTCTGGACTTCAAGCATGTTTTTGCGACCATGATTTGTGCGTTTTTCAGCAAGGTCATCTGCATCTCCTTGACACTCCCAAGTCGTGATCTAATGTTAACTTGAAATTTTAATTTAATTGTATATAGTTTGTACATTTCTTTCCTATATTCTTTTTATCTGATTTTTGTATACTTCCTCTTGGCATTATCTTTAAATCTCTACTAAAATGAATCAATAAAATAATCAATATATTGCAAATCAATATATTGAAATAATTCATCTTCAAAAATTCTTTTCTGATATTTGAATAATCTATCCTATGCCCCCTCTACAGCTTCGCTTCTAAAATCTAAACATGTCCAGTTCCTTTTATCTTCATAGTGCTCAACATTTAACCACCAATCATCTTCTTAGTCCTTTTACTCGTTCTGTTTGCCTGAATCCTTCTAAAAGTATATACTCTAGAATTATAATTAATATATAATCAATAGTCAATGCAGAGTCAAATGGAGTTTCTTGTAATGATGTCACATTACTGACTCAAATTCAGATTGTAATCAGCTATTATTCCAAGATGTTTTTCATAATCATTATCAGGCTAGCATGTCCCATTCTGTACAGTACTTGCTGATTTTCTTGCTTGCTTGGTATTTGTCTCTATGGATATTTATTCTGTTACTTTTCAGCCAGTTTCTCTAACCTACCAAACTGTGCTGTGCTTCCTAATGTTGTATTATCTGTAAATTCCGTCCATCTCATCATCTAAAGCATCAATAAAATTGTTATAGGGTACAGGACTAAACCTTATAACAACCATTTTATATCTCACTCCAATTTGATAAGCAACCACTGATGAATATTCTTCAAAATTGATTTTCAAATCAACTACATAATACATCCATTTAATTGTCATATAATCCAGACCACATTTAACCATGTTGATAATCAGAGTCTAAGGGTAGGTAGACTGCCAAGCACTCAGATTTTGATCACATAACTATGGAGGTGCTGCAATGATCATAACTTTAGGGACTGGGCTTGCCATTCATTCTGCTTCATTGTAATTTCAAATGATCACTGAACGAATGGTTGTTAACTTGAAGACTACCTGTACTTTGCACAATAAATATCTTTTCAGAGAAGACTGAGCCCAAACTGGAGTTGTTTAATTCTACTTTTTTCTTAACTGTTGCCTTTTTGCCATCTTCACCAAGCAACTGGAAGACTGATCTTTTTCCTCTCTTTTGTTTTTATTTTGAACGTAACTAAGAAGCCCTTTTCGTTGTTCATCCATCTTCTGCTTCAACTCCTTCAAAGTTTTAGCCTTTCTGATACCATCTGGGCTTCCTCTATATATTCTTCCTTTGTGTCCTTCTTTTTATCTTCTGTTTTTCAGATCTTTACTAAGCTTTTGGTGCAGCTGCAATGGTTTCTTCTGTTGTGCTTGATCTCTCTCCCCATTCTTTTTAGAAGCCGTCATTCATGTTGAGCTTCTTTTCCCCATAGCTTCTTTGCCATGGAGTCCTATTTATTGCCATTCTGGGTTTATTAAAATCCATTATGGTAGTGTATATACTATATACCCCCTGGTGTCAAGAATTCAAGGATTACAAGATTATAGTATTGCTGCTATTTCTGAACTCACTAACTAAATAGTACTAAATAGATATGGAGCAACATATTAAAAAGCTTGAAATGCACTGGTCAGAATCATGAGAGAAAAAGAACTAAAAAAGAAGGAAATGGTAGAAGCTTCAAAAATAGTGATGGTCCTCAGTTAGCAATTGCTTCGTTTAGCAAGCATTCACAATTATGACAATGGTGAAAAAGTAGCTTTATAACCAGTCTTTACATTTACAACCTGTACATGAAAGTTAAGCTGAAGTAAGATCATAAGCACAGTCACAGTTTCACTTAGTTGCCAGTCCCAAATGTGGTCACTAAACACAAAATGAGGATTACTTCTATCAATCCAACCAAAAGAGGCATAAAGACATACAAAATAATTTGTTGCACTTATGAGTTCCTTTGCTATCTGTTTCTACTATTTCTGTGGTCCCTAAAGGGAACAGATGTATAGGTATAGATACCCAAGGCATGGAAAGCTAAATTCCAACAACCCAGCACACATCTTCCATCACTATCACTTCATGCAGCTTTGAAAGATCTGCAACCAACCAACCAAGAATCTTCTCTCTCCCTTTCTCTTTCCCTGTTAGACCTCTAACATTAGTCAAGGCTGGAAAGAATCAAGCTGTGTCCAAGAAAGTCTTTACACAGGTTCATCTGATGTACAAGCCATTCACACTTTTAATTATCTCCCCATTGATTACACATTATAGTGCTTCATATAGGGGTTGTCCTTGGCGGGAAAAAAGAAACTATTGCTAGTCCAGAATGCAGAGACTCAAGTAGTAGGGGTATTTTTGTGTGTCCCTATTGCTGCGTGAGCTGTATTGGTTACCAGATGATTTCTGGCTGCAATTCAAGGTGTTGGTTATCATTCAGAAAGCCCCTCATGACTGAGGGCCCAGTTATTTGAGGGATCAGGATGTTTTTTGCCCATCTGTTGAAGTCAGAAGGAGTGGGCTCACTTCAGGTCCCATTGATTGAACAGTAATATCTTGTAGGACCCAAGAAGTGTGGGAGCGTCTGCTGTCTGGAATGAGCTCCCCTAGGGATGCATACTGCTGCAACCTTAATGGTTTTCTGAAAACTGTTAAAATTTTGATTGTTCTCCCTGGCCTTGAGATAGGATGGTTTTCTAGCTGTGATATGGAGTTGGTTTTCCACATGACAGTCATGTGTGTGTTTGTGTATATGTATATATTTCTATTCATTGTAAGCCACCCAGATTCATTGAAGAGTTAGGTGGTAACTAATAAATAAGTAAAGATCAATTTCTCTGAGCCCCGATTAACAGGATTTGCTAGGTGAAAAGGATAAGGCTACACCACAAGAATGCTGATCAATACTTTCGCTTTCAGATGTGAATTTTAAATATAGACAATCAAAGCTTCTTGTTTTATTTCTCCCACCCTAATGGTGTGCTGGGAATTAAAGCTGCCTCTCAGAGGAGCCAACTTTCAGCTGACTATAGTTTACACAATAGCTATTAGCTTCTTTATCAATGTGGGAATCCATTCTTAAAAAATCACACACCGATTACACTGACTGAAAACTTAAATCAAAAGAAAAGCAGCTGTTGACTGCAAGCTTATCATTGCCAAAGTAAACCCTGATTCTCTGTGCGTTACTGGTGATTATTTCCTATCGCAGTTCTGAACGAACGACAAGCCGAGAGAAGCACACATTAAGTAAATTGAGATGAGAAGATGGACATGTCTTTGCTAGACAGCAAATGGAAGTTAATTAGTTTACATGTTAAACATGGCTGTTTTTTTTAAAAAAAAAAATACTATGGGTGGTGTTTTTATTGTTTTAATCATATATTTTAATTATTGTGTTTGCTTTTTTTAACATAAGAATTTTGACCATTTTAGTCTGTTGTAAACTCTCCTGGGCAAAGCTTCTTCTAGAAGAGCAACGTACAGATTTAAACAATGAAATTAGATAATTATCTGTGTGCCAGACACATTGAGAGATACTCACTGTTCTTATTCAAATTTTGGAATTTCTGCTCTATTGTAGATACCACATCTGCCCTTTGGTTGGTATAGTATATAGTCTGGACAAGAAAGAGCAATTTCATGTTATAGTAAACAATATGGCAGTTGAATGATGGATGTAGGGGAAAGGACTATAGTGAACAATAAAATCCTCTATATATCAATGTATTCATTTATTTGTCTATTTGTTTGAAATGATTCCTTTGAATGGATGCCTTTTTGAAGTTTGAATATACTAGTCATGAAACTCCCATGAGGAATAAACATTTGTCTTTTCTTCAGAAAAGATCTGTATCCACATTTGTTTCTGTGTGTATGCCAACACTAAGAATAAATGAAAGGCAGGAATAAGTATAATGTATTAGGCTGGGAGAACGACAAGAAAACTAAATTCTGTCTGGCCAAACCTGTCAACTAAGCCATCCTACTTTACAACATGTATTTTAACTGTTGCATAATTATTCCATTCAACTCCTAGGATAAACATAACTTTTGTGAATGTAAGAATATTCCTGTTTTTGTAATTAAAGGCTATGTGCTAATTGGGAAGCAATTTGTGTATTTGCATGCCATATCATGTGCCATTCTCTTTTTATTTTTATAAGCCAAGTGTTTAATCAGCCAATCCTATTTAATTTGTTTTATTTGCATTAGGAACTTTAATTCTCTAACACTGCTATCGGTGTTGTACAAATATGCATTATTCATCAGCAGTTGGCTCAGGAGAACAGGAGCATTTTTGTCAATTCTTCATGATCATTTTAGACAAGCCTACAGTTGCAAATGAAAGATAAATGTTTTAATGTTTCATTGCAGATTTTGATTACATTTTTTAAAGTCTTATAATACCAATGTTTAGCCAAAATTTTATTCTTTCTTTAAAAAAACCACTTCTGATACAGATTTTAATTTAAATTTGTCAGTGTAAGAATTAAATTACATTGAGAAAAATATGTTGTTAAAAAAAAGAATATGGTTTATCGGATACTAAGATTCAATCCAATTAGAATCTGATCTGAGAATTGGTCTGAGGCTAAGTCATCATGAAAGTCAGTGGTTTACATTGAGCTGGGCTCTTTCTCTAAGCCCAGATTGTCTTAGAGGGTCTGTGTAAGGAAAAATAAATAAAGCTCTGAATGCCATTATATATTCTTGTGAAGAAAGGCAGGATATAAATAAATAAATACCCACCTGCAAGAAGATTTTTCTTATGGGAAAATGTATAGAGAGCTACTTTGTAAGCATAGATGGGTCTTTCAGTTACTTAAACCTCTGCTTTGGATGATTTGCCTGCTTAATTTGTGCATTGGTCCATATAACTGATCTAGTACAGGTAGTCCTTGACTTACCATAGTTTGTTTAGTGACCGTTTAAAGTTACAATGGCACTGAAAAAAGAGTTTTTCATGATCATTTCTCACCTTTATGACCATTGCAGCATCTTCATGGTCACATAATCAAAAGTGAAGCACTTGGCACCTGACTGATATTTATGATGGTTGCAAAGTCCCAGGATCATGTGACCCCTTTTTGCAACCTTCTGATGAGCAAAATCAAGGAGTGAAGCCAGATTCAGATATTAACCTTGTGACTAACTTAACGACTGCAGTGATTCACTTAACACCTGGGGCAAGAAAGTATGCTGTTCTGTTCATTTGCACACACACATAACGGTGGTTTAGTACATTTATTAATATTCCCCAACAATTCCCTCCACCAAAAACCCAGAACTGTCCCAATTAAGTCTATCCAAAAGCAGACCGATACTAGTCCATAGAGAATAGCCAATGAGTCCACAATGCACTTGAAAGTTTCCCAAACAAGACAAATCCACCAGGCAAAATTAAATCCACAGTATAAGAAGGTTCTCAAGGTAAGAAAAGTCCAGAGTTCACAAGGCTCAATCCAAAGCAAGACAGGAATCACAATGACCAGGAAATACAAAGCTAGGAAATGAACATGTTCCCAGCATCACCTCCATCTGTCTGGTATGCTAAATAGCCAGGTTCCGGTACATCCCATCAAGAGGGACGAGGTTGCCACCTTACCAGTAATCGGGATGACCTTCACTGCTCCTGCTTTTCTCTGTCCTACATGTTCTCGGATCAGGTGCAGAAGGCAGTTCTTCCTCCTCATCACTAACCGGCTGCAGCTGCATTCTTTCTCCACCTGAATTTTAATTTAATTTAATTTAATTAATTCAATTTTTATGCCGCCCCTCTCCGAAGATTCAGGGCGGCTCACAATACATTTTAAAAAATCATTATAAAAAACATTTAAAAATTAAAAACATTAAAAACTCATTCACGCCATTCATGGCCGGATCTTGCCAGATCACAAGAGCGAGATCAACGGCCCCAGGCCTGCCGGAAAAGCCAGGTCTTCACTGCTTTTCAGAAGGCCAATAGGGTGGGGATGGTCTGGACCTCAGGAGATAACTGGTTCCAGAGAGCTGGGGCAGCCACAGAGAAGGCCCTCCCCTGCGGGCCTGCCAGCCGGCATTGTTTAGGTGACGGGACCCGGAGGAGACCAACTCTGGGATCTTACCGGTCGCTGGGAATGAAGTCTCAGGAATGTCCTGCTGCAGCTGTGCTTCAGCCAAATCACTCTCAGCTGTCTGCTCTGAATCACTGACCAACTCCCATCCTGATGTAGTTCATCCTCCTCAAAACAACTGTTATCTGGAGAGGTATCTGGGGATGCTTTTGGGGGAGTCATCAAAGAAAGGTTGTAAAATGGGGCAAGACTCACTTAACAAATGTCTTGCTTAGCAACATAAATTTTGGGCTCAACTGTGGTCGTAAATCGAGGAGTACCTGTATAGAGGCAACATAAATAATTTTTCCTTGACTTTTATATATATATTTATTTTTAATTAGTATCGCTATGAAATTATTTTTTGATCAGACTATATAAAGCATGCAAACATACTGGATACATTTTATATGTGAAAGCAGTGACAGTTTTGAACAGTTCCAAGTATGTCTCCAGTTTATTAGGACTAAAATGATATTAAATGGTTTCTGAGACCCAAAATGGTTAATTCAAAGGGAGTCAGCAAGAAAACCATTCTGGTAGAAAATATTTAAATAGTATCAATCTGAAGCCCAAAACAACAACCATCATGAGATGAAATCTGCTCCTAAGAATTAATCAACATTTATTACATAGTTCTGACCTAGAAGACAATTTCCTTTGGAAACCATTACTGCTGAAATTGCTGTCTATCTGAGTATTTATTCAATAATTAGTGTATTATCAGGGATAATTTTTAAATTTCAGGTGTCCATTTATATGTTTGTAAATTCCTTTTTTTCCCTTAATCCCCTTCACCATTAGTATTGTAGAAACTGCAGAATTAATATTTCCATTACAAAATAACTTTATTTGGTCTCACGTTAAAGAGAAAAGCAATATAATTTGGATAATAAAGGGCATTTATTTATTTATTTACCGTATGGCTAATAAAGGGCAAAAGTGCATGATCTTTTCAAAGGATAAATAATGGATAAGGTCACACTAATTGGTGCATTTATTTACAAATTCCTTCCGTCCTTCCTTCCTTCCTGTCATTGATTGATATTTTGACATCTCCCTTAACTATATACAGTATGTTACTCCTGGTATAGGTAAACTCCCATAATGTAAATCATTCCATCTCCCCAATAGAAATGCAGTATGAAATATCTACCATCATTCTGAACTGAAAAGCATACAAGTAAGGATGCTGCACCATACTTTCTCAAGCTTTTTAGTATTAGTTAGTAACCTCAAGCTACCTCTTGTCTGGTAAAGATGACAAAAATTCTCAAGCGGTTTTTTTTTTTTTTTACATTGTCAATTCTGACCAAAGAGTGCAAATCAAATATCTTTATTATCCTCTTTGACCAGCCTTTGCAGTAAAAAAGAAAAATAGTTTGATGCAACAATTCTTTATTGGAAAAGGGAAAAACAATAGGACAATAAAGCAACATATCTAATTAAATTATTGCAGAGTTATAAAATACTGAGAAGATACTTGGTCACCCAACATGTTAGGTTAGCTTCACTTAATAAGTGGATTAGACAAGCTAAACAGTTAATAATAAATAACTAACAAATAATGTACTAAGAGTTAACAATACAATATTAGGGGTATGATGAGTTTTACCTGTCAGTAGGTCATTCTTTCAGGGAGAAAATCTATGTGGTCACTAAGAGGTAACTCTAACATGATAGCACATCATTGCAATCATTGTCAAGTCTATCTATGAGTTATTACATTATCTTTTTGATGGCATTGATAGCACAGGCCCAAAACTTCCCAGAACAGTTCCATTGTAGATACTGTAGGATGCAGTGGTAGCAAAAATATTTTGCTGCTGTCATCATCTCTATAGAATAGGCTTGACAAAAAATTCTTTACTTACAACCATTGTACTCATTTTGCGTATTCTGCTGCTCATGCTATAGTGTTCTGCTGTTCCTCTTATTTCTAGGTTTATGAAATAAAATGAAATTTTGTTCATTTAGAGAGGCCACTTAGAAAACTCATGTCCACTGTCTGAACTAGCTCAATCTGACACATAGCTAAAGCTTCAACAAAAACTCATTTTTTAAAAATTGCATTTTCAACCAATCGTAGAGCACTTATGAACTTTGTGGATTCATCAGTCTTTGTACAATAGCACACTGTTCTAATTGACCCTGCAATATTACAGAATAGTAACACAAAATCAAAACTGTTTACCTGTATATGTCTTACAATAATCTAGAAATCCTGATGAGGTGGCCTTGGCATGAATTAAAGCCCCCTAAAGGCAGCATCCAGAGAGATCCTCAAAACCAAACATATCAGGAATGTAGGGCAGCAGAATAAGGAGTCTATTGACTCAGCCTCTCTAATCTACCGGGTTATTTTCTCCATATCATATGAAATTACACACACACACACACACACACACTTAGTGCCTGATACAAAATTATATGATAGAGTATGTATATAAAATCTTGCTTAACAGTCAAGTCAAACAGTACAATCAAATAACCTTTATTTATTTTATTTATTTATTTATTTTATTCGATTTTTATACCGCCCTTCTCCTGCTGGACTCAGGGCGGTGCACAGCCAAAGATAAAAACAGCGCATACAAAATTTAAAAATTTAAAAGAATTAAACTAGTATTGGCCCAATAAAATTTTAAATATCCCAACTAAAACCAATTTAGCAATTAAAAATATCTAAGGGGGGCGGGTCAAGCCAGCCCAGCTTGATGAAATAAAAAAGTTTTAAGGGCACGGAGAACAGCACGGAGATCTGGGATCCTACATATCTCCGGGGGCAGGTCGTTCCAAAGGACCGGTGCTGCCACAGAGAAGGCCCTCCACCTGGGGGTCGCCAGCTGACATTGTCTGGCCAATGGCACCCTGAGGAGTCCCTCTTTGTGGAAGCGTACTGGCCGGTGGAAGGCTACCGGTGGCAGAAGGCAGTCCCGTAAGTACCTAGGCCCTAAGCCATGGAGCGCTTTAAAGGTGGTAACCAAAACCTTGAAGCGCACCCGGAAGACCACCGGGAGCCAATGCAGTTCGCGCAAGAGAGGTGTCACATGGGAGCGCCCCATCACTCCCATAATCCCCCGCGCGGCCGCATTCTGCACCAGTTGGAGCCTCCGGGTGCTTCTCAAGGGGAGCCCCATGTAGAGAGCATTACAGTAGTCCAGGCGAGAAGTGACGAGTGCCTGAGTGACCGTGCGTAAGGAGTCCCGATCCAGAAAGAGGCGCAACTGGCGAATCAGGCGAACCTGATAAAAAGCCCCCCTGGCCACGGCCGTCATATGCTCTTCTAAAGACAGCCGTGCATCCAGGAGGACACCCAAGTTGCGGGCCCTCTCCGTGGGGGCCAGTAACTCGCCCCCAATAGCCAGCGATGGCACCAGCTGGCTATATCGGGATGCCGGAAGCCACAGCCATTCAGTCTTCGAAGGGTTGAGTCGGAGCCTGTTTCTCCCCATCCAGACCCGCACGGCCTCCAGGCACCGGGACATCACTTCAAGGGCATCATTGGGATGGTCTGGGGTGGAGATGTACAACTGAGTGTCATCAGCGTACTGATGGAACTCCACCCCAAATCTGTGGATGATCGCACCCAGCGGCTTCACATAAATGTTGAACAGGAGGGGTGAGAGGACCGACCCCTGCGGAACCCCACAAACAAGGCGCTCGGGGTCGACCTCTGCCCCCCTGCCAACACCGACTGTGACCGGTCAGAGAGATAGGAGGAGAACCATCGTAAAACGGTACCCCCCCACCTCTAACTCCTCCAACCGGCGCAGCATGATACCATGGTCGATGGTATCAAAAGCTGCTAAGAGATCTAACAGGACCAGGATAGAGGAGCAGCCCCTATCCTGAGCCCTCCAGAGATCATCCACCAATGCGACCAATGCCGTTTCTGTGCTGTGCCCAGGCCTGAAGCCAGACTGGAGCGGATCTAGATAGACAGCTTCATCCAGGTACCGTGGAAGCTGTCGCGCCACCACACTCTCAACAACCTTCGCCACAAAGCAAAGGTTGGAGACTGGACAGTAATTAGCCAAAACAGCCGGATCCAGAGAGGGCTTCTTGAGGAGGGGCCTCACCACCGCCTCTTTCAAGGTGGAAGGCAAGACACCCTCACTCAGAGAAGCATTAATAATCCCCTGGAGCCAGCCTCGTGTAACCTCCCGAGAGGCCAGCACCAACCAGGAGGGACACGGGTCCAATAAACATGTCACATTCAGCTGTCCCAGGATCCTGTCCACGTCCTCGGGAGCCACAGGGTCGAACTCCTCCCAAATGACATTCTCAAGACCTGCCTCAGTCATCTCATCTGTACCTACCCAGTCAGAGACCAAGCCTTTCCGAATCTGAGTGATTTTATCGTGCAGATACTGGACAAAATCCTCAGCCCGACCCTGCAAGGGATCCTCCCATGCTCCCAGGTGGAGAAGGGAGTGGGTCACCCTAAACAGGGCAGCTGGGCAGTTATCTGCAGATGCGATAAGAGCGGAAAAATAATTACATTTTGCCGCTTTTATTGCCACTAGGTAGGTCTTAATATGAGACCTCACCAGTGTTCGGTCAGATTCGGAGTGGCTGGCCCTCCAACCGCTCTCCAGGCATCTTTTCTGGCTCTTCATCTCCCTCAGCTCCTCGGAGATCCGAGGAGCCAGGTAAACTCGGCGACGGGTCAGAGGCCGCAAAGACACGACTCAGTCCAAAGCGTCGGCGGCCGCCATATCCCAGGTGGCCACCAGCTCTTCAGTCGAGCCTGGGTCAGAGCCTCAGGAAATGGCCCAAGCTCCGTCTGGAACCTATCAGGATCCATCAGGCGCCTGGGGCGGAACCATCTTGTCTGTTCCACCTCCCTGCGGCAGGGTGTTAACCGCCTCCCTGTGGTGGTTAGAAAGTCAAGCCTAAGAAGGGAATGATCTGACCATGACAAGGGCTCAATCACTATCTCCCCTATCTCAAGATCATTCATCCACTGACCAGAGACAAAAATCAAGTCCAGAGTGTGTCCTCACATGTGAGTGGGTCCATGGATTAATTGGGACAGGTCCATGGCCGTCATGGAAGCCATGAACTCCCGGGCCACCTCAGACGCCTTGCTACAGATGACAAGTTGAAGTCCCCCATGACCATAAGCCTGGGGGTCTCCACCGCCACCTCGGCAATCATGTTGAGCAGCTCGGGCAGGGCCGCCGACATGTGGCAGGGAGCCAGGTACATGATCAGCAAGCCCAACTGCCTCCCATGTCCCCACTTCACAAGGAGAGACTCACATCCGGCTATCTGAGGTACAGTGGCCTCCCTCGGAACAAGTCCTTCCTTTACAAGAACCGCCACTCCCTTGCCCCTCCCCTGGGACCTCGGCTGATGGAATGTGTAGAAACCTGGTGAGCACATCTCAACGAGGGGAAACCCCCCCTCCTGGCCCAACCAGGTCTCCGTAATACCCACCAGGTCCACACACCCCTCCTGAACCAAATCACAAATGAGGCGGGCTTTATTTACCACGGACCTGGCATTGCACAACATCAACTGAAGGCCCGGGGCCTGAAGCTTTATGGAAGCTTCTTAAATACATGCTAAAATTTGGTGAAATGGCTTATACTGTACTTTGTATGGTGTTTATATATTCCTTCACTGTCCCTGTTGCTACAAATTCCACCTCTATAAGTTAAAATTCAGCATTAAAGTCTAATGCCACATAACCAAAAAATAAACTTGCTGAATAAATCTTACACTCCTTTGATTTTCAATACATCCCCATGTAATTCCTGAAAAGATTCCCTGGTAGATTAAGAGATCTACCAGATATGGTAGACTGCATCCTTTAAGTCTGAGTGGGAGAGAGAAAAACAAATGTTGCAATTGAGATGCAGTATGTCTTATTTGTATTAAAAGCATGAAAGAATACGCTCACTCTCCATTCGCAGTTGTTTAATTGAGACAGACATTGTTGGAGGTTTTCAGAACCAATATAGATCTACAGGTAGTTCTCAATTTACAATCACAATAAGAACTGGAAAATTCATCATTAAGCAGTGTGGTCATTAAGTGATCATCAGCAGTGTGGTCATTAAGGTCATCATGTGACTGCACCCCATTTTGCTACCTTTTTCTTGTAGTTGTTAAGTGAGCCATATGGTCATTAAGTGAGACATCACATGACTGTGACTTGTAACATTCCATGCTGGCTTCCCCATTGACTTTGCTTGTTGGCAGCTATCTGGGAAGGTTGCAAATAGTGATCATGTGACTGCAGGGACACTGTGTTGGTTGTAAGTCACTTTTTTCAATACTGTCCTAACTTCGAAAAATCTCTAAATCAGGGGTGTCAAACTTGCAGTGTCATGTCATCACGTGATGTATCACAACTTTTCCTCCCTTCATTAAACTGGGGGTGGGCGTGACCAACACATGATGCATCTGGCCCGCAAGCTGCAAATTTGACACTCCTGCTCTAAATAAATGGTCAAAAGTTGAGGACTATTTGCAATGGCATTTGAATGAAAGAGGAAGAAATGATGTAATTATGAGTTTTACTTCTGTTATGAATTGTTGAAGAAAGTGAAGGCATCTAATCAGGGCAAAGGATGATTGCCTATTTATCTCCCCTTTCGTTTGCAGAAGAAATACACAACAAAGCCAAACTATGTGTATGTTGCACCTAGTTTTTATTTCAGAATGTTCTCTGGTGGTGGGATTGAGAGATGGGGAATCTATATCTGAAAGGAAATCCAATTGTTTGTATATATAAACCCTTTAATTAGAACTAAAATGGATTTCTATTAAAACAATAACAAAAACAATTGTTGAGACAAGCTTCCATATGGTTTCTATGTAACATTTATCTTGGCCTTCAAATACTCTAAATTGCATGAATAGAGTAAATTGGATATTTGGCCAAAATATCTGCACAATTAACTGCTTCTGTTGATTTTTGCTTTATTTTCTTCTAAAGAATTGTGGGTTTAAATTGTTAAGCAGGTGACTAAATTTTGTTTTTATTGATTTTATTAGGAAATAGCTTACAGGTTGTCTAGATGTCTTCAAAAAAAGGAAAATCCAAGACTGAAAAGCAGTGTCCATCACGGCATAGCGGTGGTGGCAACAACACTATCTTCTCCTTCATCTACCGACGAAGAAGATGAAAGGGTAATGTTTTATTTGAAACTAATGAATAAAAATATTGTAGATATAAAAGAATGGCAATTTGGAGAGAAATGTTTTAAGTGTATGCTGATTAACTCAATCCAGAATTAATAAATTAGAAAGTAGTAGCTCCCAATTAATGGACAAGCAATCACTTACTGAAATGCTATAACAAATTTACAGAAAGCTAATCAAATGTTACGAACCAAGCTTACATACTTGGAAACACAATCATACAAAAGCTTTGCTATGAGTTGCTATTCTACTCAGCATCATTGGTCCTCACTGAGTATATTCCCCTACGATGAGTTACACTGCACAAACACACAGGCTCAGTTTTCCATCTTCATTTTGTATTATAGACAGACTTTTGATTCCTGATGAGGTGTCACTTTATTATCAGATCTTTTTCTAGGTAAGAAGGTTGTTACTTTACTAGTTGTGTGAATCACAGAGATAGTGATGAAGAATTGGTGATCAACCTATAACTGCAGTTCACTGAACCGTCATCCATGAATCCACACAACTGACCTTTCTACCTTGCTTGATCTCCGATGATCTCACTGTTCCTCAGATGTATTGTGTAGGTCACTTGGTATGTGTATAAGACGAGCAATTTTTAAACAGCTCTGAATGGGATCTGTAGAAATGTGTTACCTATGTGAATGGAGTCATAGGTGATCATTCAAAGAATTGTAATGATTGATAAATAAAAAATCCTTCAAAAAGCTCAGAAGCATCAGGAGCTGGGTTTGTATGAGTCAAATACTTTTTCTGACCACAGGAAGATGGTATGGCATTGTTCCTTCCATCCCAAAAAGGTAGCCAAAGAAAGAAATGCTTAGTATCGTATTAAATGTTCTATTTTCTGTTTGCTGCCAGAATATTGGGAAGGTATTCAAAAGCCTGAAGCCATAAAATAATTTTGTTCTGGCTTTGATCCAGCTCCATTTCTTCATGAAACTTAGAAACAGCAGAAGTAGTGTTCAATGTTTTTTTTAATTAAATAGCTGGAGGAATCTCTAGAGAGAAGGAACATATTAACAGTTATCTGGATCAGAAAAAGTTGTTAGGTTTTTTTTTTTTAGGAGAGGGGTGGTTCACCCATTTTTCGACACACACCCCATCCCCTCTTTACTTTGGAGCTGTAACAATACGTAATTACTCTCCTTTGAAACTTTATGGGTAATTCAAAATTGTAAATGTTGGTGTTTTAAAAGGTTATTTTTGCAATCATGATTTTTTTAAAAAAAAATAATTGTATGCTTTGAACATTGTCTTTTGATATTTTGCTTGTGTGTGCATGTATATATTATATGTATTTGTGTGTGTGTGTGTGTGTGTGTGTGTTTATTTATCTCTTCAAATTAGTGTGTTTTTGAAAGTGTGACTTGGTACATTAGGGATCTACAGAAAATATAACAATCTAGGGCTTTTTTGTTTTTCTAACTTTTACAAGCTTAAGAATAATACATTTTTTGCAAGAAATTCTTCTGTATAATAAAGAGGGAGAATGACAATATTAACACACAATGGTTTGACCCAAGCACATACACTATATTGGTGAGCCCTGAATCTTTATACAGAATGCCAAACTGAACTCCAACTGTTGACAGAACTAGAATAAAAGTGTCACATTCTGCTAACCCAAGAGGAAATAAAGTTAAGGCTCCCAGCTGGCCATGTTCAAGAAACTAAGAGGTGAGAAAATGAATGAAGTCAAATGTATTCTTCCCACCTCAAAAGAGTTTTGATAGGCAGAAGGTTTAGTGAGGTGATAAAGGTCATTCTGAGAATCCATCACTCTGCTTAACTCATCTTCTCAATCTCCAAATATGGAACTACAGTTGTCTGCAATAATATACAATTCCAGGATTACCCCAGAGACAACAGAAGAGCCATTTACTTGCAAACTACTTTTCGCAGGTTCCTTATTTAAGAGTGCTTCAAAGCAGATCCTTGTTTTAATTCCAATACCTATTCCAATGAGGTGATTCAATAGAAACTTTGCCAAATTGAGAGTCCCATTTCTCTTAACATTATTTCTTCTTCATGAGAAGTAGAAGAAGAAATAATGTTAAGAGAAATGGGACCATTCAGTTACCGTTATTCCTACTTTTACTTCCTCTAACAAAGGGGTGTCAAACCTGTCACGGTGTCGTCACGTGACGTATCGGGACCTTTTTCCCCTTCGCTAAACCGGGCATGGGCGTGGCCAGCACATGATGAATCCGGCCCACAGGCCTCAAGTTTGACAGTGCTGCTCTAACACAAATAGCCAAATGGGCAATTCCAGAGATGTGGAAGAAGCTCTAAGGCTTTTGCACTCAAAAGAGGTGAATCAAAATGTTGTGACTTTCATGGGCTTCAGATTAATAATTTCAGAAGCTATGGGCAAGTCATAGACTCAAATTGCTATTTGTTCTGAAAAGGAAAGTTCATATATGAAAGACATAGAAGTGAAAAACATGCTATGAGTGGATCAATACTTGATAAGGATTTTGCTATTACAACATATTCCTTTTTATTCGGGTAAAGGCAAGATTAGACAAAGTAATCCCCAGAACATGATAGGTTTTAAATAGTGTTGGGTGAAGTTTTTTTTTTAATCTGGCTGGCCATACCATGTTAAGTACCAGAAGATCTTGGTACCCAATTTATAAGTAACAGCAGGTGTTTTTGGTACTTGACATGGTAATTCTTCCATTATCCCTTGCAGCGTGTTATATAAAATAATTGTGTGTGATGAAGTGTAAGCTTAAGCAAGTGTCATGAATTTGACCCTGGACTCCTCTCCGGGTGTGAGGCTCAGAGAGTGCTAACCTGATGGAAGCAGCCTCAGCCTGATCAGACGAATGACAGGCTGTGGCTGAGCAAGGCACGCTGCAGCTGCAGTCAGTTGGCCAGGAGGCTTCAGAGAAGGACTGGAAGCAGTTGTCCCCATTAGTGACAAGGAGGAGATGGAGTCCACACCTCCTCCCAATCCAAGGACATGTAGGGCAGAGAGGAAACAGGCGCAATGCCGATGAGCTAGACTACACATGAGGAGACAACCTCACTCCTTGTGAAGGGCCACACCAGCATCGCCTACTTAATCCCACCCCAAGGACTTGAGTGTCGGTGGAGCAACGTGCCCAGTTCCATGCCTTATGTGTTTGTGCCATGTGTCCTGACCCATTTGACTTGTGGATTGCTTCCCTGGACTTCCTGTGTGCCTGTTAGACTTGTTTTACCCAGTGACTCTTGTCGTGCTGAACTCCGAATCCAAATCTGCACAATGTGGGTACTTTCTGAGGACCTGTTTGGGCGGGTTGAATAAACACCTTTAGAACTCTCGCTGTGTGTGTCTGTATGTGTGTGTGTGTGTGTGTGAGCAAGAGAGAGAGAGGGGAGTAGGGGAGCACAGCAATCATGGTGCAGGTCGAAGACTGAATCTGATTAAGAATGATCCAGGCAGAATCTCTTCCTTGATTAGAATGGTGTAGAAGAGAAACTGAGGCTATTCCTTGATTCCATCCATTGAAGAGCCTGTAGTACAGTGGACTAAAGCACTGTTATTAACATCTGCTGCTTGCAATTACTGCTGGTTCGAATCTCTCCAAGGCTCAAGGTTGACTCAGCCTTCCATCCTTTCTAAGGTAGGTGAAATGAGGACCCAGATTGTGGGGGCAATAAGCTGACTTTGTATAAATATACAAAAGTATGAAGGCTATTGCTTAACGCATTGTAAACCGCCCTGAGTCTCCGGAGAAGGGCGGCATATAAATTAAAGCAAAAAAAAAAAAAGAATCACCAAAAGAATCCTGTTAGATGATCAGAACAATGACCTGATCTTTATTAGTTCTGGTAAGCATTCAAATATATTAGCTATGAAAAGTTTCATAAATAAAATCTGTTTGGTTTGTACTGTATTTATATTATTTGAATAATACTATAACTTTAGTAGTTAATAAAATATGTCTGAGCCCGTTAAATAGTTTATCTCCAAGGAATTAGAGAAGCTCCTGGATCTATCTGAACTATTACTTACAAATGGAAGCCTTCCCCAAAACTAAATATAAAGAGCCTCAAGACTCTGTGCTACCAGTGATCATCTGCTGATTAATAGTTATTTCTTGCAGACAAGAGTTTATTCATACTGCTTAACAAAGGCAGTGCTGAAGAGTCCACTGCCAATTTGAAATCTTTTTATATGCGCAATGTGATGAAGAAAGTAGTGGCCTGCCGCTCCCAATTTTTAGGTCAAGGAGTTACACCTTCTGTTTGACATGTACAAATTCTGTGTGATATGTTGAAGCTCATAAAGCAATGTTGGCCAGGATCATATTTCATTTTACTGTTTTAATTTAAATTATGTTATTATTTCCATATTTCTATAATAGTAAAATTAAAATTATCAGAAGCTTGGGCTGTTATTTTCATCAGTAGCTATATTGAATCTTTCTCTCTTTATCACCCTCACTCTATCTCTTTTGGCTTATATCTCCCTCTACTGATAAAGAGAAAATAGTGCAACGTTTGGGTTGTGGTGTTTTTTTTTTTTTTAACAGATGGAAGTGGAACTTGAAGAGAGAGGTTAGCAGAGTAAGGCTACATTTTTCTACCAGGCTTAAAGCGTCCATGTTGCCATTTAATTTCATTAAAACATCAAAATGCAAAAAATTGAACCATTGTATCTTATGCATTCCAAAGGGCTCAAGATCCTTACACGAAACCCCTACATGCTATGCCATTTGCACTCTTGAATTGAATGAATGGATTATCTAAATTCTTTTCAACCTGGTTTTATATCTGGATTTACGATGGAGGAAGTCTAGTTGTTTTAATGGATGAGCTATGTGGAGAAAGGAGATAGGAGAGAGAAAGTGGGAATGTTATCCTGTTAATACTGCTGAATCGCTTTGGTTACCATTCAGTGTGATATTTTTGGGGAGGTCTTGCCATAGTAGAGGTTCGAATTGCCACATTGCAGTAATTCCTTTCACATCTCTACCAGCAGAAAATTGTGCTGGGAGTTTTGGTGCGTCCACAGCTTCTGGGAAATATCCTGGAAAGTGTCTCCCATGTTGTTAGTAGCTACATGAAATAGTTGGGAAGGTTGTCATGAATGTGCTGATGATACTCAGTGATGCTCATCTTTCCTGTGAGCTACTGAGGTTGAATTCCTTTGAATATCTCCTGCATGTGGGAGAATGAACTAATGCTAAAGGTGGACAAATGTGGTTTCAGATTCGGGGTACTGAAGTTTACGATATGGAAGACATACCTGTTCAAGGTGGGTTGCATTTATGGATCGGATTTGCAGTGTAAAGTTCTCCTAGAAAAAAAAAAGACAAAGAGAGACAAAGAGATCAAATTAGGAGGCCTAGATAATCTATTTGTAACTATCATCTTTGCAGCAAACATTGAGCATGTGGTGAATCCCAAGATTTTTTTTTCAAAGACATAATAAATAACTTATTTAGCAAGGGTTAGCTGATTGTAGTGATTTCCTTTGGAAATTTGTGTTCCTTTCTCTCCCCCCTCCTCCTCCTATATTTCTCTTTCCTCAAATAAATCCCATTTATACATATATTTGGCTCATAGGCTTAATATGAGAATTACTCAGTAACACCATCCCCCACTGCCAGAATCTAAAACCAATTTCGGTTAAGGAAAAAGATTGGCCCAAAATCACCTGACTGGCTCTGTGCCTAAAGAAGGACTAGAAATTCGGTCTCCTTTCTCCTAGCATTTAACTTCTATACCATAGTAGATCCATAAGTTATACCTATGGCAGAATTTATAAATAATGAGAAGTAGTTATCCTTTATTTGCTTCGGTTAGATCAATTTATTTTGCTTTGCTGAGGTCTGTATCTGGTTTTTGAACCCACAATTTGGAGAATTCAGAGAAACTAGAACAAGTTTAGAGAATGACAGCAAAGATAATCCAGGGACTAGAAATTTCGTCCTATGCAGAGAGAATAAAGGGGAAATGTTTGGCCTTGAGAAGATACGACTGCAGGAGAATATGATATCACTCTTCAAATGCCTGAAAAAAATATCACATAGAAGAAAGTCAAAGCCTCTTCTGGCTCTATGTAGACTGCAGGGTGTGGAATAATGGACTCAGGTTACAGACAAACAGATTCCAATTGAATTTGGGGGGACAGGACGACAATAACTGTAAGAGCAGTATGACAGATGGCTTCCTCTTCACTATTCAAGTACAGTCGGGACAACTGTTTGCCCTCAATACTTATATTTACATTCTTGCACTGAACAGAGTTGGATTTGATGGCTGGAATGGTCCCTTCCAGTGCTATGGTTCTGTAAATTGCAAGCATGAGGAAACCTTAACAACAACAATTTCTCCACCAACCCACTCAAAGCATGTGATCCATGAAACTGCAGGAAAATAAAAATTCAGGCATACATGTCTATTTTACAGAACCACCATTGTTCTTCTGATGGTGCTATTGAGAAGAGAAACAAATGAGTGAGATAGGTGGTTCTTACATATAAATGAATGAATAAACGAATGAATGAATGAAAGAAACTGAAAACAGGCAGTCGTAGACTCGATTTTCTATCATTATTCTAGTTTAATGAAAAGAAGGACTAGGAGTGACATGATAGCAGTGTTCCAATATCTAAGGGTTGCCATAAAGAAGAGGGAGTCAACCTATTCTCCAAACCACCTGAAGGCAGGACAAGAAGCAATAGATGAAAACTAATCAAGGAGAAAAGCAACCTAGAAGTAAGGAGAAATTTCCTGGCAGTTGGAACAATTCATCAGTGGAACAACTTGCCACCAGAAGTTATGGATGCTCCAAGTTGGAATTGGAAGTTTTTAAGAAGAGATTGGACAACCTTTTTCTGAAATGGTATAGGGTTTCCTGCCTGAGCAGGGAGCTGGACTAGAAGACCTCCAAGGTCCATTCCAACTCTATTATTCTGTTATCCCAAAATCCAATACAAGAATGTATATGCACCTTTTTCCTTGCCCAAAAACTGCCGAGACTTGCCCAGCAGTTGCCAGAAGTCAACAATGATTTGAAGGCAAACACACAACACCAACAACCTCTACCAAAAAAAAGGAGAACCACTCTACCTTTCTTTAGTGAAATGCCCATGATGAATTTTTTTTTTAAAAAAAAAAACCCTTTTCAATATGTTTGTGAACTTTTGTGTAATATATTTTATTGTTTCTTCACCTCTTAACCTTGTCTGGAGATGGAGGAGAAGGGAGTATTACTTGTATTAACTGAATGCCACTTCTCTGCCTTTTGTCTAAAATCAAGGGTAACTGAAATAAATACACATACTTCTGGGAGTTAACTCCATTGAATACATTAAGACTTATTTTTGAGTAAACCAAAGAGTTTACTCAGTCTTTGCAATCATGAAGAGCCTTATTCAAATCCAGGATTATACTGAAAGAGTGAGGCCTTGGCAATTATTCTTGAAAAGGAAATTTAGAAGGTAGTAGCAGTTATTTAAATATGCTAATTCTCTGTCTTGTCACTCCGTTTTATCTTAATGCTTTTTCTAAAGCTTTGAAATTGCTGCCTTCGGATAGAGCATATAAAAGAATAACATATAAGGTCTCCTCCAAATGATACTCATATTGGATTTGCAGGATGAAAGCAGCAAATGAAAAGTACATCTCCCTACACCTTAACACACACCTGCTCATTACTCATCTAACAAAATATACCAATGTATATTTGATGTATAAGTTTGAATTTTTCTTCTGGGAAGAAGAGAGGAATATTAGTTTATAGAATGTTATTTCTTTTCCCCATTCCATTATTCTTTCTTAAACTTCTAATTCTGCAGTTCACCATCATCCCCTATTTTAAGAAAAGCAAATGCTGTTTTCATTGTAATTGATTTGTGTGTGGGGTGACTGTCAGTGGGATATATTTTTGGAATTTCTATCTAATAACTCAATCCTTGTGGAGTAAACATTAAAAATCATGGCACTTACGTCTGAGAAAACAGGTTTGCATTACAACCTCCACTTACTTACAGGTCATGAAAAATATATTGGATTAAAGGTAAAGATTTATTATGGACACACTCACACAGCTATCATACAATCATTCAGTAAAGAAAAAAATGTTGACATCTTTGTTAACATTAATGAACAGTACGTTGGATATTCAAACTTCCCTAGTGATGCAAAAGAATTTCTAAATGGGAATGAAAGGAACTGAATTAAATACTTTTGAAAACTTGTGAATTGTATAGATCCAAATATTTAATATGCACACTACATGGGACAAATTTAAGTCTGCGAATACAAGTCTTGGAAAAGTACCTATTGCCTGAAGCAAACAACTTGCCAATCTGTCACTCAGTTTTCATAAGTGGCTATTGTAAAGTACTTCATTAGCAAGTATGCTGGTGTTAATTAGGCAAATAGGTGGGAATGAGTTTCATTTATAAATGTGTTATTGATTTCTGCCTTGTTTTTTATCAGGTGCTCTCAGGCAAATGCAGCAGACTCTCGGTAACTTAGAGTGGGATGGCAAGGGCGGGAGATGGAGTGAAACAAAGAAAATAAAAACAATACTTCTGAGCAATAGCAAAGGGTATTTTTGTATTTGCTTAACCAACCTTGTAATTTGCATTTGGGTTTCCATTTTATGATGCCTTTTCTTTTATATTTAGGAGGTAATGCTGACTCCTAAATTGTTTTGAAATCTGAACTATACACATCTGATTTCTGCTTATTTCCTGAAAGGGTTTCATTTTACTGTTTAAAAATATTTCTGCAGTAAACATATGCTATGCTAATAATGACCTCCAACAGAATATGTCTACAACTCTATGTATAATTATTAGGAGTAAAGTAATTGAATTCGGTTGAAATTACTTCTGAATAAACTGCATAGGAGTGAACAATTGATACAGAAATAATTATTTTTGAATCATTACTTCCAATGTGATAATGGTTATTCACCATTACAATAAACATCATGAACATTATAATAAAAAAGTCATCATACTTATTTTGATACTGCTGTGGATTATTTTCCTTCAAATGTCACATAAATTCAAATTATATCACATATAATTAAAGAACTGTAGTTCACATAATATGCCATATTCTAGTGTTGTTATTTTGTCTGACTTTACTTATGAATACATCTACTCATGGATTTTTATTCTGTTCTTTATAATATAATGTGTGAAGTCCTCAAATACAATATACCGTGGGGACTTCCGGTTTGGTGCCGCGGCGATCCAGTCGGGGAAATAGCAGGGCTCTGATGAGCCCCGCGAAAACCCCGACTATCGAGCCGCCGCCGACAGGTCTGTGGACCTACCCTGTCCTGCAGGGACAGGGGGAAGAGAGGGACCCCTTGGACAGCCGAGAGGAACAGGCAGGTTCCTCGGAGCCGGAGGAAGCCCTCTGAGCCGGCAGCAGGGGAGCGACAGCCATGGCAGCTGCCTCGAAGCCGGGGCCAACCGGAGAAGCTTCGTTCAGGAGGAAGAAGGAAGAGCGAAATGTTTGGAAGCCGGGTAAGTGAGACCAAACCCAGGTGGAACAGCACTTAAATTATGGTTATCTACAAAAGAGCCCCTAGCCTTAATTAGCGGCTATAGACCATCGGGGCAAGAAGACCTAGTAAAATAACTTACAGGAGGAAAAGACCCATAAATGAATTATTGCTATTATTGACTGATTTGGAATGATCTTTCTTTAGAAAGTTACAAAACTTTGAAAATTTCTTTTTTCTAAATGGGAATGGATTATCTTTGAAGAGAAAAAGAGGGAAGAGGAGATAAACAGGAACTTTTTAAAATAAGGGGGAAAGACAAGCAGATAACTATACAGTAGCCAAAATGGAGAACTGCCATGATGAAGTGAAAGTGCAAATTGTGGATTGCTTGCGACTTGAAAGAGAAACTATGTGTCTTGCTATTTAAATTGGATTATTTTGGAAACAATCAAGGAGGTCTGACTCTGGAGATATCCAATCTGTCGATTGGGGGTTTTACTGATGGAAAGAAAGAAGAAATAAACTGGAACAATTAAAATTGAACTAATAGGCGCAGCAAGAAAAGAAAAGGGTGTGGCAACAAAAGAAGAGATGATGATACCATATATGGAATAGATGTCACAAAAGAACTAAATTTAATAAAACTTTTAACTTCGATAACATTGAAATTGAAAAGGAATAGTTTTGGACAGATTGGAAAAAGAAGAAATGGAATATAGTGGGTTGCAAGATAAGAAAAATAACATAGTTTGATTAAAATGAAAATATAACATTTAATGCCTATTCGAAGTTTGAATACTGATGATAGGTGTTTTCTTTCTCCCTTTTTTTCCTTTTCCTTTTGTTTTTTTTTCTTTTTGTTATTCTTTTCCTCTTTATCTTTACTTACTCTCTTCTCTCTCTCTTTATTTCCTTTCTTACTTTTTATTTCCATTCCTTTTAAACTTTACTACATAAATATACATATACTAATTTGGTCATGAAATAAGACTACAAATGATTGAATGAGAATATGATTTTTAAAAAATGCTTTAAATGCTTAAATGAACTTTTGAATTTTAATAAGAGTTATCTATAGACTTAATAATGAGAGGAAATTGATTTTAAGATGGATAAAAATGTTGTTTTTAATAGAAAAATAAGAATAAATATGAAGAGGGATGACTTTAAGGGAAATTTACAATCCAGGAGAAAATATGTGAGAAGATACTTGTTGAGATACATATTTAGTTAAAAATTATGGGAGAATACGCTGAAAAAGTTACTTATGTAATATGCTGTGAATCAGTTAAAATAAAACTGTAAAAATAATAGATGCAGGAGTGGAGGAAAGCATGCTGCTAATATCAGCCAAACAAGAGATGGAGATCTGGAGGAGATTATGCTGGAAATCAGCCAAAACACAATATGCTGGAAATCAGCCAAATAATAGTAGGAGTTATGGAGGAGGATATGGATTTTGAGACAAATTGAAATGTGTACAATTAAAGGTAAATTGATAAAGTCTAAGATTTAAAGATTTGATGAAGGGGTCTAAAGATTAAGAAATATGGATAGAATTTTGACTTATAAATTGAAATAAAAAATAGAGCTGTAGTCAACTTGAAACTAAGATGTATGGTGATAAAATTTTAAGGTAAATAATCAGATTAAGAGATTAGAATATTTTTTAAACTTTATGTTTTGATATTGATGCTAAAAGGTGTAATGAAGGGAACTTGGGAAAGAACCAGATATAATTGAATTTATAAATGGATATAAAAATGAATTAAGCTTTTTTTTTTTTGAAATTAAATTGGTGGTGATATAATAGAATGGTTCTTATTAAGATTATTAGAATTTATGTTTTTTAAAAAAATTATGTTCTGATCTTTAATTTTAAAAGATGTAATGGGAAATTGTGAATGGAGCTTTTTAAAATGTAAGCGATTGTACCTATCTATGACCAGATCGAAACTTCACTCTTGAAAGATATATTTTATGTTTATGTTGGAAAAAAAATAAAAAAATATTTTTTTAAAAAAAAACAAAACAATATACCGTGGTTTGTTGAATAAATTATGGCTTAATGCAACACATGAATTTAGACATTCTGTTGCCCTATAACAATTTTTGATTTTCTTTTCTGGCACCAGTTTTATATGCAGAAAGTGGTTTAGGTGCCCAGCCACACAGAGATAATATTCCTAGATACATGCACCTGTCTATCTCTAGATATTGGAAGTGAAATTGGTCATCCTGTTCGATTCTGGGAATGATGGGAGCCAATCAAAAACTACTGGTGGGCATCAGGATCAGGAAGGGGGAAATACAGTGCTGAGAGAAAAATGACCACATCTCCTTCCCCATTTCAAGGCCAACCCTCCTATTTGCATGAGATCCAGTCACCCACTGCAGTCAATGAGCGGTAGTAAGCACAAGAGATATTGATTGATATCAGTGGAGCAAAGTCAGAAGAAAACTCAAAAGGGTAGCATGGAGCTTGGTGAAAGGCCTGGAATTTTCAGGCACTTGAAAGGACTGTAATTATTATTTTAAAGTAAGAGATTGTGGAAGGAAAAGGGGGAGGAGATCAAAGATGTTTAATGTAGACCCTTGGAGAGAAAGAATTGAATGGTGACCAAAATAAAGGTATAAATGAAGAAGAAGAGGAAGAGGAAGAGGAAGAGTCTGAAATTAAATGCTCACATACTATTTTAGTTTTTTTTTTTTTTTTTAGTATTTATAACAGTATAGTGGGGATTTTGGCACTAAATTCAAAAATGTATACTTTTTTCATATCACAAAAATGTTACTTTTTTCCAACCCTAGGAAGAAGGCAATAGAGCAAATCACTTCTGAAAAACCTTACAAGAAAACTAGGACTTGTCCAAGCAATCTCCAAGAATCAAACACGACTTAATGGAAAGGAATAAAAAGAATGGGAAGAACGATTAAGAAAATAAGAATAAACCATAGTAATTAAAATGAATGTGTAGGATAAGAATAAGAAATCAACTGTAGGTTGTACAGAATACAGAAGGTTAAGCTCAAACTTTCTGGTCTTTTTAAAGAATTTATTTTAGACTTAAGCAGTAAATAACATCAATTTTGGGAGACAAAAGCCTGTTCTCTGTGCATTTGTTGTGTTATTTGCAAAGAATACTAGACAATATCACTGTTCCAGTAGTATTTTGGATGCAGTTAGATTTGGAGGCAATAGGTATAACACTGGATTTAGCTTTAAAATTCAAGGAAATTCAGTGATTAAGAGTGCTGGACTAAAATTGATTACACCTAGAATCAAGTCCTCACTCAGCCATGAGAATTACTAGCTGACCTGCTGATTACAGTCTTTCAGCCTATCATAATTAAAATTAAAACGAAAATTGAAGAGGATAAAATGGAGAAAATCATGTTATTCTGAACAATAGAAAAGGCAAAGTGAGTATCAATGAACACTAGTAGCCTCTCCCTCCTCTGAATGTTTCTAACTTATGGTCTATATAATATGACTATTTATCTGTGATTTATCTGAACAAATTTTAATGTGTATACGATTAAGAATGAAATAAACATACAACTATTAGCAGAAAATGAAACAGAATATGAAGTTGAATAATATTTTCTTCAACTTCATATATAAGGAGTTGATATATCTCTGCCCAAATTGCAAATCACTACAACTACAGGAGAGTTTGCTAAAGAAATAATCAAATATAGGAAGTGCTAGCTATTTGTTCTAAACATTGTACGCATGCAGTATCAGTCAGTACCTCCAATTCTTGTAATTTTCATATACATCTCAAAGTGGCAAAGTATTTACTACTTTTAATAGCTACAGAACCCGCAACATATTTTTTTTGTAGTCAGGACTCCTGTTAGAGGAACGGACAGCATCTGTGGTTGGAGGGGGTGCGGCTTTGGACAAATTCATCTTTTGTACAAATTGCACCTGTTCTGGGACTGAGAGGCCATACTCACATCTATTCCTTATTTGGATTACTGCAATACATTCTACATGGGGTTGGTCTTGAAGACCATTTAGAAATTTCAACTGGTCCAAAACGCAACATTGTGCAGTTTGGGGGTGTTGGGCCAGAATGGGAAGTGAGTGTTTTTGAGAGGATGGGGTTATGGCAACGCAAGAGGTTTAATCATATGTTTTATTTTTGTATTTGTTAGTTGCCTATGTTTATTTATATCATATAGGTGTCCATCTAAAATTTTAAAATAGATTAAAAAACGGGGGGGGGAGAAAGCAGGATGAGAAATTACAAGGATCAATAAGGGGCTAGCAAGACGTTTAGGTACAGGTTTAGCCAGTGGTGGGATTCAATTTTTTTAATAACCAGTTCTGTGGGTGTGGCTTAGTTGGGGGTGTGGCTTGGTGGTCATGTGATGTGGCTAGCTGATCATGTGACGGGGTGGGCGTGCCTATGTGCATAGGGACTAAGAGGGCTGAAAAAAGTCATTTCTGACTGATCCTCACACTTTTTTTTTTATTATTGCAAAAGTTTTACAATTACATTTTCACCCCTTTTCCCCCCCGCCTCCCCCCCCAGACTTCCCAACCTCCCTAACCCTCCCCTCCCCCCAGACTTCCCTATAATATACTCATACTCATAAAAAACCCTTAATATAACACTTATATATAAACTTGAACCCCTCCCTCCCCTGTATAATTTTTTCTTTACTTCATTACATTAAAATATTTCCAATACATTATTTTCAAATAAAAGCTATCTGATACTTTCTAGTTTGATATTTGTTCTGAACATATTCTATCCACTTTTTCCATTCCCATTCATAAGTCTCTTGTGAACAATCTTTTAAATATGCTGAAATCTTCGCCATCTCTGCAAAACTGGCCATCTTCAAAGTCCATTCCTCGATAGTGGGCAAAGCTTCATTCTTCCAGTATTTACCTATCAACAATCTTGCTGCTATTATCATATACAATATCAATTTTGTTTCACCCAATGTAAAACCCTTAACTATACCCAATAAAAACAGTTGTGGAGAAAATTGAATTTTTTTCTTCAAAACATTCTGCATGACCCACCAAATTTTTATCCAAAAAGCCTTAACTTTCCTACAGGTCCACCAAACATGATAATACGTAGCATCCAAACATTCACATCTCCAACATTTTGGCTGAACATTAGGGTACATACATGACAACTTTTTGGGATCTAAATGCCATCTATAAAACATTTTATAGAAATTTTCCCTCAGGTTCTGCGACTGTGTAAATTTAACATTCTGAACCCAAATTTTTTCCCATGTTTCCAACATCACTGGTTCTTCAAAATTTTGTGCCCACTTAATCATACAATCTTTAACTAATTCAGTTTCTGAGTCCCTTTCTAGCAAAACATTATAAAGCCTTTTGATATGCATTGGACCTTTCTCTCTTATATGTCTAACCAATTCTTCCTCATGCAACATAATACCAGTTTTTTGGTCCTCTTTCCATCTCAATTGTAATTGATTATATTGTAACCAAGTTAAATTAATCCCTTCGTCCAACAGTGTCTGCAATGTCTTCAGCTGCCATCTACCCGCATCTGTAAAAAGAACCTCTTTGTATAAACCCCCCCCGAGTGACATTATATTTGTATTCCACAAAGTATGACCAAGATCCAGCCATAGCGGTATTTTATAATCCCATTTGAGTCGATGCTTCTTCCAAACTCTCATCAAAGAGTCTCTAAGTATATGACTTTTAAATACTTTATCAACTTTGTCATCATAAAATAAGTAAGCGTGCCATCCAAATTCAAGATCAAAACTTTCTGCATTCAATATTCCAGCCTTTTTACTTCCAAACCAATCACTTGTTAAGGTTAAAGCTGCTGCATCATAATATAGCTGTAGGTTTGGAAGTTTAAGACCTCCTCTTTCTGGAACATCTTGCATAATTTTCAATTTCACTCTCGGCTTCTTCTCGTTCCAGACGAACTTATTCACTCCAGATTGCCAAACTTTCAATTGTTTATCACTTTTAAGCACCGGAATCATTTGAAACAAAAAAAGAAATCTTGGCAAAATATTCATCTTAACTGCTGCTATTCTTCCAAGTAGAGACAGTTGCAGTTTTTTCCAAGTCTCCATATCTTTCTGCACCTCTCGCCACAACACCTCATAGTTATTTTGAAACAATTTCATGTTTGATTCTGCAACCTGAACTCCTAGATATTTTACCTTAGGTACAGTCTCAAAACCTGCCCTCCTTTCAAGCTCATGTTTGCGATCTTGTGTCATGTTTTTAGCTATCATTTTAGTCTTTTTTGGATTCAATCTAAAACCTGAAACTTTACCATAATCTTGTATAATGTCCTTCATCAAGATTATTGATTCCATTGGTTGTGATAGGGTAACAACCAGATCATCTGCAAATGCCTTTATTCTGTAATCCTCTTGCCTAATCTTTATACCTTTCAAGATATTAGAGTCCCGTATTGTATTTAGCAAGACTTCTAGTGTTAAAATAAATAAAAGTGGGGACAACGGGCATCCCTGTCTTGTTCCTTTTTCAATTTTAAACTCTGTTGTCAGACTTCCATTAATAATGATCTGTGCCTTTTGCTCTTGATAAATTGCCGAAATCGCCTGTATAAATTGATCCCCAAAGTCCATCTTTTTCAAAGTCTTTAATAGAAAATTCCAATCCACTCTATCAAAGGCCTTCTCTGCATCCAAAAAGACCAGCACTGCAGGGATCTGTTTATTCTTCTCAAGATATTCCAATAAATCTATTACTTGCCTTACATTGTCCTTCATGTATCTACCCTCGATAAATCCCGCTTGATCATCATGAATCACCTTTTGAATTACTGGCATCAACCTGTTGGCTAGTACTTTCGCAAAAATTTTATGATCTGTATTCAAAAGAGATATTGGTCTATAGTTCTCTGGTTTTTTAGGACCGATTTGTTCTTTTGGTATCAAAGATATGTAAGCTGTTGTCGATGATGGGGGTATTTTACCCCCTTGCTGAATATTGCAAAATAAATCTCTAAGTTGTTCCACCATTTCAGCTTGCAAAGTTTTGTAATACACTGCAGTCAAACCATCCGTGCCAGGAGCTTTGGCTGTTTTTAACTGTTTAATTGCTACTATTATCTCCTCCTCTGTTATAGGATAATTCATTCTTTCCTTTTGTTGATCAGTAATTTTTGTAACTCTTTTATCGTTTAAATATTTTTCTATAAGTCCATTCTGCACCTCCTCTTTAGCATATAATTTGGTATAATAGTCCACAAAAGCTTCTTTAATTAATTTTTGTTGAAAGATTTCTTTCCCTCCAATATCAATACTATCAATAGTCCGTATACTTTGTTTTTTCCTCAATGTGTAAGCCAACCATCTGCCCGGTTTATTAGCGTTACAAAATGTGTTATGCTTCGCATATTGTAAGTTTGTTGCAACTTGTTCCGCCAAAAGCATTTGAAATTGGTCTTTCAAAAGTTTTATAGCACTACGTATTCTTTCATCTGTTGGATTTTTAATAAGTAACTGTTCTTTATTCTTTATTTCTATTTCCAGTTCAGATCTTTTCTTTTGTCGGAACAGTCTATGTTTAGAGTTCATGTAGATAAGTACCCCTCTCATATAAGCTTTACTTGCATCCCACACAATTTCAATTGGGGTACCTTTATTCAAATTTATTTCAAAAAATTCTTTCAAATGCTTTTTAAGTTCTGTTGTATTTTTTTCATATCTAAACAAATTCTCATTTAATCTCCAAGAACGTCTCTCAACCTTGTCCATCTCAATTTCTATCCATACTGGGCTATGGTCAGTCAAAGTTCTTGGAAAAATCTTTGTTCTTTTTGTCTTAACAAGTAAATCATCTGTCAACAAAATAAAGTCAATCCTAGAGAAGGATCTGTGTCTATCAGAAAAAAAAGTATAGTCCAATTCTTTTGGATTATGTATTCTCCAAACATCTTTTAGTTCCATATCTTCTTTCATGTCAAAAAAGGTCTGTGGTAATCTGATTCTAGACTTTGCCAAACTCTTTTTATCTAATTTAGAGTCGATTACTCCATTCCAGTCTCCCATAATTAAAATAGATCTGTAATCCCATTGCAATATTTTAGTATGTAACATCTTATAGAAATAGTCCTGTTGTTGATTGGGAGCATAAATCCCAATCAGAAGAATTTGGCCATTTGCTATAGACAATTCAATTGCTACAAACCTACCATCTTCATCTGTTTCTATAACTTTAGCTGTTAACTTTTTATTTACATAAATAACCACACCATTCTTTTTTTGCGAAGTTGAAGATATAAAATGTGTTCCTAGTTTGGAGTTTATCAAATATTTTTGATCTTGAGTTGTGATATGCGTTTCTTGTAAACAAATTATATCATTATTAAATTGTTTCAGATATGTAAATAATTTCTTTCTTTTCTGTGCTGAATTCAACCCATTAACATTCCAGGATAAACACTTAAACATCATCAGCCTCTTTCTGGAGCAAAGAGCAAAATAATTGAAGGTCATCCGAAAGCTTCGATCTTGCTCCTCCCATAGCTCTAGTCTCTTGTGCAGTACTCTTATCTGCCTCCTTGTCTTGTCTTTCCTGTTGTTGTTGTTGCTTTTGTTTAAGTAACTTAGCTTGAGCTCGAGTTATATGTTGATCCTTAACTTCAATCATCCGAACCGGGTCCAAGATTGGAGAAGATTCCAGCAGGGGCTCATCCAGAAAACCTCCTTCTGCACCTTGCACTTCTTCTAATTCCTGCTTAGACTGTTCTTGCAGTTCTCGTTGAGGTTGCTTCTCTTCACTCTCTTTAATCTCCAAAACTGTAGATGTACGTGGAGATGGTGTTCTTTCCTTAAAAATAGTAGTGTAGAAGTGCTGTGCCTTCTCCACGGTATTCAAACGGTATCTTTCTCCCTTGTATCTGAAAATTATGCCAACTGGTGCGTCCCAGCGGAAAGGTATCTGTAAATTTTGCAATTCCTTAACAAGAAAGCCAAATTCTTTTCTGGCTTTCAGCATTTTAGGAGGCAATTCTTTATAAATTCCAATTCGTGAGCCCCCCACTTGTACAGAAGTGTAAAAGGATTTTTGCAGGATATCGTTTCTTATTTCTCTATCTGTAAAATATATGACCACATCTCTAGGTAATTGTCTTTGTCTGGCCACCCAAGAGTTCACTCTGTAAATTTTGTCTATTTTGTGAAAAACCACATCTGGATTAACTTGTAAAATCTTAGCTAGGGCCTCAGAACAAACTTGTCTCAAATCCTGTCTTTCCTCCTCTCGAATTCCTCGAAGCCGTATAGCAAACTCCATTGCCCTGAATTGTATCATGACAATCTCGTTTTCAACTCTTTGCATTTTATTATCAACATCAGCAATTTTATAATCATTGTCTTTCATCTTAACATTAACTTCTGATTTAAGTTCTTCAACTTTAAAATCAACTTTCCCAATAAATTCTGCCAGGCCAGATGCCACTTCTGATATTTTTTTGGTCACCTTGTTTTGATTCTGTTTCACCATATCTTTAACTTCATTAACTTCCTGCATAAACTCCTGATGTGATTTTTGAAGTTTATCATGTATCTCCTGTTGAGATTTTTGAAATTTGTCATCCAAAGTTCTAGAAATAAATTCTTTTAAATCTCCCATATCAAATTCTTTTTTCTGAGTCTGTAGCTGTTGAGCAGGGGGAGGCTGCGTTTCATGTTTGTGTGTGGGGGATCCCCCCCCTGTTGCCTTCCCTTCCTGCTTCTTTGAAGCCATCCTGCCACGTGATCTAGTTTTTCTAAAGAGGGAAGTTCCTTTTCCTTTCCCTCCTGCACAAAGACTTCTAAAAAAGTCCCCCAGATTTGATCAAATAAAGGTTGAAGTAAAGCAAAGTCAAGTATTGAAAAGGGAGAAATTTTCCACTTGTTTCTCTTATTACAAACAAGGCAACTTTGTAGCAACTTGGAAACTTTGTAACAAAACAAGATAACTTCACCAATCCACACTCGCTGGCTCGTTAACTCTAAGGCTGAGCGCCATGTTTTTTCAAAGCACTTTCACTCATTCGCATTTTTCTCAGTTTAAAAAGTCAACAAAGCGCTAATACTTGCGTTTCCAAGTTTCAGGATTCAGGTAATTTCACTGTTTATTAAAGCTGGTTCTTTTCGCTTTAAGTTTCCTGCAGCCGGCTTGTTCTGCGAAAGCAGAATCGTCCCACGTCGCCCGGAGTTTCAGCAGGTTGGGAGGGAGCCACGCCTGTTCTCTCCCCAGAAACTTCCCTGGGGGGTTGCAGGGGCTCGACCTGTGCCCTGCGATCTCTTCTTCCTCAATCCTACGGATTTGGAAGTTTTCGAGCCGCTTCCTCGTCTCGGAGCGGCTCTACGGACGGCGGGGCTGGCGGAGCTTCAAAAGGCGCCGCCGTCGCCAAAGACAGGGAAACCGGAAGTCTGATCCTCACACTTTTGACCGGTCCTCGCACTTATGACCATCCTCACATTTATGCCCATTACGGCATTCTTAACAACCGTGTCAGACATTTCACCACTACTTCCTTTCACCATGGTGACAAGATAGGGTGCAAAACGTAAAATGTGAGGACAGTCGTAAGTTCAAGGACTGGTCAAAAGTGCGAGGACCGGTCAAAAATAGCTTTTTCAGCCCTCTGAGTAGTCCATATGCACATAGGGACTACCCAGAGGGCTGAAAAAAGTGATTTCTGACAGGTCCTCGCACTTTTGACCGGTCATCATTTATGCCATCATTTATCTTCTAGTCCAGTGATCTCCAACATTGGCAACTTTAAGCCTGGCAGACTTCAACTCCCAGAATTCCCCAGCCAACTATGCTGGCTAGAGAATTCTGGGAATTGAAGTCCACAAGTCTTAAAGCTACCAAGTTTGAAGACCTCTGAGCTAAGGCTTTGGGGCCAGCCTTTTGGAGAGGGAATCCCATTTGGAGAGACCCCCTGCCTCTCAGAAAGCATCAGGCCCAAGCAGAGAAAGTTGCCAAGGTTGGAGATCTCTGGACTAGAAGACCTCCAAAGGTCCCTTCCAACTCTGTAATTCTGGTATTGGCAAGCAAGCACAGTTAAGCTACTTAAATCCTTCAGAGCAGGGGTCCCCAACCTTTTGGACCTCAGGGACCACCAAGTTCATAATTTTAAATTTCACGGACCACTAATAAGAATCCAGCACGCCACTTGCTGAAGCACTTGGACTCCCAGTGACGGGATAGGGTCCTTCAGGCACTCCCCCCTCTTTCTCTCTCTCTCCCCCCTCTCTCATTCTCTCTTTCTCTCCCCCTCTTTCTCTCTCTCTCTCCCCCTCTTTCTCTCTCTCCCCCCCATTCTCTTTCTCTCTCCCCCTCTCTCATTCTTTCTCTCTCCCCCTCTTTCTCTCTCTCTCCCCCTCTTTCCCTCTCATTCTCTCTCTCCCCCCTCTTTCTCTCCCTCTCTCCCCCACTCTCTCTCTCATTCTCTCTCCCCTCTTTCTCTCTCTCTCCCCCACACTCTCTCATTCTCTTTCTCTCCCCCTTCTCTCTCTCCCCCACCCCCTCTCTCATTCTCTCTTTCTCTCCCCCTTCTCTCTCTCCCCCACTCTTTCTCCCCCTTTCTCTCTCCCCCTCTTTCTTTCTCTCCCCCTTTCTCTCATTCATTCTCTCTCTAACCCTAACCCTAACCCTCTCTCATTCTCTTTCTCTCCCCCCTTCTCTCTCCCCCCACTCTTTCTCCCCCTTTCTCTCTCCCCCTCTTTCTTTCTCTCCCCCTTTCTCTCATTCTTTCTCTCTCTAACCCTAACCCTAACCCTCTCTCATTCTCTTTCTCTCCCCCCTTCTCTCTCCCCCCACTCTTTCTCTCCCTTTATCTCTCTCTCTCTCCCCCTCTTTCTCTCATTCTCTTTCTCTCTCCCCCCTCATTCTCTTTCTCTCTCTCTCCCCCACTCTCCCCCACTTTCTCTCTCTCATTCTCTTGCAGGGGATCAATCTGGTGTCTGCAATGGAGAGCAAAATCCAGCTTCTTCTCTCTGCTGTAAGTGCAGCATCAGGATTCCATCTTGGTATATTTGCGGCGCAAGGCAGCCCTCGTTTCCTGCCGACTCGGAGCGGTAAACAGTGTCTGGTTCGGGGAGCAGCTGGATTTTGCTCTCCATTGCTCTCTCGGCCCCCTGAAAGCTCTCATCTCTTGAGAAGCCCAACCAAAGTTTCCCGCACCACTTCATTCACCCAATTGGTGAATTGGTCTTGTAGCTTTATGATAGAAGTCAATTACATTTCCTAAGAAATTACATTTCTTAAGAAATACACACAAAATACTGACATTTTAGAACGATTCCCAAAAGCCTAAAGCAGATTCGGCAACTATTTTAACATTTAAATAGTCCCCCAAGTTTCCCAGTGGCTCCAAAAATTTTAATTTGCTTATTGTAAGCATATGATTTTCCCCGATATTGTGATTAAAAAGCTGATAATTACTATAATACATTTTTGTGCACCGCCCATTTATTTCTTTATTCAGGTTATTTTAAAAATTATAGCTTCATTTTCTGGTTTTTCTTCTCAGAAAATTTGGTTGTAAAGTCATCAAATAACATTTCTCTCAGAAGATCCCATTATGTAAAGAGATCAGATAATAGACGAGAGTCTTGGCTGCAGTGTTGGAGACTATAATTTATTTTTAATCAAGGATAATGTGCAGACAGCTCTTTCTCTTTCATAGTTTAAAATGGACCAAATTAGAAAAAGGTGAAAAGCTATTTCAACATTTGGAAAAACTTTAATCAGTTCCTTATTGTAAATTGTCTTCCTATTATGTGTGGTCTTAAAACTATCCCATTGATCTGCATCATATTTAGGAAGAAAATGAAAAGTTTCCATTCTCATGAAAGAGAAATTTGAAGCTCTGTTGGATTAGAGATGTTGGATCAACATTTCTTTCTTATAAAATCCTGAGTTTGGGAAACCTAGGCCAGCCTTGCCGGGAAAACAGATAGTTTCACAATTTAAAGTTTTTCTAATCTAATGTTATACATTTCCATCCTGAGCATGTTTCTTCTACTTAGCCTGCAGTGATATTTTCTATCTGGGAAAATTGATTTGTGCCTCTGCTGTTGATCTTTTATCTGAATATGAGATTCCCACATGGGGAATAATTTTCTTTGCTTTTTTGACATTTTTTTTTCAAAGCTGTTACAGATATTATGAACAAAAGTGACAAGAGAAGAAAGCAATTCTTTTCTTGACATAACATCAAGACGTAGTTTTTGTAGATTTATTTTGCTGTCACAGCCAAATTTGTGTAGGACTTTATGCCAGAATATTGTCATAATAGTAATTTTAAATGTTTCAGAGCTATTTTTTTTAATTAAAGTGTCTGCTTCTAACTACACAAGTTCTCTTTCTTTTGGAATCTTTTACAACCTTCATCGAGGATTCCAAAGTCATAAGAAAAGGCAAATACTTGTGTGCCACCTTTTCAGCCGAGCCAGCTTGATTATGACACTTTTTTGAGAGTGATCTGTAAAGTATTTTTTTTTAAAAAAACATCAACTACCAAGGGTTGAATGTAGATCTGCATTACAGTTCACTGTGCATAGGTGCTGAATAAAAAGTAGATAAAGGTTTAGGAGGAGAGACAATTTGGTGGGGTGGTTAAGGCAACAGTCTAGAAACGGAGGCACCTGGTTCTCGTCACACCTTAGGTACAAAGCCAGATGGGTGACCTTTGGCCAGTCCCTCTCTCCAGCCCTAGGAAGCAGGCAAGGGCAAACAGCTCCCAAGAATGCAGTCATCAGGGGTCCAGACTGACTTGATTGGTTATTCATGCTGTGTTTTGTTGCTTTTGATGATGTTGTTGTTGTTTTATTGCCCATTCACTTATCATGTCTGTCCTTTGAAATTATTGAAATCAAGTACATATTTTTGAAGAATGCTAGTGATAATTTCACACAGGTTTGTTCTGGTGTGGTTGTCAATTATCAAAAGCCACAAAAAATCACAGCTTTATGTCTTCATTGAAGCAGTATTGAAAAACGATACATCAGTGCTCTATATAAAAATGATTGGTATAAAAGTCAGGAAAAGGAGAAAAACACTGCATTTTTCACATTTTCTGGATTTTGGTAGCCCCACAAAGGAGGCAAATTAGAAACATGCATTATGGTCCAAACTGCCCTATACAAACTTGAATGTGATGTCATGACAAAAGTACATAATGGCACAGACCTCATGACATGGCATATATTCTAACAATTTGACATCACTGAATTTCAACAACTGTAGAATCAGGCCGCAGCATAACAAAATTGACAAAAGTGAAGGATCTGAATACTTTCTGAATGCACTGTACGTAAGGGTGGAACATTGCAATGCTCACTTGATCTTTCTGATAAAGTCATCCTGCTGCCGATAACCTCTGTCTGGATTTATAATGGCATATGCCATAATAGTTGAATAAAAAAAGAACCTAAAATAAATTTGTACTTATTTGACTTATTATAACAGCTGTTTGAGAGACAATGAAATAAATAGATGCAGAATAAAGAAGGTAGTAATAAAACTACTGCTTTAATTTGATGATTGTTTAAAAATTGACATTTAATATTGGTCCATACTGATACAGTTTTGAATTGACCATTTAAAGATCCCCCTAAAGCTTATCTCATTAGGAAAATATACTGATAGTTGCTAAGAATCTGAATTTATCTCAAGGTATTTTAATATAATCACTTCAGGAAGTGATTTATATATACCTAAATTAATTACTCCCTCACCCTATTCCTAACTACTTATTCTCTCTCATTTCTGGCTGTTCTCAAATCTCTTTCAGCCAAAGAGCTATAAGAGCTATAATTGGTAATTCCAACAAATCACATGTATTTAAACTCATAGTGTCAAGATTCTCTGGAACATACATACATATTCATATATATGATGAAAGCAGCACAATACTATTTGACCTTGTCATGTTACTTGTTTTCATTATCAAAACAAAATAATGACAAAATGTCCAAATATGCTCTTGACTTCTTGATGCAGTTTTAAATCAAATGTTACAATGGTTATGTTGAGCTGAATAGCAACAGTTAGATCAGAACAACTAGACCAGAACAACTAGACACAAGAACAGTTTTTTCCCGAACACCATCACTCTGCTAAACAAATAATTCCTTCAACACTGTCAAACTATTTACTAAGTCTGCACTACTATTAATCTTCTCATCATTCCTATCACCCATCTCCTCCCACTTATGACTGTATGACTGTAACCTTGTTGCTGGTATCCTTAAGATTTATATTGACTGTTTCCTAATATGATTTGATTTATTATTTATACCCTATGACTATCATTAAGTGTTGTACCTTATGATTCTTGATGAATGTATCTTTTCTTTTGTGTACACTGAGAGCATATGCACCAAAACGAATTCCTTGTGTGTCTAATTTATTAGAGAATAAAGAATTCTAGTCTAGTCTAGTCTAGTCTAGTCTATTCCTTTTTAAATTAATTGTAACTTTTATTTTTATTTCTAGGTTTTGAGTTTTGGACGTTTGTCGAAGGTGTTGTTTTTAGAGCTAGTTTATTCTGTTCTACGCCTGCTTCACTGAATTGCGATTAAAGTGAATATCCCTGAGAGGATTACCATCAGAGAGAAATCTTTATATTTTTCTTCTGAAAACTTCCACTGTTGAAGTAACCTTATATTTTGGGCCACAGTCATGTGGTCATCACAGTTGCTGCTGTTCTTCACAATTCTCTTGGTATCTACAGTCCATGGTAAGTACAGAAAATAATGTTGGTTTTAACAATATGTAGTGTTTTCTGGGACTGAAAATTTCCAGCACCTTCCAATTTGCAACTAGTGGGAAAGCGTTTACTACCATTTTCTTAAAAATAATGGGGGAAATAAAAACATATCTCTTAAAAATAAAGGGGGGGGGACTTTTCAGATAAGTTTCTTTCATTTTGTTAAGCATATCTTTCTAACCTGTTATTCTGTTAACCTAATCTAGATATACTATAGGTGAAACTCGAAAAATTAGAATATCGTGCAAAAGTTCATTTATTTCAGTAATGCAACTTAAAAGGTGAAACTAATATATGAGATAGACTCATTACATGCAAAGCGAGATAGTTCAAGCCTTGATTTGTCATAATTTTGATGATTATGGCTTACAGCTCATGAAAACCCCAAATTCACCATCTCAGAAAATTAGAATATTACATGAAATCAATAAAACAAGGATTGTACATAGAACAATATCGGACCTCTGAAAAGTATAAGCATGCATATGTACTCAGTACTTGGTTTGGGCCCCTTTTGCATCAATTACTGCCTCAATGTGGTGTGGCATGGATGCTATCAGCCTGTGGCACTGCTAAGGTGTTATGAAAGACCAAGATGCTTCAATAGCGGCCTTCAGCTCTTCTGCATTGTTCGGTCTCATGTCTCTCATCTTTCTTGGCAAAGCCCCATAGATTCTCTATGGGGTTCAGGTCAGGTGAGTTTTCTGGCCAATTAAGCACAGTAACCCCATGGTCATTGAACCAGGTTTTGGTACTTTTGGCAGTATGGGCAGGTGCCAAGTCCTGCTGAAAATGAAGTCAGCATCCCCATAAAGCTCGTCTGCGGAAGGAAGCATGAAGTGCTCCAAAATCTCCTGGTAGACGGCTGCATTGACCCTGGACTTAATGAAGCACAGTGGACCAACTCCAGCAGATGACATGGCTCCCCAAATAACACAGACTGTGGAAACTTCACACTGGACTTCAAGCATCTTGCAGTGTGTGCCTCTCCATTCTTCCTCCAGACTCTGGGTCCTTGGTTTCCAAATGAGATGCAAAAGTTGCTCTCATCAGAAAAGAGGACTTTGGACCACTGAGCAACAGACCAGTTCTTTTTTTCTTTAGCCCAGGTAAGATGCTTCTGATGTTGTTTGTTCTTCAGGAGCGGCTTGACAAAGAATATGACATTTGAAACCCATGTCCAGGATCCGTCTGTGTGTGGTGGTTCTTGATGCACTGACTCCAGCCTCTGTCCACTCCTTGTGAAAGTCCCCAACACTTTTGAATGGCCTTTTCCTGACAATCCTCTCCAGGCTGCGGTCATCCCTGCTGCTTGTGCACCTTTTTCTTCCACACTTTTCCCTTCCACATAACTTTCTATTAATGTGCTTTGATACAGCACTTTGGGAACATCCAACCTCTTTTGCAATTACCTTTTGAGGCTTTCCCTCCTTATGGAGGGTGTCAATGATGGTTTTCTGCACAACTATCAGGTCAGCAGTCTTTCCCATGGTAGTGATTCCTACTGAACCAGACTGAGAGACCATTTAAAGGCTCAGGAACCCTTTGCAGGTGTTATGGCTTAATTAGCTGATTAGAGTGGGACACTTTGAGCCTAGAATATTGAACCTTTTCACAATATTCTAATTTTCTGAGATTGTGAATTTGGGGTTTTCATGAGCTGTGAGCCATAATCATCAAAAGTATGACAAATCAAGGCTTGAACTATCTTGCTTTGCATGTAATGAATCTATCTCATATATTAGTTTCACCTTTTAAATTGCATTACTGAAATAAATGAACTTTTGCATGATATTCTAATTTTTCGAGTTTCACCTGTATATTGCTTGATAACAGCAAGTGTTCTTTTCTGAAGAAAGGAAAAGTTCATGTCCAGAAGTAAATCATTATGGAGGATTTTTTATTTCTACTAAAAAAAGAGCTGGAGGAACAACTGATGTTTATGCAATGTTAGTTATGATCAGAGCAGATTTAGTAAAATCAAGGAGTACCCAAGGCTGTCAATCCCGCTCTTTGAGGAGATTGATATTCCTTTTTAAATAGGCAGGATACTTAATCCTTGAATATTTTTTTTTCTACTGAATATCTATTGTGCTGCTGTTGTGCTTAAGTCTTGCCTTATTTCCCAGGGAAACTGATTACCATTGGGAATATATCACTTGTACTCACTAGTAAAGTAGAGGCAAGGGAACTAATAATAGATGAATTTAGAACTTATTTATTTATGAATTTAGAATGTATTTAAAACTACAGCAAATGTGGATTTAATTAGATCTTATTTTATCCTTGTCTTCCTTGATAAGTGTTATAAATGTTAAAAATGGTGAGCCACAAACCAGCAAGCTAAGAGGAACTGTTATATAAATTTTGAGCAAATATCTCTGGGGTTCAAGGCCATGATAATGGAAAAGTAGCCATTGCCTTGAAAGGCAGGAGGGAAAGATGTAAAATTTAAACCTTGGAGAAAACATATTTACAGAAGTTTCTGTGTTTGGATATTTTGTGTGTATATGGTTTGTACTTTATCTGCAGTAAAACTGATGTCACATCTGTGAGATTCATAGTACCGGGAAAGACCAGATTTATTGCCATGTTTGGCATGAAGTCTGAAAGCAAAATTTTACTACCTATATTTTTCTACCTATATTCTCAGTGTTACAAAAGAGCCTGTGCCTTGAATCAATTTGTGATACAGATAGATCAGTTTACTCCAAAATAAACCAGGTAACTACTAAGTAGAACAAAATCGATCACTATCACAAAGTCCCATGACAATCTTGCCCCAAAGTCTGGCAGCCATTGCTAGAGCAGCTGCAGCAGCCACAAACCTTCATTACTGAGTAACTGCCTTGTTGCCTGAGGATTAATATTAATGATCTAGTTAAGCAAGTGACCACCAACTGTGAAATCCTTCACTTCCAATAAGGTAAGCATGCAGTGCAATATTACTGACTTTCAGCTGTTAGTTTAGGATGTTGCCTGGCATGAAAAAGAGGCTTCATTTACCAGCTTAAACAGGGACTGTCAGATGTAATAATGAGGAAACCCATTCAGCAGATATCCTCAACTTCTGGTATCTATTATGTGAGGATGTAGGAAGAGGGAAGAACAAAAGTGAATAGTGGTTTCTTTCCTTCCTCCTTCTACTCTGCCAATTTCTTACTGTAAGTCTTCCATTGGTACCCAGACTTGATTTAATGCAGACTGTTTGGATATCAATGGAGGACTTAAAGTATTTGTGGAGGTTTTTTGCAAGAAGGTACCCTAAACATTCCATATCTGGGTTGTCAGAAAGAGTATCACTCAACCAATGATTCTTAACTTCAAGGGGCACTCAGAAATCAAGTGTAGCCTAGACATGTGGAACTATAGCAGTGGTGGGTTCTACTGGTTTGGAACGGTTTAGCTGAACTGGTAATTCCCACTTCCTGCCGAAAGCGAACCGGTTCTCTGTTGCTGTGAAAGTGGGCCCGCCTACCCCCAGGCCCACTGACCTTTATTTCTGCTTCTGAAGCCCAGCTGATCGGGGCGGCAGATTGAATTGGCCCTCCTCAGCTGTTTTCCTTGCTCCTTTCCTTGTTTGCAATGCAGAAGTTCAATTTTATGGAAACTGCATGTGCACGCTCAGCAAACCAGTTGTTCAAACGGTAGGATCCCACCCCTGAACTATAGTCAAATATTTAGGCATTTATGTTACTCTTCAAACTCAGGCAGAAATACAGTTGCAAACTCTAATAGACTCTGGCACGACATACAACTTAATTAGCATGTACCCTGGAATATTTTTTACCCTATGCCCTACCTTCCATCTCTGTTCTGCTCCTGGAAAATTTTGGGGATTTTCCTGAGATGTGGTCCCCCCCTCCCCCATGAGACTACTGGAGTCAGAAGGGAGACTTTTTCCTTACATCAACAGACCAGATTAAGAGACTGCACAGTCTGTAGCTGGATCAGTGGGGAGAAGAGGTTCAGGTAGCCAACCCCTAGAATCTCTCAGGATATATCTGGTAGGTAAGATTATAGCTTTAGTTTGGCAAGATTCTGTTCATTAGGTGTAAGCAAATAAAAGATTGGACTAAACTGGATCTTGCTATCTTGTCTCTGGGCTTGGGTATGACATTTGTTCAGGCTTGGACTGATACTGTATCCAGGTTTAGAGGGGCACTTAATTTGGTCAAACTGGAAGAAATATAAAGAAAGGCAACAAGGATAATGGGAGTTATATGTTGGAATGAAAGTTGGAGTAAATTGTGTCATTTTCACTTGGTATCCACTGAATGCAGATGGAAAAGGGACTGGAAGGGGGTATGTATGCTACCAACCAACTTTATCCACAGTGCTGCTAATCCCAATCCAATTGCCACAAGTTGTTGGACTTCTATTACCTTTCTTCATTTGCTGTCACCCCAAAAATCAAGATTTGGCACTGTTCAGCTTCCATTGTGATGGCTAGGAGGACTTTGCTCCCTTGTAATTAAATGTTATCTGTGGATAGGGCTAAGGGAATGGTTGACTCAGTCAGATCATGTCATTCCAATCAAGTCACAGACTTGCAGCACAAGTTTATTCAGGGGAAAAGAATGTCTAAACTGGATGGCCTAAACCCTAAAGCAACAATGTTAGTTAATTCACTGTGTTAGTACCAGTATATTTCAACCATCACTTTAGAATGGATGTGGCCATCATTTGAACATCGGTAGAGTGCACTATGGGTACCCTTTGGGCTTTTGTAATGTGTATTAGTCATTTTTCATTGACTTTAATTCCTGCATTTTATTTGTCTACTCTGAAAAATGTGTTAGCCCTAAAATGAGGAACTGGTAGAATGGTTTTCTCCTTTCAGAAAATTACTTTTAAAGGGAAAAAAGTATGATCTGTTTTAATATAATTTTTTTCAAGTTTTTTCCAAGTTGACTCATTAAAGCAGCTGCATCTTTAAAGCAAGCTCTTACAGCAAAACCATGAAAACAGACCAGAATACTTTAAAATGATGAATTCCCATCTTTGTGTTTTGATCCTGTCTTTTAAATGATCCGCAAAACATGCCAGTCCTATTAATATTAGCCAACACACACACACACACACACACACACACACACACACACAATTTAGGATTTCTTAGTGGTGTTCATTTGCATGAATATTATCACTTCTGCATATATTTAAACTCAGCACGATTAAAAAAGGGCAATCATGTTGAATTTAAATATCCTTATGAGTATTCTATAATTTCCTTTTCTCTGTTGTTGGTGGTTTGAAATAAATAAATGTGAGTAGATAAATAGGTACCACTTTGGTGAGAAGGTAACAGAAATGTCTTTGGACAGAGCTGGCTCAATGGTTTACAGAAATGGAGATGAGCACTGCCTCCTATAGTCAGCAATGACTAGCGGATTAAAGGGACTCCTTTGCCTTTTTTTTTTTATCTTGAAATAAAACTGACCTGTTTCTATGAATCAAAATTTAAACTACTCTGTTTTTTTAGGATCAATTCTGAAGTTACTTTTTATGGTTTTTGTATTTTGGTTGTGTGCTTGCACAAAAATGCACAAGGAAATGATGACACTCAGCAGGATTCTGTAGATCCTTCATCACAATCATATACTTGAATTTTCCCTCCCTCCTGCTTGTTCTGCTGCCGCCATCCATTGTCTTCCAGAGCCAATCACTCTCTGGATTGGTTTACTTTTCAAGTAGTTGTGTAGTAAATGTCCCTTGACTTTTCAGAGGTGCTTAGCTTAATGGAGATGAAGAGTGTTCCAAATAAGGATGAAACCAGTCACACGATGCCTCCTGGTGGTCAATGTAACAGAATGAGTGGGTTGATTCAATAAAGAAATTCAAGCCTTTTATTATGGATAACAAGATTAGGCAATTAATGTGAGTGAAAGTCAAAGGGAGAAATGAAAACAAAAAGAAAAATGGCAAAACTAACTTGAAGAGATTTGTCTCAACTGACTGCTTTCCAGACAAGATTATGTACATAGAGATCAAGAACAGAAGGAAATAGGAAAACAAATGCAAATAAAGAAATCAGTACAACTCAGATGATTTTTCAATATATATATATATACTCAAAATTTAATATCTCATATAGCTTTAGAGCCATCTTTTTACTTACTTATTATTCTATCTCCAATCCAGGATTTTTTTTATTCAGGTTTCTTCCTTACCTAGCATTTATCCATCTGTAGAAGAACTATTTCTTCCTCTTAGGAGAAAAAAATTCAAAACAAAGACAAAACAAAAAAGAAAGAACTATTTTTTCTTTTTTTTAAATTCATATGATAAAGGAATTTTCTTGCTACTGATTGGTTTTTCAGAACTTGATTTTTCCAGGCTCTGATGATCAATGCTCAGTATCAGTATTGACAGTTTTAGATTGGACTGACAGATCAGATGTAAACTTTCCTTTAACTTTTACTCTTTTCTGTCTTCTGAACTTCTTGGGATGCGATTTCTTTCAATTTACAGTTTTCAATTCTCTCTCTCTCTCTCTCTCTCTCTCTCTCTCTCACACACACACACACACACACACACACACACACACACACACACACGTTATGTACTATACATCTACATAAACAATAAGAGGATGGTAACAGAAAATTAATACTAATTATCAGTACTGGTACGATGATGTTACCTAATTAGATAATGAAATATCTGCAAGCAAACAACCAAGCTTTGAGCGCACCAAAAACTCCATAGTTCAACCTTGAGCTACAGATATTATCTTCTACTGGAACTAATGTCAAAATCTATATTTGCTTAATCATCTATTTCCCTGATTAAATATGAGATCCAAACATGTGAGGGAATGACTTATTTATGACTTTATGTGAGAGTCCTTTGAGGCAATCCAAACAAGAAACCAAAACCATGAATACTAATTCTATCTTTATTGTGAAGCTACAGTAACAAAACATTGCCTCAAAGCAGTCCTCCCCTCTCATGCCCTCCCTTCCCAGAAAATTTGGGAGAGGGAGTTGTTTCCTCTTCTGAGGTGCTTTCCACACCCCTGTTCCTTTTTCAGGATGAGGTATCTCTTGTCTGACCATTGTCTAGGCTGCAATTCTTCCTCCTGTTTCCCAAGGTTATTTTCACAGCCCATTAATCTTGCTTCTCTGTTCATAATAACACACATTAATTTTTAAAGCCATATCCCCTAACTGGTTTAGGAATTTAGCACTGGAGTAAGGCACAGGATTTCAGAAGGAAAAATGGGTTAAGGAGCTTGTGCTGGGCACAGAATCTTTAAATGAATAATATATTTTAAAAAGCTCTTCATTTAAGAGAAAATAGCTGTAGTATTTGAAGACTAGATCTCAAAAATATGAAAAGGGAGGAGGTTTCTACTCCACTCTATGCAGAAGTCCTAAACATGTACACCCCCTCCCATCCCATATTAGACAGGAAGAAAGGTGCAGCTGTAACTATAATGAATGTACCTGAGTTTGACCCCTTATACCATGTATGTATTTTGGTTTCCTTTTCTGCCTTCTTCCTTTTAAAAAAAAATCTGTGTTCATTTTATCACAGATATTGGCAAAAGGCTTATTAAACATTATCACCATAGAAACACTGCACACTTGTTTCTAGCAAAACAGATCTGAATTCAAGATTATAGTCTAGATCCGTGATGGCGAACCTATGGCAGGCATGCCACAGGTGGCACGCGGAGCCATATTAGTGGTCAAGCCAGCTCAGCTCTGGGGCGCATGCATGCGCCGGCCAGCTGATTTTCGGGCCTTCTGGGCCCACCAAACGTAGGGAACAGGCTATTTCTTGCCTCTGGAGGGCCTGGTGGGGTAATGGGAAAGGCCCGTTTTTCTTTCTTACCTGGCTCCAGATCCTCTCTATTTATCTGGGAAGGGCAAAAACAGCCTTTCCCACTCCCTTGAGGCCCTATGGAGGCTGAAAGGTAGTGTGACCAGACGTCCCGCTTTTGTCGGGACAGTCCCGATTTTTAATTATTTGTCCCGCGTCCCGCGTCGTTTTAAAAAAGTCCCGATTTTTGGAAAGAATGCACGAAAAGCTTTTTCCAGGTTTCCAGGGCACGCATGCGCACCAGCCAGCTAGTCTGCTGGTTACTGGTGCGCATGCATGTGCAACAATCAGCTGGCCTTAATGTCTTAGTGCACGTGCGCATCGGCCATGCCGTCATTGCCCGCATGCAGCCCTGGGACTCCGCCCTTTGCCAGCCAGGAGTGCTGCCACCAGTCGCTCCCGTGCTCCCGGATGCCTGCCTGCCTCGTCACCACCACCATGAGGAAAGGCCCCGAAGTTGCGCTGCCTGGAATCTACGTGGTCTGCCGCAGGGGGAGGCCAGGGATGGCTGGCTGGACGCTGCCTGGAACTGAGCTTGAGGCTGGCAGGAGGAAGAACGTTGCCTCTTAGCCGGCTCAAACTGTCTGCTGCCGCAGTCTGCCGCCATCCCCTCTCCCCTGCCAGCTGCTCCTGCCACTGCCAGGGAAACGGCTGTGCAAGAACTGCTGCTGCCAAGGGCGAGGGAGCATGACTGCTTCCTGGTCAGCGCACCTCTTACCGCGCCTACTTCCTAACCGGTAGATCTCCATGAGTGAGAAGCTGCGCTCTCCTCCAGTCCTCCTGGGGCAGCTTGCCTCCCTGCTGGTGGCTTCTTCTTCTCCTGCCTGCTCCAGGAGCAGCTTATCTGTTACCCAGCGAACAGCCTGCCACCACAGTCTGCCCTGCCCTCTCTGCCCCGGCAGTTGCTCCTGGTGCTGTCATGGAGATCTACCAGTTGGGAAGTGGGCGTGGTAAGAGGTGCGCTGACCAGGAAGTGGTCATGCTCCCTGGCCAGAGAGGGTTGCACAAACCTTTGCTGGAGTGAACGTGCAACCCTCTCCTGCCAGGGAGCATGACCGCTTCATGGCTCATGCATTTCTTACCGCTTTCCGCGACCATTTCTCCACCGGTGGATCTCCATGAGTGAGGAGCTGTGCTCTCCTCCAGTCCTCCTGGGGCAGTACGAGAACCGCTCTTGCTGGGGGCAAGGGGGTGGCAGTGGCAGGAGCAGCAGGCCGGGGCTTCCCTTTGGAGGCCTGGGGCTATACCAGAAGTCTTATCAGGCGGGGAGACAGGGAAGCTCCAGACTGCCCTCAAAATAACGACTTTCCAGGCCCAAAACGGGGCGAAGGGATGCCCGAAGTTCATGTGCAGGGTGCGCATGCGCAATGTGAGGCGCATGCGGGGGAGGGTCATGTGCACATGCGCATATGGGAGGGTTCACATTGCATTATGGGTGCTGGCACGCACAGGAGCTGTTGCGCGCGCACATACACACTTCCGGCTCGCCACGAGAAAAAGGTTCGCCATCACTGATATAGACCAAATTTTTAATCAAGAACCCCCCCCCCCCCCGGTCAATGGTGTCCCGCTTTACCAATGTTAAAATCTGGTCACCTTACTGAAAGGGCCCATTTTAACCCCCTATGCCTATTCCCATCTCCAAGCAGACATGCTTTAGTATAACTCCTATCTCTCCATTCCTTTTGTTCCTTTGAAATAATTGCTATATTCCAATTATGGGAATCTTCCTACCAGGGCTCTTTTACATTTATTAAATCAAATTTGCATTTCTCTGCTATGAATTCAAACACATTTTGTTTATTTATTTGAGATTTAGCGTGCAAGTAACAAATAACTTCGGCTTCTATAGCAATAGACATAGACCTCAAATCAATTAAGAAACCCCCCCTTTCTTTCTTTCTTTCTTTCTTTCTTTCTCTCTCTCTCTCTCTCTCTCTCTCTCTCTCTCTCTCTCTCTCTCTCCCTCCCTCTCCCTCTCCCTCTCCCTCTCCCTCTCCCTCTCCCTCCCCCTCTCCCTCTGCCCCTCCCTCCCCCCCAAGAAGAATATCTTCCACAGGAATAAGAAAATATGTCACTAATATTTTTTTTAATTCCAATTATTAGAGTACATGAGAGCTTCTGACAACATTTTTTAAATGAAATGTTTCCTATTTAATAGGGTCCTTTTAAGAGAGAGAGAGAGAGAGAGAGGGAGAGAGAGGGAGAGAGAGGGAGAGAGGGAGGAAGTTCTGTTTATCTACAAGGATGAGAAAGTATGCTCTAGAGCATAAAAACCATACCATTTTATTTCCAGGACCAAACAGGTTTCCAGAAGCTCTACATAAGACTGAATATGTTCATATTTTTACCATATGATGTAAGTTACTTCTAATACTCATATGAAATATTGATTAATATATTAAATACATATTTCTTCCAAGTACAATATGAATAGTTTAAATAATATTGAAAAATAAATAGTAATAAAGGATTCTTTTCTTTCTAGGAAATATCATAACAAAGGCTATTTTTATTATCCCATTTTCATAAAAATAATAAGAGCTAATAAGGTAATTCATATGTAAACTTCTTCATGGGAACTCTGGGATTTATAGTCAGTCTCATTTTCTACCAAAGACTCATTTGATGCCAAAGATTCCTTTTATTTTGGGTGTTTATTGTCTTGGGTTTCTGTTATGTACACAGAGAGGAAATAAGCTTTGCTGCTGCTTTTATTTGGTCCTATGATTGAGAAATGTGTTGTGTTTACATATGTGGCAGTGAACTGAAAGGAATTTGAGAATATGTTGAAGGCACTAATCTGACTACTGCCTGTCGCTAAATGTCCTACTAAGGAAGTCACAGTGACAAAGAAGATGACTCTAGCTAAAGAAGTTGCTTTTTAATAATAGATCAGTTGGGGGTCTTTTCATCCATGATTATTTTCCCGGTCTGCTTCTTTCAACTGGTTGCTGCTGCATTTGGTTTACTGGGGTCACGTTGAAGTACTAATCCAGTCTTAACATTCCTCCAGGCTGAATTCCCTGGAGGAATATTTGGGTTGCCGTTGGATTGTACTACACTTGTTGTTTATGCTGAGGTTGTTCAATTTTTAATCAGTCAGTTAAATCTGCCCCAACATATGCAGCAAGGCGAACACATGATTTCATATTCCTCCTGGATGAAATCCTATGTGTGAGGGTGGAAGAACACTGGATAATTTGGTTTTAGACTGACTATTGGTATGAATCTCTGCAGGGGCAGTGGATAAATTAAAATGTACTTTCAGTCATGTATTAATAGGTTTGTTTTAATTTATTACTTTATGATAGTGTATATTAGCTATGTTGATCAACCTATTTGGCTGGAAAGTCATTCCAAATGTTATGGGATGATTGGAATTCCTTGATTGTTTTCCTTGACTGTTTTTTCCTTTGATTTTATTTTTATTCAATGTATAAATACACTGCAATGTATGAAGATACTGGTAGCAAACAAAGAAGTTTAGAGGTATAGTTTCTTCAGTTTGCTGTTGGAATTTAGTTTTCTTTTTCTGGTAACGCCTGAATTAGAAGAAAACTATGAAAATTCTGATGAAGTGACTAGTGGTGTTACATTTAATGAATGAACATACTAAGATTAAATTATGATACTCTTTGGGTAGATGGAACTGATGAGTTTGTTGTATGACTGATTACATTTCTAAAGAGAAAAATAGGTAGCAGTTTGGAGATGCTCCTAGAGTCACTATTTTCTTAGTAAATAAGAAATCTTCTCTATTTACTTAGAAACCTAGTTGACCTCTGTGGCAAGAAGCGTTATCATCTTCTTGTAATGTATTTAAACCCCTACAATGTGTTTTATGTGGGCCAAACTATAGTACTGCATAATTGTACTGACCTTTTTAATAGTCATCAAGCCAGATTTAAAGTCTTGCTAATCATCCAAATTCTCAAGTAACCCAGTTACTTGGCAACTTGCTGCCCTTATATATATTTATGTGCTCTTTACACACATCACTGAAAAAGGCCTTGCTTTATACCACATTCTAAAGACATGGATAAAGAAATGTGTACTCTCGGTCCAATGCTTTAGTACTAGCATTTTTAATATATCTACAATTTGTATTTTAACTCTTATTTTCCAGTGTTATATCTCATGACTAAAGATCATCTGTAACTATCCAAACCAGTATAAATGAACATATGATTTCTTAACTTTGCATTGTTTATGTCATGGGTATGGGTTTTGTTTCATTTAGTTGATAATAGTGGCATTAATATTGAGCTTTGCTGTGGAAGTCACCATAATCATTACCCTGCAGACATTAAGCCAATGTTAAGAATAGTAGGGACACAGAACATTTATTTTTTGTACATTTCCTTTACAACGTCTCTGTTCATTTAGAATATAATACAATCAAGGATATAAATAAAACCAAAAAAATATTCTATAGTTCGATGTATAGTATATCAGCTTTTAGAACTGATTTTAGATTTCTACATGAAATTATTTTTCTTAAAACATGGAAAGAAATAAAATGAAACATGACAACTGTTAAAAAGAATCAGTAGAAAGCATCAGAGAAGCAAATTGGAGAAATTTCTGGAGTGTAATTTAAATCATTACATGTACATGAAATAGAGCAGGGGTTTCAAACTCAAGGCCTGGGGGCAAGATCTGGCCCATGGGGTACTTAGAGCTAGCCTGTGGGGCTACCCTAGAAACAGTGAAGGACTGGCCCAGCAAAAACAGGCTCCCGAGCTCCGTTTTCGACTGTCACAGCCCCCTGCAACCCTCTGCCAGTAAAAAGGAGCTCAGGAGGGCCATGAGCGGCCCTTCCAAGCTCCATTTTCACTGGCAGAGGGTTGCAGGAGGCTGCGGTAGCCAAAAACAGAGCTCAGGAACCCGTTTTTGCTGGCAAAGCACTCAGGCCACCACAGGCACCCCCAACATGAGTGATGTCAAGCTGGCCACACCCACCCATCCATGCCCACGCCACCTGAGGTCAAGCACAACCCTGATGCGGCACTCAAATCGAGTTTGACACCCCTGAAATAGATCATATCCTTCCTGAGTATTTGGGGTAAAGATAATTTATGTTGTATTTTATGTAGTTAGTTTCAAGTTGAATTCAGTGACCTGAGCTAAGCTACTTTCTAGCTGCACTCCATTATACTGACATCAGATAAGTCATATATAAAACAATAATCAAGGTTAGAACTACCCAGAACACCAAAAATAAAAACCCAATTTCCTCATCGTGACACATTATTTATTGTGACAAAAATACACTGAAGTGTATCTTGAATTGTTCAGTATTAAAGCTCACAACTTTTTTAATTGGTTAGATTATTTTTGAAACTGAGGGTTTAATTGAATACATAAAAACTCTCACTAGCAGTTGCAATTAAGAAACCTTATCTTACATTGGTTGGTAGAAGGCATCTCATTTGATTAAATAATATAATGTTTTTTTTCAACACTTGCTTTTGATATGATTCATTTTTAATGTTTTACAATCTAAATGTGCTAATCAGAAATCATATTACTAGTAATGCAGTTTACACACATGAATGTATGCATTTCACAAGAACTGTCATTGTGCCATTTCCTAACTTGCTCTCATTTGAAGCATTTTCTTTTCTGAAAATATTTGAAAATGCTAAAACTTAGTCCAACCAGCGGTTGATTAACCGCTGATATATAAATCAACAAGCTCCTAAGAATATAAAGGTATCAATAAGCCCTATAGTTCAGGGTTGAAATGAGGGGTCCTTGATGCTCTCTGATATTAGTTGTTTTCTTGCAGATGTTTCCTTATCCAAACTAGGTAACATCATTTCCACAAATACAACCCAAAATACGGAACAGATATGTAGGCAACACGTTCACTATAATAAAAAAGGACCAATAAGAGAACACCCACAGAATCATCAATAACATATTCAAAGGAATCCAGTTTACCAGAAAAGAAGAAAACAACAATTCACTACTCTTCCTAAACATCCTGATCAGCAGAGACCAAAATGGCAAACTAGAAACACAAGTATAAAGAAAAACTACTCATGCCAACTAAGTACTCCACTTAGGGGTGAAATCTAAATTCTTTTGCTACCGGTTCTGTGGGCGTGGCTTGGTGGGCATTGCTTGGTGGGCATGTGACTGGGTGGGCGTGGCCAGTTTGACGTCACTCACGTCACTCACTGTTAGAGCCAGGAGCTCCACATTCTAACACAGAAGCACATTCTGTCTTTCACAGAATGTCACAGAAGCCAGGAGCTGCACAAAAGCACATTCTGCCTTTCTGAAGCCCCCAGCGCTTCGAGTTTCCCTCTGGCTTGACTACCCAGGCAACATATTTTCCAACAAAATGAATATCCATGCAACTTTATCAAAAAGTACCTGAGCACCCAACCCAATACAGCACTACCAACACAAGCCCTAAAAAGAATAACACTGCCATACAGAAGAACATCTCAGAAATCACCAACACATTGCTACAACCACATGGAATCAGCATAGCACACAAGACAACTAAAGCCCTTCAAAACATTGTAAGTAAACCAAAAAACCTAGCAGCCTCAGAAGAAAAAACAAGAGTCATCTACAACATACAGTGTAATGACTGCAACAACCACTATGTAGACAAACAGGCAGAAGTCTGGCAGAATGCATCCATGAACAGCAACTAGCAGTCAGAAGAAATGATGAAAACTCTTTTAAGTTCACAACACATGGACAGATTTAACCATATTTTCAATTGAGACATTGTGACCATCCTACACCAAGCCAAGTCCAAAAACAGTAGGGAATTTCTAGAAGCCTGGCACTCTGACAAATTAACTATCAATAAACACATAGACATAAACAATATCTATATACTATGCAAAAGAGACGATCAACAAGCCAAAAAGGGAACAAAAAGACCAAAACAACTCCCCACCAGCAATCAGCAACTAGATTAACTCCAGGCTTAACATCAGATTAACAATCAAGTAAACAATACCCCAATTAAGGAACTGCCAAACAAGCCAACAATTAACTGTCCAACTAAAGAACCTCTAAGACAGGGATCCTCAAACTTTTTAAACAGGTGACCAATTCATGGTGCCTCAGACTATTGGGGGGCCGGACTGGCTGGGTGGGCATGGCTAGGAGGCTGTGTGACTATGTGGGCTTGACCAATTTACCAGTCCATTAAACAATGCACACAAATTAAACTTTAATTTGTTTTGCTCCTGGGAGTGTTTTATTTGCTTTTGTTTGCATGTTGCTCTTTTGGTTGACTTTTCTTTTTACTAGATCATTTTTTCAGTTGTTTAGGAGTCTAGTGGTTCACTTCAGGAAACTCAATTTTGCAGCAATTCTTCACAGACCCAAGGAGCTTACAATTTCTCTCTCTCTCTCTCCCTCTCCCTCCCTCCCTCCCTCTCTCTCTCTCTCTCTCCCCCTATCTCTTTCTCTTTTTGTCTCTGTATATCTTTTTTTTCTCTCTCTCTTTGTCTCTCTGTGTCTTGTCTCTCTTTTTCCCTCCCCCCTCTCTCTTTCTTGCTCTCTCTCTTTCTGTCTGTCTGTGTGTGTTCTCTCTCTCTCTCTATTTCCCTCTCTCTCTGTCTCTCTTTCTCTCTCTTTCTTTTACTCTCTTTCTCTCTTCTTCTCTCTCTCTCTCTCTTTCTCTCTCTCTCTCTCTCTGTCTATCTTCTGGAGGCGGGGGTGTCAAAAATGGGGTGCGCAGATGCCCCGGGAGTCCTCCTTGCACCCCGTTTTTGGCCTGCAGAATGCTACTGGAGGCGGGGGAGGTCAAAAACAGGCATGTTTTTGGCCTCCTGGGGTGTCCACGCACCCTGTTTTTCACCTCCCCCACCTCCAGAAGCACTCTGCAGGCCAAAAATGTTGGCTTTACCTTCCAATTCCAGCCCATGGGCCTCTTGAAGGTAAGTCCTGCACTCAGCCAAAGGGTGGGGGCCGGCAGGTGGGTGGGGCGATGTGGGCGGGGCAGCCTCATGGTCCTGCACAGGCCAAATGTTTGGCTTCAGCGGGCCGTATATGGCCTGCGGGCTGTAGTTTGAGGACGTTTGCTCTAAGACCACTCCCACCAACACTGAAAGGGCAAGCCACTAGAATATAAACTGAGAGGAAACCCCACTCCTTACTAGAACTGATGATGTTACCTAGTTTGGGTAATGAAATGTCTGCAAGAAAATAACCAAGCTCAGAGAGCACCAAGGATCCCTCATATGGAGATACATTCTATAATAATTTAGTTGTTAATTAATTTAGTTACAAGTCTCTACACTATAATTTCAGTGGGGTTTGTGTGTACAGTATATTGTACATGTATTATTGCCATAATTATGGTTGGTCACATAGCCAGATAGATTTAGCATTTTTTTCACTTATCGAATCCTTCACCTGGGATAGGTAGATGTTATTTGATGATGTTAAAGGTATCATCACAGGATGTAAGCCATTTCAAATAAAGCTGCCTTTTGCAATTGATTGAATGTGATCTTGCAATGCTAATTCTGTTCAATTGGTGCTCCAGATGTTTTGGGATTACACTCAAGGCACCTATTATTATTACTCTTTCTCTTCTATTCTGCTGTCTCCAGGTATTGCCACATCAACTATCCATGTTTTTTTGTCTTTCTTATCGACAATTGTTAAGTGTACAGTGATATATGGCATGGACTTGTCTGTTGAATTCTAAAATCCCAGGGTACTTTAGCCCGTTCATTTTCTATTGTTTATTTTATAGTCCACCAGTTCTTGCTTGCAGTCAAATAGTATTTCTTATAGATATTCCAATGCATCACTGTTGTTATTTTGTCATGCCATTGTTATCTGTGCAATCTTCTTCCAGCAGCTAACTATGTGGTCCACACAATTTTGAGCAGCAATTTTATATCAGATAGTGTTTTTTCCATACATAGAACATAGTTCTATCTATAATATTCTATAATAGAACATTATAGAATATTATATCATAATATATATCATTATAGAAATATTCTATAATGCCCTGTCACCATCTGATATAGAATCTACAGCTTCAGATTGTCCTTGTAAAAAAAAGTCTAGCAGATGTTTTTGTTGTTTGATAGTCATGGCCTGACTTGTTCCATATCATTTACAGTGGAATCAGTGCAATGACAAACAATAGCAGTGATACTGAATCTCCTTGAACGGTTCCTTTCTTGATATTGGCCACTCTCAGCCTGTCACCATTGACCAGCAACTGTGTCTTCCATTGTGCCATTGGTCTTTGCACAAAGCTTCTGATGTTTCTATTGATTCCTGTTATTTCTGGACACTTGATTATTCAAAAACATGGCAGGGAGTTGAATGCTTTCTTGTAATCAATCCAAGCTATATTCAGTCTGGTCTTTCTTCTATCATTATCATTATTATATTCTGAATCATCATCATCATCATCAGATATACTGCTGGGATCATAAACTGGACACAGGCAGAGCTGGACAGCCTGGATAGGAAAACAAGAAAACTGATGACCATACACTATGCGCTGCACCTGCGTAGTGATGTCGACAGGCTATATTTGCCCAGAAAAAGCAGGCAGCAGAGGACTTCTGCAAGTGAAGCAGACAGTCGAAGAAGAGAAGCATGCTCTGGCAGATTATGTGAAAGACAGTGTTGAACCAGCTCTGCTGGAGGTCAACAAGAGGAAGCTGCTCAAAGTGCAACAAACCAAGACTCAATATAAGAAAACTCGGGCTGACAGCTGGTGTAACAAAGCACTGCATGGGCAGTTCCTTGAGAAGATCCAGGAAAAAGTAGATAAGGAAAAGACCTGGTTATGGTTGACCAACGGAACACTGAAGAAAGAGACAGAAGCCTTGATTCTTGCAGCCAGAAACAAGCCATCAGAACGAATGTAATCAAAGCCAGAATAGAAAAATCTGCTGATGACCCCAAATGCAGACTCTGCAAAGAAGCGGATGAAACCATTGATCATATTCTGAGCTGTTGCAAGACAATAGCTCAGACTGACTACAAACAACGTCATAACACAGTCGCTCAGATGGTTCACTGGAACTTGTGTCACAACTACCATCTGCCTGTAGCAAAGAACTGGTGGGATCATAAGCCTGAAAAAGTGGTTGAAAATGAGCATGCAAAACTCCTGTGGGACTTTTGAATACAGACTGACAAAGTTTTGGAACACAATACCCCGGATATCATGATTGTGGAGAAGAAAAAAGTGTGAATCGTTGACATTGCCATACCTGGTGACAGCAGAATCGACGAGAAACAACTTGAAAAAGTCAGCAGATATCAGGACTTGAGAATCGAACTGCAGAGACTCTGGCATAAACCAGTGCAGGTGGTTCCAGTGGTACTCGGCACACTGGGTGTTGTGCCTAAAGACTTAGGCAAGCACTTAAAAACAATTGGCACTGACAAGATCACCGTTGGTCAGCTGCAGAAGGCCACCTTACTGGGATTGCTCGCATAATCCGCTGATACATCATGCAGTCCTAAACGCTTGGGAAGTGTTCGACTAGTGATTTGGGATACGAAATCCAGCATGGTCATCTCATTTACTGTGTATACTGTCATTATTATTATTATTATTATTATTATTATTATTATTATTACTGAAGATAAGCAGCAAGAAAAAATCACAAAGTACCAGGACTTGCAAATTGAAGTTGAGCGACTGTGGAAAAAGAAATCGTGTGTTGTCCCGATTGTAATTGGAGCTCTTGGAGCAATACGCAAAGGGCTACCCCACTATTTAGAAATTCTAAATTTACCAGACTTGAACATTTTGACTCTACAAAAAGCCACCTTACTCGGAACAGCTTACATCCTCCGACAATACCTTAACAGTTCCTAGGTCCTTGGTTAGGGCTCGAGCTGCTGAGCTATTAACCAGCCTCAAAGGCTGTGAATCTCACTAAAGATTAAATAATAATAATAATAATAATAATAATAATAATAATAATAATATCCTGAAACCAGTAGGTTTCCACACTGATTCAGCATTGTAGATAAATGTTTACAAATGTTTGTTGACTTTGCATGCTAGGACTGAAAGAGGGTGACTGATCCAAGGTGATGGCTAAAGAAGGGCCAGAACCTGGGCATTCCTTGTTCCTAGTCCAGCTCCTTAAATTGAGCAGCCGCATCAGAGGTTTAGTACCTGTCAGTTATGTTATACAACCCAAATTACTGTACTTTGCAACTTACTACTTTAAATTACTGTGTTATTAATGTAACAAAATAAGATGATAGAAGGAGACCTGGGGAGGTTTTTTGTTAGTGAACAGAACTTCAACACAAGAAACCACATTCTTTTGAAATTGCCGATTAGAAACTATTGATTTGCCTGAGAGAGAAGTCGATTTTTGATCTTAGTAAGTCTTAATAAGTCTATGATGGATGAACCTAGTGGAAATGAAGTCCTTTTCTTTTCTTTCTGTTCTTTTCTTTCTGTTCTTTTTTTTTTCTTTTTTAAGTGGCTCAGGCTAACTGCTTGTGAATTGTATGGTTACATAGTATTTCAATAGTGTTAAATACACACACACAGAGTCTCCCCAAAAATTGGAAGAGGAAGGAAGGGCTCAAACATTCATACACCCCTCCCCAAAATCACATTTTATCCCCCTTTTACAAATGTAATTATTTTTATTTTAAAAATACCAGATACAAGACTGTAAGAAGAAACCCTGCTTTGTCCTACATAAAAGACAGCAAAACAGATTTTACATCTCTTTATAAGCAACTTTGTTTGAATCCTAGACAAGTATCAGTATCTGAAATTATACTGTATAATTCTGAAGTACAGTGATTCAGTTATTAAGTAAGATATCACATGACCCTCCTGTCATTAAATGAATCACTGCGATTATTAAAGGAGCCATGAGACTGCAACTTGAAATTTCACTGCATGTTTTTCTATTGACTCAGCTTGTTGGAATCCAGGAGTGAAGCAGCCAAATCTCAATTATGTTACTGCAGGAATGCTGTGATGGTCATAAATGTGAATACCAGTTATAAAGTTACCTTCTCAGCACTATCACAACTTTGAATGGTTGCTGTTTTATGTGTATGATTTCTTATTTTGGTCCTAAAGCTCACCACTTCATTGGCAAACCAACAGTTTGCAGTGAATCCTGAGAACTTCTCATGGTATTTTACCTCAATCCCATTTGCTGTGTTTGAGATGACATGGCCTAGCCAAGAGTAAATAGGGAATGGTGACCAGAAAACTCTTAGACAGATCTTAAAATCAGCTATGTATTAATGGTGGAGACTCTCCAGGTGATGGAATGCATCACAATAATAAAGCTTAGGTTCATTTAATATGGAATCTTAAAAATCCAGTTTATCTTTAAAAATGGTCTTGGTCCATTGAACTGAATTACCAGATCATAGGTTTCTTTATATTTCTCCAACTCCAGTCACACATTATACTGTATATCATATTCCTTTTCAATAAAATTTCATTTCCAAAGTTGAATGTGATGTAGAATGCACAAAGGGTATTACAGACAGATTTATTTATATATTTATTTGCACAACCAAGATCGCATGCCCATCTAGAGCAGTTGTGGGGGTCTGAGCTACTGCTTATATTATTATCCTTGCAATTGTAATTTTAGTATCATTCATGACTATATTTTTTTTATTAAACTTGCATAACTGCATAATTATATTTTATGCATTTAGTCCAATGCTTGCTTTCAAAAACACAAGAAAGCAAATAAGCAGTGAAGGGTTTTTCTGTTTGGTTTTCTTTATGAATTTACATTAACAGTTCTTTAATTTGTGCTTCCTTATGCCTGCCTTGTTAGATAGTTGTGTCATTGATTTTAAATCTGTTTGAGTGTATAAAAGCGGTGTTGATTTTATACATCTGAAATTACTAACAGCTGATGTTTAAGCCAAAGATGTAAAACTGAAACAAACATTGATAAAACTTACCATTTTAAATACCCACCCCTGAATAGTTGTCACAAAACACAGATGGCCATTGGATGCCCCAAAGCATAATCCAGATTGCCAGAACAGCTGGCTGACAAACAGAGCTGCGGAATCAAGCCAAAGTACTGATTTTGATGTAATGCTTCATTTTACCTCTTTTTTTCTGACAACCACTAAGGAGAATTAACACAAGGAGGAGAATGAAGAGGAGAGTGAGATATATCTTATGGTTTGGAAGGGCAAGATGAATACGGTGACTTGAAAGCCATCAGGTTACATCTCCATGAGGAAATAGTTGTCTCAGGAATCTCTAATGTTTGTCCCAAACCTCATGGCATAGTTTCTGAAGCTCACCACCATGCTGATCATGGAACATGGCAGGCTCTGCCAAATAGAGTCAGCTCTGGAATTGAAACAGAATCAAAATTAATTTGCCCGTGTTTCCAACTCGTAAATATATTGTTATACTCTTGATGTTAAGTCAATAATGTTGCATAAAGAGGCTGAACATTTCCAACATTTCAGTTCTAATTTAACTAGGAAAAAAATGACTTGTATGCTAGATGCTTGATTTAAATATCTGTAAATCTGCCTTAAATTTTCTGTTCTTTATTCATTTCATTTTTAAAATTCAGATGGGAAAATTAATTTTCCTTTCCTTTCCTTTCCTTTCCTTTCCTTTCCTTTCCTTTCCTTTCCTTTCCTTTCCTTCCCTTCCCTTCCCTTCCCTTCCCTTCCCTTCCCTTCCCCCTTCCCTTCCCTTCCCTTCCCTTCCCTTATTATTCAAGGTAGAATAGTAGGTTATTACTGGCATTCTTGGTTTAGTTTACTGACCTTCATCATGTTGAAGTTTTCTGGCTACCTAAACTCCCAAATTGAAAAAAAAACAACACAGTGGATATTCCTTATGGAACACCTTCTCCAGAGATTTGGATGGTCCCTCTTTTCATTGCCTTCCAGAAGGATATTAAGAACTGATTCTAAGTGAGCCTAATATTTGTGTTTCTGAGAGGATGGTGTTATAGCATTTAGTGGTGTCTAAGAGGATTTTTAATTTTGTGTATTTCAGTGTAGGTAAAATCTGTTAGCTAGTTTGGGATATTTTATATAATATGGCCAGCCATATTTTTTTCTAGTAAATGAATAAATAAACATGTCTTCCTTTGGGTCATCATTAAAGTGTGGAAAGCACTGTAGAACACTGGAGAGATGATTATACACAATGAAATTGAAGACATTCATACACACTTGGCTACTTTGTAATTATGCTATTTTAAGAATGTCACAGTTCATTTCATCAGTCATCAAAATTTCACTAAAAGTCTCTTCTCCTTTGAAAGATATATTAAAACTACATTCTTTTTCATCACATTGAATAAGAAATGGTAGAGAAAAATGCAGATTTTTCTCTATATGGCATCTAGTAGTATTTCATCTCGCTCTACGATCACACAGATAAGATTAAGATTGTCCTTTAAATTTTCAATGATTGTACATTTTTTCTAGCTAGATTGTTCCAATTTTAATAGTTAGAAGGTAAATAAATAAATATTCCTCCATACTCCCAGTGATTCTTGGCAGTTAAAATGTTTAAAAACAAGATATACATATACAAAATATACAAAAACAGAACAAACATATATTCTCTTTGTTACATTCTGCACAAACTTAACATAGGTAGTATTTGTCTATTACATTTTCTAGCCTGCTTGCTTCATTTTTCAGGTTTCTCAGGAAAAAAAGACCTTTTCATTAAGTAAGATGGAGTTCTCTACTCTGTTTTCCTACCAGAATGTCCAAAGTTGTATGTATAGTTATATGGATTTGTAGCTCTGATTTGCACCTTTGTTGTAGGTATTATTATTATTACATTATTACATGCAAATTAGCGTTCCTAATGGGCTTGGAGAATCATAAAATGTTCTTTTACCCCAAAATATATTACTGAGCCTCCTCTTCACTTGCCCTCATACCTTCCATGTTGGTCTCTGTTGACTTGATTTTGTTTTACTTTGTTTTGTTTCTGGGCAGTTGCCACACTTGTAAGCAAGGCTGCAGCCATTCACCATTTTATCTCTGCTGGAAGCTAATGATGTTGTTCAAGATATAGGCTCTTTTTGAAGCTGGTTTTCTGCAGCATAGTCCCTTCTGTGATGAATTGAAAAAAAATCCTAGGACACCATGACATACAAGGATACAATTTTGGGACAGAGGACAACAATTGATTGATTTGGTCTTAGTTTACAATAATGTAGAGCCGTAATGGCTAACCTATGGCACGCGTACCACAGGTAGCATGCGGAGCCATATTGGTGGGCATGTGAACTCAGCTCTGGCACGCATGTGCACACCGGCCAGTTGATTTTTGGGCCTTCTGGGCCCACCAGATATCAGGAAACAGGCTACAGAGCTTTTCTAGGAGCTTGGGGAGGGCAAAAACAGCCTTCCCCACCCCTCTGGAGGCCCTCCGGAGGCCAGAAATGGCCCGTTTGCCGACTTCCAGTCCCACCATTGCATGCCAAAAACGGGGGGAGCGCGGGGGGGGTCGCATGTGCATGCGCGGGGGGGGCAAGGTGCATAGAATTATGGGTGTGGGCATGTTCGTGCGTGACCCCCCTTGCACTTCCCCTGCTTTTGGCACACGATGGCAAAAAGGTTAGCCATCACTGATGTAGAGACTCATCCCAAGGAAAATATCAAATGCCATTATTGGGCAATTATTTTTCTCCAAGGGTAAAGAATTAGATCCTGTCGCCCTTAAATCTTATGAAGCCAAAACACTAGTTCTGATATTATTCATAACTCAGATGGGAATCTATGCAATGAAGAATACCATGAAAGTGCTACAAACCAAATTTTAAAGAGCAATTCTTGCTGCCCCAGGAGATGTAGCCCTTGGCACTCTTAGACTTGAAGCAGGGATGCATATAATAGAGCTAAAGGCCTGGAGCATGAAGATTAATTATTCTCCAATGGCCTATTAGCCTTATTATTAGTGGAGGACTATTTTCTTATCTAGAGGGGTGCTATAAAGTCTGAGTAAGCATGTTATATAGGCTTCTTACTCTGAATTATGAAAAGACCAGGCATGTACTCTCATAACGGATAGATGTTATAGAGGTCATTAAGATGCTCCAGAACAGCAGAGCTGGATGTCAAGGGGACTTTGGTTGCTGGCCAAATATTAAACATTTCTCACATTCCCTGGCCTGAGGAAGGATTTCTTTGGACACACAATAATACATTACCATCAACCTTCCTACAGAATAGATATGCCAACCCCCTTTATCCGAACAGTTTTGCCCTTGTAGTTGAGAAGATATCAAAGCAATTGTCCATGTACTTCTGTACTACAATTTCTAAGGGCACCATGCCGTTTTAAGAATATATGATGCCCATAGAACATAATGATTGATGGTACCCGTTCATCTGAACACTTGCAGTTAGAATGATTTTGAAGGAGGAGTGTGTGTTAGCGCTCCCTAAGTTTTGGCAGCCTAGGTCACTGCCTACTCTTAGTCTAAAAGCAACCCTGTCAGGCACGTATGGAATTCCCTATCTATAACAGTATTGTAGAAAAACAAACTTTGATTAAATAAAACTCCTGGTTTCATGTTCCAGTGCTAGCATTATCAGTAAGGGGGCTAAATTCTGTATAACTGTGTTTCAAACATGCTCTCAAAGATTGTGTCTCCAATTACTATGATTTTATATGCTTGTATGTGGATCATTGATCATCATCATAATCAGGCAAGGGCCACTGAGTTGAAAATGTCAAAACTGATGAAGAGTTCTATTTTCATGAGGTTTATAAGTCCAATATCAATTCTCTGCAACAAATTGACTGTTTCAAGCACCACTGATCCTAAAAATAGACACTTTCCTTACAAGTTTCCCCCCTTCTGCAAGTATTTTTACGTTTCTTAAAATCCTGCTCCAGAGGGAACATTCTTAGGTTATCCCTGGTTGTATTAGGAGATCTAATCTTTAGGGGATTTATCTTATTTCATTTTTGTTACTCTCCTAGCCCATTCATATTAATAAGAAAAAATTAAAACTCAGCATGGACACAGAAAAAGTACAGTATGTGCTCACCATCAATGTTATGTTAACTTTATATTATGGGTAGACCTTATAATATGAGCTGTTCAGAAATGCAGAGGGAGTTTAATTGCCCTCATGACCTCAGAGTTTTTTGTAAAGATCTGACCAGCTATTTGAGAAACAGTGACCATTTGGCTTGATCCATCAGGCTTCTAAATGAACTGAACATTAACTAACATGTATTGTATTGTCTTCATTTTGGATGCAAAAAAGCCACTTTTCCAAAAATTGTAACTGTCAGAAAAATTGGAATCTTGTGATGAAGACAGCAACAAAGGCAAAACATATTTTTGAAAAATGTTTTTCTTCTCTGTGAGCTACTTTTGAAAATCAAAGCTATTTACAGTTGGTAGCAGGGTGGATTTGATTTAAATCAAGTTGATTTAAATCACAATTTAAATCATGATTTAAATCACTAGTAAAAAGGCTTGATTTAAATCAACTCGATTTAAATCATAATTTTTAAAGAGCAACTGTCATCTCTGCTACTCCTTTGACCCACTGTTGACTCACCAATAGTCCCAGTGTTGCAGAACATACAGCCTCATGCTACATAACTAAGCTCCATTTCATGCTGAATAAACTAAATTATTTATGTATCTTAAATAGAAAACTATCTTATGATAGATTTTTACCCCAAAAGTTTTTTATTAAAATAAATTCGATAAAAATCAAAAAAATCCGATTTAAATAAAAAAAATCTGATTTTTTAAATTTTTTTTTAAAAAATCATTGATTTTTATCCACCCTGGTTGGTAGGCTTCTTGCTAGCATACTTCCAGAAATCAAAATTTGGGAATAGAATTGGTTTGTTCAATCTTATGCTCGCAATACCGATAGGAATGGGCTGACCACAAAGATTAATATGCAAAATAGTTTCCTCCCACTGTAATGATAAACAATAGTTTTATCAAAAGAGGATGAATGATGGGGACTGAGGAAAATATTTTTATTAATATTTGGAAAAATAAAAGGTTGTGGGCTCAATTCTGATAAAGAAAACCCATCTTTAGAGTTAGGGCTGTGCAGTGCTTGAGATACAGTTCTGAAAAGGTGGTTTTAAGCGCATGAGATTACTAGAATAGTGTCATTTGCTCTATTTGCACTCCTATGTGCTCTGAAGCACTGCACAATCCTACCATGAAGCAACTTGCTTCTAAGTTCTTGCCTGTTGCATAAATGGGTTTCTCCAGTTACTCATGGGTGAGTGGAAGACACTTTTCATGTGTTCAAAGAAAGGTTTGAAAGGCTACATAGAATGACCCAAATTCCTTTGCAAATCATTTGATTTGACATTTCTGTAGACTATGGGGAATATTTTTGTTTTACGTGCTTTGGTTTCTACTAAGCATCTCTCTTCTTTCCACAGCTTTTAGTCGTGCTCCTGTTCCTATGGCAGTGGTCCGGAGGGAACTCTCTTGTGAAAGCTACCCAATAGAGCTCCGTTGCCCAGGAACAGATGTTATCATGATTGAAAGTGCCAACTATGGCAGGACAGATGATAAAATCTGTGACTCAGATCCTGCTCAGATGGAGAATATCCGCTGTTATCTGCCAGATGCTTATAAGATTATGACTCAAAGGTAAGGTTGAACATTCTTGCCGGATGGGTTTTGCTTTAATCTTGTTTGCTATTTATGAAAGTCTGTTATTGTTTGAGGCTGTTAAGGTATTTGCAATCTGTTTTCATGCTTCACAGCTATGGTAGTGTAAAAATGAACAAAACAGTGAGTTACAGATCACAGAACTTTATTCAGATCTTCGGAAATGATTTAAACCTAAACTCAGTATTTATTGTACAAGAACCCCAAGTTGTAATGACCTTAATTTAGACATTTTTCATCTGTGGTCCCTTTATAGTTTCTCATTTCCTTTTATCTGGTGCCTTTTCTTTTTCTTTTTCCTATTGACTTGCCACCCTAAAGCACATATTTTCTCTTGTCCTAAATTTCCCAGGGATTAGAAACTGGTCATGGAAGTATGTATTACATTAACTTCAGATGTGACTAGAAAACATTTAGAAGTGGATTTTCTTTGACTGGAATCCTTACTGCTTTGTTTTTCCCCCCTCTTTTTCTTGTTTGAATTTAGTCCCACTTTTAATTTAGACCTTTGTAGATGTCACAGATGCTTCACATATGTTCTCTCCATAGTCCTTGCCGAGCCATATAAGGTGAGTTGTAGATGAGGGACCTGAAACTGAGTGACAGAGCTCTAACCTACTGAGTTCATGGCAGAAGCTAGCATTAAACCAGGATTCCTTATTTAATAGTCCATTAATTTAGATAGCAGACCACATAATCATAAAATTTACTTCAAAATTTAATCATTCCTTTTCTGAGATTCTCATCCTCTATTTTGCCCTCTGGTCTTGTTCCATCTTGAAAACAAACAAACAAGCCAATCACACTTACTACCAGCTGAAAATCACTGTATAATCCTCTTCGATAGCTAACACTGCCTACTTAATCTTGCTTCCCTTTAAATGTATATGTGCAGTGTTATAACCTCTGTTTGAACAAATATATTTATGTAAGCTTTGAGTTGGCCCTTTCTTTATATAAGTATGTCACAATTCTGACAGAATATCTGTTTTATAAAGAAGCAGCATCATTCAACAAAATGTTCCTAAATTTCACATAGGACCCCAATGTTCCCAGAGATTATCCACAATTTATTTCTGAAATACTTAATGTCTATTTTTGTTGAAAAGCTTTCTAAATATCTGACCACATTTTTTTATCATTTCATTTTAAATCCTCATTAACATTAGCTGGAGTAAGCATTTATATCCAGAAAATATAAAACCAAATGCATTTTTAGCTTGAAAGCTAGCCTCACGTGCTTTCATCTTAAAATAATAATTGATATTTGAACCTCTAATGGAAATGATGACATACATTAACTATTATGACTTTGTAGTCTCTCTCTCTCTCTCTCTCTCTCTCTCTCTCTCTCTCTCTCTCTCTCTCTCTCTCTGTGTGTGTGTGTGTGTGTGTGTGTGTGTGTGTGTGTGTCATTTCTATTATATAAAAAGTCTAGTGATGGTTTAACTATGAGATTATTTGTTTGCTGCGTTATATACATTACATACATTATGTACACTATATACATTTGTTTACACTTTATATACATTATATATGGTTTTCACTTTAATGAAAATATAAAGTTCATGGGAATAAATTCCAGTAAAGCAAATCTGGACTGTTTATGTGCAAGAAATATAAGCAACACATTAAAATAACTACATACCTAGAATTCTTGTCATTCGAAAGACTGTCATTCCTATATTTTTTAAGTGTCTTCTGCTTGAAAGAGTACTAGTCTGTAATTTTGTTGTAAGGGCCCTGATAAAGCTGAGCCAGGACTTTGAAATTGCCCATTAAGAGTTGCTAGCAGGCTAGATAGGCACGCATACAGGTCATAGGGCTGGAAGCGATCTTGGAGGTCTGATAGTTCAGTCCCCTGACCAAGGTAGGAATTCTTATACCAGTGATGGCGAACCTTTTTGGCACTGAGTGCTGAAAAGGAAGTGTGCGTGTGCGCGCGTGGCACCAAGTGCCAAAAAGGGAGCACTTCGTGTGCGTCTGGGCCGAGACCAGCAATAGGAGTTGCCCAGGGGTGTGCACGCGCCAGAGAATGTACTTGCGGTTTTTTCAGGTTACTGCCAGCAAGTCTTTAGATTACTGTCACGCATGTGCATGTGCCGATCAGCTGGCCAGCGCACATGCTCAGGCCAGAAAATGGAAGACCAGCTCTTCCAGTTTCTGGCAGTGACACAAGCACAAAGGCCAGCTGATTGTCATGTGTACATGCATGGAAGAGGAACAGACAGCACTGCACGTGCCAGGCGACATTGCTCCATGTGCCACTTTGGGCACATGTGCCATAGGTTCGCAATCACAGCCTTATACCATCTTAGACAAATAGGTGCCCAATTTTTATTGAAAACCTCCAATGGTGGAGCACCCAAAATTTCCATATGCAAGCAATCCCACTGATTAATTGCTCTCACTGTCAGGAAGTATCATCATGTGGCTTTACAATAATGTAGAATTAACTTATCTAGTCATGTTTCCTGTCTGGTTTATCCAGCAGGGCCGATAATAGGTGAGAGCTGCTATTAGGGTCTTATTAACTTGCAAAGCTTTCAAGTTGCCATGAGCAGGAGGGAGGGAGAACTGATAGAGCTGATTGATTTCCCTAACTGAAGCCACATTCCACAGATGCTTTCTTACCGCAATCAGTAGGAGGGTGTTGGGTTTCACAGCCAGCCAAAGTGGTTAATTGGAGAATGTGATTTATGACATGGCCAGGGAGGAGGGGAGAGACAGGGTCATAGGGGAACGTAAATCTATGTGGGATTAGTTCTAACTGCATCCGAATATTGCCAAAATGGTGCTCCTAATAAATGACTGTATTTCTTTTGAAGTTTGGCTCATGGCTCATGAATTAATTAGGGCATCTTTCGGAAACTTCACAGATCTATCTTGTGGCAGTAAGATGGTAAAGCAACAGTACTTCTCCACCATTATTGCATCCATGAATTGCTGTTTAGCAGCTTTCTGGGCTGGGGGAACCTGGATATTCCAAGGCTGTGCAGAGGAATCTTCAGAGTATCTGTGGATAAAATTGCTCAAATTTGTTCCTAGCCCTGCAGAAATGCCTGGGTCACAGTCTTGCTCTGCTATCTGACAACAGTTTGAACTTCTTGGACCTGAGAAAGCAGACAAGATTCTTATGATTGTCAACACAGCCAGTTGCTCATTAGACCCATGTCTCTCCTGGTTGGCTCAGGCCAGTGGTGGGATTCAGCCGGTCCTGACCGGTTCAGGAAAACCTGTAGTAGAAATTTGGCTGGCCATGCCCACCCCGCCCCACCCCGCCACTACTTGCAGAATCTAGCCACTGTGTACTTCTGCTCACTGCTGTTAGCAAAGGTAAAGCCGAAGGGCATGGGCTGGCAGGTGAGTGGGGGACAGCGAGCTGGCGGAGGGGTGATACTGGCGGCAGGTGAACTGATGCACACAGGGAGGGAGAGAAGCACGTGGAAGATTGCGGCACTGGAGCCCTTCCCGTGTGTTTCCCAAAGCCGGCCTGCCTGTGAGGGAAGCACGCGGGAGATCACCAGCCAGACTAGCAAGGTGGAGGGGTTGAGTGGGCAGCCCTCAGGAGAGCACTGCACTGGGTTGCTGTGTGCTCTTGGGCCTCCTGCCCATCTCTGCTTCTGCAAGGCAAAAAGAAAGCCATAAAAGTCTTCGCCCGCACCCTCCTGGGGCCCTGGTCTCAGGGCCAATTCGAGTATGTCCTCCATGGACTGCTAAGAGCCCAAAGCTGTAGCACCAAGACAGCCCACGCCTCCTGCTGCTTTGGGCTCAGAGCTGAAAGCCGCGTCCAGGAAGCACTCCAGTGGAGAGAAGCTGCCGAAGTCAGCTCTAGCTAGGAATCTCAAATACAGATGAGAATGAACATTGTGTTGTAGCCAGTGGTAAATCAGCCACCTGCAAACTCCGTCTCTCAAGGAGCCCAGCCACTCACAATCGCCGAGCTGCCTGGACTCCCAGTGATGGGATGGGGTCCTTCAGACTCTTAGTTTGGCCACCTGTTTAGTAGCTCCAGCCAGTGGCTAATACACAAACATTCATTCCCGGCCATATTTGAGATTCCTAGCTGCAGTTTACTCGTGACCATCATTGGCCGGGAGAGGCAGGGAAAAAGGCCAATAGTACTCACAAGTAAACTGCAGATTAGAGGCAGCTGACAGATCACTGGCTTGCTCGCTTAACTGCTCACTCCTCAGGCAAAGATGTTGTGAGCGGGGAGGCTCAACCCCCTTAGGAGCCCCGAAGCACTTGCCGCCCCTCTGACACCCACCAAGCCTCTTCCTGGGGGGGGAGGGGAGACAAGAGACAGAGAGATAGGGGGAGGGAATAGAGAAAGACAAGAGACACACAGAGAGAGAGAAAGAGAGAGGGATGAGTGAGAGGAGATGAGAGAGAGGGAGAGATGAGAAACAGAGAGAGAGAGAGAAAGAAAGAGATGAGAGAAATGAAAGAAAAAGAGAAAGGAGATGAGAGGGAGGGAGGGAGAAAGAGATGAGAGAGGGAGGGAGGAAAGAGAGAGACAGAGAGAGAGAGATACCTGTTTAAAAGAAAATAGAAAAATGGCTCTGAGTATTTAAGGTTGCAGACCCCTGGGTTAGGCAAACACCATGGTCATTAAGTGAATGTTGTGGTCATTTAAGCAAACACTGTGGTTATTAAACAAGTCCATTTTCCACAATGGGCATTTTTAACCAGAAACCAGAAGGAATTGTTGGAAACTGGCAAAAAATATAAAAAACCTCAGTCACATGACTGGGATGTTGTCATAAGTATATGAGTGTGTGTGTGTGCGTGTGTGTGTGTGTGTGTGTGTGTGTGTCTGTGTGTGTATGGCTGTCAAAACTCCAAAAACAGATCAAGTAGCTCTGGGGAGGTCAGTCGTAAATTAGAACACTTGCTGAGCAACCGGCCATTAAGCAAGGATCACTTGTATTTGGTTTGCCTTAAGGGTTCAGAGCTGTATGGAATCTGGTTTTCTTTGACCCTTTGGGGGATTGCAAAAGGTCCGGATGGGGGAATCCTCATAGGGGGAATAGGATCGTGACTGCCTAGCCGTGCCCATCCAGACACATGGCCACCTAGCCACATCCACCAGTCACATGGCCATCCATGGGAATGTGCAATGGGAAGAAAAGCACTTTCAGGCGGAAGTGCTGCAATCCCCTCCCCAAATCCAAAACGGTTCCCAGTTCCCCGCTGCACATTGCAGGGGAAGTGGCCGCCTGAAACGTGGCTCTGATTATTGCGTTGGGGAATCCGGGCAGCGGTGGCTGGAAAGGAGGGGCATTTTTCTTTAGGAGCTCTCGTTCAGCTCGCTCGGCTCCTGGGCACAGAGAGGCAGCAGCTCCTCACATTGCAGGGGAACTGGCCGCCCGCCTCCTGAAACGCAGCTTTGATTATTGCATTGGGGAATGCGGCAGCGGTGGCTGGAAAGGAGGGGCGTTTTTCTTTAGGAGCTCTCATTCGGCTCGCTCGGCTCCTGGGCACAGAGGGCTTAGGCAGCAGCTCCTACATTGCAGGGGAGTGAAGTCATTGCGGCCATTGCCTTCCCTAAGCTGCCTGCTAGGTGGCCAGAGGGGTGACCAGCCGCAAATCGTGGCATCCGCCTTGTTCCCCAAAGCTGCCGGGCAGATTCTCCCCCCCCCCACCGTCCCGAAGAGGGTTGTTCCTCAGGCTGTGCCCCGACCCAGATCCCTGCCGCCTGGAACTGCCCGAAAATGGCCGAAGGGTGGGGGCCGGCGGGTAGGTGGGGCTACATTCGGCGTATAAGACGCACCCAGATTTTCACCTCCTTTTTGGGGGTAAAAAAGTATGTCTTATACACCGAAAAATACCGTATATGAAGTAGGAAAATCATGTACAAAAATGTATCTTAGAACAATATGTACATTTTTGCTAAATCACAAATTTAAGATAAAGTATATTAAAGCAAATTAGAGTTAGAAAAAGGAGAAACTGGCCAAAATTGAAGAGGACCCCCCCCCACCCCATTCCTACGTATACAGAATCTGTAGCAAAAGGTGTCATGGGGGAGGGGGGACAATGAATAACTCTCCATTATTATTTCTACTATTGTGGTTGCAACAATCCTCCCCAAACAGCTTACAGGCAGGGACAGCTTATACAAACAATTATAGATCAGAATACAATAAATACTACTTAAAAACAAATGAATGTTATGGCATCTTCCCGCACAGCAGTTGGTACCCATGGCCCTATGAGAGGAAGAATCCAGCTGAGCTGCCTTCTGTAGTCTTCGTTGTCTGCATTTCTCCCTCACTCTGATTTTCTAACGCTATAGCACAGTGTTAAAAAATCAAGCAAAATGCTATTTAATCCATACTGGGCATTAGAGGTTGGTGGTGATCCTCTTACAACTCTCCTAGTGGGAGATCCTTTTCGAGAGCAGACTCACCAATCCATTAGTCTCTTCCTTACAAATTGGATCTAGGCCAAATTCACACAGACATGATGGAAAAAAGAGAAGGAGGGAAAAGGGAAAACTATTAAATTCCTGTTCTGGCTCAGTTAGAAAGAAGAGGTGTGATTCATCTGACTGAAGGGGCAATATTCCAGATCAAGTCTATTGGAAACATGGTCATAGATTATTACTGACTTTAAAAAAAGTTTAAATCTCCTGAGGAGATCAATTTTATCCTGGGGGACTGAGGAAGATAATATAGTCAAATCTTTATGTTTTTATTTTTTCTTTGAGAAAACATGAAAGAAGCACCAGGTGATTGAGGAGAGCCAATATCCCTACCTTCAAAGAGGGAGAAAAGGACGAAAGGAACTGTAGACCAGATTAGACAACCTGTGACCCACTGGGTCATTGTTTCAGAGCTGTTCCCTTACTTAAACTGAGAAATGGACTGACCAAGGGCAAAAAAGCAGTGGGAGCAGGAGCAATTTTTGATTTCTTGCTGCCTTTTGACAACCAAAGTTGGGATTGGTCTATAATTTCTGGAGCTTTGGAGCCTTTGCGGGGCTAGGAGGAGACAAGTGTATTAGATCTCCAGTGGCTGAAGGAGAGGGATCAGTCTAACCTGGAGGACTAGGTCGGCCAGTCTACTGAACTTCTTGGTAGTGGTGTGACAACGTGGCAGCAATGAATGGTGGATGTGATGTGCCGGTGCCTGGAGGTCGTGAGGGTCTGAATGGGAGTCAACAGACTCAGACTTAACCCAGACAAGACCGAGTGGCTGTGGGTATTGCCTCCTAAAGACTATGTTGATTGTTCATCCTTGGTTCTGGGTGGGGGAGAAATTGTCCCCCTCAGAACGGGCTCGCAATTTGGGTGTCCTCCTAGACTCACAGCTAAGATTAGAGCAACATCTGTCAGCTGTGGCTAGGGGGACCTTTGCACAGGTTCGCCTAGTGCACCAATTGTGACCCTACTTGGATCAGGAGGCTCTCCTCATGTCCTTGTCACCTCACGGTTAGATTATTGCAACACACTCTACATGGGACTACCCTTGAAGAGTGTTCGGAGACTACAGTTGGTCCAGAACGCAGTCGCGCAAGTTGTCGTGGGTGCACTAGGTACACCCACATTACACCAATTCTCCGCGAGCTGCACTGGCTCCCTATTGGTCTCTGGTCACAATTCAAGGTGTTGGTTATTACCTTTAAAGCCCTACATGGCTCAGGGCCAGGTTATCTTCGAGACCGTCTTCTACCGCATAGCTCCCAGATCCCACAGAGTTAGTCTCCTCCAGGTCCCATCAGCTAAACAATGCCAGCTGGCTGGCCCGCAGGGGAGGGCCTTCTCTTTGGCTGCCCCAGCTCTCTGGAACCAGTTACCTCCTGAGATCTGGACCATCCCCATCCTATTGGCCTTCCGAAAAGCGGTGAAGACCTGGCTTTTCCGGCAGGCCTGGGGCCGTTGATCTCACTGTTGCGATCTGGCGAGATCCAGCCATGAATGGTGTGAATGGGTTTTAATTGTTTTTAATCTTTTAATGTTTAATGTTTTTATATATGGTTTTTAAATGCATTGTAAGCCACCTTGAGTCTTCAGAGAAAGGTGGCATACAAGTTGAACAAATAAATAAATAAATAAATGAACCACAAATTTGCCAAATTTTAATTCCTCAGAAATCGTAGGACCCAGTTTTTGGATGCTTTTTGTAAGTTAACCCTTTTGAGATATCTTTGTTCAAACTCTGTTTCCCTATGATGTACTGTTTTGCCCAGTTAAAGGTTACAGAGATGATAATTTCAGTAGTATATAGATGGTCTGATGCTTGATATCTCGGAAGATTCTAAAGTAAATCATAAATTTATTTTTTTGTACTGAGAAGTGAATTATGTTCATTAACCAAATGGTTCCTTCTGACTCTGTAATTTTATTCTGTGAATCTGTGTTGATGAATACTTTGCTTCCAAATGTGCTTTTATTGTTATCTATTTATTTATTACATTTTTATCCCTTCCTTTCCCTAAATTGGTTAGGGCAGCATTTAGATCCCCCACCTTCATAAGAATTGGTAAGAATACTGAAAAATAATAACTAAATATTTTCAGTTGATTTTTTAGAATCATTTAAAAACCATAATCAAACCATCCTTTCAGTCAATCAAAACATTAATGTGTCTAAATGCCAGAAGTAAAAAAAAAAGCATTACAAGGATTTTAACCATGTTGAAAAGTCCCAAGTCTACAGACTGTAATTCTTTTTTCAAGTTCTGGACAGAAAGCCTTTAGCACGCTCCTCAAAAATAAAATGTTGTTCTTTTCACAAAAAATTAGTGCATCCCTTCTACACGATCATCCTGCTCATCAATTGTAATTGTCATCCGAAATCCTGTTCAGTAGTTCATTACAAAGGAGTTCTTTTCAATGTCAGTATTAAAACTTGGGGCTATATTTCATTATTTTTGAGGTGGATAGCTAAGACTTATTTTATCCCCTTACTTTTAAATTGGTTTAATCGTTGTCAATCATTATTCATGTTGATTACTTTTTATTTATTTATTTGCCTTTTGAGTCAGTGTTAATTTCTGGTGATTGTCTGGATTAGTCCCCAAAACATTTTCCTTACAATGTTTTTGGAACAGGTTTGTCCTTACTTTCTTCCTATATCTGAGAGAGGGTGACTGGCCCAAGGTCACCCAGCTAGCTTCATGCCTATGAGAGAGAGAGGGAGAGAGAGAGAGAGAGAGAGAGAGAGGGAGGGAGGGAGGGAGGGAGGGAGGGAGGGAGGGAGGGAGGGAGAGAGAGAGAGAGAGAGAGAGAGAGAGAGAGAGAGAGAGAGAGAGAGGAGCATTTAAGAACCAAAACATAGATTTATTTATTAATCACATTTATATAGACCTTTATCTCACAGCTCTGAGAAGCATATAAATAATAACAACAAACAAAAGCAACAATACAAAAATATAAAATCCAGATTTATTTATTAATCAAATTTATATAGCCACCATATCTATTTATCTTCCCTATTACAAAGAATCAGTGGTATTCCATCTATGTCTGATATATATTCAAATGATTGCTACTGTTTATATTTTCACTTTAAAAACTGCATCAATTAATTAAACAACAAAAGATACAAATGGCATATGTAAAATGAGTTAGTAAATTAATGCAGATGGGAAGAAAGAAAGAAAAGGAAATGTATAATATATCCTGTATTGTAACTCCACATAAATTAATTACAGTGGTACCTTGATACTCAACTTTTTTTGAAACTCAATGAATTTTACTCAATGCATTTTGACATGAACATTTTAAAAATTTTTAAATCACATCTCCAACAGCAAGGCAACTGGACCCAACTTTTATTAACATTATTCAATGTGTCCAGTATATATGTGTTGTCCCAGCTGAAGCCAGGTCCTGCACTTGAGCCCTTTTCCCCCACAGAGATCTTCTGAGCAGGATCTCTTCCAACTCCTATTGAATTTATTGTCATCACTGCTATCAAATGTTCCCTCACAAGGAGGCTATATGGGTCATTTCTCCCCTCCCCCATCCAATAAATTCTGAGATGCTTCTGGTTATGAACATAAATAAATAAATAAATAAATAATTTTATTTCTGTACCGCCTTTCTCCCGAAGGACTCAGGGAGGTGTACAGCCTATTTAAAAACACAAAAAACACGACAACAATTTAAAATTTAAAATCATTAAATAATTAGGCTCCAATTAAAATCCCAGAAATTTAAAATACCCCAATTTAAAACGTTATGTTAATAGCCCTGCCTGGCGGAACAACAGGGTCTTCAGAGCGCAGCGAAACACCCGGAGGTCGGAAATCTTTCGTATTTCGGGGGGCAGTTCATTCCACAGGGCTGGGGCTCCCACAGAGAAGGCCCTCCCCCTGGGTGTCGCCAGCCGACATAACTTGGCTGATGGCACCCGGAGGAGACCCTCTCTGTGGGAGCGGACTGGTCGGTGGGAGGCTATTGGTGGCAGAAGTCAGTCTCGAAGGTACCCGGGTCCTATGCCATGGAGCGCTTTAAAGGTGGTAACCAACACCTTGAATCGCACCCGGAAGACCACTGGGAGCCAGTGCAGCTCGCGCAGGAAGGGTGTCACGTGGGCGCAACGGGTTGCACCCATAACCACCCGCGCGGCCGCATTCTGGACCAGTTGGAGCCTCCGAGTGCTCTTCAAGGGGAGCCCCATGTAGAGAGCATTACAATAGTCCAACCGGGAGGTGACAAGGGCGTGAGTGACCGTGCGCAAGACGTCCCGATCCAGAAAGGGCTGCAACTGGCGAATCAGGCGAACCTGATAAAAGGCCCCCCTGGCCACGGCCGTCATGTGCTCTTCTAAAGACAGCCGTGCGTCCAGGAGGACACCCAGATTGCGAGCCCTCTCTGTGGGGGGCAAGGATTCACCCCCAATAGTCAGCGATGGCACCTGCTGACTATATCGGGGCGCCGGAAGCCACAGCCACTCGGTCTTGGAGGGGTTGAGTCTGAGCCTGTTCCTCCCCATCCAGGCCCGTACGGCCTCCAGGCAGCGGGACATCATGTCAAGGGCATCGTTGGGGTGGTCAGGGGTGGAGATGTACAGCTGAGTATCGTCAGCGTACAGATGACACTTCACCCCAAAACCACGGATGATCTCACCCAGCGGCTTCACATAAATGTTGAACAGGAGAGGCGAGAGGACCGACCCTTGCGGCACTCCCCATGCGAGATGCCTCGAGGTCGACCTCTGTCCCCCTGCCAACACAAACTGCGAGCGGTCGGAGAGGAAGGAGGAGAACCACCGCAAAACCGTGCCCCCTATTCCTAACCCCCTCAACCGCTGCAGCATGATACCATGGTCGATGGTATCAAAAGCCGCCGAGAGGTCTAATAGGACTAGGACAGAGGAGCAGCCCCTGTCCCGAGCCCTCCAGAGATCATCCACCAATGCCACCAATGCCGTTTCAGTGCTGTACCCCTGCCTGAAGCCCGACTGGTACGGGTCCAGATAGATAGCTTCATCCAGGTGCCGGGGAAGTTGTCGTGCCACCACGCTCTCAACAACCTTCGCCACAAAACGAAGGTTGGAGACTGGACGATAGTTGGCTAATTCAGCCGGGTCCAGGGAAGGCTTCTTGAGGAGGGGCCTCACTACCGCCTCTTTCAAGGCGGCAGGAAAGGCACCCTCACTCAGAGAAGCATTTATAATCCCCTGGAGCCAGCCTCGTGTAACCTCCCGGGAGGCCAGCACCAACCAGGAGGGACACGGGTCCAATAAACACGTGGCGGCACTAATCTTACCCAGAACCCTGTCCACATCCTCGGGAGTCACAGGATCAAACTCCTCCCAGGTAACATTCTCAAGACCTGCCCTCGTCTCCTCCCGTGGACTCATCCAGTCGGAGTCCAAGCCATCCCGAATCCGAGCGATTTTATCGTGCAGGAATTGCACAAAATCCTCAGCGCGACCCTGCAAGGGATCTTCTCGCACTCCCCCCCGGAGGAGGGAGTGGGTCACCCTAAACAAGGCGGCTGGGCGGTTCTCTGCAGATGCGATAAGAGCGGAAAAGTGGTTAGACTTTGCCGCTTTTATCGCCACTAGGTAGGTCTTGATATAAGACCTCACCTGTGTCCGGTCGGAATCGGATTGACTAGTCCTCCAAATGCTCTCTAGGCGTCTTTTCCGACGCTTCATCTCTCTCAGCTCCTCAGAGAACCAAGGAGCCAGTTGAGATCGGCATCGGGTCAGAGGCCGCAAAGGCACGACGCGGTCCAAAGCTCCAGCGGCCGCCCTTTCCCAGGCGGCCACCAGCTCTTCAGTCGAGTCGTGTGTTAGGGTCTCAGGGCACGGCCCAAGCTCCGTCAGGAACCTTTCGGGTTCCATCAGGCGCCTGGGACGGAACCATCTAGTTGGCTCCGTCTCCCTGCGGCGGGGGACGGCGGTAGGAAAGTCTAGTTGGAGGAGCGAATGATCTGTCCATGACAAGGGTTTAATATCTAGGTCCCCTCTACCAAGATCATTCAACCACTGACCAGAGACAAAAATCAGGTCCAGAGTGTGTCCCCCTATGTGAGTTGGGCCTTGAACTAACTGGGTCAGGTCCATGGCCATCATGGAAGCCATGAACTCCCGAGCCGCCTCTGACGCCTCACCCGCGGATGGAAGGTTGAAATCCCCCATGACGATAAGTCTGGGGGTATCAACCGCCACCCCGGCAATGACGTCGAGTAGCTCGGGCAGGGTCGCTGCCACGTGGCAGGGAGCCAGGTACGTAGTCAGCAGACCCATCTGCACCCCATGGCCCCACTTTACACAGAGGGACTCATATCCGGCTAACATGCAAGACAGTTTTACTTTATTGCGTGAATTCAGAACTAAAGTGAACATCAGCCCTAGTTTACTACCTATCATTAAAACAACATAGTTCTACAACTAGGTTTACACAGATACATAAGCATTAGAATTATTTTATGCAATGGGTGGTAATGCAGCCAAACAGAAAGGCATTTAGTATAGCAAATTTTTGGGTTATCAGAAAAAGTTTCAATATTTTATTAGCTTCAGGGTATTTTTATTCTCAATTATTTGGACGGAGTTCAGAGATATTTGCACAGTGCTGCTGAGGCCAAAAAAAATCTTATCTTCAGCTCCTGCTCAAATCTTATTGAAAGATTGCAAATGTTCCATGTTCTGTGTTTCTGCTTACCACCAACTTCAGGCTACTTATCTTTACCTTTTTAATTAGACTTTTCTTTGTTCTATATAATTGACCTTGATAGAAAAAAATGGAATGGAAAATAGAAAAAAGAAAAAAATGTTGAGCAATAGTCACTTTTCCAACTGTGATTAACTTTTTTCTTTCCCTCCTCCTCACCCTCATGGTTTTTCAAGCTTGCTGAAAATTTATTTGGCAGAAATAGTTTTTTCTTTTTTAACTTTTCTATCATTTTTGGTTTATACAATACTATTATCGCTAATAATTACATATTTAATGCATGTAGGGACTGTTCAAATATCGGCTGCAATAAGTTTTGACTAAAGCAGGTTGGGAATTTGTATGGCTCAACCACAGGCTTTCCACTATTACTTCATAACTGTTTTCAGCCTTTTTAGAGGCTGTAACACAACTTTAAATCCCATTTTAAATTGCAATACTTGCCCACTAAAATAATATTTTTGGATTCCTTATATTTTGCAGGAGAATATATAAATCTAAGATGGATTAATATTTGGCAATTTGTTGTTGTTTCCCAACATGAATACTCACTCCTTCCTTCACAAATGCTCGCAGGATCCCATGCATGGTCCTGCTAATATGGTGCAAGTTCTGCCCCTTTTCTATGCAGATAATCCTCAATTTACAACCAATCACTTAATGACCATTCAAAATTACAGAATAGTCAAAAAAGTTACGACCTGGTCTCCAAGTTACAACTGATATACCTCTCCAAAGAAATAATTTCATTAGCAGTCAACTCACTTTTACAACCGGTTTGGTTTGATCATCTGGTAAAATGATTTGAATAGCTTATTCTTGAGCAGCCAAAAACAAGCCTTCTGTTTCTTTTTTTTTTTTAATGTTCCATTTGTAAGCCATTGCTTTGTTTTATCTTTATCCTCTTTCCCCTTGTCTTCTGTAGAAATAGACCAATGTATCTATGTAATGCTTTTCCATGCCATTTCAATATATACATTTTATTTCTTGTACATTCTGTAAGTTCCTATTTTTAAATGCTTGTTCTTGGCTGTCTTATATAATCAGCCAATGCATAGCTTCTCTTCCTCAGTAGTTTGTTTGACTTGAAGAAAACCTCTGCCAATTGTGTGGGACTCATACAATATATCAATATCACAACAGGGATGTAATACATAGTCAGTAGCTTTCTTGTTTTCGGTCCAAACAGTCTAATTCAACTTGTGTTCAGTTAATATTTCCAGCAGTAAATCATATAGAGCCAGTTTGATCTACTGGACTACTGCAATACTCTCTACATGAGGCTCCCCTTGAAGAGCACCCGGAGGCTCCAACTGGTCCAGAATGCGGCCGTGCGGGTGATTATGGGAGCGTCATGGCGCTCCCATGTAACACTTCTCCTGCATGTACTGGCTCCCAGTGGTCCTCTGGGTGCAATTCAAGGTGTTGGTGACCACCTTTAGAGCACGCCATGGCTTAGGGCCTGGATATTTATGGGACGGCCTTCTGCCACCGAGAGCCTCCCACTGGCCAGTACGCTCCCACAGAGAGGGGCTCTTCCGGGTGCCGTCGGCCAAACAATGCTGACTGGTGGCCCCCAGGGGGAGAGCTTTCTCTGTGGGAGCACCTGCCCTCTGGAACGAGCTCCCCCCGGAGATACGGACGATTCCGGACTTATGTACTTTCCGTCGGGCCCTCAAAACATTTTTATTTCATCAAATCGGGCTGGCCTAATCTCTCCAATTGTGTATTTTAATTTGGATTTTTAATCAGGGATTTTAACTGTCGGGCCAAAATGTTTAATTTATTTTTAAATTGTTTTTAAATTTTGTATTTGATGTTTTTTACTTCTGGCTGTTCACCGCCCTGAGTCCTTCGGGAGAAGGGCGGTATATAAATTCAAATATTAAATTAAATTATTAAATTAAATTAATTGCTAAGGCAGCAGGCTAGAAAAAAGGAGACCATGAGTTTAAGTCCTGCCTTAGGTATGAAAGCCAACTGGGTGACATTAGGCCAGTTACCATACATACATACATACATACATACATACATACATACATACATACATATATATATATATATATATATATAATTGTTGTTGTTACTACTAATTACTATTATATTTTTGAAGAAGCTGCTGATGTATTATGGATTTTCCCCAAAGTTATGTAGTCTGAAAGAATATATTTAATTGATGAACCATGTGTAATTATCAGTGCTGCACTCTTGTTTTTGATAAAGTTTTTGTTGTTTTCATAAAAAAAAATTTTTACTTAATGGCTGCCAAATCAGAAAGGCTCAAGGCAATTTCCACTAGAAATTCAATAAAAAAATAACAAGAATGTTCATAAAAATGAAATAAAATTGTTATATATACCATGGTACTTGCCAAGAATGTCCTCTTTCACCTGTTCTTTTTAATTTAGTTTTAGAACTTGTCTCTTGCAATAATTGGAAATCTGGAAATATTAGGGAACCATGGGATACAGAATATATGATTTTGCTATGTGCAAATGGCTTTGTAGATCAGCCAGAAACATCCATTCTTACTGCCATTTCACATATGTTGGTCCCCTACTTGATTAACCGATACATTATAAGAAGTCAAGTTTCATACTACTGATTCTCAGTAATAAATGCATAAATTGTGGTTTGAGAGTGTATATTTGACTTTGTTGCTTATGGCAGTATGTTATGTCAGTAGCATTCTGAACTAATACATCTGTTCTGATAAAACTCTAATGTGGACACAAATGAAAAAAGATTCTTAGTGCTACATGAGAGGCAGAAAACCTAGGGTTGCAGATATAATAGATAATAAACACTGATCCTTTTGCACACCAAAAACTTTCATTATAGACAATCCCGATTTTAAAATTGTTGCTAATTCTGTTATTTAAGTAATTTAGAGTTCTGGTATTATTAATTTTGACCAGTTTAGTTATGATGCATTATTTTTTAACCTTTGTAAGATATGCCATTTAGTTTACTTAAGAGTACTTCTTGTCAGTTTATTTAAATTATGCAACCTTTTATTGGGCTGTTTCATTCTGATGCTATTCTGAAATTCCTCTGGTGTTAAGGCTTGAGAAAAAATAGTTGAGACTCCTAAGTAGGCAATTCCTTTGGACAAGAAGTTAAAATTTTATTAAATTGATATAAACCATTAATATCTACTTTGGAAGTATAAACTTGAAATATTCTGTTTGTATAAACCAGTGGTGAATGTGGTGGTTATATTTTCCGAGAGAGAGAAATCTTTTTTTATTCTACAGAGAGTCCTGGCCTAGACTGAGATCATAAAAATTACACAATTACACAGCAAGAACGGACAGCTTCCGTTAAACTCTGAATCCTTAGGAAAGACTAAGGACTATAGCATAGCCTCTTCCTCTGTTGGAAGATTGAAGTAGGCTTTCTACTGAAGTGATGCATCTGATGAAGAAGCAATTTCCAAGGTCTGGGAGGAATTAACATGATATAATTAGCACATAGTCTTGCATTCATTTGAAATGAAGCTAATTGCTCTTAGTGATAAATAGATATGTTGAATTGCCTCCAATTTTAATGAATATTTCATGATTTGGTTGAGCATGGACGATGGACTATAATTGTTAAAATATATAGCTGTAAGATATTGATGGACACTTTTAAATCTCCCTTCAAAAATAATTATTTTTATCAGTGATGGAGCATCCACAACTTTTTTGTGAAGGAGTTTGTGGATGATCCACAACTAAGGGAGGCACTCTCAGGAATTCACTGTGAATTTCATTCATTGAGTTCAGGAGAAATCTTCTATATTTTGTGAAATGAATGGAATGTAATATAGAAGAAATGTGCCTGATCAATGAAGTTTAGAAGAATAAATTATAGTGCATCTATTTTCTGTTCTTTATGTATGATACAGTAGGGTACACATGTGTCATTGACATTTCATATTGATTGCTAAATGATTGTATTGTTCTTCAAGCATTGCACAGCAAGATTAAGCATTTTCTGTAGTTATTAATTTAGTAAAAATATGCTGCACAAAAGAGAAAATGGGGGGAAAAATAGACTGCTAAAACATAAGCCAAAAAAACCCTGATGTTATAAATGATTAGTGGGCTAACTGTGATTCATGTAGATGGCACATTACAGAAAATCAGAGGCTAGGTTATTGTCCCAAGCTGCGTCTGTTCTAGATGTCGATCTAAACTAGGAAATAGGGAAATGAAAGCTAGTATCAAAGAATATGCTGCTATATTTAAATGGAAAATGGAGAGTTGTGCTACAAGCATCAAGCGAAATTTTCAACAAACCCACTAAATAGGGTTTTACAGATAGAGATGAAACAGTATACAGGAGGGAGATTCAAAATCTATCCTCATGGTGCTTAAAAAACAACCTATACCTGAACATCAGCAAGACCAAGGAGATGGTGTTGGACTTCTGGAGGAAGAGAGAGGAACCTGCCCCACTTTACATCGAGGGGGGCTGTGTAGAGAGAGTTTCCTCCTTTAAATTCCTGGGAGTCCATCTCAGCAAAGACCTCACCTGGAAAAACAACAGGATCCAGGTGGCCAGGAAGGCCCAACAGAGACTCCACTTCCTTAGGGTCTTGCATAAAAACAGAGTGGAACAACAACTGATGACCTCCTTTTACTAATCCACAATAGAAAGTGCCATCAGTTATTGCATCATGGTATGGCATGCCAGTTTGATAGCTGCAGATAAAAAAAACATTACAGAGGATGGTGAGCACAGCACAAAACATTGTGGGCTGTCCACTAGATGAGATCACTAGGGCTCACTGCCTTAGAAGAGTGAGGAAAATTCTCAGGGATAAGTCACACCCTGTCACCAGTTCTTTACCCTCCTACCATCAGGAAGGAGATATAGAAGCATAGCCAGCCACACAAACAGGCTGAAGAATAGTTTTTATCCGTGGGCTGTCAGACTCCTGAATACGAAATATCATAACTATGTAGTATGATGGACTTGCAGGGATGGTATAACGTGTAACATGTTCACACTGGTGCAATAGGACTGGGTGTTTGTTAATATGATTTATTGGGTTAGGGATTTTCTTTCTTCACTGTGAGCTGTATTGTGATGGGGGGTGCACTGAAGGAGCTCAACCAATCTCATTGTACATATGTTGTGCACTGATAATAAAGTTTTGAAATTTGAAATTGAAATTAAATGCAAAAATGTAGTCAAGCCATAATTTAACAAGAATAAAATGTAGCAAATCCTGTGCTTAAACTACAACTTAGATTCTGTTCCCTTTTCAACTGCGTTTAGTTTAGCTTCAAAGTTCCTATATTAAAAGTACTGAAGTAAAGGAAAGAAATTAGAACTGTTACATAATAGTTGATATACTTTATTTATTTCCCATCTTTATTATTTTTAAAAACAACTTAAAGCAGCGAACATAAACTAAACATGAACTAAATGCAGTAACATTCCTTCCCCTTCCTATTTTCTCCACAACAACAACTCTGTGAGGTGAGATGGGCTGACAGAAAATGACTGGCCCAAAGTCACCAACTGGTTTTATGCCTAAAATGGAACTAGAAATCACAATCTCCCAGTTTCTAGCCTGATACCTTTGTCAGCTCTGGAGGCCATCTTTTCTTTTGGATCTTCAGGGCTGCCATACTTAGTGATGTGGGAAACTGGGATGTATGGAGTTGGTAGAGGTATTTAGCCATAACAACATATTTTCTCTGAAAGTCAAGGACATTCAGCCTGCACCTAGAGTGGCGTGACTGGGAGGCATCTCCAGTTGGGATGGTGGATTGGTTCGACCATGTGATGGACATGTGGGTGCAGGGGAAGGGACTTCGACTTTCCTTTGAGTGGGGAAAACCCAGGAGTTTTCAGATTCAGGTTTTTCCCAGATGTGCCAATATGGCATCTCTAATAAAATGGAACTTTGAGGAACTGCCTGCCTCGGAGTCTTCTTTGGTTGGGGGTATTACTTGGAACTCTGACAGCCTTAACTACTAGACCAAAATGGCTCTCAAATCTATCAAAGGGATTGTCTGAATTGATTATTCATATTGTCCCAGACCATATATCTCCTTTTTGAATAATGGATGCAATTATTTTCCCCACAATGTACTAATATACATTTTATTATGTAAAAATCATAATTTAGGGAAAGGTGAGCAAATGTTCCCAAATGGTTCCAGGGCATTTGTTACAAGTGGCATTATTATCTCTTTCATTTAAGAAAGCACATAGTAGAATATTCAGATATGCCGGGAAAATGTTTACTGACATCTGAGCACAGGTAAAACATGAAGGTTAAACTAGCTGATATTCAGTTGAAATTCAGTTTTCCTTAGGATTTTTTTCTCTAACATTTCCCTAACGCACTTTTCCTAAATTATGATGGTGTTCTATAGCCAAGATCCACTGCTAGAGTCTCTCGAGCTTTGATGAAAGAACTTTGATGAAAGTTTCCTTAAAATGGACCTTATCCAGCTCAAATGAAAGTTCTCAATAAATACAAAATGTGCAAACCCAACTGGAAAGAATGTTAACTTCAACAAGTAGTTAAGCATAGGCAAACAAACTCTTCCTTCATCATCAATGGTCCAGCTTCAAAACAAAAGACTACCTTGGACAATAGTGAGGCTTGGAAGAAGCCTGTAAGAAATTTTAATACTATTTTCTCAAACTTGGCAAAATTAGCATTTGTTTCTGTAATTGGGCTATAAATAATTTTGGAGCTGCTGGTACAAAATCATCTCATTTTGAGTGGAAAGTTTTGCACTCTTTTGGGCTAAAGGATTCACATAAAATACTATCATAATCACCACCAAGAAATAATTCTTCTTCCTCCTCCTCCCTCTCCCCCTCCCCCTCCTCCCATTAAGTGCCATCCTTTTCATATTATCTTCGCTGAATTAAATTGCCTCTTTAACTTTTATATTTGAAAAAACAATTTACCATGCTTAGTGTACAATTCAGACAGTAGCTTTTACAGATGTTGGCCTTTTGTTGCATTTCACCTGCATATTGTTTTGCTTATTTTTTACTGAATGAAAAAAAAATCAGGATAATCAGGATAAGTAAATATAATTCACAATTTAAAAGCTTGTACTGTATGCTGATGATGGTAATATTTTCTTAGCATATCCTGAAAAGAGTATCCAACTATCCATGGTTAATTGGATTGGAGCTGTCTCACTTCCCAATGACTTCACAAATAATTAACTGTTTTAGTATTAAATAAAATAACCAAATGATATTTTTAAATGAAAACTAATCTGAAAAAAATTTATAAGAAATATAAAATTATTATAGCAAAAGGTTACCAATTTTGAAAAAAGCTACAACAAAATCATAATAAATAACTGTTTTAGAATGTACAAGAGATTCAAATTGTCTTATAATTTGAAAACTTCTAAATTGGTATATGACACCTTAGAAATTGTCTAAGATGTATAAAGGGCATAATCATTGTTGAAATTTTTTTAAACACATGAAGGGGCATTTTATCACGAATGGTAGACTTCTGCAAAAGTGAAAAGATCCTGGATACAAATACATATGGTGATGCAGAGAGTTCTAAAATTAACTTTCAGATGAAACCAGAACTTTTCTTATTAAGACTTATGGACTGTCAACTAGAATAGGCTCATGGACAATTGGTTTTATATATGACAGCTGCAGTGAAGCTATTATATGCACAGAGATGAAAGACTATGGAAACACCAATAATGGAGAAAAGGATTTTGAAGATGGCTGAGTTTGCAGAAATACTAGAGCTCAATTGACTTGTTTGATTAAGGAGAGAACTAAACTTCTTTTATATTTGAGATATTGTAATGTCTCCAAGACATTATAAACTTCAATCCATTTTAGTTTTTTAACAGAAATAATTCTCCTTAAAACTTGCTTCATTTGTATTAACAAGAACTTCCTTTTTCTTGAACAAGATTATTGATTTGCAACTAGAGTATATGAACTGAAGAAACATATACTGTCATATAGATCAAGAAACATATATCTTGATCTATCCAGCTATTTTTTCAGGGGTTCTGTGAGGCTTTAAGAATAAGAATAAAAGCAGTTTTCCTCCAAGGGGTTTCCTATTTTCATGCCACTTTCAAGATTCCCAAAATGCACCAAAAGAATTTTCTAAGACATGTGTTCAGTCTGAATATCTTTAAAGAATGGAAATTTAATTTTCAGAAAGATATGAAAATTTGACAGTCTTTTGACAGTCTTCCTATAACTTATCAATCATAGAATCATAGGGCTAAAAGGGACATTGAAGGTCTTCTAATCCAACCCTCTGCCCAGAGCAGGGGTCCTTATTCCCTCCAACAAATGGTTGTTCAGTCTTTTCTTGAAAATCTCTAGTGATGGAGCATCCACAGCTCTGGAGGCAAGCTGTTCCATTGACTAAGTGCTCTCACTATCAGGAAATAGAATAGAATAGAATTCTTTACTGGCCAAGTGTGATTGGACATACAAGGAATTTACCTTGGTGCATATGCTCTCAGTGTACATTTAATAAAAGATACATTTGTCAAGATCATAAGGTATAACACTTAATGATAGTCATAGGGTACAAATAAGCAATCAAATCATATTATGAAACAGTCAATATAAATCGTAAGGATACCAGCAACAAGGTTACAGTCATACAGTCAAAAGTGGGAGGAGATGGGTGATAGGAATGATGAGAAGATTAATAGTAATGCAGACTTAGTAACTAGTTTGACAGTGTTGAGGGAATTATTTGTTTAGCAGAGTGATGGCATTTGGGAAAAAACTGTTCTTGTGTCTAGTTCTGGTGTGCAGTGCTCTATAGAGTCGTTTTGAGGGTAGGAGTTGAAACAGTTTATGTCCAGGATGCAAGGGGTCTGTAAATATTTTCACAGCCGTCTTTTTGACTCGTGCAGTATACAGGTCCTCAATGATTGGGGACCTGGTTGGTAGCAATTGTTTTTTCTGCAGTTCTAATTATCCTCTGAAGTCTGTGTCTGTCTGGTTGGGTTGCAGAACCGAACCAGACAGTTATAGAGGTGCAGATGACAGACTCAATAATTCCTCTGTAGAACTGTATCAGCAACTCCTTGGGCAGTTTGAGCTTTCTGAGTTGGCACAGAAAGAACATTCTTTGTTGTATTTTTTTAATGTCGTTTTTGATGTTAGGTATCCATTTTAGGTCTTGAGATATGTAGAACCTAGAAATTTGAAGGTCTCTACTGTTGATACTGTGTTGTCTAGTATTGTAAGAGGTGGTAGTATGGGAGGGTTTCTCCTAAAGTCCACCATTTCTACGGTTTTGAGTGTGCTCAGTTCCAGATTGTTCTGGTTGCACCATGAGGCTAGTTGTTCAACCTCCCATCTGTATGCAGATTCATCATTGTCTTGAATGAGACCGATCACTGTTGTGTCATCTTCAAATTTCAGTAGTTTAGCAGATGGATCGTTTGAGATACAATCATTGGTATATAGAGAGAAGAGAAGTGGAGAGAGCACACAGCCTTGTGGGTCCCCTGTGCTAATTGTACAGGTATCTGATGTGATTCTGCTTAGCTTCACCTGCTGCTTCCTGACTGTTAGGAAGCTTATGATCCATTTACAAGTGTGTTCGGGTACCGCTAGCTGGTTTAGCTTAGTTAGAAGAATGTCTGGAATGATGGTGTTGAAGGCTGAATTAAAGTCTACAAAGAGGACCTTTGCATAGGTCTTTAGAGATTCAAGATGTTGTAGGATGTAGTGCAGAGCCACATTAACAGCATCATCTGTTGATCTATTTGCTCGGTGTGCAAATTGCAAGGGGTCTAACAGAGGATCCATGATGGTTTTCAAGTGAGACAGCACTAGCCTTTTCATAACTACAGATGTTAGAGCAACTGGTCTGTAGTTGTTCAGTTCCTTGATGGTGGGCTTCTTCGGCACTGGGATAGTAGAGTGTTTGAAGCAAGAAGGAACATAGCACATCTCTAGTGATTTATTGAAGATACGAGTGAAGATGTGGGCTAATTGGTCAGCACAGACTTTTAAGGAGTTATCTTGTCTGGGCCTGGAGCTTTTCCTGGCTTTGTCTGTGAAATAGGTCTTGCACTTCCTTTTCTGTGATCACTAGGGGTTGTGAACCCAATGGGATGGGATCAGCTGTAGAAGGTTTGGCTGTTGTTGGTGTGTCTGAGATGGGGGTTATGGAGATAGGTGGCTGTCGTTTCCTTTCAAACCTGCAGTAAAACATGTTCAGGTCATCTGCCAGTTGTTGATTTCCTTCAGCCTGGGAAGTAGGTTTGCCATAACCGGTGATATTTTTAAGAGTTTTCCACATGTTTGCTGGTTCATTTGTTGAGAACTGATTCTTTAGCTTTTCAGAGTAAGTTCTTTTTGCTGCTCTGACTTCCCTTGTTAATACATTTCTGGCCTGATTGTACAGCTTATCACCTTTTCTGTAGGCTTCCTCTTTGGAACGACGTAGCTGCTTAAGTTTAGCTGTGAACCAAAGTTTGTTATTACTGTATATTCGCAAGTTCCTGGTTGGTACACATAGGTCTTCATAGAAGCTGACCAGGGATGGGTTCTAAAAATTTTTACTACTGGTTCTGTGGGTGTGGCTTATTTTGTGGGCATAGCTTGATGGTCATGTGACAATTCTTTAGGATTTAGCAGAGGTACTGGTCTACCAGGCTTTTAACTGCTTGCAGAGCTGTACCGATCTACTCATTTGTTTTTGGAGGCACTGGTCTACCCATTTATTTTTGCAGGCACCGGTCTACTCATTTGTTTTTTGGAGGCACTGGTCTACCCATTTATTTTTGCAGGCACCGGTCTACTCATTTGTTTTCTTTTAACAGTGATCAGCTGTAGGGCGTCTTTTTGAAGCCCCACGGCAAGAGTTTAAACAGTTTTTTTCCCTCTAGCCAATCAGCTGGGACTCAGGAAGCAGCAATAGATTGGGGGTGGGGCCAAATAAAAGGTAAGAATAATGCAGGGGGGACAGGGGTGCAGAACCGGTTTGTTGACATCATATCGTCACAGCTACGGCTCGGCGGAACCGGGCCGAACCAGGAGGAACCCACCACTGAAGCTGACATATGATGTTACAGTATCTGTGAGTTCATCTAAGTCTGCAGAGGTACTTTAGAAAACATTCCAATCAGTGCAGTCAAGGCAGGCCTGTAGCTTTAGGTTTGCCTCCTCAGTCCAGGTCCTCACTGATTTAATTGTTGGTTTTGTGGTTTTAAGTCTTGGCCTGTAAGCAGGTACAAGGTGAATCATGCAATGATCAGTGTCCCACAGCTGCTTGTGGTAAAGACCAATTAGCATCTTTTAGTGTTGTGTAGCAATGGTCTAAAGTATTCTTGCCTCTAGTGGGACAATTGACATGCTGAAAGTATTTTGGTAGCTCTTTCCTTAAGTTTGCTTTGTTTAGATCTCACAAAATAATGGCCAGTGAATCGGGGTATTTGGCTTCAGCCTCCATAATCTGGTCAGCTAGAGTTCGTAATGTCTTGTTTACACAGGCTTGTGGAGGGACATAAACAGCAATTAGTAGAAATGAGGAGAATTCATGAACAGTAAAATGGTTTACAATTGATAAGTAAAGACTCTAAGTTTTCATCACAGAAAATTTCCGCTTAGTTCCAGTTTGTATTTTCCTCTAGCTTCCAGTTTCAAATAGCTTCCATCCATTGCTTCTTATCCTGCCCTCAGGTGCTTTGGAGAATAATTGACTCTTTCTTCCCTGTGACAGCCCTTCAAGTATTGGAAGATGGCTATTATGTCACTCATAAGCCTTCTCTTTGTTAAGTTAAACGTACCTAATCCACTTAACCATTCATCATAGAGTTTAGCCTCTGGACCCCTTAATCAGGAGTGAAATGTTCCCGGTTCGGACCAACTCGGGCGAGTAGGTAGCGATGGCGGCGGGCAGTTCGGAGAACCGGTAGCAAAAATCCCTGCCCCCGCCCCCCATGCCCAGCTGAGCCGCGCAATCATCAGAGCCTTTTTTTCTTTTAAATGGCTCTGACGATCCAAGCTGAGTTGCCTGCTAACCGGTAGCAAAAATCCCTCCTTCCCCCCCCCATCCCCAGCCTCCAGCTTGCTTACCTTAGCTGCTGGTCACAACGCCTGCCTTGCTTTGCTTGCTGTAATCCCTGCAATCCATTGCATCAGCAAGCACCTGAATCTCCCTGCCTGCAATCAAGCTCATCAGTGAGCAGCTCTATCTGCCTTCCTGCCTGCCTTGCAGGGGTCTCCAACCTTGGCAAGTTTAAGACTTGTGGACTTCAACTCCCAGCAAAGCTGGCTGAGGAATTCTGGGAGTTGAAGTCCACAAGTCTTAAAGTTGCCAAGGTTGGAGACCCCTGTTCTATTGGGTAAGTTTTTTTCCCCTTTGGGAGCTTTAAAAAAATAGTTAAATTGGGGTTTTTTTAGTTGTTCTTTTTTTAGACCTAGCCATTTAAAGTTTAGGAAGTTTTAAATTTAGCTGCTTTTATATAAAAATTAAAATAAATTAAAATAAAATAATATTTGTGCAGCTTTCTGAGATTTGGTGTATTTCTGTAGTGTTTCACTCTAACTACACAAACACACAAAATCTCACAAAGCTGTATATGGAATTTTGTGTGTGTAAAGTGTGAAAGTTGATTTTTCGGGCTTTTGGGGGTTGTGTGAGGTTCCTGCTTGTTGCAGGGGCCATTTTGGGTCTAGCACAGCTGCTTTTACATTGTGGGTGAGTCAGTTGTGTTGTGTTGTGTTTTGTAGGTTAAAAAAGGGCAAAGAAGTGACATTGACTTGGCCACGCCCACCCAGTCACCTTACCACCAAGCCACGCCCACTAATTAAGCCACGCCCACAGAACCAGTAGCAAAAAAATTTAGATTTCACCCCTGCCCTTAATCCTCTTTGTTGCTCTTCTCTGCACTCTTTCTAGGGCCTCAGCAACTTTTCTGTACCATGGTGACCAGAACTGGATGCAATATTCCAAGTGTGGCCTTACTGGTGCAATAATAAAGGACACTATTACTTCTCGTGATTTTGATGCTATCCATCTGTTGATGCAGCCTAGGACTGCATTGGCCTTTTTGGCAGTTGCAGCATACTTCTGGCTCATATTTAAGCAGTGATCTAGTAAGACATCTAGTACCCCCTATTCTGTACCTGTGCATTTGGTTTTTCTCACCACTGAACTGCATCTTATTGCATAGGGCCAATGCTCAAGTCTGTTAAGTTCCTTCTGAATTTCGACTCAGTCATTATCTTTTGCTGAGTCCAAATTCTCAGGGCTTATCTGGCCCTGAGGTAAAAAGCAAGAGATCAAGGTTGTTACACTGCACACTATTTTGTTCCTACTTTGTTCCTACAGCTAGAATACTATATACTTAAATATTTCAAATTTTGTTCTGCTGAAGCATGAAACACTGAGTCATTATTATCCAAGCAAGCAACACCACAGAATACTGTAGGAGAGACTTGGGTTTCCTGGACTGAAGAAATTCAAGAGCTACCCTTAAAAAAGAGGAGGCATATTGTAGTGGTGGTATTCTGTATTAAGGGAACTAAGACAGCTATGAGCAAGCGTGATATGATGTTGCAGGAGGTATATTGTTTTCCAGATGTCTTTAAATAGGATGTGGTTACCAAGACTGTTTAAACCATTGCCAACTCTCCTCTCCTCTTGATTCATGTGAAATTCAATGAAGATGGTCATAGCTTTCAAATAATTGTGAAGACAGCAAGGCCTGAAGCAGAGGGATGAAGAAACTAGAGGCACAGGTGGTTTTTCATCAAACCATCATAAAAGTATCATTGATGCAAGAAAAAAAAATCATCCTGGATATGCTAAAAATTGTGTTAAAAATCTACAGTAACTGAGAAAGAAAGGTTTGGCCCATATTAGTCTCATCAGGAGGATGTTATACTACAGACATGTCAAATTCAAGACCCGTGGGCCAGATCTGGCCTGTGATGTCAGATCTGGCCTGCGGGGCCACCCTGGGGACAGCAAGGGGCCGTCCCCCACTGCCTCAGCCCCAGACCACCCCAGCCTGACCAAGCTGGGCGCTTCATCTAAGTGCGTGCATAGGAGGCAGCAAGCGCACGGGGGCTAATGCACAGCTGACCTGTGCTGACCTGTGCTGTGACTGAGCACCATGTTTCCCCCCAGGCTAACCATGTTCTGGCACTGGGTGGCCACCATGAATTTGTAGTAGAGCAGCACATAGAGCACACCACCAGCACCTCTGCCACCTCCATAGCCCGCTTGCCGGCCCAGCCCCACCTGCTGGCCTCATAGCCCATGAGCACTTCCCTTTCACTGGGATGGCCCCCTCTGTGGGAAAGCCATGGCCACCGGGAGCACTGCCACCTCTCGCCCTCCCCTTGTCCCCTCCTACTGGCCTTCTCTTGGTTGTCTCCCATCCTTGGTCCTAGGGGACTCCCTGGCCACCAACAGCCTTCTCTCCCTCCCCTCATCCCTTCCTCAGCACGGAGGAGGGGAGGGAGGGAGGGAGGGAGGGAAGGAAGGAAGGAAGGAAGGAAGGAAGGAAGGAAGGAAGGAGAAGGAGGGAGGCAGAGAGGAAAGAAGGAAGCAGGGAGGGAGTTGCAATGAGAGGGAGGGAGAGTCTGAGGGAAATCCTGCCTTAGCACTTGGCCACCAGCAGCCCTTTCACCATCCCCTTGCCCCTCCTCCTGGTTTCTCCTGGTGGTCTCCCATCCTACAGCTGAGGATGCTTTGCTTACAATGCTGGGTCTCCTCACAAGGAGAGGGAGTGGGCCTTCTTCTCACTCACACACTTTTCCCTCTCATACCCATCATGAGCAACTGGCCAAGGAGAGTGAGCACAGCAGCAGAAGCCTTGAAGAGGAGGTAAGCACAGCTGAGCACCCCCTTGGGGAAGCAGGGCTGGGCTACAGGATCCTGGTGCCCCAGGAGCTTGAGGACCAGGCAGTGCATTTTCCCTCTCCTGCCCAGGGCACACTGCCATCCAGGGGTCCGCATGGCTTAGAGGGACAGCAAGGTTCCTCTGGTGGACAAAGCTTTGATGCTTGTCCTGGTCTTGCCCTCCTACACTGGAGACCTCTAGATCCCCCCTCCCAGCCTCTCTCCCCCCCCACCCCTGGCAGGAGTCTGCTGCATGTGGAAGCTCAGAGGAGAAAGTTTTCAGGAAGCAGTTTCCCCTGAGTCCAATTTCTGCCTTGACAGATCTCTGGAGAGGAGGACAGGGTGGTAGGGGAGCTGCATGAGGGAAGGCTGTCCCAATAAGCCAGCATCCTTATCACGCACAATTAGAAACAGGGATTCCCTTTCATGAATGGCCAGCCTCCCTCATGCAGGACCAGGGAGAGCTGCTCCCCTTCCTTCTCCTCTTGCTCTCCAGAAACACGTCAAGGCAGAAGTTGTACTCGAAATTGCTCCCTACAAACTTTCTCCTCCGCGCTTCCACACGCAGCATCATCCACCTCCTGCTTTGCTGGGACTGGACAGGGAAATGACAACAATGTCTGGGATTGGGAGAAGAATGTCTCCTTTGGTGTGCTGTGCACATGCACACACATGCGTGCACACACACACCATTTCCAAGTTTCCACATCTGAGCTTGCAAACTGCCAATCATGCCTGGGCTTGGGGGAAAGGCCCTCTCCTTCTTCTGTGGATAAAAGTCCCCAAACTTGGAATGCGGTGTGTGTGCACACGCACTTAGCTGCCAGCAGTTTGGAGATGCAAGGAGCTTGTGGGGCACCAAATTGTCCCCATGTCAAGTTATCCGGTGCAATTTGTTCCATCCCAATCCAGCTGTCCTGAGTCAGATGCACCCGTTGAGCGGTGTTGAACTGGCCACATCCACCTAGTCGCGGTGACCCAGCTGTGACCACTGAGCCATTCCTATCCAGTCACTCCCATCTAACCACTGAGTCGTCATAGTCTTAGTCATAGTCTTACATGCAACTGGCCCTTTGTGGGCAACCATAATGCTGATGCTGCCCTCAATGAAATTGAGTTTGACACCCCTGTCATACTAGAACATATGAAGAGGGCAGCAAAGCTCAGAACTGAATATTCACCAAGGAAGGATACAAAGGGAGAAGCAGGAGGTCAGAATAGGGCTTCAGAGTGGGGACTCAAATCTATGGTTTCAGAGATTTGAATATTGCATAATTTATTAATTGCATAAAGCTATGCTGAACAGCAGTGAGACCACAGGATTTAATCTGTGCATTATTGCAGGCTGAATACTTTAATATGAATGACTCAACTTGTGATTCCAACAAATGAGGTGAGTACTTTGAAGAACAAACATGTAGAAATACAATATTTTTAAAAATAATAGAGACCTGAAAATAGAGAATAGCAAAGAATCAAACTTAAGACAGGAACTCTGCAAAAACAAAGAACAAGCGTTAGATCATTTCACTCTGCATGGATATATTTCATCATTCATTTATATGACTTTAAATAAGTTTTTAAGTCCTGAAATGTATATGAATGCTGATGAAGCATCTGAAATATGAACATGCTTCATGTTGGTTAAATAACCTCTGCTTCCCAATTCTAGAAAGATGGATACCAAATATGTCTTTTATTGTATTATAAAATATATAAGCATTAAAATATACTTACCTAATAAAGAAAACTCCATAAATAAGCAATAAAGCCCTTCTTGACTGAAGAATATAGGAATAAAGAGAACTTTTCCTTCTCTTTTAATAAAAGACTGAAGCAGTAACCAAGCAATAACAGGTGACCACCTGGCACTTTGGTTAGATTTTTTATTTTAGAAAATTTTTGTACCTGAGGTGTAAGAGTAGAGGAAGAAATTACACCAGGAGATTCAAATGTGGCACATGGACAGAGCTCAATGGACACCCACCCACCCACCCACTTCATGCCAGAGTTCCTGATAAAAAAAACTAGGAGTTTGGTAGATCAATATCCATGCAATTGAATAGGAATGGTTGAGTTCTTAAATTCTAATGTAAGAGTTATTAAGTATTCTAGCAAGTTTAGGATATTTCACTGTCGCAGTAATATCAGTATGGTGACTGATGCATATTGTACCAGCAAGGAGACATGAAACACTTGGCACCACAAGACAAGCTGGACCAAAATTGAACTGCAAGATGCTCTATTTTGATCTTACTGTATAAAAAGGTCTTCTGACAAGCTATACAAATGTTCTGTTTTCTCTTTTAAAATCTTGTGTAAAACATGCTACATTTGACTGTCTTGTTTTGATCATTCCTATCAAGGAGTGTATTCACTTTGATAGCTCCTGAAACCATTGCCAGCAATTTGTCATATTTGATTCAATTTTCTGCTTTCAGGCTTTACAGCCATGATGACTGTAGGAGATTGTTAACTCCCTGGATTTCCCTCTCTTTTGAAAACAAACGCAACAGCACCATTTATGCTTTCTGTGGTGTGTACAATTGTAACTTAACTATTTGAAATTGAATATAAATAATGGTCCTCCTAACTATTGCATGCTTTTTGTGGAGGTCCCTGCCTTCTGGCTGGTCCTGCATTTGTTAGTGTGTTGTTGTTACCATTATTTTCTAGTTAGGAAGGAATACTATGTGCATTGACCAGAAGAATTAGAAAATTAGATACCTTGAAGTAGGTACTCCTGGATAAATTTGATAGAGCGGTTTTTAATAGCATTGCCCTGAAATAGTTTCTGTGAACTCAAAATTGACATTTAAATGCTTTCACTATAATGGGTAGCTTCAGCGGCATCCCCAGGGTAGGCATGGAGGCAGAATGAAGCAGCAGCAGTCCTGTGCTGCTGTGACACAAGGTCCACTCCTTTTGTATGTGTGTCATGATAGCCAAATATGGCTTTTTCAGGCTCGTGTGCATATTTTCCAATGAGACAAACTGAGACAGGAAGATCATTTTATTACAATTTATCAGAATATTCAGACAAAAGGGATTCCTCATTCAAAGAGGGAACCCCGATCCTTAGCTTACATCCCCTTCTAACAAAGAAGCCTGAAACAGGAAAGTTGATTGGACAGGATAATAGCATACATGTTTATTAAAATGAGGTCTGAAGGGGAATAAATTGTAAGGAGAAAGGTTGTGTAGGGTTCACAAAAGAGATAAGTCAGACCCCAATTTGTACTAACAAACTTTTCTTATTAGGAGCTGGTCTCCAGCTTGTTTATCAGTTTAGGAATGTTAAAAGCTTGAACATCACTTTAAAAGAAAGAATATAAATCAGATTAAAATACAAAATAACTATGTTAGTTAACAAATTACAAAACCCATGTTATTTGCCCCTCAGTCATGACATCACACACTCTGGATGCTCTAAACAGAATTTGAAAGAAGTTATTTCCACCTTGGGTAAATACACGTCTCATCTATTTATTAAAACAGACACCTCTTTTTCCAGGCTTCCATACAAGCTAGGGGAAGATGCCACTGCCTTAATGAATCCAATCATTACATCAGCGTATCTTTAATGCAACTCTTAAAGAAGCAGCATAATAGTTTCGGGCTCATGTGGAAGCCAGGAAAATAATGAAAGGGCTGTTTATTTATTTATTTATTAAATTTATATCCCGCCCTTCTCCCGGAAGGGACTCAGGGTGGTGAACAGCCAAGAATTAAAATAACATACAATATAAAAGTTAAAATAATTAAAAATAAATTAAATTAAACGGCCGCCCCAATTTAAAACCCCTAGCAATACAATTAAAAACCCCCTAAAACCTATTCAGGCCAGGCCGGCTTGCTGAAATAAAAAGGTCTTCAGGGTCTTACGGAAAGTGCGGAGATCCGGAATCAGCCGTTTTCCGGGAGGTAGCTCGTTCCAGAGGGTGGGTGCTCCCACAGAGAAGGCTCTCCCCCTGGGGGCCACCAGCCGACATTGCTTGACCGACGGCACCCTGAGGAGGCCCTCTCTGTGAGAGCGTATTGGCCGGTGGGAGGTTATCGGTAGCAGCAGGCGGTCTCGTAAATACCCTGGCCCTAAGCCATGGAGCGCTTTAAAGGTGAGAACCAACACCTTGAAGCGCACCCGGAAGACCACCAGGAGCCAGTGCAGCTCGCGCAGGAGAGGTGTTATATGGGAGCGCCATGTCGCTCCCGTGATCACCCGCGCGGCCGCATTCTGGACCAGTTGGAGCCTCCGGGTGCTCCTCAAGGGGAGCCCCATGTAGAGAGCGTTAGCGTAGTCCAGGCGAGAAGTGACGAGAGCATGAGTGACTGTGCATAAGGAATCCCGACTCAGAAAGGGGCGCAACTGGCGTATCAGGCAAACCTGATAAAAAGCCCCCCTGGCCACGGCCGTCATATGCTCTTCTAAAGACAGCTGTGTGTCCAGGAGGACGCCCAAGTTGCGAGCCCCCTCTGTGGGGGTCAATGACTCGCCCCCAATAGCCACCGATGGCGCCAGCTGGCTATATCGGGATGCCGGCATCCACAGCCACTCGGTCTTGGAAGGGTTGAGTCGAAGCCTGTTCCTCCCCATCCAGACCCGCACAGCCTCCAGACACTGGGACATCACTTCAAGGGCATTGTTGGGGTAGTTTGGGGTGGAGATGTACAGCTGAGTGTCATCAGCGTACAGATGGCATCGCACCCCAAATCCATGGATGATCTCACCCAGCGGCTTTACATAAATGTTGAACAGGAGTGGCGAGAGGACCGACCCTTGTGGCACCCCACAAACAAGGCACCTCGAGGTCGACCTTTGCCCCCCTGCCAACACAGACTGTGACCGGTCGGAGAGATAGGAAGAGAACCACCGCAACACGGTGCCTCCCACCCCCAATCCCTCCAGCCGGTGCAGCATGATACCATGGTCGATGGTATCAAAAGCCGCTGAGAGATTTAATAGGACCAGAACAGAGGAGCAACCCCTGTCCCGAGCCCTCCAGAGATCATCAACCAATGCGACCAATGCCATTTCCGTGCTGTACCCAGGCCTGAAGTCGGACTGGCACGGGTCTAGATAGATGGTTTCATCCAGGTACTGCGGGAGCTGTTGCGCAACCACACTCTCAACAACCTTCGCAATAAAGCGAAGGTTGGAGACAGGACGGTAGTTAGCCATAACAGCCGGATCCAGAGAAGGCTTCTTAAGGAGGGGCCTCACCACTGCCTCTTTCAAAGCAGGTGACAGGAAACCCTCCCCCAAAGAAGCATTTATAATCCTCTGGAGCCAGCCTTGCATAACCTCCCGGGTAGCCAGTACCAGCCAGGAGGGACACGGGTCCAGTAAACATGTGGTTGCATTTAACCTCCCCAGAATCCTGTCCACGTCTTCAGGAGTCATAGGATCGAACTCGTCCCAGATAACATTCTCAAGACCCGCCTCAGCCACCCCGCCGAAATCTACCCAATCAGAGTCCAAGCCTTCCCGATTCTGAGTGATTTTATCGTGCAGATACTGTGCAAAATCCTCCGCCTGCCCTTGCAAGGGGTCCTCCCGTGCTCCCTGATGGAGGAGGGAGTGGGTCACTCTAAACAAGGCGGCTGGGCGGTTATCTGCCGATGCAATAAGAGCAGAAAAGTAATCACACTTTGCCGCTTTTATCGCCACTAAATAGGTCTTAATATGAGACCTAATTAGTGTTCAGTTGGATTCGGAGCGACTGGCCCTCCAACCACTCTCTAGGCGTCTTTTCCGGCGTTTCATCCCCTCAGCTCCTCGGTGAACCAAGGAGCTGGGCAGGTGCGACGCCGGGTCAGAGGCCGCAAAGGCATGACATGATCCAAAGCCCCGGCAGCCATCCTATCCTAGGCAGCCACCAGATCTTCAGTCGAGTCGTGAGCCAAAGCCTCAGGAAATGGCCCAAGCTCCCTCTGGAATCTCTCCGGATCCATCAGGCACCTGGGGCGGAACCACCTAATCGGTTCCACCTCCCTGCGGTGGGGTGCAGTGGTCAGAAAGTCCAGCCTCAGGAGAGAATGGTCAGACCATGACAGGGGCTCAATAGCTATATCCCCTATAACCTGGCCATTCAACCACTGACCAGAGACAAAAACTAAATCCAGAGTGTGTCCTCCCGTGTGAGTGGGGCCATGAATTAGTTGTGTCAGGTCAAAGGCTCATGGAAGCCATGAACGCCCGGGCCACCTCAGACATCTCACCAGCTGATGGCAGGTTGAAATCCCCCCATGACCACCAGTCTGGGGGTATCAACCGCCACTCCGGCAATAACGTTGAGAAGCTCGGGCAGGGCCGCTGTCACGTGGCAGGGAGCCAGGTACGTGATCAGCAGTCCCATCTGCATCCCATGGCCCCACTTCACCAGGAGAGACTCACATCCGGCTATCTGTGGTACAGTGGTCTCCCTCGGATCAAGACTTTCCTTAATGACAACTGCCACCCCCCCACCCCTACCCTGGGCCCTCGGTTGATGAAATGCTCAGAAACCTGGTGGGCACATTTCTACGAGGGGGACCCCCCTTGGCCCAGCCAGGTCTCTGTAATACCCGCCAGGTCCGCTCCCCCCTCCTGAATTAACTCGCAAATGAGGGGGGCCTTATTAACCACGGACCTGGCGTTGCACAGCATCAGCCTAAGGCCTGGGCTCTGAAGCTCTGGACAACCCGGGAAACGAGACGAGCCTTGGGGGTCGAGGCATGCCATCGCTTGAAGACAGAGGGTGCGTGCCCCCCCTAACACGATATGGTCCCCTGCTCCCGCCGTATCTGCCCCTCCCAACCATGGTCCTGATGGAATCGCCCTCTTCCATACTTACACTAAGCCCCTCCACACCCGGCTCCACACCTCCCAGTTCGTGCCCCTGTGCCAAGCCTGACCTATCACCCTCCCTCCCCTCCCCCTCCCCAAACCCCTTAAAAATTTACACAAAGACAATTTTAAAAAACCCCTCAGCCCCCGTAGGACTAGCAAAGTGATGCTACTCTTGCAAAGAGTCTAAAGCATTTCTTCCAAATCATTTTCAAAGTTTGCTGCTTTCATGGGCAATGCTTGCCTCAGAGCTTTTTCTCTTATGTATACATGTTCCTGTCTCACAAAAAAGATCTGCATTTTTTGTGAACTACCTTAGCTCTGTAACATTGTGCCTTTTCAACCTATTCCCCATTCAGAAGAGAAAAGTGTTACGCTTCTTGTCTGTGCAGTAATGGTGTGGTTATGTAAACCTGAAACAGTTTTTCTCTGTCAGAACAATGTTTGTTTTCATGTTTTTAACTGCTCATTTTATTGTGGCTTCTGAGAACCTCAGCACAAACCCTAATAATTTCTATTTCAAAGTAATAAGGACTTCTTTTTAAGTAAGGCAGTGAATAGCTCTGTGCCAAGTGACCCCCAGTAGTACAACTAGTATATAAGCCTCAACAGAGCAAAACTGTTATGTATGTATCTATTTTGTGCGGGAAATTCAAATGTAAAGTGAATTCTGATTGGTTCTTGGTCGCCTCTGAAAAGTATATAAGGAAGGCTGTTGCCTGTGTTCTTTTGCTGAAGTCTCACCCTGAATTAAAGAGCTGTTGTCACTAGCTTGCTTGTGCCTCTCATTATTCCCGCGCTACAACATTGGCGACGAAGGTGGGATAGAGGCCACAAGAAGCAATTCAAAAAGAGCTCTGAGTTTCAGCCAGGGTGACTAGCGAACACAGAGACACGGCATGTCTGCCTACGTTCCGCCAAAACCCTTCGACCCAACCCGAGAGAAGTGGGGATCGTATCTGACCAGGTTCGAGTGCTTCTTGGAAGCGAGCGAAATGCAAGGGCTCTCAGCGAACAGAAAAAGGGCCCTGTTCTTAAGCCACTGCGGGCCAGACGTATTCGAGATGGCCGAATCCCTCTGCGAGCCAACCCCAGTCCAGACGGTTCCCTGGGACGTCCTACAGGCCAACCTGAGAGCTCACTACGCTCCGGTTCCATCCAAATTCGTACAGCACTACGAACTCCGGCAACGAGTTCAAAAAGAAGGAGAGCCGGTCAGCGCTTATGTGGCCGCGCTTTGAAAAGCCGCAACACATTGTGACTACAGAGATTTGGACGACGCACTGCTTGAACAATTGATTTGCGGGGTTCGAGATACCCGGTTACAAAGGCGTCTTCTAGCCAAGCCAGACCTAACGCTAGCCGGCGCGCTAGACAAAGCCCGAGCACACGAGGCATCAACAAAAGCTTCGGAAGCACTGCAGCGACCAAGTTCAAGCAAAGACGGGCCGAAAATAGCCCCCGTTCACAGAGAAGAGGCGCGAACCAGCACAGAGGAAGAGTCGAACGAGGACGTCTTCCATACAGAAAAGAAATTGAGTGAACAAAGCCACCGCCACAAGAACTGTCCTAGCTGCGGCGGGGATCACGAGAGACATTCGTGTAAATACAGAGAAGCCATTTGCAGGCGTTGCGACAGGAAAGGCCACCTAGCACGAGTTTGCAGAGCTCAATTTCCGCGTAGTCGAAAGCCATGTGACTACCGCGACCAACCAGAGCCGGCTTGTTCAAAACAGCCAATCAAAGATAACGGTGCGAGAAAACGGCACGAACCTCAAAAGCAGGAGACCTACAGCACGAGAATCGGCCAAGCCAGCACAACCGACGATGAGAAAGTCTACACGAAAGTAGAAATCGATGGCAGACCGTGCGAAATGGAAATCAACACCGGGTCTACGTTATCAATCATGTCCTGGACAACACTCAAGGCGCTCCTGCCCAAGTTCCAGAAAACCCAGCTGTCCCATCAGAAAATCCGCCTCCTCAACTAGCAGGGAAACCGAGCTCCCGTTGAAGGCGTAGGCATGTTCCAGGTCACCTACGGCGAGTTCCAGAAAGAGCTGCCCCTGACCGTCGTTAGCAAGCCCCTACCAAGTCTACTGGGCATGAAATGGTTCCGAGCCCTCGGCATGGGCTTCACGGGTGTTCACAGCATCAGCGGATCATCCCTCAAAGAAACCCTTCTCCACGAGTTTCGGGACGTTTTCGAAGAGACTCTAGGCAAGTACGTGGGGACCCCAATAACCTTTAATTTAGACCCCAAAGTAGCGCCAATCAGACTGAAAGCAAGACAAGTTCCCTTTGCTTTAAAGCCCAAAATTGATGCGGAGCTCTACAAGCTCATTAAGCAAGGGGTGCTAATTCCCGTAGATCACGCTAAGTGGGAAACCCCAAAAGTCATGCCAGTCAAATCGGACGGCTCAATTAGAATTTGCGCTGACTATAAGTGTTCGATTAACAAGGCATTGCAACAGAGCGCCTATCCGGTTACAATAGTCCACCATCTACTGCACTCCCTGGGGCCTGGCAAGCTATTCGCAAAACTAGACCTTGCGCAGGCGTACCAACAACTGCCTGTAGATGACGCTACGGCAGAATCACAGACAATAGTAACTCACAGAGGTGCCTTTAAATGCACCAGACTTCAGTTTGGGGTCAGCATCGCCCCTGGGCTCTTTCAGAGCACAATGGAGCACCTTCTACAAGGCCTCCCGGGTGTTGTCCCGTATTTTGCCGACGTTTTGATTAGTGGCCAAGACGAGACTCAGTTACGCCAGAGGGTTAGACAAGTCCTAACCAGATTCAGAGAAGCGGGACTTAAACTCAAACGAGAAAAATGCAAAATAGCGGTTCCATCAGTGGAATTCTTAGGCTACCGAATCGACGGCACAGGCATTCACCCCACAGAAAGCAAAGTCAGGGCCATCCGAAGCACGCCCACCCCCAAGTCGAAGTCTGAACTGCAGGCCTTTCTGGGCCTTCTCAATTTCTATATGATGTTTTTAAAACACAAAGCCACCATTGCGGAGCCCCTGCACAGGCTCCTTGGGAAAAACGTTCCGTGGGTTTGGGGCAAACGAGAAGCGGCTGCATTCAACGCAGTAAAGAGACTTTTGTCTGAGGACAGTTTCCTTATTCAATACAATGCTGAACTACCCCTAGTGTTGGTCTGTGACGCTTCCCCCTTTGGCGTAGGCGCGGTTTTAAGCCATAGACTGCCGAATGGGTTAGAGGCGTCCATCACCTATTACTCTCGCACTTTGTCTAGTGCTGAACGGAACTATAGCCAGCTAGATAGGGAGGCATTAGTGGCTGTAGCTGGGATCAGAAAATTTCACGAGTATTTGTTTGGTCGCACCTTTGAACTCATTACGGACCACCAGCCTCTTTTGGAACTTTTGGCTGGAGATAAACCGACCTCGGCTGCTCTTTCCCCCCGGATGACCAGATGGTCCATTTTCTTAGCCGCTTATTCTTACAGACTGCTCCACCAGCCGGGCAAAACCTTAGGACATGCTGACGCCCTCAGCCGATGCCCCTTGCCCGAATTGTTGGACAACCCAACTGCGGAAGCCCCGGTTTTACTTCTTGACATTGTTTCCCCGGGCCCCATCTCCTCAAACGAGGTGGCGAGGGTTTCTGCCAGAGACTCTGTCTTGCGCACTGTAATGGGCTGGGTAACGAGGGGTTGGCCTACCAAGGTGGACGGTGGTGACTTTCAATTGTACTTTAACAAAAAAAAATGAACTGTCAATGTTGGGGGCTTGTTTGTTGTGGGGAGACAGGGTGGTCATTCCTTCGCGGTTAAGGTACAGAGTTCTAGAAATGCTGCATGAGGGACACCCTGGTATTGTTCGCATGAAAGGCCTAGCTCGTAGCTATGTTTGGTGGCCACATCTCGACCAAGATGTCACTGAGTGGGTGGGGAAGTGCAGGCCCTGCCAGGAGTCCCGCCCAGATCCTCCCATAGCTCCCGTTCAGGAATGGGAAAAACCAAAGGGGCCATGGGGGAGGATTCACATCGATTTCGCTGGCCCGTTCCACGGCCAGAACTTTCTTATTATTGTAGATGCATATTCTAAGTGGCTCGAAATTGCCTTGATGCCATCTACCGCTTCTGAGGCCGTAATCAAAGTACTCAGAAAACTATTCGCAACACATGGATTGCCGGACACCCTGGTATCCGACAATGGGCCCCAATTCATGGCAACTCAATTTGAGGGCTACCTGGCCGAATTAGGCATAAGACATGCATTATCCGCTCCTTTTCATCCGGCTTCGAATGGCCTTGTAGAAAGATTTGTAAGAACGGCCAAAGAAGCTCTTTCCCAGCTTGATGCAGGGGACTGGCAGGCTAAAATAGATGAGTTCTTAGCGGTACAGCACGCCACCCCGTGCCCCATCTCGGGCCGCAGCCCAGCCGAGCTCTTAATGGGCGAAATCTAAGATGCATTCTCGACTGACTGCATCCCAATTACTCCTCCGATAGCTTCACGGGGGAAGGGGGAGGACTAAGACAATTCCAAGTAGGAACACCAGTTTTTGCTAGAAGCTACACCAATGGACCCTTATGGGTAGAGGAAACCATAGTAGGAATCACCGGTCCAAAGTCTTACACAGTTGATATAGGGCATGGTAAAATCTGGAGGAGACATATAAATCAATTACGTAAACGTTTACAAAACGAAAACTCTTGTCCTAACTATCAAAGCCTTCCTGACACAGCTACCTCAAGCCCGAGTAAGCCGGAATACTTATCTGGCAACCCAGAGTTCCAGCACCGCCCCAGCGAGTCGACACTCCCAGCCGGAGATAGCCACACCTCCAGCGAAATACAGGAGGTTCCATTGGCTGAGCCGGAAGAGACGGGAGGTCCCTCTGACCGGCTCGACACCTCGCCAACAACTGAACTGCGCAGGTCAACCAGGAATAAGACACGCCCTGGTCACCTGTGTGATTTTGTATGTAAATATGTAAATAGATAGGATAAGTGCCTTCTGGGAGTGGAGGGGTGTTATGTATGTATCTATTTTGTGCGGGAAATTCAAATGTAAAGTGAATTCTGATTGGTTCTTGGTCGCCTCTGAAAAGTATATAAGGAAGGCTGTTGCCTGTGTTCTTTTGCTGAAGTCTCCCCCTGAATTAAAGAGCTGTTGTCACTAGCTTGCTTGTGCCTCTCGTTATTCCCGCGCTACAACAAAAACCCTGCCAGCAAAATGCACATCATTATCCTCAGGATCACCAAAGCTGTGTGTAGTAGATAGAAGATATATAACTGTCACGGTAGTAGACCCTGTCCTCAAATAAAGTATTTTTCTTGGTTTTCACAATTTTTCTTTTGTATTAGTTTATAATATAAAATACAAAAACAAATCATAGGGAAGGAAAAGGGGAAGGGAAGAATGTAGAAAATAAGGGAAAAAGAAAGAAAAGTTGTTGACTTCTGACTCCCTTTGGTGCAGTAAAAGATTGTAATATCAAGCCTCAACATTTTACTTTTATATAATAGAATAAACTAGCCATTTCTATATCAACAAATCTATCTAATCGATAAATCCCAGAATCAAAGCTGCATTGGCTTCCGGTGGACTTCCGGGTGCGCTTCAAGGTGTTGGTGATCACCTTTAAAGCACTCCATGGCTTAGGGCCAGGGTACTTACGGGACCGCCTTCTGCCACCAATAGCCTCCCACCGGCCGGTTCGCTCCCACAGAGAGGGCCTCCTCAGGGTGCCGTCGGCCAGACAATGCCGGCTGACGACCCCCAGGAGGAGAGCCTTCTCTGTGGTGGCACCTACCCTATGGAACAATCTACCCCCAGAGATACGAGTGATCTCCGACCTCCGGATTTTTCGTCGGGCCCTAAAAACTTATTTTTTTCAGTTAGCCGGTCTGTCCTGATTTTAGGATTAGTTTTAAAATTTTAATATTTATTTTAAATTGATAAGTTTTAAATTATGGGCCAAATTTATAAATTATTTTAACTTTATTTTTAACCGTGATGTTTGTATAGATGTTTTTTATCTGGCTGTTCACCGCCCTGAGTCCGAAAGGAGAAGGGTGGTATAGAAATTCGAATAAATAAATAAATAAAAATAAATAAAATATGAATCCTACTCCAATATTTCTTTGCTTTATCAAATGTCCACCACAAATGATAAGAAGTCCCTTCTTTACATTTGCATTTCCAACATTCAAGTTAGATTCAAGTTAGAATTCAGAATCCTTGTATAATCGTTTTTCAAAATTCTCTCTAACCACTGTATTGTACTACACTGCACTACACTACATTCATTATAAAGGAATTAAGGTTTCAGTATGAAATGATTTGTTTTTCATTCCTAACAGTTCAAACAAGAACCATGCTTAGCAGGAAATAAATGCTATTTAAATAATTGAGCCTTATTTCTGAGTAAATGTACAGTCTGATGAAATAGCTTTCTCCCACTGCAGAACTGCAATGTGTTCTCAGAAAATGGTAATTGCAGCACTGAAATTAAATTTTTGGAATAGCAAGACAAATCCAGATTGGGAATAAGGAAGAAATTCAGTAATTTTATTAGAAGAGTCAGCCTAGTTGCTACTTTGAAATTTTATGTATCTTCTTATAGGAGGGACGGGGGAGGACTTAGTTAATGGGATAGAAATGTGGTAGCAGAGGAATGGGACTGAATATTGTCACATTGTTCAACTTCTATTAGGATTGTGCATGTGTGTATTGTATGTGTTTGTGTGTGTGTGTGTGTGTGTGTGTGTGTGTGTGTGTGTGTGTATTGAAGAATGGATGGACAGACTTAGGATTCATGTTGAGGAGTGAAACTGCCTCTTTTTCTTTCCATCCAGATGGTCAACAATGTGTTGAAGTGCTTCAACAATTAGGAATACCTTCAATATACTTCTGTCTGTTTAAATCACTTTTCTGCTAAAGTGATTTAAATCACTTTTCTACTAAACCAGAAAAAAAGCATAAATAGCATTTTGCATCACTGTCGTTTCTCAGCAGTGTCCCCACCCACAGATTTTTTTTTTTACAGTTTTGAGTTGCTGTAAATAAAATAACTTTCTGTCTCTCTGAGTTTTTGTGTGCAGGCTTATAATGACTTTGATGTGGGCTGAGCCCTGTTAGCTCTTGGCTTCCTTTTGTTCCAGGTTCTCCATTCATAGTTTTCATTTTTTTTCCTTTATGCATTATTTCTCAGCATACTTATTCCTTGATCTCATTCTCTTAGGGATTGATTTTGAGTAGGCATCTTTCCTCACTTCTCCTTCCCCTTTCCCTCCCCATTCTTTTCCTATTTACTTTGTACTTTGTATTTTATATTACTTTATAACTCAATAAAATATGTTAACCTGAATAGGCATGAAAGAACATATTTATTTAATGTGTTATTTGATTCATGAGCCTAGCTTTTGCTTAGTACTTGCAACTGAATTCAGGATAGCTAGATTTTTTTTCAAATGTGAACCACCTGATGTAATCTCTCACCAGATCAATGGGAATCCAATTCATTATACATGATAATTCCATCTCAGGATACTGTTTGTCTTAAAAATCATGTACACAATTATATAAAATTGTGTGTTTAGGGAGATCATAGAATCATGGGGTGATATGGTTGGAAGGGATCTTGAAAATGTTCTTGTCCAATGCCTGCCCAGGGAAGGATTCGTTTTGTAGAAAAACTTGGGAAAAAGTAGTGAGAGATATGTAAAAGATGCTGTTGGCTATGATAGCAAAAGTTATGTATGAAAATGAATAGTTAATGAATAGTTTAAAAATGATTCAAATCATCAGTGGAATGAACTAACAATTAAATACAAGTGATACTAATGCCAGCTAGATATGGATAAGTATGGATTTTATGCTGTAAGATTCTATGTAGATGTATTATTTATTGGGGAAAAGAGGGAGAAAGGATAGTAGTGGAAATTTGTAAGCATATCTGATTACTGTGATTCTTATATTTATAACTCAATATCAGATTTATCTCTTATAAAAATAGACAGTCATTTTATATTATCAGAAATCATCTCATGAAACTTTCCAATGTCCAAACCAAAAAAATGGTTTTGTTTTGTTTTTTAGAATTAGGAGTTGTTGAGGCATTCACATTTATTTTTTAAGCTTAATGTGACTCTGACCCTTGCATGCTTATTTATGCACTAATACTGAAGCAATCACTTCCAGCTACATTTAAGCAAATGTATCAATTGATTTTTGTAGTACAAATTCTCCGCTATTTTGAGTCTATCACATTGATATGCAAGGCCAGGTTCTTGACATAGATAAATGTGAAGTGCTTCTCTGAGTCAGGGACTGTGCTCATTAGGAAGTGCTTTAGCTGTCATGTGGTTCAATATAAGATGGATCAGCTAGCAGAATTTTATATTGTATAGTTCTCCAGCAAGTGAAGATTGGCTTGTCCAGCTGGAAGCAAGACATTTGTTATCTTAATACAAGGAAACCCATTCACATGACACTGGGCTGCTTATAATGGATCACCTACAAAATTGAGGGCATTTGGCCATGAATGCAACTAGTAGAGATAGAATTATTCTAAGATTGTAGTTCAAAAATGTTCTCCTAAGATAACTCTATAGGCATCTTGGTTTTCTGTCTCTCAACTTTAATAATTCTATAATTTTTACCCGTATTCTCCATATACATATACATACTTTTTGATTTGCCTTTCATCTCAGCCAAATTAAGAGCAGCTGGTACACAAAGCCAATAACGTGACAATGCATGTCACAATAAAGGTTTCAGAAGAAATAAGAATACGTACTATTGCTGATCCAATTGGACCCCAGGCCAAACAAGCCATCTCACAAACTACAGTTGATGACTGATTGAATCATATGTAAATCCTGGGATTATCTATTGAAAGCCTTGATTACTTGGCATTAATTGGAAAGAAAACTCATTTTGTGTGACTGATTTACTCCTTGGCAGCTGCAGATTAGGAAATAAATAAAAAAGAAGATTGTTTTGCAAAACCTTTCACGGTTTAAGATGGATCTTACAGATCAAATTGCAAAAAGTGTTTCTCTCAGAAGCTTCAATCATTTCTATATGCAAAATATAAAAAGTATGCGAGAATGTGAATAGAATAGAATAGAATAGAATAGAATAGAATAGAATAGAATAGAATAGAATAGAATAGAATAGAATAGAATAGAATAGAATAGTATTCTTTATTGGCCAAGTGTGATTGGACACACAAGGAATTTGTTTTTGGTGCATAAAAGATATAAAAGAAAAAAAATACATTCATCAAGCAACATAAGATACAACACTTAATGATAGTCATAGGTTACTAATAAGCAATCCAATCATACTAGGAAACAAATAAAACAATATAAATCGTAAAGATACAAGCAACATGGTTATAGTCATAAGTAGGAGGAGATAGCTAATAGGAAGGATGAGAAGAATAATAGTAATACAGTCTTAGTAAATAAGACTGTGTTGTGGGAATTAGTTGTTTAGCAGAGTGATGGCATTCGGGTAAAAACTGTCTTTGTGTCTAATTGTTATGGTGTGCAGTGCCCTATAGCAGTGGTCCCCAACCCCCGGTCCGCGGACCGGTGCCGGGCCGTGGAGTACCTGGCCGGGGGACATGAACGCTGCAGCGCAAAGGCTCCTGGGCCATGCGCAATGGGCCGTGCGCAAAAGCTCCTGGGCTGTGCCCCCACCCCTGCGCGCGCTCAGCGGGCCGCAGCGATAAAAAGGTTGGGGACCACTGCCCTATAGCATCGTTTTGAGGGTAGAAATTGAAACAATTTATGTCCAGGATGCGAGGGGTCTGTAGATATTTACACAGCCCTCTTTTTGACTCGTGCAGTATACAGGTCCTCAATGGAAGGCAGGTTGGTAGCAATTGTTTTTTTCTGCAGTTCTAATTATCCATTGAAGTCTGTGTCTGTCTTGTTTGGTTGCAGAGCCAAACATGCTATCAATGCTTAAATGCTTAGAAGTTCTACTTAATACATATAGAAAATTTTACTAGTTTTATTGTTTAGTCTAGGAATGAAATTAATATTGAAAGATATGTTTCTGCTAAAACTAAAACTCAGGTGAGTTGTCTATTGAAAACAATTTTTTTAAAAAATAAAGAGAACCGTGGAATGCATTAGTGTCATAAGACTGTTGTGACTGCATTAGTATCATAAGACTATTATGACTCATTTCTCAAGTACCATGAAAAAGAAGCAGTGGAAAATAATCTAACAGAAAATAATCTTTTCACCACTCTGACTGTAGAACATTTTGTTAGAATAGCCAGTTAGTAAAACATTGCAGTTAGTGCAAGTTAGGTGTCAAACCAATTAAATTTAACACAGCTCACTCTTTCCTTGAATATCCTATGGAAATGAGTATTAAAAAAACCTTTCTTTTTATGACCTTGTAATTCCTTAATTCGGGGCAGAGTTGGAGCATCTCGATGGAATTGAAGGTTTACTGGATGGCAGAGTATAATTAGTAAAAATAAATAAATTCTGTTTTTTTAGTACTATAGATGTTTTAGAACATAGAATAATAGAGTTGGAAGGGACCTTGGGGGGCTTCTAGTCCAACCCCCTGCTCAAACAGAACATCCTATATTATTTCAGGAAAATTATTGTCCACTCTCTTTTTGAAAGCTTTCAGTGATGGAGCATCTTATCTGAAGATAAGCTGTTCCACTGATAGATTGCTTTCACCATTAGGAAATTTCTCCTTAGTTTTAGGTTGTTTTTCTCCTTAGTTAGTTTCCAACCATTGTTTCTCATCTTGTCTGCTATCATGTCACCCCTAGTCCTTTTTTTCAATAGACTAGACATACCCAATTCCTGTAACCGTTTTTCATATGTTTTAGCCTCCAGCTCCTTAATCATTCTAGTTTCCGTTCTATGCACTCTTTCCAGAGTCTCTACATCTTTTTTATATTGTGGTTATCAAAACTGGATGCACTATTCCAAGTGTGGTCTTATTAAGACTTTGTAAAAGTGGTACTAGAACTTCACGTGATCCTGATTCTATCAGCTTTTTTTGCTGCTTCTGCACATTGTTTGCCATATTTAAGTGATTCACTTATCCTGTGCCTATACAGTTGGTTTTTCTTGCCTAAGTGTAACACCTTACTTTTATCTATGTTAAATTTCATTTTGCTAGATAGTGCCCAGTGTTCAAGTCTGTCAAGATTTTTCTGTCTTCTGGTGTGTTAGGTATTCCTCCCAGCTTAGTGTCATCTGCAAAATTGATGAGTTCCCCTTTTATTCCTCATTTATATAGTTTATGAAGATATTGAAGAGTATTGGGCCCAAAATGGAATCTTGGGGTACCCCGTTGCTTACTTTCCTCCATGTAGATGTAGTTACATTGAGGACTACATATTGAGTACGATTTGTCAGCCAGTTGGTGGTAGTGTTGTCTATTTCACATTTTTCTAGCTTGCCGAGAAGTAGGTTGTGGTCTACTTTATCAAATGCTTTACTGAAATCTAAGTATACCATGTCCACAACATTTCACTGATCCACTGATTTAGTCTCTTGGTCAAAGAATGAAATCAGTTTCATTTGGCATGATCTGTTTTTCACGAACCCATATTGGCTACTGGTTATAACTTTGTTTACTTGTAGGTATTCGCAGATTTGTTACTTGGTTGTCTTTTCCAAGATCTTCCCAGGTATTGATGTCAGATTGATTGGTCTGTAATTTCCTGGATTTGTTTCAAGAACTTTGAACGATATGTTTCAATAGTTCTGAAATCACATCTATCCGTTTCTCCAGAACTCTGGGATGTAATCCATCAGGACCCGATGATTTGAATCAATGTAGAGATAACAGGTGTTCTCTTGCCTTATTTTTGCATATTTTAATTTGCATTCCTAACCTGTCATTTACAGTTCTGCTTTTCGTGAATTGAGTATTGTTTTCTTTTTGCATGAAGACAGATGCAAAGTATGAATTAAGCAGTTCTGTTTTCTTTCTACTGTCTGTTACTTCTTTGTCATCTTCTCCAATTAGTGGACCAATCTTTGACTTTTGCCTTGTTCTTTTTTATTTTGGTGAAAGAAACTGTTTTTATTGTTTTAACATTTGTTGCAAGTCTTACTTTGTTCAAAGCCTTAGCTTTATTGAATTCTAATATGATATGGTCACTTTCCCCTAAAATTCCTGCAAATTCAATTCCCTCTATCACTTCTTTGCTGTTGGTAAGAATAAGGTCCAGTATAGCTGCCCCATAGTTGCCCTCTCAATCTTTTGGGTGATGAAGTTGTCAGCTAGGTGAGTCACGAATCTGTTCGATTTCCCACTTGTTGCAGAGTGTCTCCCAGTTGATGTCAGGGTAGTTAAAGTCCCCCATTACTATTGTGGTGTGTTTCCTTCATACATTGGTTAACTACACTGATTTTAAAAGAAATAATCGTAATTTATGATAAAAATACCACTACTAATACATTTAAATAAGTAAGTAAACAAACAAACAAACAAACAAATAAGCAAATTCCTTGAATTGCCTGTTTATTATACCTTTCAGATTTCAGGCAAATAAACAGATTCTTTGTTCATATTACAGATAAACAAAATGCTTTTTTTTCTGGCACAATAGAAAATATAATATAAACTGCAACTATACATCAAAGAGAAAATAAAAGCTTTTATGTCATTTTTTGGAAGAACTGAGTAACTGAGATAGGGGATTGGCAATAACATATGGCATAATTGGGTCAGCTTTCTGGCAGATGAAATAGCTAATATATGGAGAAGGAAAGGGAAACATTTATATTTATGTGTTTTAGTTAAACTTATACCTTTTTACATTCCCTGAGACCTATGTTGCTGAGATACTTATGTTCTTATCTATGCAAATTAATTCAAAAGCAACTAGAATAGTGAAATATTTTAAATTCCTTGACAGAAAAAGAAAGAAAAATAGTATTACAACTGATCAAAAAACCTTTTATCACATTTTTTGGAAATGTTGCCTAAGATATGTTGAGAGACAGATTGTTTGTGGAGTTGTTACTATTTCAAAACATGGTAGTAAATAAGGACTTTATATGAGATAAAATATATGTTAGGTAACTGTTATAGAAATAGTAGTAAATATTTATAAGATTGGCAATTAGCAGAAAAATAAAAAAGGAATTACTCATTTTGAGTCCATAAACTATGGTCAAAACTTAATAAAAGCTATGAAATACAGAGAGATACTTTAGCTGTATAAAAATGTACTTAACCATAATTTATAGACATTTAATAATCAGGATGCCATTTAATAACTAGGGCATACATGAACTATTTTTTTTAAAAAATGTAACATCAAAATGAAATTGCATTGAGATATTTATAAAAATACTTGTTTTTGCAGGGAATGTAAAAATTCTTCAAATACAGGTAGTCCTCAGCTTACAACCACAATGGAGCCACAATTTTCTGTTGCTAAGCAAGACAGCTGTTAAGTGAATTGTGAATTATGTGAAAAGGTTGGGGACTGTCATAGGATACACTTTGGTGTAATGATTAAGGCATCAAGTTAGAAACTGGGAAACCAAGAATTCTACTCCCACTTTGAGCACAAAGCCAACTGGTCACCTTGGACTATCACTTTATTATTTTTATTCCATTTTATCTTATTGATTACTAGTATGATCTGAAGCATAACAATTAAGACCCTGACTATCTTGATTCCATCTACAGCTCTGTTTTCAGGCACAAAATAATGGCTTGTATTTTTGTTGATTAGCTTTCAGCGTTCTGAATTGGTATTTGAATATATTTTATATAGCTATAACTATCTTTATATCTATCTGTCTGTCTGTCTGTTTGTCTTCTGTCTGTCTGTCTGTCTGTCTGTCTACCTATCATCTTTAAAATAGTGCATTTGAATTTTGTTTTAAATTAAACTTTTTGCTATCAGTTTAGGTACTTTTACTAGAAAACTAAATAATTGTTTTTCTATGGAGATTCTCATCCAGGTTTCCAGAAAGTCCAGTTGCCTCTTGGGGAAAAAAAGCACCTTTGGGATAAATAATTGTTTAAGAACAATACAATAGAAGCAATTTCCTGTTCTAGACATAAATTATTATTATTATTATATTGATTCTTTTTTTTATTGTGGTATACCCTAAGGTATCAAGGCAGCTTTCATGGATGGATGGATGGATGGATGGATGGATGGATGGATGATAAATAGAGAGATAGCTATAGCTATATAAAATACTGTATATTCAAACAGACAGACAGACAGACAGACCAAGCAAACTTACGGAGTTAAATTGGAGGATTTTCTGCTTTTAACAGATGACAGTATTGCTGCTAAGAAAAATCCAAGGGTACATGTCTGAAATCACCAGGAATCAAGCTTGTTTTGAAAAAGGCTGAATCTTTCTAAAGTACTGTAGTCATAATATGTTTGAATTCAATGAAAAATATTAGCCTGAATGTTGCCTAGGCTTTGGAATCATTATCTATGTTACTCCAATTTGTATTCTCATTGTTATTTTCATTTTTCAGGTGTAGCAACCGGACCCAATGTGCAGTGGTTGCTGGCCCAGATGTGTTTCCTGATCCTTGTCCAGGAACTTACAAGTACTTGGAAGTGCAATATGAATGTGTCCCTTACAGTATGTAATATTATTACTATTGTAGTTGCTATTATTGTTAGTGGTTTATTACTGATCTGAATACCAAATTGCTATAATTGTTAGCATTCAATTTTTTTAGGTTATTTCATGCTCACATAAGTGGCTTCTGACAAACTGAGCAATAAAGGTAAAGATTCCCCTTGCACATATGTGCTAGTTGTTCCCGACTCTAGGGAGCAGTGCTCATCTCCATTTCAAAGCCGAAGAGCCAACGCGGTCTGAAGATGTGTCCGTGGTCATGTGGCCGGCATGATTAAACGCCAAAGGCACACGGAACACTATTACCTTCCCACCAATGTGGTCCCTATTTTTCTACTTGCATTTTTTACGTGCTTTCAAACTGCTAGGTTGGCAGAAGCTGGGATAAGTAAAGGGAGCTCACCCCGTTACGTGGCACTAGGGATTCAAACCACTGAACTGCCGACCTTTCTGATCGACAAGCTCAGCGTCTTAGCCACTGAGCCCTAAACTGAGCAATGGTGCATAGTAAAGAAATTGCCTAATGTAGAATTGTGGTTCTCAACAGAAAGCCATCTAGTTCCATTTCCCCATCCCCAATATTTTTATTTATTTCACAATAATTATAGCCTTATGAAAAGTAAATGGAATCTTTAATTATGAAGTAATATACAGGTAGTCCTTGGTTTACGACCGTTTGTATAAAGACAGTCCAAAGTTACTACTCTTACGGCCTGTAATGCACTTCTGAGTGTCACAAAATGTTGCACACACCTTGTTTCAGTCACACGATTGCAACTTGAATGTTTGGCAATTGGCTCACATTTATGTGCATTTGCAGTGTCCCACAGTAACCTGATCACAGTTTGCTTTTTTTTTTTTATGCTGGTTTCTGACAAAAGCCACCATGGAGGAAAGTTTATTCAAATTAATGACAGCATGTTTTTCTTAATGACCATGTGATTTGCTTAATGACCACAGTGACTCACTTTATGACTATTTGAAAAATGATCATAAAATTTTATCTGGTCACATGGTGATTCAACCTACAACCGCAGTGACTTACAACCAAAATTCCAGTCCTGGTTATAAACTGAGAACTACCTGTATTTCAACATTCCAATTTCTGAAAGAGGACAAGCAAGGAAGATTGTTTCCATATTTTCTTTTGAGATCCACAGATATTTCACTGGTCAATACAGGTAGTCCTAGTTTAGCATCAAAATTGGGATTACACTCTTCCTTCAGCTTTCCTTTGATTTACAGACCTGTGAAGCTCATAAATGTGAGGTCTGGTCACAGAGTTTCTTTTTCATCATTGTCCTTGTTGCTAAAAGAGGCAGTTGCTAAATGTGGACTACCTGTGTTGTAAATTAGTTGAGAGGCAAAAATAAAATGTTGGTCTGTTCCAGGACTCTTTTTCTTATATAAAGAGATGGGAACTTCTGCAGTACTTAGCATGAATTTGTAGTTTAATTATTGCCTGTAGTTTAATTATTGATTAATTATTGTAGTTTAATTATTGCTTAATTATTAACAAAATCTATATTTTTGTTGTGAATGAAAATATCATTTCTGCATTGCTCTTCGGTAATTACTCTTAGAACAATCCTTCCATATCTTCTTTCAGTGTAAAACAATTTCAAAAGTGTTTGAACAACTTTGCATTTACTCCTTCACAATTGTAGGATTTTGATACTTGATAACTGGCTTTCAGCTTATAATGTATTCTTCATCTATCTAATAATATTTGAGAATATTTCTTAAAATGAAATGTTTCTTAAATGGGTAATATCTGAAACATTTTTAGGCTGCAATCTTATACACATCCACCTGCAAATAAGCCCCACTGATTTTATAGATTTTATTTCTAAACAAATAGCAGCTGTGTATAGGATTAACTTGTTAGAAGAACAATGCCATTGCTAGAAGAAAAAGTATTTAAAGATTCTCAGAGTAGAGTCATTTTGGGGGAAAGGAAAGTGTTTGAAGGTTAATTAATGAACGAAGGGAGCAGATCTGAGTTGGAAACTGAATGAATACATATGTAAATTGAGTTGTGGTCATGCCCATTTTACTACTAAAAGAAATTGCATCATTCCCACAATAAACAGTACCCAGTATATATATGGTCAGTCTATCTGTCTATCTCAATTTATACTGAGCCATTTGATCAACAGGGTTTGCAAAGGAGCTAATAAGGCCTTTTAAAATGGTTTAAGTGTTGTTTTACAAAAAGTTCAAATCAACTTAATTCAGTTCAAATACTGGGTAACACACTAAATTGCATCCACTTAAAATGTCCTGTCCAAATAAATTCATCTTTATTAATAAATTCATCTTTATTAATACGATAACCAACATTACACAACATTCAGAGGCAAATTTGGGTTCTGATTGATTCAACTACCCAGCCTCATTTTAATTTAATCTGATATTTTGTACAAATCTAAGGTCTTGAGCATCTTTCCTCAAGGCAGAATAGTGGGGAGTTAGATTCTTATTCCGTAGTTTAGGAATAATAAAAGAAAATGTTCTCTTCTGTATATCAACAAACATATTTGTGCTGCGTTGTTCCTCCAAAGGTAAAGCTATATTTAAGAAGATTTCTTTTGCTGAAGTTACTGTAAGAAATTTGTACTAAAATTCTGGTCCTCTGTTGGTTAGACAAGGAATCATCTAGTGCAGTGGTCGGCAAACCACGACTCGCGAGCCACATATGGCTCTTTGGCCCCTTGAGTGTGGCTCTTCCACTCTCGTGATGCCCTGGCCAGCTGTGGCTGAGCTGGGAGCATGCGCACATGCAGAGAGACCCTCCTCAAGCGAGCGCCAAAGCTCAGGAAAGGTGGGCACAGGGTGGGCAGCAGCTTGCTTAAGGAGGGTCTCCCCATGTGTATGCATGCTCCCGGCGCAGCCACACCCAGCTTCGCGCCACATTTGCACGTAAGGCAGCCTTTGCTTCCTGCCGCTTCAGGCTGGAGTTCGCACCTTCCACACTCAGCCGAAGAGCTGCTGGGGGTGGGGGATGAAACAGCAAGGCGATGGCCGGAGCATTAGTGCAGGAAAGAAGCCCCATCCTGTTAAGACCCTCCTAATCGAGCAACCGCTCACTCCGCGGGTGCCTTTGCTGTGCTTTGGTGCTTGTTTGGGGAGGGTCTCCCCACCCATGCACACGCTCCTGGTTCAGCCACAGCCATCCAGGATATCACAAGAGGAGGGGGAGGAGGAGGATGGTCACCCAAAGGGAGGGGGAGAGATACACAGAGAGAGAGATAGGGGGAGAGAGAGAGAGAGACATAGAGACACATACAGAGTGATACATAGAGAGGGGTGAGAGAGGGGAAGAGAGGGAGAGATACAGAGGGAGAGAGACATGGGTGGAGAGAGGGGGAGATAGGAAGAGGGGGAGAGAGACAGAATGGTTTTGTGGCTGGGTAGGCATGGCTGGGGGTGGTCATGTGACTGGGTGAGTGAGTGACATTGAGTTGGCCACGCCCAGCCAGGTTTTGTGGTTCCAGTGTGTTTTTTTTCTGTGGGAAACGGGTCCAAGTGGCTCTTTGAGTGTTTAAGTTTGCCAACCCCTGAACTAGTGCTTTAAAGATTAGAACTAAAATCTTCAACTGTATTGTATATATGAAGCACTGGAGATCAGTATAGGTTTTTCAACTCAATGGTACAAGCTAAAGAGAGAGTCACTTTGGTGACAAACAGATTGGTATCCTAGATCAATTTATGGCCTTGAGTTCCTTGTTTGTTGCCATGGTAACTAAGAATCTATTCCTTTCTTCTTTACACTGCTTGCTGCCAACCCTGAAATAACAACCCCACAAAAATTAAAAAGGCAACCACCACCACCATCCCTCTCAAATACAGTAACCTCCTATTGTTCAGGGTATTTAAATACTGTGATCTTTTCACCTTCAAATGATTGATCATAAATAACTAAAACAATCTGTTCTCTTCTTGAACAACAGAATACTGTATTGGGAAAGATAGGATTTCACTCATTGTCAAGTCTGTTTCTTAAAAAGAAAAAATATTTTTTAATGATTGTTTGCTCTTAAAGAGGCAATTAATTGTCTTTAAAAGTTTCTAGAGAAGTAACTTGCTAGATGCCAACTTTTTCCTTATGTCTACTCTGGCAGTATCATAACAGGATATAACAGCAACTTCCAGAGCATCACAAGATTGTAGAATGACTCATTTTCACACTTGACATAGCCTTCCACAGTCTGTAGTACCCCACAAAACAGCCAGTTTTTGCACATCCAAAAATGTCACAAAACTGTCATTAGAAAGATAAATACCAAAAGCAGTAGATTTGAGGGGATAAATTAAGATCTCCTGCTCAGTGGTTGGTTGCTACCGGTTCACACCGGACTGGGTGAACCGATATGGTGGCGGTGGGAGGCTCCGCCCACCCGCCTGGACATCTCTGTGCATGTGCAGAAGCTTCTGTGCATGTGCAGAAGCTTCTGTGCATGTGCAGAAGCATTGCACGTGCGCCCACGAGCGAACCGGTAGCAGCCTAAATTGAAACCCACTACTGCTCCTGCTAGGCTTCTTCTTCCAAGGGATCCCCAAAACATATTTGTTATGTTGGATTATCAGCAGTCACCCTAAATGCCCTGACAAACCATACACTGTCTGAATAGGGAGATCTTAGGCCTTGTATTGTGGACTTTTATTTTTTATTTTGTTTATCAAATTTAGAAACCACCCATCTCCCTTAAACTGTCCCTTTGACTCAGGAATAGGCAAATTGAAAGAGCTTTGAATCTTGAGAGCTCAGAGACTAGAAATACAGAACGCTAGAAATCTTCAAAGCACTTATCCTATGTGAAACCTGAGCAGTTTGGGAAGTTGCTATGCTTTGATTTGCTGGCTCTTCTATGCAAATAGATGAGGTCTACTTTTTACCTGTTATGCTTTTGTATAAATGGAATCATAAAGCAACATCGTTTGGGATAGAAAAAAATTAATTTCTTTACATGAAGATCAATTTATCAGATGCTTTAGAATAAGGGGCCCCAACCCCCGGCTGTGGCCCATTGGGAACCGGGCCATGCAAGCAGCGGGTGAGCAGATGAGCATGCGAAACTCCATTTGTGCCAGCATCAGGCATGCACGCTCAGACATGAAGTTCCCACTTGCGCAAATGAAATTTCATGTCACGCACTTGCCACTTGCACAAAACTTTCCCCTCGCCACCATTGCTGCTTCTGCTGCTGCCACCAGCCAATCCACAGAACCAGAAAGGTTAGGGACCGCTGCTTTAGAATAATATTGTGCTCTGCCAAAGCTAGGATGTTGTCATAGGAAGCATTTCAATTTCCTAGGGGGACACTGATCTTGTTCAGGTGTTATGTTTCCATGAGGGATGTCTAGAAACCAGGAATGTTAATGGGGCAAATGAGGTTTCAGGATGGCAAACAGAGCATTAAGATGTAAGCCACATACATTTTGAATGTGCATGCATGTACAGAAAGGACAGGGCTTATACTGCAGTGTTGCATCCCCCAAAACTGCCCCTTTTTCTACTCCCTGGAGTTGATCCTGGAAAATACAGCATGTACAGATAAATCATAATCTTAGCAAACGTTTCCATCTAGAACCTACTTATTTCACTGTAGACATGGAAGCTGGCTTTTCAGTGAAGTTACCAGTGCAACTTCATTCTGTCCCTCATATGTTGAATTTTATCCAGAGAGTAAAAGGCCTAACAGCTACTGTTTTTTGTGTCAGTAGTTATAAATGAAATGAGGAGTTACGAATATAGTTTTCAATGCAAAACAGAAGAACTAGAATTCATCAGTAGAGTTAGCCTCATTTCTGATGTGCTGTGCGGAATGGTCAACTCACTGCAACCAACCTAGTACAGCCATTTAGCTGTGGTCAAGTTGCCACAGGACAATTCACCTTGAGACAACTCCATACAGAATAACTCAAAACAATAAATGTTATCTGCCAGTCTTTCTTCAATATTATTTCCATTGACAAAAATTGAAATAATGTTGAAGAAACAGTGGCATACAACATCTGTTGCATTGAGTTATCCCATGTGGATTGTCCTGTGGCGAGTTGGCTGCAGCAAGTTTTCCCATGGCGAACTGGTCATGCTGAGTTCGCCAGGATGAGATGGCCATGGCAAGATATAGATACAGATTAGAGCCAGTGGTGGGTTTCTACCGGTTCGCCCCAGTTTGGCCGAATATGTATCAGGGCTTCTTATCAAAATATAGTTTTCATAAGTCATCTGGTACAATAATATGTCATATTTTATAATTTTTTAAATTGTTAAATATTTCAAACCTGCTTTGTACTTATTTTCTCCGCTGCCAGTAACCAAAATTTTGTCACTTTTTTCATAGCGAGACAGATTTTTTTTCAGTCTTTGCCTTCAATCCACGGAACAACTGTGTTTGTTTGCATTTCTCCCCTCCTTTACCCATTTTCTTCTCAGAACAATCATTGTTTATATTAGCTGAAATCTATGTTTTTCCCTTGAGAAATCTGTTAGCATTTGTAAAGAATATCTTTGTAATGCCATTCTTCGCTTTCTCCTTCACAGGTCTCTGGAATCAGAAACTGTTTCTGATTCTCACCTAAGAAACTGCATGTGCAAATTGATTTTTTGTGCATAGCTTTACTCAAGACACTGATCTTTGTAAATCTATATAATGTTTTATTTTTAAAGAAATGTCTCCCGATTCATCTTTAAATCAAAGTTCATCTGTTTGCCAAGGTCTATTGTGATAACATGGAAGAAGAATAGGGAGCTAATACTGGAATGAAATGGAAAAAATAAGGATATTTTTGTTAAAAGAATAGTGTTTAGTAATATCTTTAGAAAGATATTAAAAGAGTTCATACTTTCATAGACTTTCATTTTGAAATGTATTTCTGAAGCAAACAAATACAACCAATGGCATAATGTATGAACTAGATCATGCTTAAAACACTAAAAATGGAGAATGGAATATGAAATACATTCACATATAAATATATTCACATACATACATATGACATAAACATAGCATATACATATAATCATTTGCACCACTATTATTCACTATACTTTATCTTTCTATTTTTTACAAATCATTCTTAGTTCCATCATGACTGTACATCAATTCATATATTGCATTTTTTTTCTTTAAATTTCCCAATTCTATCAAACCATGACTTCCTCAATCTTCCCCTTCCCCTAGACCAGGGATGTCAAATTTGCATCGTCACATTGTCATCACGTGACGTATCGTGACTTTTTTCCCCTTTGCTAAAATGGGGGTGGGGTGGCCAGCAAGTGATGCATCCGGCCTGCAGGCTGCAAGTTTGACACCCCTGCCCTAGACTCATTTACTACTTCTCCTGCAGTATTATTTATTTTGCAGGTGGAGCCTCATTTTTACTCTCACAATCTCAATATACTTCTTTCATACTAGTCACTCACGTGTTCAGTCCACATTCATAAGCACAGATTAATCTCCAAACTTTTTCTTGGGTTCTCACCAAGATTTAAGTAACCAATTCCTGTTTACTTCTCCTGTCATACTCAGTTTTCACTTCCATACAACAAGTAGGCAGAAGCACGTTCTTATGCACAGCCATTTTCATTTCTTTCAGTGAACAATCAATCTTCAAAACAAATCACCTTCTTATCAATATTTGCACTTCAGAAAATTTCTCTATCCACTTTCCCGTATTTAGTAAACTTTCTACCAAGGTACACAGATTCATCTTATTCGCTCTAGTTTTCCACCATTTATGTATTTCTTACAGTCATTCACTTAATTTTCCACCCATCTCCTAGAGTGTTTCTTGTGAACTTGTGGCTGTGACCTTTCTTGTCTGAGTACACTTTTTCTCAGTGGATGACTGCCCAATCGGATTATGTAGGATTTATCCAGATGCTTATGAAACATTGAGTAACCTTGCAGTGCGACTAGTACTAATTAAAGCTGATTAAATGTCAACACTATTTTGATCATTGTATGGAAGGCAAGAGGAACAAGAACTGCTTAGAGAGCTTATTGCTTAAGCCTAACAGCTTAGCCAGAAGCTGAAATGTTCAAACCTTCTTGGAATGATGGAAGACCAAGATTGAGCCTTGGATCTTCTGTATGCTTGTGATCCACTTCTAAACCACGACAAGGGTCCTAGCTAGCTTCCCATGGAAAACAGTAAATGGGACCCTTTTTATCATATATAAAAGCAAAATTCCATAAGATGTTTCCACTTGCTTGTTCATTAAACCCCAAAGAAAAACGTTCACTTTTAAAATCTATTAAATCAGAATATATATGTAATCCCAATATTTTCTAGCATTCTTGCATGTCCACCAAAAATTAAAAGTGTACCCTCCGTTTGATTACATTTCCAACAAATATCTGAAATTCCCTTGTATGTTTTTGACAGCTAATCTAGCATCATATACTAGCAACTCATCTTTTTAAATATATATATATATTATTTTTAAAGATTATAATTAAATATAAATTTCAACCCTTTCTTTCATATACTCTACCATTGATACAACTATATTATATCCAAAATGTTTTACCCATTTTATCATACAGTTTTTAACTTGTTCATTGTCTGTATCCATTTTCAATAAAGGTTTGTACATCTTAGCAATAATATATGATCATAATTTGTACACAGTTCCACATCAAATTCAGTCTTACCATTTTCAGATTCATAATTTTTCTTATCAACCTTAAAACTTTCCGTTAACTCATCATAGAGAAGCCAATGGAGTGTAAAGCCTTCCAACTCTTACCTTTTTTCTTGTTTTAAATTTAAATTCTCCTTGGGAAAAGTTTAGCAGATCAGCATATGTTAACTATTTTTGCTTAAATATCATTTCGCTTCTCATATAAGCTTCTTGGGATGAAAACCATAAAGGGATTAATACTACCATATTAGAATGTTTCTGAAGAGAAGTCCACCACTTCTCTAGATAAGTGGTCTCCCTATTTGATCAGTGTGTACTCCCTTTTACCTTGAGATTCATTTTTCCTATTACCTGTGATGAAATATACCTACAAAATACCTACAAAATTTATCTGAATTCATTCAAACCCACTTTTTGAAGTCCAAAATATGCTTCTATATTTCACTCAGCTTTCTGTTAAAGTAAAAGCTCCAGTCTTAAATGTTAATTTTGTCCTAATGTTCCAGCTAGTCCACTTTCATTTCCTTGACTATCTTTTCCCTATTGATTTGTAACAAGTCAAAATAGTTGAGCCTTTTTTGGCTTCCTTTGTCCTCCAAAGGATAAAATTGCTCCAATCATCTAAGAAATCACTGGAAGGATTGTCTGAGCAGAATGTGTCTTCCAGCAGATGTCAAAGTAATTACCATCATTACTAATTATGCCTGTTCACAATATCTGCATTGCTTTAGGACGGCATCATCCACATTTTTTTTGATTGGGTAAGCATTTTTTAAAATTTGATTATTTTTACATTGTTTACTTTCCTCCATAAAATTACAAAACTAATTTAAAATGATTTTTCTTTATTTTTATATATATTTGCCTCCTCTTACAAAAATAATGAGCCATTAGACAGTGAGATGGGTGGCATATAAATTAAATAAATAAGAATTTGGATGGATGCTTGATTATTGATTATGTGCCATTACATCAGTGTTGATTCTGATGCGTAGATTGCTTAAATCTGACCAATGCTTCTTTGTTGGAAACAACCATCTGATTTCTTTAAATTTGCTGGCATATTTGGTTAGAAACTTTCTAAGTTTCTTCTTCTGTTGCTTGCCATATTTCTGTATATATTACATCAATTCCTGTAGCCTTCTGATTTACTAATGACTGGAGCGCTGATTTAGCATAATCTTTTATTGCTTAGAGCTACTTATAAATAGGGGGTATTTTCTAAGACATCTTAGATGTCAACATCTCTGTACAGAATTACAGTACATAGTTAACATGATGGCCAATTTATTGGAAGTGATTAATCTGTGTACCAATACCAAAGAAAGGTCAGATTATGCAAAATATTGTACAATATCCTTAATTTGATAAACTAGCAAAATACTAGGTTTGGTTTAGGATCATCCAATACAGATTAGAGCCAGTGGTGGGTTTCTACCGGTTCGCCCCAGTTTGGCCGAACCAGGCGTGGCAGGGGCGGGAGGCTCCGCCCACCCACCCAGATGTCATCATGGACACTGTGCATGCGCAGAAGGTTCTGCACATGTGCAGAAGTGCCATGCGCGAGCAAAGCTCTCTCGCGCGCTTACAGTCCCGAACCTGTAGCGAAAGTAAGTGGACCCACTACTGATTAGAGCCCTACATGAAAAGGGAGCTGTCCGATGTTGAAGCTGGCTTTAGAAAAGACAAAAGAACAAGACATTGTAGATGGAGCAGACCAGGAAATGAATTCCCAGGAAGACTAAAACCATTTTTATTGAGATTAGCTATCGTAGCAGAATCTTACAAGGCTTACTTTGCCTCCTCTTACTTCCTACAATTCATTGAATTAGGGATTGTAGGAGATGAACAGGCTGAGCTAGAAGATGAGTCAAATGCATCCTCAGTCTGGAGTCTCTAGACCCCTGAAAGAGATCTAAGTCCAGCCTTCTTTGAAGTTCATTGGCTCTTATCTGGAACAATTTGCATTGGCCAATAGTAGATCAGATTCTTGTGAATAGGTTCAATGGAATAAACATGCAGTGCTTTTGAACTCTGTCCTGGCTTCTTGGTTTCTTGTGCCTGACAGGAAGGAATCTATTTCTGAAAGTTATTTTGCTGGACTTAAAAGATACTTCAGTTCCTTTTGCCTAGGTAACAACTCATTCATGTCTCTGATAAGGACATCCTTCATACTCTACCTGCTGATACATTTTAGATTAGTTTAAAAAATACAAAAAAGAAATCAGCATGTGTTTAACATAAATATTTGATTTGATCTGAAATCAGTATATGCTTCACTGATTATAGAAAGACCTTCAGTTCTGTCAAGCTGTGAAATGTCCTTAGGAATAGAGGGATTCCATTTCTTCATAAGGACAGGAGATTGCATTCATTACAAAACATGGCAAAACAGACTGGCTCAAAGTCAACAAAGTGAGACAAGTTGAGGTAATCCTCAATTTATGACTAGTCACTCTGGGCAGGTTAAAACATAAAAGCAAACATCAAAATACTAAATTGTAAAGTAAACAAAAAGATAAATAGTTAAACGCCAGAATGCAACGGGGTGGGTAGAAACTACTTCCTAGTGCACTAACCACCTTTAGTGTGGAATGCCCCATCAGGCCCCAAGGCAAACAACAGAACCAGGTTTTGAGGCTCTTACAGAAGGCCAGGAGGGTGAGGGTGAGGATGGATCACATCTTGAGGGACATGATGTTCCAAAGAGTGGGAGCCACAGCAGAAAAATTCCTTCTCCTGAACCCACTGAAATTCCTTGATTGGCAGGTCTGCAGTATCTCCCTTCAGCTGGAATGAGGGCAGTGGTGGGATTCAGCCAGTTCGCACCCCTTCGGGAGAACCGGTTGTTAACTTTCTGAGCAGTTTGGCAAACTGGTTGTTGGAAGAAATCATTAGGGCAGAGAACCGGTTGTTAAATTACTTGAATCCCACCACTGAATGAGGGGGACAGAATCTCATGAGGTGAGATGGTTTAAGGGGTCTTAAAAGTCATAACCAACATCATGAGTTGGACCCATAAGCGTTCCTCCATCATTGCTGTTTCTTATTCTTCCTTCTTTAAACTCTGCATTGTTTGTATTTTTGCTTTTGCTTTTGTGTTTTGACCATTGCGTTTATTTGTTTATTAATTTATTAATATAGCTGCTTATCTCACAATTGCAACTAATTCTGAAGTCTTCTCATTCAATTTCATCAAGATTCATCCAGACAACAGCTAATTTTTTCAGTAACTACGTATGATCCAATTCATTTGGCCTCGGAAATAGGTTTTCACTGACCATATTTATTTAACATTTCAGTCATGCCTCTTCATCATTCATCCTACTTTTTACAATTTCCTGTCAGACCACCTAACTTTGTGTTAGAAAAGACTGAACTAAAATAGTTGAATAACACTTTTTTTCCTGTTACTTTTTAGCATTTTGCCACTTCCCTGTGCAACTGGTATATTGATTCTTTTCTGTTTTTTTCTTTTTATTGTTCTTAATGTTTTTCAAAAACAAACTACAATTCATTCTGCGATTTATCTTTCTTGCCACTGTTGCTCCAGTTCCAGAATATATCTCCATATTAATCCTTATTGATCTAGCCCTCTTTCTATTTCCTATATATGTCTTTTTTTTTCAGATCTTCTCTTCTGGTATAGCTACATTGGTCTCTCCTGTTTCTCTCCATTTTTTCTCCAAATTAAAAGACTCCAAACCATTTTGAACTTCCTTTTCTATTAGCTTCTCATCAACATTCTGATTCTCTTTTCTTCAAAATACAGTTTTAAATTACACTTAGCTTTAGCTTCTCTTAAACTTAAAAATTTCAGAATTAAATGATCACTTCTTACTATTTTTGCTTCCTCAATTAATTATACTTTATTGAGTAGAATCAAATCAGGGATCCTTTGCTTCTTACTTCAGTCTCTGGAGCAGAAAGATAAGCCACACATTTCCTTGAAGGACCTTACTTGGCAGAACTTTTCTCCCCTCAAATATTGGAGCAACTGAGCGCTCTCAGCCATTTATCCATATATATATTTGAGATTTTCAATTTGCTTTAAGAAGCAATAATTTGCATCTTGGTTGGGCAAATCATGGTGGATTCTAACAAAGGCATTGCTTTTATTTATTCTAGTTTAACCCAGAGTCTTTTTACAGTATAACCAAATAAATTCACTGGATTTCTGAGCAGAAGTGTAACTGTTCCCTAACTTTTGTTTCTATTCCTTTTGAATAAAATATAGCCTTTAGTCACTAATAGAGACATTCCACAGGCCTGCTAAAGTGTATTTCCCTTCTTACAATGTTCAGCTGATTTCTATTTATTTTTTATTATTTCTGAAGAATAATAAATTATCTCTGTTTCTCTCACTAAGGACAAATTCCTCATGTCTCAAATCACAAGACAATATTGATTATAGATGGTATTTGTAGTAACTCCAGGAATTCCTATTGTTTCATATTGTCTGCCCTGTTTCTAATAATAATAAGTTTCCCTGCAAGAAAACAAGCTACTATAGTTTTAAATTATTTTTTTAAAAATTCACTTACAAGAGGCAAAACTCTACAGCAGTGGTTCTCAACCCTCCTAATACCGCGACCCTTTAATACAGTTCCTCATGTTGTGGTGACCCCCAACCAGGGGTGGGTTCTAAATTTTTTTACTACCGGTTCTGTGGGCACGGCTTATTTTGTGGGCGTGGCTTGGAGGTCATGTGACTGGGTGGGCGTGGTTAGCTGGTCATGTGACCGGGTGGCCATGGCTATGTGTATAGGGACTACTCAGCGGGCTGAAAAAAGTCATTTCTGACAGGTCCTCGCACTTTTGACTGGTCCTCACACTTATGACCATCCTCACATTTATGCCCGTGCAGCATTCTTAACAACCATATAACTCATTTCACAACTGCTTCTTTTCACCATGGTGATAAGATAGGGCAAAAAACGTAAAATGTGAGGATAGTCGTAAATTCGAGATCTGGTCAAAAGTGCGAGGACCAGTCAAAAATAACTTTTTCAGCCCTCTGGTAGTCCATGTGCACAAAAGGACTACCCAGAGGGCTGAAAAAAGTGATTTCTGACAAGTCCTCGCATTTTTGACCGGTCTTCGCACTTATGACTGGTCATCATTTATGCCCATTGTAGCATTCTTAACAACCGTTAAGTCATTTCACAACTGCTTCTCTTCACCATGGTGACAAGATAGGGCAAAAACATAAAATGTGAGGACAGTTGTAAGTTCGAGGACTGGTCAAAAGTGCGAGGACCAGTCAAAAATAACTTTTTCAGCTCTCTGAGTAGTCCATATGCACAAAAGGACTACCCAGAGGGCTGAAAAAAGTGATTTCTGACAGGTCCTCGCATTTTTGACCGGTCTTCACACTTATGACTGGTCATCATTTATGCCCATTGTAGCATTCTTAACAACCGTTAAGTCATTTCACAACTGCTTCTCTTCACCATGGTGACAAGATAGGGCAAAAACATAAAATGTGAGGACAGTCGTAAGTTCGAGGACTGGTCAAAAGTGCGAGGACCAGTCAGAAATAACTTTTTCAGCCCTCTGAGTAGTCCATATGCATAAAAGGATACAGCAATAGAGAGGGATGAAGGAAGTGAAGGGATATTATAGTAGGAGTGAGGGTAAGAGAGGGAGGAAGAGAGGAGGAGAAGGAGAAAGGAAGAGGAAGTAGGGAGGAGAAGAAGAGGGGGAGGAAGAGAAAGTAAGAAGGAAAGAAAAGAGAGAGGTGGTAGGTTTGAGGAGAAAGATTGCTGTACAATAAAAAAGATGAAAGGGAAGAAAGCCAACCCCAAACAAATATAAAGATATTAAGATAAAGAATGAATTGTTAAACTTTAAAGAATAAGAGAGAACAAAAATGAATAAATAACAATAATTAGAAACACACATACAAACATACAATGTATTTTCTTTGAACAGAGTATTTGGCCGGTTCACAAATTTAAACAGTGTTTAGTCATTTCAATTAAATTTACAATTTCTATATTTCCTTTTTGCCATATTTATTCCTCATCTATTTTTGTAAAAAACCAATATTACCCTTCATCTTCATCTCTAATCTTAATCAAATTCAATTTTTCCCTTCTATTCTATATTATACCCCTTCCCGTTGTCATCTATTTTTATATCCATCCTCACATTGGTTAATTATGTAATATTGCAGTTGTTTAATATAAATTCAACATTTTAATATAAATCAATTAGTTATATAACTACCTTTTTTGTATATTGATCAATATGAACATGAATATTCCAATTATTTCCATGCAATCCAATTTCTTACAAATCAATTAATTATATTTACCAATAATAATAAACCAAATAATTTCCCCCATATATTCCTCCAAACCACAACTTAACCATTTCTGCTTTCAACACAATATACAATTAACAGTATCTCAATTATTACAATTCCCTAGTTAAATAGAGCTTTTTTTCTTTTGTGTTTTAAAATCTTGAACTCTCCTCTTTTTCCCTAAATTTCCCATTGTTTGCACCTACCTTTTTTGGTGAGGAAAAAGAAAAGAAATCTGCCTGCCTAATTTTCCAACGTTGCAGCAACAGCAAAGCCAACAGCCTGCTTTAGTTTCAGTTTCGTTTTTCAGCATAGCTAGGGGGAAAAAAATCTGCTCCAGCAAGCAGCAGAGCCCTGAGCAAAACAGCTGAGAGCAAATCAGCTGAGAGTCGGGAGCCGATCTAATCAAGGGCTAATTAGCCTATGCTGAAGCTCCACGGGCCAATAAAATTACAAAAAAACACCGAACCATTTGTTAAATTGGTGGCTTGCCCGCCCCTCGCCCACCACTATTTATTGGCAATAAATAGTGGTGCGGAGGGGTGGGGCAAGCCACCAATTTAACAAACGGTTCAGCCGAACCCCCTAGAACCAGCAGAATCCCACCACTGGCTATAGGGCAGCCTTTTGAAACCCCGCGGCAAGACAGTTTTGTTTCCTCTAGCCATCAGCTGGGACTCAGGAGGCAGCAATAGATTGGGAGTGGGCGGGGTAAACGAACGGCCGGCGAGCCAACAGAGCAGAGAGTGAGGGTGAGTGAAGGCGTGGGGGGGTGAGAGAGGGCTTTGGCGACTCCTGTGAAATCGCCGTTCGACCCCCAAAGGGGTCACGACCCCCAGGTTGAGAAACGCTGCTCTACAGGAATGAAACTGTGTAGTATGATTTGAGCAGTAAGATAGAGACAGGAATTCCTATGAACAAAAAAAAAAATGAATCACCCACAAATCTACAATGCCATAGAAGTTCAAGGGAAGATAACTTTGCTAATGTTTCTAGTAAACCTGAAGTAAAATCAAAAATCAGTTCAGTACCATAAGCAGCTGTTATGATATCAGTCAAGATATAAAGAACCAATCCTAAATTGGGGCACAACACTTATATAAAGGTACCATGACTACAAAATGCTGAAGTTCTTGATTTTAAAGAAAACTAAAATGCAGGCAAACATGTAGCAATAGCACTTAGATTTATATACCAGTTCACAGTGCTTTTATAACCCTCTCTAAGCAGTTTACAGAGTCAGCCTATTGCCCCCAACAATCTGGGTCCTCATTTTACCCACCTCGGAAGGATGGAAGGCTGAGTCAACCTTGAGCCTGGTGAGATTTGAACTGCCAAATTGCAGGCAACGGGCAGTCAGCAGAAGTAGCCTGCAGTACTGTATTCTAACCACTGCCCCACCGCGGCTCAGTAGACTGGATTTTGAGAGTGCTGACATTAATTCCATCAAAACAAAGCTAATTAGGATTTCATGATAGTAGAAGCTAGTGGGTAAATGAGCTCAGGATGTTTGGAGTGCTTCAATTAAAGCAATACTAAAACCAAGGCAGCAAATAGTTTCCCAATGGTAAAGGGAAAAAAATCAGAGTGTCTGTACAAAACGATTAATAAATATTGAAAACGGAAAAGAGCAAATAGATAAAGGACAAAGGAGGCAAGGTACATTTAGTAAGATGAAGAGAAAACTGAATTGGGAGAGAATTAGGGGAATATTTGGAGGGATATCAAAAAGTAAGGGCTCTTCTCTATTATCGTATGAAATTGGGACAATCAATTTAAATCACAAGAAAGCATTTTAATGGAGCATTCTAGCAGTAATTTGATGGTAGAACCAATTATCCAGTTAATGATGATCCCCTGTTTACTTAATGTACTCAAGAAAAGGGGCAACCATCTCTAGTTAATGCTTTCAATCTTTAAATGCTTTAAATAGTGGGAGTTGTATTTGATAGCCCAATGGCCCCTTCCAACTCTGTGATTCTAAAGAGATCACTAAAGAAATTTACAGATAAAGAATTGCAGAGCAAAAGTTCACAATGAGTAAAGATTAATGAAGAATAGTAAGAACAACAAAAGCAAGAAAAAGAAATAATATACCAGTTGCTTCATGAGGATAGCAAAATGTTAACTCATAATTATAAAAAATAGCATTACTCAATTACTCTGGCTCAGCCCCCTCCTCTAGGGGAATTTGTGTTCCCCCAGGAAATCTGTGATGGACAGACAGAAGGAGCAGGATTCTAATTTGAGATTAAAAGAGATATGTTTAGTCAATAACTAGTGAATGAGTCAAATTTGTGGAGCCTGATTAATTGTATCCTAGGATACAAGAAAAAGCCTGATGAACATTTTGTGAACTTGTATCATTATTTTTATATATAAATTTTGGAAACCAAGTAATATGTTAGTGATCAGAGAAAAATGTGGTTCCAATCTTTTAAAAGCTGAGAATAGAGAAGACTATAGATTGGTTGCTGTAGTATAATTTCTTGGAAATATTTTATTGATATTGATTGATCTGTTAATCTATAATCATCATGAAAACAGTGCAGTGGTTATTAGTGTTGTGAAAAACATTTTGAGCTTGGAATATTTCTGAACTCAGTAACCATTTTAAGCTTTTGTCGTAAATACCCATATTCAAAGAATTTACCCTGACCTAACAAAAGATGATTATTTCGTAGTGAGATTGGAACAAAACCATGTCCATTATCACAACTGCATTGTTGTAATTGCTGCTACTGCTATTTTTTACATTAGATTTAAACAAAAGTCCAGCAGAAACCTAGTAAAACAGTAGGAACCAGCTATTTCCTTGCTACTATTAGTTGAGATTAATAGGATAAGAGTAGGATAGTGAATGTAAGAAACCAGAACTCGTAAATCATTTGTGTATGAAACATCTGCAAGAAAGCAACCAAGCTCAGAGAGCACCAAGGGCCCCTTATTTCAACACTGAGCTACAAATATTTTCCTTTATCAGTACATACTACATAGCATGATAAGTAAGTAGTTACAAAGCTGGTGCAAAATTGTATACAAAAGCTATTCATCAATGCTTCATTACCAAATTGAAATGAACTATTGAGTGGGATGACACAAGGTTGAGGTTTATATCATCTACTCTTCAAAAGTTTGAATAATGATTTTAGTGAAAGATAGAATGAATTTGCAGAAGACATAACATTATGCCTCCGTGCCTTCCGCCGTGCCCTTAAAACTTTCCTTTTTCAACAAGCCGGGCTGGCCTAACAAATCCTTTTAAATGATTTTAAATTCGATTGTCTTTTTAAATTCTGGGCCAAATTGAGATATTTCCTTTTAATCTGTTCTTAATTTATGTATTATGTATTATGTATTTATGTGTTTTTACTTGGCTGTACACCGCCCTGGGTCCTTAGGGAGAAGGGCGGTATATAAATTTGAAGTAAAATAAATAAAAAAATAAAACAGAAACAATTCATCTAGGAAATTAAATGAATAGGAACAGAATAGGGGATGCCAGGCTTGGCACTATTTAGGAGAAAAGATACAGGGATAGTATTTAAAGACATCCAGACTATAGTAGTGATGATCTAAATTACATTGTAGTCACCATTTCCAGGACCAGATCAGGGGTATATCCAAACTCTTTGGTCCTCTGGTTGCTTTCTTGACTAACTATTATTAGGCACATATTTAAAATACCCAGAAATACTCTCTTTGTTGTGATTGGAGCTTGTATTTTTGAAGATTCCTGTTACTAATGTTTCTTTTGCAGATGTCTAATTTCACTTTCTATTTTTCCATTGATTCCGTTGATTGATTTAATAGTCAAATTGTATGTTGACTATTATGATACTGTGAATAATATCGTTGTCTTTGTAAGTTTCAGCTCATTGTTATGTTATGTCACCTTTCCACATATAGAGTAACATTATTCCCAATACTCACTCACTTCCTTTACATCAGGATTGTTTAACCTTTGGACCAAAAGCTGCATTTGGATTTGAGCTGACATCCAGGATACACATTACAAGACACAGGAAAAGATAGAGCAAAAAATTAAAAAGTTGGACAGAACAGGACAAAGAGTTCTACCATACATGATAAAAACCACACCTTCAAAATTGAGGGGTCCCTAAGGATTTTCACAGACATGGCAGCAAATAGTAGTGAAAGATTTCAAGGCATCACAAACTACTCCTCCAGGGAACCTACTTCTTTGCTACAGAATTGTATTCACAGATAATATATCCTGTTCCTCTATTTCACCAGGTGTCTAATGATGTGCAGTATTTATGTTCAGTTTTGTCATCAGGGACTTGCATATTTTCCCCATTTTGATTCTGTTTTCTTCACCCTGCCCGTTCTATTCTTGTTCCTCACTGCCTTCTTCACTAGCTATTACCTCCTACCATAACTCACTTTCTAGAAACTTTCCTCATTCCACTGACTCTTACCATTTCTCATCAGTGAAAACACTGTAGAAAGTTAGCCAGAAATTTGGAATTAGACTATACTGGTAGATGACACTGTTCTCCTATTTATTTATTTATTGCTCATTTAAAAAAATATATTGGAATGATTTTATACCACCTGAATTGTTCCAATTCTAACTGGCTCATAGCAAAAATGCAATAATATAAACATAATCATAAGTGAGGTATAATACCAGTGCAATCATGTTTAAATTATTACTTTAATTATTCTTCAGAGTCATGCTCAATCTCTCTACCTCAAGGACTTTTGTCTCAGTGTTTCAACCATATCTCAGAAGAGGAAGCAGCATTCTCCGGGGTACATCCCAACAAGCAAAACATTTTTAAAAAATACACCCCCACTGGGTCACTTTCCAACCATAATAAAATAATTAACAAAGAATAAAATCAATATATGCCAATTTATATTTATAATCACAATGAAAATAATGCTGTACATCTACAAAATCTCCACCTACTTACCATTTTATAAGATTTACAATAAGCTGCCTTTCTGTCACTCTCAAAATCTGCTCACAACCACTTCCACCAACTAGTTTTATTGAAGAAATAGTTTTAAATCCATTTTCAATGCACCCAAGAATGTGAGGATCTGGAATAGAGATAAAGAGTATTTTATCATTGAGGACCTAGATCCTAAAATACATAAAAATGTGATGGTGGAACATGCAAAACAGGATCATGACAAAACAGGAACCGGGACAATGAGTAACCCAAGACCTAAAACAGCAGCACTAAGAGTTTGAATTGAGCTCTGGTCATAAGGCAGAACAGGTATACAGAATAGTTCTTGACTTATGACCACAATTAGAACTGGAATTTCGTTTGTAAGTCATTGCAGTTGTAAGCCACCACACAACAAGACCTATTTTTAGTACTGTTGTAAGTCAAGTCACTATGGTTTTAAGTGCAAATCCTGAAAAACAGCAAAAAAAATGTTGCAAATCATGATTACATGACCGTAAGATGCTGCAAACAGTCATAAATGTGGGACAGTTGCCAGCCTCCTGAACTGACAGTGGTGATGGATCAACAGTCATATATTTGAATTTAGGATGTAACTGGTTTTTTCACAGGTTTGTCGTTAATTCAAACTGACTCCATATAAAGCTCTCAGAGGGAGAGTGTGTACTGCTAAGTTCTAGACCAATACCAGTGCTTGAAATGAGGACAAAGGAAGCCCTGCCATAGACTTTTGCAATCATTCAAGCAAGAGATTTGTCAAGGTGTAGGAATTGCTAAATTTAAAGTGATGGTTAGGCTGTCTCATTTTTGCCACTGTTCTTTAGAACAAAAACCACACTGAAATATGCAGGAAGGAATTCAGAGTACATTTAGTGATATGATGCATCCATTCCTTTTTGTAAATGCTTTCTAGATAGAAGGATACTTCTTTTAAAGAAAACATTGCTTGTATTTAAATCAGGCAGCAATCTTATTGACAGTTGCTTGAGAATAAGCCACATTAAAAAATTGAGGTTTTCTTCTGAGTTAGCATGTATAGGATTTATGCTATATTAGGTGGATTGAAGAGATTGCTTTGCAGTGCTACAAATAGATTTTGGGATAATGACTACTATAAATATATTTTGAATAGTATTTGCCTTCATTTGGCTTTGACTGCTGACTGTAGTGGAATCAATCTGTGTCATCTGAATGATCAAATATTTGTTTGTTTCTTCTTCTGGAGTTAAATGTGAACTGTATTGATCATAGGAAAGAAAATAGATTCTAGGGACACTCTTACAAGATAGCATAGCTAAGCTTTTGATTTGCTTTCTTTGAATGAAAGAATCACAGGTGATCAATTAGCTTAGCCAACAATGGTAATATATAAATAAGAAAGAGTGAGAATTGGAGGGCAATGCGGGGCGAAAGGTGGGGTGAGGGAATCAGGATGTGCAAAGGAGGGAGGGAGGATTATAACATGAAGTGTTTGGCAGCCATGTGCATCCTTGTTCTAGGATTATTTTCAATAGTTGCATTCATGACTGTTAGTCATTGATAGAAAAAGCAGGTTGGTAGACCTACTTATGAATGGTATTTAGAAAATGTATCAGAGCAGGCTATCAGCACCTTCATGTTTTGGAAATTAATTCAGAAGTTGAATTAGCAACTTTTATTTGGTGGTGTTTTGTGCATTCCTAGTTCGTGTACAAGATTGAAGTGTTTACATGGTTTTGTTTGTATATCTTGTTTTTTTACAGGAGATGTGGAAAAAGGTCTTTGAGCACATAGAATCATATTTTCTTCCCATAATATGAATTTCCAGGCAGACAATTTTAAATAAATATTATATATGAAGCTATGCTTTTGGAATAGTTGAATAACTGAATTCAATATCTGTATTTTAAGTTTTGTTATTGGAACGTTATGATTTGCTTCTCTGCATTAATAAAGGCCAAATATACAAAGGGGGAATATAATAAAAGAGCATGTGGAGAAAATGAATTGCATGTGGAAAAGGACAGTGTGAGAGATGAGGAAGAATGTGTGACTTTATTTCTTTTAACTGGATTAATGGAAGTTGCAATATGGGATGGCTGGCATTTTCCTGCATGGAAAGGAGTACTAAGACTGGGCTGTATTTATATATGGCAGGGATGTGGCTGTAGAACAGGGCTGTCAAACTCGTGGCCCAGAGGCTGGATGCATCACATGCTGGCCACACCCATCCCCGGTTTAGCGAAGGGGGTTGTGAAAGTTGTGAAAAGTCATGTGACACCATCATGACAACGTGAGTTTGACACCCCTGCTGTAGAACTAGAAGATGTTGAGTGAATCTCAAAGAATCCAACTTAGTTGGAAATAAAATATGGAGGAAATAGAGTGTATATAGGGGAGTATGTGAAAAAAGAAGCAATGGAGTTCAACTTGGTGTCTTGTATACAGGAGTAACTTATATATGAGTGTGCAGAAGGGAATAACGATGGAATGTCCATCTGGGATGGGAATTATAAATGATAGGGAAAAGGTGGCACAGGTGGTAATAGGTATATTAGGAAACAGTATTCTTGCAGTGAGGATGTGTTTCCTTTGGGGAGGGGAGATTATGTGTTTGTAGATGCGGAGCAGTGAGATGGATGTGTGTGGAAATGGGTGAGGGATTTTGTGTATGTCATGCCATACTGGAGTGGAGAATCTGTGTAGGAGATGGTAGTATCTATGGAGGTGAAATGGGGCAGAGTAGCAGGTGGAATGATTATTGAATGAATGCAGAGATGCATTGTGAGGGAAATCAGATAACATGCAAACAAAGTGTAAGCAGAGGTCTTAACTGTATTCTCCAATCTATTAATTTGTAAATTGCAGGGCCCTCAGGAATTAATGTCTTTCACATGAATTAGGTCATATGAGATTTGACACCATATTTGTTTCACTGTGTGCTGCAGTCAGCTTGTGCTGAATGACTAAAATTTATTTCAAAAAGGTGCTTTGGGCCATTTAGGTGACCTTGTTCACTTGGAAGACGCTAAGAGATTATGCATTTTGCTTCAGTGAAATGATTCAGGTGGTCTCAAATTGTTTTGCACGAAGCTCCTAAGCAGGACTTCAAGGCTCACCTCCCACCCTGTCCCAGATGTATTTAGTTGCCAGATATGCTGGCCAGAAACCATGAACAGCCTGTTGAGAATTTTGGCAGTGTGAATCAGAAGTTTTAAGGCATGCTCAGCTGTTTTCCCTAACTTGCTTGGATCTTTTGCAGGCACAAAGGAGGTGCCAACAATGAGGGGACTCTGAACCTTTGGTAGCCCAGGCTGAAATAGCAAAGATCCTGGACAGCCTATTATGTGCAACTGTAGTGGTGCACCTTCCCTCAAGGATACAGCAGTATCTGTGTCACAATTTGTACCACAGCCACCTACTCCAAAACACCCTTGATGTGAATTGGAAAGTTCTGGCATGATTGACCAAGTAGCTGCAATGTAAGCAGCAATCTTAAAGTCACCAGTGGTTTGCTAATAACTAGAGGGAAGAAGGAAGGGCCTTGAGGAAGAGGAGGGAGAGTTATTACTAAGACTGAGGTGAGATTTAAAAAGGACTGAGACGGGGCAGAAATGTAACCAGCACCTCTCTCATTCTCATGAAGATAAAAGGAGGGACGGAATTATGTTACTACAGTTTTAAAATAAAAATAGTACTGATCTACAGGACATGGCTTCCTAATCTGATCAGCCACAAAGGACTGACAGCTCTGAGATACCATATAGTCTTCCCAAGAGCTTGACAGAGTCCTTGCACATGGCCTTGCATGGATCATCCCCCAAAGTCCACAGTGCTGCTGCCCAACTTCACAGTTGTTATGTATATGAGGAGGTTAAGAGTTACCCTTAGGAAACCCTCAGCCAGCACTTTGGGAAAAATCTCCTCTGAGCCTTCTCCAACAAGCCCCTTTCAATTTACTCTCAGATTGCAAAGCAGTGCTTCATTCAGAGCTCTATGTATCAAAGCGTTCCTTTAAAGCTTTGCATAATCATATGCAAAGCTTTCATGATCGTGTCTAAGTCTTTCATTGCTTTTCTGCCTAGGATTAAAACTGTTGTTTACTTCTCCAGCACTTTCTCCATTTTTATCTATTTTTGAGCTCCAGAAAATAAAGCTATCTCTCTCCTTTAAATCTTATCATCAGCTACAAGTTGACTATGCATGCAATTTTATGTCTTTAAAATAAAACTTTTTTTTTTACTTTCATAATACATTATTTTAACTTCTTTTTACTTTTGAATAATGATATTCTATCCTCTGAATATATCAGACTGTCACTGTTCTGGCTAGTTCTGATCTCTTTCATTCCTGCCATTCTTATACTATATTAGCTCTTTAAGATATTCATAAATGGACACATATCATTGCCTCATTTTCTTTTCTGGTTCTCCAAATTCAGTTTTTATAGCAGCTTCTTGTCTTTATAAAGGCTGCTAAGAAACATAATTAGAAGAGGCAGTTAAAGTACTAATAATTCTATGTCAAGTGTAGAAAAGAATATTTGGGGGTCCAGAAATGAGAAAATATTGCTTTATATGCTTAACCAAAACAACAGAAATGTAAGAGAGTGTGCAAATTAGATTAATTCTTTAGACATTTTTTGTTTGGAATGTTACTAGGAAGAATAGAGCTACATTCAGACATAAAATGCCAAAAAACGTAAGATTTCAGAAAAGACAGAAAAAATGAAATTGGATAGCTAACTTAAGATGGGTAATAGAAAAAGAATGTATGGAGGAGATTTACCTTTACTAACTATCACCACTTTTAAGTCGTTAGAATGAGAAACACAGTAAGGTTTATATGAATGCCATAAATTCTAATTATGTTTCTTAGCAGCCTTTATAAAGACAAGAAGCTGCTATAAAAACTGAATTTGGAAAGTATCAGGCATGGATGGAATACCCACAGAACTACTCAGACTTTCATGAGAAGAGGCAGTTAAAGTACTAATAATTCTATGTCAAGTGTAGAAAAGAATATTTGGGGGTCCAGAAATGAGAAAATATTGCTTTATATGCTTAACCAAAACAACAGAAATGTAAGAGAGTGTGCAAATTAGATTAATTCTTTAGACATTTTTTGTTTGGAATGTTACTAGGAAGAATAGAGCTACATTCAGACATAAAATGCCAAAAAACGTAAGATTTCAGAAAAGACAGAAAAAATGAAATTGGATAGCTAACTTAAGATGGGTAATAGAAAAAGAATGTATGGAGGAGATTTACCTTTACTAACTATCACCACTTTTAAGTCGTTAGAATGAGAAACACAGTAAGGTTTATATGAATGCCATAAATTCTCATGAAAGTCTGAGTAGTTCTGTGGGTATTCCATCCATGCCTGATACTTTCCAATTTGACAGCTAGTCTTTTAGCTGTACTGACTCAATTTTTAATGGAGTCAGCTCCTGAATATATATCCTTTCTACAAATGTTTCTGTCATTCTGTAAGTCCATTTGAAAAGGGTTCAGTATAATCTTCCTTTAACCTCATTTGCCTCTTTCAGATCTTTTCGGTGAGTACTCTTTAGTATTCCTATATTAACCGTAGATCCTCTGTGATTTCTCTGATCTTCTCTCATTTCCCTTTTCTTTTTTATATTCTTCTGTTTGTTGACATGCTTGATTAAGTTATCATTCCTAGCCCCACTTTGCTTTATAGTTTAAAGTCTCTGTTCAGTCATTGTATAGCCCTGTTGCTCAAGGCTATCCTTATAGCTTGTTCTGAAAGTCACATAAATCTTTTCCTCTTGGGAATAGTCACTTACTCCCATAACTTTTCAGGTTCTTTTTCACATAAAGAAGTGTACTCAATTTGTTCTTTACATTGACTTTATATTCTAACTATATACTTTTCAGTTTATGTCTTTCTGGAACACCTATTCTCATTAATGTAACATGGTTTATTTATTCAGCATTCTGTCAGCTTCAACTGAAATATGGTTTTGGTTATAAAATCAGCACAAGAAACCATAATAGAGTAAAATTATAATAAATACACATAATATAAATAGAAAAGTACAGTTTTGCACAACTAGAAAAGCCCCTAGGCTCCCAATATCCTTTGTTTTCAAGTTGCTTTAAATCATGACAGCCTAAACTTGAACCTCAGATGAGGGTGGAGGCTGTTCTATAAAAATGGGAAGCATTACAGAAAAAAAAATTCACACCTGGCACCTCTCACCTAAGGACTGTGGTGTATCCTGAGCTTCCCTATCTCGGATGCACTTCAGAATAAGTAGCATCCAGAAGGCAGTTCTGAGGATACCTTGGCATCAATCCATATTAGGCTTTAAAGGTTAAATCCACCACTTTGAATTACCCTCAAAAGCTTATTTGTAATTAAAATAACCCCTATGTTATGTAGCCACAATAGCTGTCACCTGGCCGTATCCAGATTACTGCATTTTATACCAATCACAGCTTTCAAGTGTTCTTCATTTCTAATCATGCTCTGAATCATATATCATGCATAGTACATAGTATATAGCATATCTGGGTGAAAGTGGCTTTCTCCACTTCAATAAAATGTAGTTATTCTTAATAGAAACCAATTTGGCATGCTTTTATTTCTGCTTTGACCATTTCAGATTTTCTTGGTTTGTAGATCTCAAAGACCAGGCTTTCTTGTAATTTTTTTTGAATATTTTTAAATTGTTTTCCAATATAAACATACATATTTTGTGGACAGTGCATTGATTGGGTCAAGTCTTTTTTATACAACGTTAACAATAATAATACAAATAATATGTGGACTTCCAATCTTCCAACTTCAAACAATATTAGTCTCATTTCATATTCCTTTTACATTTTCCCATTGATTCATTTAAGTATAAATAACATTTCTTTGTATGCTATGTTTGTTATCCCTTAGTAAATGTTATCCTTCCATATTTTAAAAATCACTCATTATTCCACCATAGCATCAATATTCCAAATATATAGGATTACTAATAACACCAATTATTAACAATATTCAATCAATCACGGGAGTATATCTCAAAATCCCCACCACTTCTAATCGTAAATATTTTAAATTCACAATATTTTTAATACTCTGTTAACATTAATACTATAGTTAAATTGCCTACTCTTAATTTACCATCTACTAGTCTAAACATATTGGGATTATGGTATTTTCCCATTTTATTAATATATTTTCTCATTATCCATCATCTCTTGATCTTTCTAAAATTCCATCATCTGTTGATTTTTTTGGTTAGCCTTTTATCTCTCTCTTGGAATCTTGTATCACTTTTTGATTTTTTTGTGTCTACTAATCTTTCCCTACTGGGTGCCTTTTGTCTCTTCTCTTGCCTTGTTTGAACACCCATTCACAAAACTTCCTTTTATTTGTTTTTTAAGAGATTTTTCTCTTTTCTCTCTATACCATTATAAATTGAGAGATTATGTAATTGTCTTCTACTTATTAATCTTTTCTTCTCTTTGTTCTTAACTTCTTGCTTCTCATTTTTATTTCCCCCTTCCCATTTTTTCTAATTTCTCATCTATTTCTTGACTATCATGTTCCTCTTTTTTCCCCAGTTGTTGAGTAGCTTCTACGTTCATTTCTGTATCTTTAAACAATCCCTTTTTCTCTTTGTCATCTCTTAAGAATTCATGCATATTCTTTAACATAAACAATATTTCTTCATACATCTCTAAATCCATTTTATAGTAATTTAGTACAAATTATATAAAGTATCTTTCTATTATTCCAATAGCTCAATATTTAAGAAACTCCTGCTTAATCAAATTACATCAATCCCATAATTATACCTCCAAAACTCCACGTTTTATTTCATAATAGTTTAGAGCCTTATCGTTCCCCAATTATATATCTCCCAATTGTCCAAATTTTACAATCTTATTTCCTTTTTCTCTCTTTTCTTCTGACCCTTTTTTTCTTTTGCCTCATAGAATATTATATTAAATAACAGTAATAGTCCAAGTCAGGGGTGAAATGCTCCCGGTTCGGACTGGATCACCCGATCTGGTAGCGATGGCGGTGGGTGGTTCGGAGAACCGGTAGCAAAAATCCCTGCGCCCACCATGCCCAGCTGAGCCGCACGATCAGAGGCTTTAAAAATAAATAAATTTAAAAAAGCCTCTGATGATCATGCGGCTCAGCTGGGATCGTCAGAGGCTTTCCAAAGCATTTTTTTTCTGCAACCTCTTGGCCGAAGAGGTGGTAAAAAAAATGCTTTGAAAAGTCTCTGACAATCCCAGCTGAGTTGCCTGATCGGCAGAGAGGTATTTTTTAAAAAGCCTCTCTGAAGATCTCAGTTGAGTTGCCTGGTCGGCAGAGGCTTTTCAAAGGATTAGAAAAAATGCTTTGAAAAGAAAAAAAAAAGTTGGCTGTCCACCCAGTCACATTACCTTCCCCCCCACCACCAAGCCACGCCCACAGAACCGGTAGTAACAAATTTTACATTTCACCCCTGGTCCAAGTCCAAATTAGTCCAAATTAATCCACTAAATTTCTCCAATCTTTCCAATCCATAATCCAATCGACAATTTTAATGAAATTTGGTTATTTGCAAATGAGTTCCTTTTATAGCTCTTCAAAAGGGGAAAAAAACACCTTTGAATGTTCTCAGATTTTCCAGTTGTCTTCTAACAACAGAGTCAAGGTCAGGCCATTCACTAGATGTTGTTGCTTCTATTCTGTGTATTAGACTTTGTATGTATTAGATTAGCTTTCATTGAATATACTGCAATTTTAGCGTTGCAGTACTTCTCTTTCTCCACTAGGTGGCTCTCTTATTCCCAAATCCCAATTAAGCAATCTGTCAAAAACAGTTGATAATCCAATAAATCCAGGAGTTTTAAAATTCAAATAAACAAGTAATTTCTCCCTAAAATTGCTTTCAAATTATTTGAGTTTTTTTCCAAGCTTTCTGTATTTTATAACTTCTCTTGGGCTTTTTCTGCCCTTTCGTTTCTGGTTGTTGTTTTTTTCTCCTTGTATTAATTTGCCACTATTTTAATCTTAGGTGTTTTCTTTTCGTATTCTTTTTGTTATTGCAAGTCATTAGAGTAAAAGTTGGTAATTATCTCACCCAGTTTCAATGTTCTGTCTATATACTGCTTCTGCACAATCTTGGGTCCTGATTGTCCCGGCTTTGTGACTGCCAGCAATGGCAGTCGTGCCTGTTGCTATTCGGGAGAGCTTGCTTCGGACCTAACGAGGAATTTTCAGTTTCCTCATAGCCAGTGAAGCACCTCTCCTTCCTTCACCTCCCCTACAAGGAGGCTATGACCCCGAAGGGTCTCCCGGCAGCGGTTACCAGCTGGATTTTCACAGGGCTCAGTAGAGCCCACTATTTTCCATCCGTTCTCACCTCAGCTGCAACCGGAAGTCCTTTTTTGTAATTTTGGTTTGGTCACATTTCTGTCTCTAGACCTAGTTGTGAATGTTCTATGCTCTGCTCCAATAACTAGAGGATCTGAGAGTTTCCTCATCTGGCTAACAAACATATTTAAATATGTAACTATTGTTAAATATGTAACCATTCCTACCTTTTTTTCAAGAAGTACCTCAGAGCACATAGTTCAAATTCACCATCAGTGATACCAACTAGTTTTCTTTGTAATGAGTGGAATTTGAAAGCTAGATTAAACTACAAATGGTTGTTGCTGTTGTTATTAGTATCTTTCTGAAGATTTCTGAAAATATAACGAACACATTAGACAGTTTTCTTCCTATACATACTTCTAATCCACCCCAATAGGGTTCAATCTCTTGAACAAACCCATTTTGTAGTAAATTATTGTATATACAATGTCTGATAATAATCAGATACTTGGCCAGCAAAATTTCTTCCATCATGTCACTGTCATTCTATTCTGTCATTCTATTCTTGTTATTCTATGTTCTGTGTTCTAAAGTTCTAAAGTTTTTCATGTTCTAAAGTTCTGTGTTCTAAAGTTTTTCATGGTGAGCAGGAAGATATGTATCCTCCACTACTCTGTATAAATGTGATTGTGTGTAGATGTAGTCCTCAAATTACAACCATAATTGAGCCTGCCTATTACGGTCATAAATTGTGACAGTCATAAAGCTGATCATTCATGTGACTGATCCAATTTTATGACTTTTTTTGTAGCAGTACAAAAGCAAATGCTGCAGTTGTAAAGCAAATCCATTGTTCACTATAGACATTTTTGCTAAAAGATGTAAATGGATCCTGATTTTCAGCAAAATATCATAAAAGTGTCAGGTATACTGCAAACACCCATAAATGAAGGCTGTTGCCAAGAGCCCAACATGCAGGATTTGGGGGGGGGGGAGGGTCCAGCCATCAGAACATTGGAACTGAGTTGTAAGTAGCCTTGGGGAGGTCCGTTGTACCTTCAAACATTCACTAAGCAAATGTTAATAAATCGAGGACTATCTGCCTATGTATATGCAGACATTTTGTGAAGCAGTAAATGGGAATCCACTTTTAGAAAGTGGTGGAGTCTGTTTTGTCTTTTCTAAATTAAAAGATACCTGATATATTAAAAGAAGTACTGAACTTTTGAGTTGCAGAACAATCTACATGGATTGCAAGACTTTTTTTTTTGGACTTCAGGAATTAACGGAAAAGAAAATCATTTGATTTGCACCATCATTTGATTTGTTTTTTTAATGCAGTACAGGTAGTCCTCGACTTAGAGTGGTTTGTTTAGTGTCTGTTTGAAATTACAAAAGTACTGAAAAAAGTGACTTATGACAAATTTTCACACTTATGACCATCGCATCATCCCCATGACCATGTGATTTACATTCAGATGCTTGACAACTGGCTCATATTTATGATGGTTGCAGTATCCCAGGGTCATGTGACCATCTTTTGCGACCTTCTGACAAGCAAAGTCAGTGGGGTAGCCAGATTCACTCAGGCTAATTCACTGCTGACTGCCAGGAGTTCAATTCTGACTGACTCAAGGTTGACTCAAACTTCTATCCTTCCAAGGTCAGTAAAATGAGGACCCCGATTGTTGGGGGCAATGTGCTGATGTTGTAAATTGCTTAGAGAGGGCTGCAAAGCACTATGAAGCAGTATATAAGTCTAAGTGCTATTGCTACTAATTTAATAACTGCAAGGATTCACATAACAAATGTGGCAAGAAAAGTCATAAAATGGGACAAAACTCACTTAACAAATTACTCATTTAGTGACATGAATTCTGGACTCAATTGTGGTCATTAGTCAAGGACTAGCTGTACAATATAATTTACAGTTTACCAATCAATATACAAATCAAAAATTATCATTCATTTTTGTACTCCACTTTTATCAGTGCACAGTAACTATAGTAGAAGACCTATTTAATATATGTTTAACATATAGGACTAAAATATTTAGTAGGGATGAGGAAAAAAATCAGGATTAAAATAAATAAATATTATTCCTTCCCAGACAGAATGATGTAAGGAACCTGACTCATTTTAAATATTTGTTCTTCTTACTAGCTTTCTAGATGTTGAGTTATGCTGCTTGTAATACTAGGAGTTTGGCAGTTGCATATATGGGAAGAAGAAATAATGCACTGAGAAAGTAAATATAAGTAAACAAAGTAAACATAAGGCAACAAGACCTGAGGAGGAATGATGACTATATATGCCATATCTACTTCCTTCATGTTCTGTCTTTAGTGACCTGCTAAAGAAATGAGTTTTGTTTTATACACTAATGAAGGGAAAGGAGACTTCTGAATCAAAAAATGCAGAACACAGTCCGGTCCCAAGTGTGCTTCCATAACAATCTCCATGCACGCTTGTTAGCTGTAACAGTGAGTACTAGCTCCCAGTCTCCCAATTACCTCTAATTGGATAATCCCAGGCATTCATCGTGATGTAATCTATCAAAGCTCTCATGTTCTCAGTTCTTGCTGCCTTCCCTAGTTAAATAGCCTGTCGCTTTAAAATTCTGTTGTTAGATTTCCTCTCAGCATTCTATATTATGTTCACAGTATTTAGCTGCCTTTGGGAGTTTCTTTTTCTTTTCTTTTTTTTCCCTTCCATTCGTGTCCGATTGATCTCAAATTCTCAGAGATCTCCTGGGTAGGTCCCTGCTGTTTTCTTCCCAGGGTTTTCAGAAGTGCTTTTGCCTCTTTCCCAGGGCTGAGAGAAACTAACTGGCCCAAGGTCACCCAACTAGTTTCATGCCTCAGATGGGACTAGAACTCAGGTCTCCTTGTTTCTATCCTGATGCTTTACACCAGGGGTGTCAAATTCACGGCCCACGGGCCAGATGCGTCACACACTGGACACGGCCACCCCTGGTTTAGTAAAGTGGGGAAAAGTTGCAATACATCCCATGACGATGTGTCGTTGCGAGTTTGACACCCCTGCTTTACACCAAACTGGCTCTTTACAGGATTGCTAACTGGGAATGGAGAGAGAGGATGTTGAAGACAAATGTGCTTGGAAGCATTTCTTTGGTCACCAATTTCCCATTTGGTTCTTAGAATAGAGTGCCCCCCCCTCTCTCTCTCTCTCACACACACACACACACACACACACACAGAGAGAGAGAGAGAGAGAGAGAGAGAGAGAGAGAGAGAGAGAGAGAGACAGACACTTCTCTCCTACTGCTTAGTATTCCAATCTACAATTAAGTAAATACTTATCTAATATTCTTGGCCAGGGCTTATCATCCAAGAACTCCAGGCGAGCTTGACCTTGGGCCAGTCATACTCTCTCAGCCCAACTCAACTCACAGGGTTGTTGTGGGGAAAATAGGAGGAAGAAGTTGTGCTGGATATTTTAGCAGCCATGATTTTTAAATATAATAAATGCAGGACATTAATAAACAAACTCCAGCCCAGTTGCTGAGTCTAGTGTCACAATTCCTTGTTTTTAACACACTTCTCTGTTTTGGAACAAGAATTATTTGTGACGTTATCTGCTTGTATGTTCACTATGATTACAAATAGAGAAAATAGGCATTCTTTAAATATGAGCTCAGAAGTTTTCCTTTCTTGTTTTAATATAGGACTATATAGTGCTATTTTTCCATCCTTATGTTCTAATTTTGACATTGGATAGAAAGCCTTTTAAGGTCTGCAACAATCCAAAACCTGTTAAAATCCTTTAAATGATATTGTATTTGTGCTTTTTGCTTTTTCTAAATCAATTCCTGTTATTAGTTTTTGAAAACAGTGTACCATTACGAAAGCAATTACTTAATGCACTTATAAATCATTATTTTTATATTGTTTAATTGATGGGCAGTTTTTAAAAAAGTATATCATTGATGAATTAATTAATAAAAAGCTGAAGTTTTTATCATATATTATTGTGTTTGACCAAGTTTTTTTTTTTCTGATTAAAATGCAGGAAGAAATGTGTTGTTTACTAATGTAATGCTATTGGAGGTTTTAGGCTATGACATCTTTTCGGGAATATATTCTCATTTGGAGACAATTCCTGGAATTAATGTAATTGGGGATTTTCAGTCATAGGATCCTAAAACTTTTCACATTAAAATTAATGCAAGCTTTATAATGGTGTTAATGGTTTCTTGGAAATGATGCTGCATGCCTTTTAACACTGTAATGTACTTTTTTTTTAATTTAAAGACCTTAGATCTTAGATACATCATGTTCACAAACTGTAACTGAAAATGAACCAGAGGCTAAAACTTCAATGCAACAGCAAAGATGTCTGCTCAGTACAGTACCATTAATCTATTTTCTTTTTCTTTTTCTTGCTTTTCTTCTTTCTCTTCAATAGAAGTGGAACAAAAAGGTAATTAAATAGCTTTCACCTGTTTTATACATATACTCATTCTAAGCAATTCGGGGATAAAATGTTAAATGCTTGAATGTTAGTTGAAGCTCTTTCATCATTAACCTACACCACTTTAATCTCTTTTATTAAAGATTTGGTCAGGGAAGGAGTGGCTGCTATTTAATACTAACATGTCATCTTTTTGCAAGAAATGTTTAATAGTACCATTCTTCTTTCCTACAGATTGTTTTAACAATTATAATGTATTCCTTCTGCTTCCTCACAATTTATGGGAAGCATATGAAATAATTTGCAAGAATACTCACATACTGTAGTATTGAAAATTGTTTTTGTATAATATTTAGTATTAAACATTAAAAGGTACAATCTCATGCATGCCTACTTATAAGTAACTTTTCGGAGTGGTATATTTTTTTGAGTGTGTACAAGCTATAGCTTCAAAGTATAAATTGAATGAAAAAGGGTTTGAATAGTTCTTGTCCAAAAATTGAAAAGCTAAATTTTCTGTACTGTATTTGGTTTGATGCCTAGTACAGTTGAACAGACAGCAAAGGATCAAGACCACACTGCATAGTTTATTCTCTCCAGCTTACTATCTGTGTTCACTTGAGCCAAGGCTCCCACTTTTGGGAGAGTTTGGATCTATAAGTACATAGGGAACATGTATTTCTGCATTTGAGTGTATACTATACAAACTTAATATAGATTTCTGAAGATCTAGGATAATGTTGATTGGTATACTTATTACACATTTTGATGTTGAAGTTTGCATTATCAAAACCATGAAAAATATAATAGTACAGTATCACTTATTTAATAATGAATTTATTTATGCACTTACTTGCTTATTTTACTCATTTATTTATTATTGTTTGAAACCGACCCTTGCAGTTCTCAGGGCAATGAATAATCAGTTGAAATTATATTAAGGAAAACCAAGCAATATAAAAGAAAGCATAGGAATCGTCAGTGCAAAATCACTAGCAACAATAAAAAGAAGTAAGATTAAATGTATCTATAAACTCGCACTAATGAAGGAGGCCATAAAAAAGGTCTAAAACCACTAAAATGGTTTTTAAATGCTGGCAATAGAGAGTACTAAAAATAAAACAATATAGATGCCAGACAAAGGCATTTTAGAAACAGGCCATCATCTCTTTTGTGTCTTCCCTTCTTTGGTGAAAGCAGATTGAGATACCTATAAATTTTTGAAGGCCCAAATGATTCTTCAGGATACATCCTTTAATGCTGTTTTGTCTAGACTGAATCTTAGTTTATTAGTTCTTTAATCGATTCTTTATTCTGCTTCTGAATATCAATTGCCTTATTTGTATTAAGAAAGGAGGACTGGGTGTCACCGGCAGCATATTGATAATAATATGCATATTTAAAAGCTCAGGAAATAAAGTCCGGAGGAACCCATTTCATAATTTCCTTGAAATAAACAATCATCTCCTCAGTGCCACATTGGAATTAGCTATCCAAATAGGAGGGGAACCATTGTGCTACCTTCTTCTTCATCCCAATTTGTTCATAAAGTGAATGGGATTAAAAGTTATTGAGAGAAAATGACTTTAATTCAAAAGTGCCCGATGAGGGTAACATGCTATAATTGTTTTAAATTTTCAAACCACTATTAATAATAATTTATTAAACTTGAATGCTGCCTGGCTCTTAAATAGCAGCATGCTCACAGCTTCTTTTGAAGAGGCTGGGGCAGTCCATGTTCCTTATGGCAGTTCCAGCAATCATCCAGTTAACTGAAAAATCACAAGTGGATTGTACACTAGCTTTTTCATCATGGTAGAGGTGACCCTGGGCCAGGCTCTTCTGAGGAGCATTACACACATGCACGCACACAAACACACGGTGCCTCTCCAGCTTCTTACTCTTCACTCCTGCAATTTTTTTCAACCTTTAAGAACTAACCAAGCAGATGCACAATAACTAGCTAAGAGAGTATTTCTTAATTTTCATCTGAGTATAAATTTGTTTCATTGAATACAAAAATGCCCTTGCGTGGGCACTTGCAGCTATCATTTTAAATATACATCTTTTATACCTCATTCCATTTTCAATGCAAAGACAAAGGGACTTGTTTCCCCTACAATTTGCTCAGTTCAAAGGTCTGGTATTTACTATGCCTGGAAATGCCTATGATTAAGATTACAGAAAAAGGGATGAGGAAAGTATGCCTATTTGTAATCATAACTTGAAAAGAACTAATATAAAAATAAATTATCTTAGTAATCAGTTCAGACGCTCCCATTTTAAATGTATTCATAGTGATATCTTTTAGTGACAGTCCAAAGTGTTCAGTATTTGATTTTGAGAGGGATCCTTTAGGGCACTTCCACAGCATCAGTGTTTCTGTCACCACTCATCCACACAAAAGGAAATAAATTGCTAGGGAACTTTTCCACTCATGTTTTTTAGTATATCAACTGTGCAGATTTGTCTGATGTTCTGTAAAGAAAAAAAAAAGAGGTTGCAGAGTCAGAAATGAAAGTTCTGAGAATCAGAACTCAGTTCCCAAAAGAAAGTGATATTCAAAGCTAATCATGAAGCTATAGAGAGTGTTGGGTGAAGGTTCTCCTATAGTCCCAGTGCAAAGGAATACTACTGTAGAAAGAAAGGGAATACATCTTTCTTTGAAATTATATTTTTTTTAAAAAATTGAAAGGAAGAGAAGGTAACTTTCCAAATGGTAGCATGAAAGCTGAAAGTTCTGTTCCTACTTTGAGCTGCTATTGCATTTCAGCCATTCTTCTTTTGAAGGACAAAGGATATTTGCTGAGAATACTTAGGGATCCTTGGAAATTCAGTCTGACCCTAAATTTTTAATCTAAGGCATGGCTGTCCAACCTTTTGGCTTGCCTGGGCTACTTTGAGTGAAGAGGAATTGTCTTGAGCCACATAGAAAATATAACTAATAATCACTTAATAATGTTAAAAATTTACAATCTTGTGGGGCTACATTTTTAGTGGTCCAGGGCCATATGTGGCCCTTGGGACACACCTGATCTAAGGTCCTATATAGGATTAAAAGATGTCTTCTGATTCCTTGAGCCAATCACAAGGTAGCAGAAGTAAAGCAAATTAGCAAAGCCTGGTTTAAAGACCACCACCACCACCGCCTCCCTACACTTAACTAAATATTACATTATTTACTTAGAATTAAGGTTCAGAGCAAGTAGGATGAAAATTGCTGTTGGAAGAAACTAGGCATTTGGAGGGAATCATTTCCAAATAGAAAGAAACCCAAAGTTCACTATACTAGCTGCAAAAGGAAGAGACAGAGCTGTCATTTCCCCTCCATTTTTTCACCTCAGAAGACAACATAGAGTATGTGAAACATTTCCCACCCCCAATGGTCTCTGGCAAACCAAGTAACCAACCCTTTTTCCTCAAGGAACTGCAATTCCAGGGATGTACAATTCTGATTAGCTTGAGGGCCAAACACAATAAGCAGGAACAGGGCTTCCCTCAGGAACTCTAGAGGGCGAAATGAGTGCCTTGTATGTCAATTGGGAGTTGGTTAGTTGGAAAGGCTGGAAAAGCACCAAAGAGATCAGCATCTGTTGCCAGTTTCTTAATGGAGCTGACTTAGAATTGGAATATTGACATAGACATTCCAAGTAAAGTTTCTATCCTACTTCCTTCTCTGCCTTATTTTTCAGCCATGGCTGTTGCTGAGGTCAGATCACTTACAAAAGTCTTGGCATCTCGGTTTCAATATTAACATATAATTGTTTTTGAAATGCCAGTCTTAATGCCAAGCTGAGCTTTAGTGAGAGATTGGCCTCAATAGGTAAGGCTTTGCTATACAGTTTATGTGGGAACATTTCTTCTGCTCATGCTTTGCTTTTGTCCTTCCAATCCAAGATGATCCCACATTCATTCTTTGAATGTTGTGTAAAAATAGTAATTGAGAACCCTCCAGGCTCAGGTGCCAGTAGCAAATTTTTGAAGATGGATTTATGCTGTAAGAAAATTCCCCTTCCGCTTCAGTTGCAAACACCATCCAGTATAAGGATTGTCCTAAGGACCAAAACAGGAGAGGAAAGGATTTGCAGGCCATACCTGCTATTTTCCTTTAATTGATACATACATCCCAGCTGATGTTGTTTGTGTTGTGACCCAGGCCCAAGTAAGTAGTAGGAAAATCAGTCAGTGAAAAAACAAATATTATTCGAACAACTGAGAATTACTTCATTCCCAGCGTCGTTCAACTAAATTAAAGCAAATTCCTCCCAACACAAATTCCTCAGTCCTATCGCAAACTTTGATCCAATTAGGCAAACTGCCAAAGGCCTTTCTTGACAAACGTTCAGAAGTCACAGATACAAAAATAAATACAAGACGTAGACAAAGAAGAAGACAAAGCTACCAACATTGTTTTCTGGCAAAGCCCAAACGCCATTGCTGGTCTGTTTTAAGTCTTATGGGAGAGGCCAATCATCTCTAGGCCCTACTTCCAAGTTGTCCTCTTTGCTTGAGCTGCTCTTGCCTTCTGGCAGCTCTTCTCATGTGTGCATTAGGAATAGGCTCCTCCTGTTCCTCTGCCTCACTCCTATCAGTCTTTGGAGGCTCTGGAGTCCGCACCTCACTCCCCGATAGCCCTGGCCCCATCTCTACCTCTGATACAGAGCCCTCATCCGGGCCTTCCCCAGCCTCCAGGACTGATCCATGTTCTTCCTCAGCTTCATCGCTGTCTGACTCTGCTGCCAGCTCTGCAGGCTGCTGGCGGACCACAACAGTTTGTATTTTTATAAACCAACATATTAAATGCAAACACAAATTTCATGTCATACCTTGTTTGGCTTAGCTTTAGACAAGATAGGGGAATTCTGTGCATTACACTATTTTGACTATTTCCATTTTTGCTGGGATAATGGGTACAGAACTTAATGTAGTAACTGTATACAAAAAATAGACCTTATATGAACCAAAAATACAATAACATTATAATGCAATGGATTACATTCTGAAAATTTAAGTACAGGTAGTTCTCAACTTATGACCACAATTGGGACCAAAATTTCCATTGCTAAGCAAGGCAGTTAAGTGAGCTACACCCAATTTTATGACCTTTTTGCCATGGTTGTTAAGCAAATCACTGCAATTGTGGTCACTAAGCAAACTTAGTTTTCCCCATTGATTTTGCTGGTTGAAGCTGGTTGAGAAAGTCGCAAATGATGATCACATGACCCTGGGCCACTGCAACCATCATTGCCAAGTGTGCAAATTTTGATCATGTGACTATCAGAATGCTGTGATACCTAAAGGTGCAAGGACTGATCATAAATTACTTTTTTCAAGGCCATTGTAACTTTGAGTGATTGCTAAACGAATGGCTATAAGTCAAGGACTACCTGTACAATAGTTAATCATGTAGCAAAGTTGGCATTTAAAAATGTTTCTTAAAAAGAAATGGAATTATATCTAAAACCATATTTTGGTATTGGAGGGAAATAATAATTACAAGATCTGTGGAATGGAACATCTCAGCAGGTCAGTCTTGGCAGTTATGAATTGCTTAAGTAATGTTTTTATTTTTATGTATTTCAGAGGACATTTTAATGTTTTAACTTAGTCTTCCTGTATTGCATTTTGCTTTTTGCTTTTTATTGCTACTATTTTTTTCCTTCCTCAGGACACATTCTTTTAATTGTTTATTATTTGCTATGGATTCATTCTGAATGTATTTATGTGGCAATTCCCCAGCCCTTTTTAATATTTAAACTGCACACCATAAGAATGATTTCTCTGAAATAGAGTTTAAATGTCTTTTTAGTTGCTTTTTCTGGTTTTATAGCAGTATATGTTGTATATGTCATGTCAAAGTTAAAATTTATAATCCCTATAAATTTCCCCTTATAACTTTTCTAGTGCAGAGCACCATTCATGTATTTTCAGAGTTAGGAGAAGACTGATATTTTTAGTTCTTCTCCTGGAACTTGCGTTATAAATGTCTAAGTGCCAAGAAAAAGTTTTCTATCACATTTAATAATCAATTTTACTTTTAACCTCTTCCTTCCCTTCAGTTTTTCTTTGCCCTGGACTACTAAAAGGAGTATACCAGAGTGAACATTTATTTGAATCTGATCACCAGTCAGGAGCCTGGTGTAAGGATCCACTGCAGGCTTCTGACAAGATTTACTACATGCCATGGACACCATACAGAACTGACACTCTGACAGAATATTCTTCCAAAGACGATTTCATTGCTGGAAGGCCAACTACAACTTACAAGCTCCCACACAGAGTGGATGGCACAGGGTTTGTGGTGTACGATGGGGCTTTATTCTTCAACAAAGAAAGAACAAGGAACATTGTCAAATTTGATCTACGGACAAGAATAAAAAGTGGGGAAGCTATCATTGCTAATGCCAACTATCACGATACATCCCCTTATAGATGGGGAGGCAAATCTGATATAGACCTGGCTGTTGATGAGAACGGTCTTTGGGTGATCTATGCAACGGAACAAAATAATGGTAAAATAGTCATTAGTCAGCTAAACCCTTATACCTTGAGGATTGAAGGGACATGGGATACTTCCTATGACAAAAGGTCAGCTTCCAATGCATTCATGATCTGTGGCATTTTATATGTAGTGAAATCTGTGTATGAAGATGATGATAATGAAGCTACAGGAAATAAAATTGACTATATATACAACACTGAACAAAGCAAGGAAAGTGTAGTGGATGTTCCATTTCCAAATTCATATCAGTATATTGCTGCAGTGGATTATAATCCAAGGGATAACCTTCTTTATGTATGGAACAACTACCATGTGGTTAAATATTCATTGGATTTTGGACCAATGGACAGCAGAACAGGTAAGGTTCTTTGATAAGTTTTATTTTCTGTCATCTCTTGATTTGCAACCAATTTAGTCCATGGTTAAGGCCAAACTTTTTCCTTCCATTAAAAGCAGCAGGATGGGAGTTTGACTGGGAAATAGATGAAAAACGTTTATCTGTGAGTGTTTTTCTTTCACCTTAAACATCGTTCCTCTCCTTAACTACTACTCCAGTGGAGATGAGAAAGACAATGATGGGATTCATGTAATCCTTTATATAATCCCTTAGGAGGTTTATCATTTATTCAGTTAACATGTTGTCCATTCAAGTCATTGTTATTCAGTTGCATTGTCATTTATAGAAACATAGAAAATTGACAGCAGAAAAAGACCTACTGGTCCATTGAGTCTGCACTTTGAAGTTTTTTATTACTATGGTTTTATTTTTATTTTTGTGAGATGATGAGTATGTTTATCCCAAGCATATTTAAACTCAGTTACTGATGACTGACCCACTATTCCTGCTGAAAGTTTGTTCCAAGCTTCCACTACTCTTTCTGTGAAGTAATGCTTTCTAATATTACTTCTGAACTTCCCTCCTGACAGTTTGAGGTTATGCCTCCATATTCTTGATTTTTGTTTAATATTGTACAGCCTTACTCATACTCTTAATATATTTAAAGGTTTCAATCATGTCTCCCATTTCTCTTCTGTCCTCTAGACTGTGCATATTCACAATCTCTCTTGATATGTTTTCTCCCTCAGATTTTGCACCATTTTTGTGGCCCATCTCTGGACTCACTCAATGTTGTTAATACTTTTTTAATAAATGAGGTCTCCAGAACTGGACACAGTATTCCAAATGGAGTTATCTAAAGCCCTATATAGATTATGATTTCTATTACAATTTAATGTTATATGTAAATTCATAAATTGTGCATTATTCAGTGAACCATGTTTAAACAAAATGTAGTGCTTAGTGCCATGCTTGAAATACAGTCATAATCTTAATGAAAGAAAACTTTTGTTTCTTATTAAATTTATATCCTGTCTTTATTTTGTGCAGTTCAAAGTAATAATGTTCCTTCCTCTTCTTATTCCTTTTTCCCATAAAACAACTACCTTGTGAGATGGGCTATGCTGGGAGAACATGTTTGGCCCAAGTCACCCCGCCAGCTTCCATGCCTACCAGAAGGCTCATAGTCTCCCAGATATTACAAGCTTTTCTAATTGATCAAAATGATTTTTAGTTGATTACCTTAACAACTGCTACATGAATGTTATATTTTCTAAAGCACCATTCGCTGTTTAGAAAACAGTATACTGTTGCAGTGTTGAACATTTGTATACTGTTGTTTTCTGGAAACTTTAATGTAGATTGAAATGAGATGGTTATTTCCATTAAAAGGAATTAAACCAAGGAATAAAGGAATTCAGCAGAGGATTAGCAGACCATCAATTTTCAGCAGCAGAACAGACAAAATGGGAATTAAATAGAAATACAGAGGAAGGAAATGGACTTATGATTTGGCAAGGAAAGAAAGGTGCCTTGTGTAGTACAGAGAATAGAAAGATAGCCATCAAGATATAATTTATTTGTTTTGTTCCTATAGCATTTTTTTTTTTTGAAGCGCAATACTTTACCTAATCTCTGGAGTGACATAGAAGAAATCTAAAAATATACAGCTGTGACTTATTTGCTGGTAGAATATTGTATCTGTTCCTACATACTATCTTTCAGTATAGACAAATCTGAACTTGTTTATACTAAAGTTTTAAAATATCAATTGGCCCTTATTGCCACCCTGTTGAAAATGTCATTGATGTAGTTGTAGAATACAGAGCGACAGGCAATAATTCTTTATGGGGATAATTGTGTAAGGAATATCATGAAAGGCATCTTGCAAGTGCTCCGTATATAGTGTAGCCTTTCTTTTCAGTGGCCATGATTGAATAAAAATCCTAAAATTTATGTTCCAGTTTCAAAAAGACCCTAAATGATTCAAAATGATGTAAAAAATAAAATAGAATATGTAAAAGAAAAAAAAAACCAGCCCAAACTACAGAAACAATAGTCATTGAGACACAAACAAAACATTGCTTAGTAGCAGTGATCATCTCCCAGACTATCAATCTTCAGAGGCTTTCTAGAACAGCCAGATTCTGGAGGCTTGCTTATTTATTTGTTTGTTTGTTTGTTTGTTTGTTTGTTTGTTTGTTTAATCAAGCATGTATAAGATAACAGATCTAAGTATAAGCATGATTATGAATACATGAAATGGATACGAATAAATGGGGACAGTAGGACAGGGACGGTAGGCACGCTGGTGCTCTTATGCACGCCCCTTACAGACCTCTTAGGAATGGGGTGAGGTCAACAGTAGACGGTCAACAGTTAAAGTTATGGGGGTTTGGGGATGAAACCATAGACTCAGGTAGTGCATGCCAGGCATTGACCACTCTGTTGCTGAAGTCGTATTTTCTGCAATCGAGTTTGGAGCAGTTTACCTTAAGTTTGTATCTATTTTGTGCTCGTGTATTGAGATGGTGTGAGTTGACCTCGGGTAGGGCTTTGCTTCAGAGTAGAGAAGTAGCTACAGAAAAAACACATCCTTGTGTTCCTGATTATGGGAAGGATAGTAGTTCAGAAGTCATTTATCATTCTTACTGGATTAGCAGAAGCAGTTGAGGGAATATGGTGACACAAATATCCAGAGCCTAAATTGTAGTTGTCAAGACTGACAGAGGCACAGTTAGAAGTTACACGAGATGCTTATATCTCAGTCCAGAGAAGCAGCTCTCGTATCCACAGTATTAGTAGTAATAATTTTTTAATTGATTAGTATTGTGGCCATATCAAATCAAATGAAAATAAACTACAGGATCTAATTCCAGAGTAAAGTAGATGGAAGGAAATACCCACAGGAATTTCCAGGAACAAGATCAAGTGTCAAAAGTTTATCAACAGAGCCAAAGTCCTAGACTATGTAAATACTACAAAGGATGACAAAGTGCAATCCTCAGATCCTACTAATTTTCCTTATCTTCAAGCTTTAGAGCCTCTGACTTCTCAAGTCAGAGTGATTGAGAAACCTGCAAGTTACAGAAACTGATTTTTCCAGGTAAAAATTATTATTATTATCAGAATAATCCCTAGATGCTATTAAGGTAACAAGCATACTTATCACTTCAGAGATAGGAAATCGACATTTTAATCTTGTTTATTATATGTTTCTGGATTACATATCATTTACAGCTCAAAAGAAGGAAAATATAGTAAAATAGGACCCATTATATCGTAGAGGAAAACCAAACTGAGGTATATTGTTCCGGGAAAGAAATGCAAATAAGGGATTATAAATTGTTTCTATACTTTCATTCTTTTGGATACATTAAGATGGTGCTTAGCCTTAGGCTAGTTACATTTTTTTTAACTGTAAATGCACTCACTACAAACAATTGCTGCACTTTCTACTATAATAAAAAACATAATGTCAATAAAAATAGAAGAATTTTTTTGATTTATTAAAAATTAAAACTTTTAAACAAAAAAGATAGTTATTTAATAGAATTTTGACTTATTATAGATAAATGTAGATAGACCTAGACATACAGTAGACATACGCATACACATACGTATCTTTAAACCTGAAACATTGATTTAACTTGATTGGATTTGGGGGATTTTGTGTTTGTTTGTTTGTTTGTTTTGTTTGTTTGTTTGTTTGTTTGTTTTCCCCACAAGGAAAACCTAAAATTTTGTGCATATAATAGGACAAATAGAAAAAGTAAAAATTCCTCTTTGGAAGAATAAGCAAATCACTTAAAGGAGTTATAGATTCAATATAAGATTCTAAAACATTCTATTAATAAAAATTAGCAATGATTAAAGGAGTCCTGGTGGAAAATTGCTGACTCCTCTACTTCATCAAGTAGTCACTCAAGCCTGGGAACAATATTTTAGAGGGCTGTATGCAAACCCAGCTTGTAATATGCACAAGACTCAGATCAATTTGGATCAAATACAGTATATAATAGTGCCATTATGGACATGTTTTGGGGAATGCAGGATATTAAATCATGTTTTTCATCCTCATATATTTTTAAATTATTAATGTAACTTATTAAATATGTACATCAAACCTTCAATCCAATTGCATATTAATTTAAAGAAAAATCCAAAAATTTATATCATAAAATAAAAAGTTAAAAGTAAATTAGGAAAAGGAAGCAGATATATACTTTACCAGGCAAGGTTTACATTGTGAATTTTAAATGTTAGAACATAGTCAAGGAATTGTGCTCAAAATGCATGCAACATTTTATTTTTTTAAAAAAAAGAAAACTATAGGGGCACACAAGTAGGAAAACAGACTAATTATTTACTTATACAAACAATGAGATGTATATTGCCCCCTCCTGAGATTCTAGGCAATTTACAATAAAGCAAAAATATAAGCATCAATAAAAACATTATATATTAAATTGCATGTATATAATAGTTATTTCTTGATTAGGGAGGAAGAGAGAAGGGCAGGAGCAGGAAAAATAGAGTATATCTGACAATAGGTATTACTAAACCTATTACTAATTCAGTCCAAAGTTTCCAGACTGTTTTATTCCCAGAACAGTAGATTTTGCACATATTCTCTCTACTAACATTTCATCTTTTGTTTGCTGTTGCTGCTGTTTCCTTCTTTCTTCTCAGGCATGCATTCCCTCCTAGCCCAAAATATGAGTGGATATACCACCAAACAAGATACCAAATTTATTCATGTAAAGAACATAGGAATAAAAGAGACAAAACCGAAATAAAATACAGAGTATTAAGTCCCAAAATCTTCCCCCAAAAGTCTTCAGATTTTCCAGAATGCAAACAACATTGAAGAAAAGGTTAATCTTTAATGGGTGGTCATTCCAGACGGCCAGCACTCCTGACCTTCAGCCCTTTACCACCTGAAAATGAAGGAATACTAGTTGTTTCCCCCAGCATAATCGACTTATTCTAATAGGGAGATGTAATCCTTAAATTCCACTTGGGAATTTATGCAGACCTGCAAAATTAATGCAATATGTGCCTAATAGTCGACTCATATGAGCACCTGAGCCAATGCATTTTGTATCCACTGACGTTTTCAGATGTTCTTTAAAGGCAACCCCATCTAGAATAAGTTGTGTTGATCTAAATAGCTGGTTATGAGGATATGAGCCACTATAGTCGGGTCCTCTCATCCAAAGTAAGACTACAACTGGTGCACTAGTTAAAACTAGGCAAAGGTTGCCCTGGTCACAATTTCTACATGCTGAGCCCTGAGTGCAGGAGGACACCCCCCAGCCATGGACTTGCTCTTCAGTAACCCTGTACAGAGATTAAATGGGGTATAGAGCAGCCCCAATGCATAAATAGTAACTCTTTTTCGTCACCCAGCCGGATGACGATGAAGACTGGACTAGGCAAATGGGTCCTAAAGGAACTGTTGCCACTTGCCACCGGGAGGGACAGATCAACTATTACCATCTAGGCCAGCCACCGTGAGAGGGTGGCTGGGATACTGACCTTCCGATTGTGATGTGTGGACACAGGCTCCCTTCCACTGCTGTGAGAGAACAGTGGATTTCAGTTCTACCGGTTTCTGGAGATCTACTGTTTCAGTCTTTTGGACTATCTGATTAGGCCCCCGGCCAGTTCTCACCTCCATCCTGGTTTTTTGCTTGATGTATACGGCAGCCGACCTTCTGGCGTTGCGAGACTCCTCCCTCTTGCAGGCCTGACCCTCCACGCTCTCGAGGGCCTACCTTGATGACGGATTTTGGAATCCCGAGAGGTGG